>NW_027361730.1:10187500-10850000 GCF_039654945.1 Dendrobates tinctorius | reverse complement strand
CACACCGTAGAATTCAACTCTGCACATGTTGTAGCAACTGTGGCAGTAGCGCCGAGACTTGGAAAAGTATAATATTTTGCATAGCCTGGCACACTGCAGTACGGATGTGGTGCAATTCACACTTGCATAGCGGATACAGATGAAGGACCTCTGCACACTTCTGCATGTTTTCAAAATGGCTGCTAAGATGGTTAGCAGTGATAATGCCGTCATCAGCATCACTATTGCTGTCATCTAAATGCTGGACCACACTTTAAATAGTCTGGGTGAGGAGGTGGTGGTGGTCACAGGGGGGAAGATGAGGAAGCAGAGGAGGATGCCTTTAGAGTTAACAATATCTCTAAGTTCAGGTCTGTCGTCTCACAGGCGGTTGCCATGGGAGGAAAAAATAGAGAAGGACCATGAAAAGGACGAGAAGGAAGAGGTGATGGACGAGCACCAGTTAGAAGTTGAAGAGAATAATGATTCCCTCTCTGTTGTCCATGGTTGCCACAAGGGGATGGAGGAAGAAAGCTTGAGTGTTATCCCGCCACCAACACACTGTGGAGTTGGACCTCATGAAAGAGACCAACCCATGTGCGCCTTCTTGCAGCACTATTTCCAACATGATTGTTACCCGTATAGTTATGCTTCAAAATAGTGCTGACCTCTGGGTGCCAGTGTGCACTTTCCATGATACAAAAGTACATTTTGCCAGTTGCCTCCCCCCCCTGAAAAAAGAGACGTGCCCATTCTGCAGTATCAAAATATGTTTGAAAACAATCTTGACAGTGGTTTTCCCCAAGACAGCAGTGACGCACACACTTTGCATCACAGTGATAGGCTTCCAACCACAGAAACGTTTAGTCGTCAACGCAAAGCCATTAGCAGCCTTGCAGCGCTGGAGTCCTGTGTTCCAACCCCAACAAGGACAGCATCTGCAAAGAGTTTGTATGTTCTAACCATGTATGCAAGGGTTTCCTCCATATACTTACAGTCATATGTAAAAGTTTGGGCACCCCTATTAGTGTTAACCTTTTTTTCTTTATTACAATTTTGGTTTTTGCAACAGCTATTTCAGTTTCATATATCTAATAACTGATGTTCTCAGTTATATTTCTGGACTCAAATGAGGTTTATTGTACTAACAGAAAATGTGCAATCTGCATTTTAACAAAATTTGACCGGTGCAAAAGTATGGGCACCTCAACATAAAAGTGACATTAATATTTCGTAGATTCTCCTTTTGCAAAAATAACAGCCTCTAGTCGCTTCCTGTAGCTATTAATGAGTTCCTGGATCCTGGATGAAGGTATTTGTGACCATTCCTGTTTACAAAACAATTCCAGTTCAGTTAAGTTTGATGGTCGCCGAGCATGGACAGCCCGCTTCAAATCATCCCACAGATGTTCAATGATATTCAGGTCAGGAGACTGGGATGGCCATTCCAGAACATTGTAACTGTTCCTCTGTATGAATGCCAGAGTAGATTTGGAGCGGTGTTTTGGATCATTGTCTTGCTGAAATATCCATCCCCTGCCTAACTTCAACTTTGTCCCTGATTCTTGCATATTATTGTCAAGAATCTGCTGATACTGAGTTGAATCCATGCGACCCTCAACTTTTTCAAGATTCCCAGTGCCGGCATTGGCCACACAGCCCCAAAGCATGATGGAACCTCCACCAAATTTTACTGTGGGTAGCAAGTGTTTTTCCTGGAATGCTGTGTTTTTTAGCCTCCATGCATAACGCCTTTTTGTATGACCAAACAACTCAATCTTTGTTTCATCAGTCCACAGGACCTTCTTCCAAAATGTAACTGGCTTGTCCAAATGTACTTTTGCATACCTCAGGAGACTCTGTTTGTGGCGTGCTTGCAGAAACGGCTTCTTTCGCATCACTCTCCCATACAGCTTCTCCTTGTGCAAAATGCGCTGTATTGTTGACTGATGCAAAGTGACACCATCTGCAGCAAGATGATGCTGCAGGTCTTTGGATGTGGTCTGTGGATTGTCCTTGACTGTTCTCACCATTCTTCTTCTCTGCCTTTCTGATATTTTTCTTGGCCTGCCACTTCTGGGCTTAACAAGAACTGTACCTGTGTTCTTCCATTTCCTTACTATGTTCCTCACAGTGGAAACTGACAGGTTAACTCTCTGCGACAACTTTTTGTATCCTTCCCCTGAAAAGCTATGTTGAATAATCTTTGTTTTCAGATCATTTGAGAGTTGTTTTGAGGAGCCCATGATGCCACTCTTCATAGGAGAATCAAATAGGAGAACTACTTGCAAGTGGCCACCTTAAATACCTTTTCTCATGATTTGATACACCTGGCTATGAAGTTCAAAGCTCAATGAGGTTACAAAACCAATTTACTGCTTCAGGAAGTCAGTAAAAAGTAGTTAGGAGTGTTCAAATCAAGAAAATGATAAGGGTGCCCATACTTTTGCACCGGTCAAATTTTGTTTAAATGCAGATTGCACATTTTCTGTTAGTACAATAAACCTCATTTGAATCCAGAAATATAACTGAGTCCATCAGTTACTAGATATATGAAACTGAAATAGCTGTTGCAAAAACCAAAATTGTTATAAAGAAAAAAGGTTAACATTAATAGGGGTGCCCAAACTTTAGCATATGACTGTATTTTCCTACCAACACTCCAAAGACATATAGATATTACATTTCGATTGTGAGTCCCAATGGTGACAGTGGCAGTAATGTCTGTGAATGTCTGCAAAGCGAATAAATTGATTGATGCTCAGCCACACTCAGATGGCACAAATATCAGTTTCATTGATTACTATTGTCAGAAAAATGTAAGAATAGTAACATGGGTAGTTGACTCAATGAGAGTGGAGAACTGCCGGTCTCGAAGGCCTACTGCTACAGAGAGTTAACACACATGAAGGAGACAACCAGGAGTCTACACATTTCCAAAAATGTACTGGCAGACACCAACAAAGTGACATCAATTTCACGACAGTAGAAATAGTATAATAAAGACCGACAAATCTTCCACTACAGCCAACCCAGCAGATGGACACCCAAACAGAAATGTTCACATTTCCAAAAATTAGTGGCAGACACCCAGGGCCGGCTCCAGGTTTTTGAGGGCCCTGGGCGAAAGCGTCTCAGTGGGCCCCCCCTTTAACACATACCACGATTCATGCCATGTGGCATCCGTGGTGCTGGCCAAAAACGGACTTGTTTCCGTGTGGATCACACGGACACGCACAGAGAGAAACAGAAAGAAAGAGGGAAAAGAAAGAAAGAACAGAGAGAGAAAAAGAAAGATGGGAAAGAAAGAACAGAGAGAAAGAAAGAGTGGACAGAAAAAAAGAACCGAGAGAGAAAGAAAGAAAGAAAGAAAGAAAGAAAGAAAGAGGGAAAAAAGAACAGAGAGGGAGAGAGAAAGAAAGAGGGGCATGAAATAAAGAAAGAACAGAGAGAGAAAGAAAGAATGGACAGAAAAAAAGAACAGAGAGAGAAAAAAGAAAGAGGGGAAAGAAAGATAGAAAGAAAGAAAGAAAGGAGAGGTAGAAAGAAAGAGGGGACGGAACAGAAAGAAAGAAAGAGGGGATAGAAAGAGAAAGAAAGAACAGAGAGAAAGAGAAAGAAAGAGGGGAAAGAAAGAACAGAGAGAGAACGAAAGAAAGAGGGGAAAGTGAGAGAGGTTGGTAGCTAGCGGATTGCAGACCCCTGATCCTATTCACAACAACTAACATTAGCCGTGGAGCGTTCCTACGGTGGTCCTAGATGCCTCTTCACAGCCAGAGAACTAAATAAGCCTAAAGAAAGAAAGGGGAAATCTAAACTGCCCCAGAGCAGACCCCAAAGCAATAGACAGCCCCCAACATGTATTGTCGGTGAAATCAGATGAAAACACAAACACAGACAGAAAGACAGGCAGAGCAAACGATGGGGCCCAACTAACTAGATAGGAAAGGACAGAAAAGATGCTGGCTGCACTCCGCAAAAACCGTACTAAAAATGTCCCAACACGTCTGATAGGAAAAACGGCCCTGAAGTCACTAGACTTCAAAATCCCTATATCAGCACTCCGATATATTCTGAAGACAGAGCAAAAGAGATTTAACCGATCAGGGACAAAAATGGAATTTCAGCAGAGCCCCAGCCGGGGCTGGCAGAACACAAAACTAAGCAAATCAGACAAAATCTCATGGAACAATAACAGAGCAAAACTTAGCTTTAGAAGACAGGAACTGAACTGGAGGCCAGAGCTCAGAGCAGAGAAATCACCAGCAACCCTACAGGGCGTCGGCTGCCTTATATCCACTCAGAGATTCCGGATGTCCAATTGCAATCCACCTGTTGAGGTGACAGGTTTCTCCCATCCAAATCAGTTTCACCACCTCCTTTCACCAGCAGACGGAGTTCATCGGACATCAAAGGTGAACGAGAAAATGAGCTCACAACAGTACCTCCCCCTTGAGGAGGGGTCACCGAACCCTCATCCCCGCCACCATGGTGATCAGGATGGGCCCGATGAAAAGCACAAACCAATCTTTCGGCATGAATATCAGATGCAGAGACCCAAGAATTATCCTCCTGGCCATAACCCTTCCACTTAACCAAATACTGGAGTCTCCGTCTAGCCAGACGAGAATCCAGTATCTTCTCAACCTCATATTCGACATTACCTTCAACCAATACAGGGTCAGGAGGCGCCACCACAGGAACTACTGGCTCAACAAACCTCTTCAACAGAGACTTATGAAACACGTTATAGATCTTAAATGTAACAGGAAGAGCCAATCGAAAAGAGACCGGATTAAGAATCTCCAAAATCTTGTAAGGTCCAATAAATCTAGGTTTAAACTTAGGAGAAGCCACCTTCATAGAGATATTCTTTGATGACAACCAAACCATATCACCCACCTTAAACAATGGTCCTATGCCGGTTGGAAAACCGCTGAGCCTTTTCCTGGGAGAGAGACAACCTATCCACCACTTGGTCTCAAATCTGGTGCATTCTCTCCACCACAGTGTCAGCACCTGGGCAGGCAGAAGACTCCACCTGCCCTGAAGAGAATCGAGGATGAAACCCTAAGTTACAAATAAAAAGGTGATATCAAAGTGGCAGAACTAGCTCTATTATTTAAAGCAAATTCAGCCAAGGGCAAAAATGAGACCCAATCATCCTGATTAGCAGAGATAAAATATCTCAAATAAGACTCCAAAGTCTGGTTTGTTATTTCCGTCTGCCCATTGGTCTGAGGGTGAAACGCAGAGGAGAAGGACAACTGAATTCCCAGCTTGGAACAAAAAGTCCTCCAAAATCTAGAGACAAACTGAACTCCTCTGTCAGATACAATGTTCTCTGTAATCCCATGCAAGCGAACCACCTGTTGCAAAAACAAGGGCACTAACTCTGAGGAAGATGGCAACTTAGGGAGTGGTACAAGATGGACCATCTTAGAGAATCTATCACAAATCACCCAAATAATAGTAATTCTCTGAGAGACAGGCAGATCAGAAATAAAATCCATTGAAATATGAGTCCATGGCCTCCTGGGCACCGGCAAAGGCATCAACAACCCACTAGAGCGAGAACAAGGTTTAGACCGGGAGCAAGTCCCACAGGACTGCACATAATTCATGACATCACGAGATAAGGCGGGCCACCAAAAAGACCGACTCACCAAATCTCTAGTATCAAAAATACCTGGATGACCAGCCAATGCGGAGCAATGAACTTCAGACATTACTCTCTTCCTCCACTGGTCAGGAACATACAATTTTCCAATGGGACAACGCTCAAGTTTGTCCTCCTGAAACTCTTCTAGAGCACGTCTCAAATCAGGCGAGATGGCAGAAAGAACCACCCCCTCACCTAAGATGGTAGCAGGCTTGGTCACAATCGGAGAATCAGCAAAGAAACTCCTAGAGAGGGGGTCTGCCTTGAAATTCTTAGTGCCCGGAAGAAAAGAGACCACAAAATCAAAACGTGTGAAAAACAAGGCCCACCTAGCCTGTCTAGGATTCAAGCGTTTGGCCGACTCAAGGTAAATCAAATTCTTGTGGTCAGTGAGGACCACGACTTGATGTCTAGCTCCCTCCAACCAATGTCTCCACTCCTCAAATGTCCATTTCATGGCTAACAGTTCCCGATTCCCCACATCATAGTTGCATTCAGATGGGGAGAACTTTCGGGAAAAGAAAGCACAGGGATTCATTTTAGATGTTACCGGATCTTTTTGGGACAAAACAGCTCCTGCACCAATCTCAGAAGCGTCCACCTCTACCTGAAACGGGAGTGAGACATCAGGTTGCCGCAAAACCGGAGCAGAAGTGAACTTCCGCTTCAGCTCCTGAAAGGAAGAAACAGCCTCTGGAGACCAATTCAGCACATCAGCACCCTTCTTAGTCGAATCAGTCAATGGTTTGGCAATACCAGAAAAATTAGCTATAAATTTATGATAAAAATTAGCAAAACCCAAAAACTTCTGGAGGGCCTTCAAAGAACTGGGCTGAACCCAATCATAAATGGCCTGTACCTTGGCCGGGTCCATTTCAATAGTTGACGGAGACAAAATAAATCCCAAAAATGAAATCCTCTGTACACCAAAAAGGCATTTCGACCCCTTAACATACAGGGAATTCTCCCTCAAAATCCGGAACACGGTCCGAACATGTTCCACATGAGAGTCCCAATCCCTGGAAAAGATCAAAATATCATCCAGATAGATGATCAAAAATTTATCCACAAAGTCCCGGAAAATATCATTCATGAAGCACTGGAAGACAGAAAGGGCATTAGTGAGCCCAAAAGGCATCACCAGGTACTCAAAATGTCCCTCCGGAGTATTAAACGCCGTCTTCCATTCATCCCCATGCTTAATGCGAATAAGATTATACGCCCCCCTGAGGTCAAGCTTGGTAAACCAGCAAGCACCTTTAACTCTGGAGAATAGATCAGAAATCAGGGGTAACGGATACTGATATTTAACAGTAATTTTGTTGTGGGAACGATAGTCAAAACAAGGCCTTAATGAACCATCTTTCTTGGCCACAAAAAAAAACAGCACCCAAGGGTGAAGAGGATGGTCTAATATGACCCTTCTCCAACAACTCCTTAATATAAGATCGCATAGCCTCATGCTCGGGTACAGATAAATTGAAAAGTCGACCCTTGGGAAATTTACACCCAGGGCTCAGCTCACTTGCACAGTCATAACTCCTATGAGGAGGCAAAGACGCAGACTTATTCTCACTAAATACATCATAAAAATCAGCCAAATAGTCAGGAACATCATGCGACTGGGGAGAGGTGGAGAAAACAGGAGTGTCACTAAGAGCACACTGACAACCCCAACTCACCACAGACACAGATTTCCAATCCAAAACTGGATCATGGATTTGCAACCAGGGAAACCCCAGAACAATGGTATCATGCAAATTATGCAACACCAAAAATCTGCAATTTTCTTGATGGTCTGGGGCGACCCGCATTACCACCTGGGTCCAAAACTGAGGTTTATTCTTCGCCAAAGGAGTAGCATCAATACCCCTCAAAGGGATAGGAGTCCGCCGAGGTGTCATAGGAAACCCTGAACTCCTGACATTGCGCCCTAGACAAAACTCTATCACATTGCATAGGTTCAGACATTTGTTCAACAGGTGGCAACATTTCTCGTGTAATTTTATGTTCACATAAACGACGATCAACCAGAATGGCTAATGACATAGAATCGTCAAGACCAGAGGGAACAGGAAATCCCACCATAGTATCTTTTACGGTTTCTGACAAACCCTTCCGAAAGAGAGCTGCCAAGGCACCATCATTCCAGGTAGTAAGGACCGCCCACTTTCGGAATTTTTGACAGTACAACTCTGCAGAATCCTGACCCTGGCTCAATGCCATCAGGGCTTTTTCAGCTTGAACAATAGCATTAGGTTCATCATACAACAACCCCAAGGCTTGAAAAAATGCATCCACATTAGTTAGAATAGGATCATCAGGTGTCAAAGAAAACGCCCAATCCTGGGGATCGCCGCGCAGCAAAGAGATGACAATTTTAACCTGCTGCGCAGAGCTCCCCGATGAGCTAGGCTTCAAGGCAAGAAATAATTTACAATTATTCTTAAAATTCAAAAATTTAGACCGATCCCCAAAAAACACATCAGGAGTAGGGATCTTTGGTTCAGCAGCATGTGAATGAGCAAGATAGGTGGAAATTCCCCGCACTTCAGCAGCGAGCTGCTCCACACGATCAGACAATTGCTTAATCTCCATTAAGAAAAAATTCCTCCTACGGCCCCAGAGAAAAAGAGGAAAAAATATACATTAAAAAAAAAAATTGTGAGCTTTTTTTTTTTTTTATACAATTCCTTCCTGCTATTGAGTACCCTAGAATCTGCGGTATGGCTGGTGATTCTGTTATGAATGAGTCACCGGAGGAGGAAAAAACAAAAATGCAAGCTAAGTCCAGAAAATCTGAGAGGTTGGTAGCTAGCGGATTGCAGACCCCTGATCCTATTCACAACAGCTAACAGTAGCGGTGGAGCGTTCCTACGGTGGTCCTAGATGCCTCTTCACAGCCGGAGAACTAAATAAGCCTAAAGAAAGAAAGGGGAAATCTAAACTGCCCCAGAGCAGACCCCAAAGTAATAGACAGCCCCCAACATGTATTGTCAGTGAAAACAGATGAAAACACAAACACAGACAGAAAGACAGGCAGAGCAAACGATGGGGCCCAACTAACTAGATAGGAAAGGACAGAAAAGATGCTGGCTGCAATCCGCAAAAACCCTACCAAAAATGTCCCAACACGTCTGATAGGAAAAACGGCCCTGAAGTCACTAGACTTCAAAATCCCTATATCAGCACTCCAATATTTTCTGAAGACAGAGCAAAAGAGATTTAACTGATCAGGGACAAAAATGGAAATTCAGCAGAGCCACAGCCGGGGCTGGCAGAACACAAAACTAAGAAAATCAGACAAAATCTCATAGAACAATAACAGAACAAAACTTAGCTTTAGAAGACAGGAACTGAACTGGAGGCCAGGGCTCAGAGCAGAGAAATCACCAGCAACCCTACAGGGCGTCGGCTGCCTTATATCCACTCAGAGATTCCGGACGTCCAATCGTAATACACCTGTTCAGGTGACAGGTTTCTCCCATCCAAATCAGTTTCACCACCTCCTTTAACCAGCAGAGGGAGTTCATCGGACATCAAAGGTGAACGAGAAAATGAGCTCACAACAGGAAAGAAAGAACAGAGAGAGAGAAAGAGAGGGGAAAGAAAGAACAGAGAGAAAGAAAGAGTGAACAGAAAAAAATGAACACCGAGAGAAAGAAAGAAAGAAAGAAAGAAAGAAAGAAAGAAAGAGGAGAAAAAAAGAACAGCAAGGAAGAGAGAAAGAAAAAGGGGAAAGAAATAAAGAAAGAACAGAGAGAGAAAGAAAGAGTGGACAGAAAAAACAACAGAGAGAGAGAAAAAAGAAAGAGGGGAAAGAAAGAAAGAAAGAAAGAAAGAAAGAAAGAAAAGAGTGGTAGAGAGATAGAAAGAGGGGAAGGAACAGAGAGAGAAAGAAAGAAAGAGGTGAATGAAAGAAAGAACAGAGAAAGAAAGAAAGAGGGGAAAGAAAGAACAGAGAGAGAAAGAAAGATGGGAAAGAAAGATAAGAATGAAAAAACAGAGAGAGAAAGAAAGAACAGAGAGAGAGAAAGAAAGAACAGAGAGAGAGAAAGAGCGGAAAGAAAGAACAGAAAGAGAAAGAACAGAGAGAAAGAAAGAAAAAGGGGAAAGAAAGAGAACAGAGAAAGAACAGAGAGAGAAAGAAAAAATATTAGAGAAAAAGAACAGAGAGAAAGAAAGAACAGAGAGAGAGAGAAAGAAAGAGAGAGAGAGAAAGAAACAGAGAGAGAAAGAAATATTCTATAAAGATACCATAGCAGTCCGGCTCCCATTCTAGTGCCCACCTGAGCCTCCCAAAGCAGGACATATTATGATCCGCTATCATGGCCAGCATCCCCAATTCCAAGGCGATCCCACTGTTTGCGCTATTGGAGGAGATGGTGATGGATCTGAAGCATTCCCTGAAGTGCCTCCTTGGTTCCATCAAAATCTCATCCAGAAATTACCTCATTTCCGGTCAGCTTCCAGCACGTCACTTCCGGTAGAACGTCACATGCGAGTTTTAAATTGCTCCTTGGGGCTCCGCCGTGTACTCCTGTGTCTGCGGGAAAAGTAAGCTCCCGGGTGGGGCAGTCACTCTCTCAAAATTAGGACTGTCCCGCTGGATCCGGGATGGTTGAGAGATATGAAAGCTCCCCACAATGCACCTCGTACACGCACGGCTCTGCACACCTCATACACACATGGTTCTGGTTTGTATGCCTTGTACGCACACAGCTTCGCTCCATACTCACGCGGCTTCACTCTGTACACCCCATACACACCCGGCTACACTCCATAAACACACGGCTCAGCTCCATACACTTTGTACACACAGGGCTCCGTTCCCTACACCTCGTACACACACGGCTCCGCTCCGTACACCTCGTACACACGCGGCTCTGCTCCGTACACCTTGCACACATCCGGATCTGCTCGGGCACACCTCGTACACACGCGGCTCCACTCCCCACACCTCGTACACATCCGTCTCCGCTCCGTAAAACTCGTACACATCCGGCTCCGCTCCGTACACCTCATACACATCCGGCTCCACTCCGCACACCTTGTACACATGCAGCTCCGCTTCACACACCTCGTACACACATGGCTCCGCTCACCTCGTACACACGCGGCTCCGCTCTGTACACCTTGCACACACACGGCTACGCTCTGTACACCTTGTACACACATGGCTCCGGGCTCCGCACCGTACACCTCGTACACACGCGGCTCTGCTCCCGCTCCGTACACCTCGTACACATGCGACTCCGCTCCGCACACCTCGTACACACACGGCTCCTCTCTGTACACCTCGTACACACACGGCTCCGCTCCGTACACCTCATACACATGTGGCCCCGCTCCACACACCTCTGGGCTCCGCACCGTATACCTCGTACACACATGGCTCTGCTCCCGCTCCGTACACCTTGTACACACGTGGCTCCGCTCCGCACACCTCGTACACACACGGCTCTGCTCTGTACACCTCGTACACACACGGCTCCGCACTGTACACCTCATACACATGTGGCCCTGCTCCGCACACCTCTTACACACGCGGCTCCGCTCTGTACACCTTGTACACACACAGCTCTGGGCTCCGCACCGTACACCTCGTACATACACGGCTCCGCTCCTGCTCCGTACACCTTGTACCCACACGGCTCCGCTCTGCACACCTCGTACACACATGGCTCTGCTCCATGCACCTCGTACACACACGGCTCTGCTCCGCAGACCTCGTACACACATGGCTCCGCTCCGTACACCTCGCACACACACGGCTCCGCTCCGTACACCTCGTACACACATGGCTCCGCTCTGTACACCTCGTACACACACGGCTCCGCTCCGCAAACCTCACACACACGGCTACGCTCTGGCACACCTCGTACACACACGGCTACGCTCCGTACACCTCGTACACATGCAGCTCGGCTCCGTACACCTCGTACACACACGGCTCTGCTCCGTACACACACAGCTCTGCTACATCCCTCCTGTAAACCCCTCCTGACCCCACACATAAACTTCACTCATCCAGCATCATGATGACGACCACCAGTTCAGCATAGCAGAGTCCTGCAGACACGGAGGCTTCTGATCATGTGACCCCTGACTCCTCCCCTCCTGTGACCTCATCACAGGTCCTGTGCCAGAAGAGAACACAGCCTAGCGATGAGTTATTGCTGGCTGCGGTGGAAGGGCGAGAACGGGGTCGGACGGTCGGTGCATGGGGGGGCGTGGCGGTGGGTATCCCAGACAGCGTGAGTGGGCTCCCCCTTCTCGCCAGGGCCCCAGCACCTGCCCGGGTGCTGACACCTGCCCTGCAGACACCAACAAAGTCGCATCAATTTCACCTGAGTAGAAATAGTATAATAGGGACCGACGCATCTTCCACTACAGCTAATCCAGCAAATGGACACCCAAAAAAGAGTATACACATTTCCAAAAATTAGTGGCAGACACCAATAAAGTGGCATCAATTTCACCACCTACCGCATTTAGACCTCGAACACAGCCTAATCCCTCTTCCACCACGACCTCGCTTTCTCCCATTCATTATGCTCACATAATCTGTGATGAGCACAGTATTAGCAACTAAAAATTAGACTTGTTACTCTGCACTACCTCTGCACAGCTGAATTTCAGTGGCGCTAAATTAGAAGGTGAAATATGGCGTGCTGAATCGAGTTAGTCACAGAAAAACAAAATTTTTCTGTGTGGATGATGCCTGTATGATAAACAAATTAAAACTGAGATCTCCCCTACTGTATGCCTTTAGTATAACATTGAGTGAAAGCGCCAATCAATTTAAAAGTGACATGTCCCCTATTGTCTAATCTTAGTAACAGAAGAATTTTTGGGGGCCTGTCGAAAAGGCCTGTATAAGATTGAGTAGATGCTCCAAACAATTTAAACGTGACATGTCCCCTATTGTATGACATTAGTAACAGAAGAATTTTGGGGGGCGTGAATGGGAATGTACAACAGGATCAATAACAGGGCGGCAATGGGAAGTACAAGATCCAGGATCCAGCCTACATTACTCATCCACCCAACACCAATTTCCAGAGAGAGTTTGATGCTCGTCAGTAGAGAGGTGTAACAGATGCATGTCTCAAGCTAGGTATAAAAGATGCCCGTGAGAAATTGGATGCCAAAGATGCACATAATCTAGAAGATGGCCTCCAAACCATTTAAAAGTGACATGTCTATTGCTGTATGACGTTCGTAACAGAGGAATTTTTTGGGCCTGTCAATAAGTAGAGATGAGTAAATATGTTCTTAAAATGATCGCCAAACATAAATTCGGCACAAATATGGTACATTCAGATTTGTGATCAGTAACATGAGCATTTTTCTTAAAACCGGAAAAAGTCGGTAACATTTGGTAAAAGACAGAATAAAAGCCGGTAATTCAAGTGCAACGTTCAGTGAAATCACAGCGTGACAGGTTAGAATAGAAAAGATAGAATAGGTATATACACATAGAATACATTATGTATATATATATATATATATATATATATATACTGTATATATATATACTGTATATATATATAGATGTCACACACACACATATATATATGCATTTGTAACAACCCTGCTGGCGTCACTTCATGGCCTCCCATCCCCCGCACATCAACTTACTCACTGCTCCGGGTCATGCTGTGAATTCTGTCTGTTGCCAGTCCTGTGCTCTGTGCCTCTGCTCTATGCTTCCAAGCTGTGTGTGTATAGGGAGGCGGCGCCAGAACTCTCTAGTTCTTATGCAGTCAGGGTGCACCTGTGAAATATGTCCCTGACCAATCACCTAGAGCCCTTGACTATTTAGTTCCGCCACTCCCACTAACCTGGGCCTGTGCAATGTCTATACTCAGTATCTTGCTGCTGAAGAAGCCAGGCCCTGTTCTGTGTATCTCCTTCTCTGTAGTAATACTCTTAGCCTTGTTGGTGTTCTTTGCCTGCCAGGAGGCTGAATATCCTGGCCCTTGATTCTTGGTCCCAGTACCTTGTCTGTACTCTGTCCTACCTTAGTCTCCCTTTCTCCTTGTCTGTGGCTTCCTTCCCTGCTATGTCTTTCCTTGTGTCCGCTCTGTCTGTGCATCTGCATCCTTGCAGCTCTGTCTGTGCATCTGCACCCTTGCAGCCCCACCTACTCCGCACTCCTGCGGCCCTGCCTACTCCGCACTCCTGCGGCTCAGTTCCTATCTGTTCCTTTCCAAGCTGTGCCCGCTTGCCCTGTGTCTCCAAGCCGTGCCCGCTTGCCCTGTGTCTCCAAGCCGTGCCCGCTTGCCCTGTGTCTCCAAGCCGTGCCCGCTTGCCATGTGTCTCCAAGCCGTGCCCGCTTGCCCTGTGTCTCCAAGCTGTGCCCGCTTGTCCTGTGTCTCCAAGCTGTGCCCGCTTGCCCTGTGTCTCCAAGCCGTGCCCACTTGCCCTGTGTCTCCAAGCCGTGCCCGCATGCCCTGTGTCTCCAAGCTGTGCCCGCTGTGTCTCCAAGCCGTGCCCGCTTGCCCTGTATCTCAGCCTGCTTGTCACTCGCACCTGTCCAGGTGTCCTGTTCCCGAGTGGGATCAGCAGCCACAGCCAGACACCACCCTGGAGTGGCACCCGGCAGCTACCTGCCGCACAAGCCTGACCTCACCATCAGAGGCTCCAGTGAAGACCGAGGTAGCTGCCGTAGTTACGCCCCTTCCAGGGGCCACTACCCCCCGGCTCGTGCCATTCAGCCAAGGCGCGAGCGTGACAGCATTACATAGATAGACAGAAGAAAAGCCGGTAATTCAGCAGCCACGGTAGTGTAAAATCATAGCAGGAGCCGACAGGATAGAAGAGATGGATTACACACACTAAATACAAATAGAATAAGTAGTTATATAGATGTTAGTGACAAATAAAATTAGTACAGTGTGTGTGTAAATTACTGTACATGTATTTAATTAATAAAAGATTATTTTTCTGAAAAAATAGCTTAGTTACTCACCGATAACGGTGTTTCTCGGAACCCATGACAGCACCACGGAGAGAGGGGATCCGCCCTTCAGGGACTGGAACCTACAGATAAAAGGGCGGTACCTCTCCTCCGCCTTCAGTTGGTTACAGAGCATCAGAGGGTCTCCAGGTTAGTTAGACAACAGAAATATATACACAATATTATAATACTGCTTATTTATCAAAAGCACCGTGCCTAAACGGAAACACTCTACTCACAGTAAAACATGCTCACCACACTCGTGAAGGGGGAGGGGAATAAGAGGGTGCTGTCATGGGTCCCGAGAAACACCGTTATTGGTGAGTAACTAAGCTATTCTCTCTCACCCATGACAGCACCACGGAGAGAATTACAGAGATTGGTAGCTTAGGGAGGGACCACCGCCTGAAGGACCCTTCTCCCGAAGGTCAGGTCAGATGTAGAGGCTAGATCTAATCTATAGTGCCTGAAAAAGGTCGAAAGTGATGACCAGGTGGCCGCCTTACAGATTTGTTCTATTGATACCTCAGCCCATGAGGTCGCCATTGCCCTTGTGGAATGAGCTCTCAGCCCCTCCGGGATGGTATTTCCACTGGATGAATATGCCAGGGCAATCGCATCCCTTATCCACCTTGCCAGGGTACTCTTGGATGCCTTGAGCCCCTTCCGAGGACCCTGGAAACTTAAAAAGAGAGAGCCTTCCTTTCTACATTTTTTGGTGGCCTCTAAGTATTGTACTAGGCACCTTTTGACATCTAAAGTGTGGAATTTTTCTTCCCCCTTATTTTTTGTATTTGGGCAGAAGGAAGGAAGGACTACCTCTTGGTACATGTGGAAATGTGATGATACTTTAGGTAGATAGGCCGGGTCAGGTTTTAGGATGACTCTATCCTCTAGAATTTTTGTAAAAGGTGGCCCTGCTGATAAAAGGGCGGTACCACTCCTCCGCCTTCAGTTGGTTACAGAGCATCAGAGGGTCTCCAGGTTAGTTAGACAACAGAAATATATACACAATATTATAATACTGCTTATTTATCAAAAGCACCGTGCCTAAACGGAAACACTCTACTCACAGTAAAACATGCTCACCACACTCGTGAAGGGGGAGGGGAATAAGAGGGTGCTGTCATGGGTCCCGAGAAACACCGTTATTGGTGAGTAACTAAGCTATTCTCTCTCACCCATGACAGCACCACGGAGAGAATTACAGAGATTGGTAGCTTAGGGAGGGACCACCGCCTGAAGGACCCTTCTCCCGAAGGTCAGGTCAGATGTAGAGGCTAGATCTAATCTATAGTGCCTGAAAAAGGTCGAAAGTGATGACCAGGTGGCCGCCTTACAGATTTATTCTATTGATACCTCAGCCCATGAGGTCGCCATTGCCCTTGTGGAATGAGCTCTCAGCCCCTCCGGGATGGTATTTCCACTGGATGAATATGCCAGGGCAATCGCATCCCTTATCCACCTTGCCAGGGTACTCTTGGATGCCTTGAGCCCCTTCCGAGGACCCTGGAAACATACATAGAGAGAGCCTTCCTTTCTACATTTTTTGGTGGCCTCTAAGTATTGTACTAGGCACCTTTTGACATCTAAAGTGTGGAATTTTTCTTCCCCCTTATTTTTTGGATTTGGGCAGAAGGAAGGAAGGACTACCTCTTGGTACATGTGGAAATGTGATGATACTTTAGGTAGATAGGCCGGGTCAGGTTTTAGGATGACTCTATCCTCTAGAATTTTTGTAAAAGGTGGCCCTGCTGATAAGGCTTGAATATCGCTCACTGTTCGAGCTGATGTTAGTGCCACCAGAAGCATCGTTTTAAGTGATAGGATTTTTAGGGGTGCCGAGCAAATTGGTTCGAATGAAGGGCCTGTCAATGTTGAAAGTACAAGATTCAGGTCCCATGACGGTAATTTGTGACTAGCTATTGGCTTACATCTGGTTGCGGCTTTAACAAACCGTGCTACCCAAGGGTCACCTGCTACATCATGGTTATAGAGGGCGCCTAACGCCGCTATTTGTACTTTTAATGTGTTGACCGCCAGACCCTGTTCTAGGCCCTTTTGTAGAAATTCTAGGATCTTATCAATCTGAACCCCGTCCTGAACCTTTTCCCTAGAAGTAAATGGGAATTTCTTCCATGTTCTGCCGTAAGTTCTCATCGTAACCGGTTTCCTACTTTTTTGTAGTGTAGTTATCAGGTTCTCTGAAAATCCCCTGTCCCTCATCAGTGCCCTCTCAAATTCCATGCTGTTAAATGGAGGTTCGGTGCCTGAGGGTGTAACACTGGGCCCTGCTATAGCAGGTCCGAGAGATCCGGTAGGATCCATGGGTAGGTTATTGAGAGCATTCTTAGCCAGGAAAACCAGGTTCTTTTGGGCCAGAAAGGGGCTATCAGTATCATTCTCGCCCCCTCCTCCCTGACTTTCCTTAGGACCGCTGGAATGAGCATGATTGGGGGAAAGGCATATGTTAGACTCTGTGTCCATGGGAGCATAAGCGCGTCCAGAGTTAGAGGATTCCCCCTGGGATCTAGGGAGCAGAAGGTGTCTACTTTTTTGTTTTTGAAATCAGCAAACAGATCTATGTCTGGTGTCCCCCACATTTTTACAATCTGCCGAAAAATGGACCACTTTAGTACCCATTCCCCCTGACGTAATTGGGTGCGGCTCAGAAAGTCTGCTCTTTGATTCTCTGTACCCCGGATGTGTAGGGCTGACAGAGATAGCAGGTTTGCCTCCGCTAGTTTGAGGATTCTGGCGGATGTGTCCATTAGGGCTTGGGACCTGGTTCCCCCCTGATGATTTATATAGGCAACTGTGACTCGATTGTCCGAAAGAATGCGGACATGGTGATTCTGGAGCAGGGGTAGGAAGTGTGTTAGTGCATAGCCTACTGCTAGAAGCTCTTTTTGGTTTGAGGAGGCTTTTAGTCCTTGACCTCCCCATACGTCCTGAGTCACCTCGTTGTTCATGTGTGCTCCCCATCCCGTGGGACTGGCATCCGTTGTCACTATGTGTGTTATCTTTGTTACCCAGGGGATCCCTTTGGACAGATTTTCCTGGTTTCCCCACCAAGCTAGGGAATGATTAGGGTAATATGACCCTCTAGGTGTCCCCCTATTGCTGCCTGGTTGGCTAATACGTCCCACTGGTGATCTCTCGTGTGTAAATGAGCCCATTGAACTGCTGGCAGGCAGGCGGATAGGGAACCCAGCAGTGACATAGCTTTCCTTAATGTCATAGAGGGATTTTGGATTGCTCTTTCTGTAATTTGAGCGATTTTCTCCTTTTTGTGGTCTGGGAGACGACACTCCTGAATGTTTGAGTCTAGTGTTAGGCCCAAGAATTCTTGTACCCTGCTAGGCTCCAATCTTGATTTTTTTAGATTTAGAAGCCAGCCCAGGCCTTGTAGAGTGTCCATCACCCTGACCCTCTGTTCTCTGCATTTTTGAGCCGAGCTGCCTGCTATTAGGAAATCGTCCAGATACGGGATTATTACTATGTCTTGTTCCCTTATATGAGCCATCATTTCTGCTATTATTTTGGTGAATACCCATGGGGCTATCGATATTCCAAACTGCAGGGCTCTCTACTGGAATTCTTTCACCTTGCCCTTTATTGAGACGGCTAACCTGAGATATTTTCTGGAGTCTTTGTGGATAGGGACGTGATAATAGGTGTCGCTGAGATCTAACACCGTCATGTAGCAGTTTGGGAACAGGACTTTGGTGGTGGACCTGATCGACTCCATTTTGAAGCTCTGATTCTTGACGTATTCGTTTAGTTTTTTCAGATTTATAATCGTTCGAAAGGTGCCGTCCGGATTGGTTTCTAGAAAAAGAGGGGAGTAGAACCCTCTGCCCATATCCTGCAGGGGAACCTCCTGGGGGACTCCTTTTTTTACTAGGCCTAGGACCTCGCTTTCTAGCGCTTCCTGTTCTCGCGCACTGGATCTCAGCGGCGTTGTTACATACTTTTGAGGTGGAAGAGAGAGAAAGTCTATTCTTAGGTCCTCCTGGATTAGGTTTACTATCCATGGGTTGTTTGAAATTCTCCTCCAGGCTGGAAGAAAAAGGGTTAACCTTCCCCCCACCCTGGGCGTACTGTCACTTGCAGGGCTTTTTGTCTCGGGAAGAGTCATTAAAGAAGAACCCTCTATCTCTTTTTTTGTCATCCCACTTTTGTTCCCTCGGTGGTCT
The DNA here is from genome assembly GCF_039654945.1 of Dendrobates tinctorius. Classification (NCBI taxonomy): domain Eukaryota; kingdom Metazoa; phylum Chordata; class Amphibia; order Anura; family Dendrobatidae; genus Dendrobates; species Dendrobates tinctorius. The sequence continues at coordinate 10,831,195 of NW_027361730.1, read as the reverse complement.
CCTCTGAAAAAACCTCCTATTTCGAAAGGGCCTTTTAAATGCTGCAGGCCCCAAATTTGGGAATCCTTTCTTCTTGTCCCCTGCTTTCTGGAGGATGTCATCTAATGTCTCCCCAAAAAGGAATTTCCCTTCACAGGGGATTGAACATAATTTCATTTTGGTCTGTAGGTCCCCTGGCCAACTTTCAAGCCATAGTGTTCTTCGGGCCGCGTTTGAAAGTGCTGCTGTTTTGGACGATAGTCTGACTGAATCGGCCGATGAGTCCGCTAGGAAGGCAGCCGCTCCCCCTATTACTGGGATAGAATCTAAGATCTTATGTCTTGGTGTCCCTTCCCTCAGCTGTTCTCAAGTTGGTCCACCCATACCATTAGGGCTCTTGAGGTACATGTCGCCGCTATGGCTGGCCTGAGGTTACCGCCCGCTGACTCCCATGCCCCCTTTAGAAAGGTATCCGCCTTTTTATCTATGGGGTCCCTGAGGGTGCCCATGTCCTCAAAGGGAAGGGCAAATTTCTTTGAGGCCTTTGCGACTGCTACATCGAGCTTCGGGGCTTTATCTCAGGATGTAAATGCCTCCTCCTATTTTCTTTTAAGGGAAGGGACTGTAGCATTTTTCCTATCTGGCTTGTCCCATTCCTTTTTTATAAGGCCCTTGACAATTTTGTTAAGCGGAAATACTCTCCGTTTTTTTCTGGCCTAGTCCCCCGAACATTATGTCCTGGACTGTTTTATCCGGCCTAGGGTCCAATACCCCCATGGTAGACCTTACAGCTTTTACTAGTCTGTCTACCTCTTCTAGGGGATAACAGTGGCACCCTCCTATTTCCTCGTCTGAGGATGAGGAGCCAGATTCTGAGGTTTTAGACGTGATTGCTCCCGACATGGAAGAGTCTGACTGTTAGGTTTCTATCGTGTCTTTGCTCCTCGTTTTATCCCTATGCTTAAGGGCTACGAGGGCACTCTGAACCTCTGATTTAATTGCGGCCCTTACGCCGAAATCTGGAGTCTCCTGACAAAGAATTTCTTTTGTGCAAGACTCGCATAGTTTTTTCTCTCATGATACAGGTAGGGGTCTAGCGCAAGTGGGGCATTCCCTGTTCTTCTTTTTCCCCTTCTTCTTTCCCTAATAAGGGAGAGGAATGTATTACAAGGGTGAACATTCACGAAGATCACTTACCCCCAAATGTGCGCAGCTGCAGGTACCGGTTCGGGAGATGGAGTCAGGTCCTGTATAGGCTGATCTCCTGGTGGTGATTTGCTCCTTGCCGCTGACGTACTGCGCCGCATGGACTGCTGGAACGGCCATCTTTGTCTCGTTCCTTCTGCCGGTGGTGGTGTTGGTGGTGCTGCTGCTGCTTGGCCTGCAGCCTGGCATGCTGCTCCTGTTGCTGGTCGCTATCCTCCATTATCAGGATCGCTTCCAGCCAGGAGTTGAGAATTCATCATTTTAAATTTTGCTGCCCCCGTGACGTCACCGCTCCCATCCTGCACCGCACTGGCCGGGGAGCGTGCTCCTGCACATGCGCCGCTTCCAGGGACCCGGAAGCTGCTCCTCTACTTCCGGGGCAGCGGCCATCTTGGTACTCTCTGTACCATGGCACTGCCCGCACTTCCACCGGGTCCCCGCGAGCCCTGATCTCCTTTCCGGAGCGGCGGCTCCGACGTCTCCCCCCGCTCACCCGGCAGCCCGCATCGGCCCCAGCGGTGGTGGCTTCGGGCACCGCTCCTGCCGTGACAGGGGCCTCCCCGCTGCTGTATACCGGACAGGTCGGCCCCGGATCCGGACTCTTCTAAAACACAGGTACGCCATACTGTGGGTCCCCCCGTCAGGGACAGGAACCCAACTGAAGGCGGAGGAGAGGTACCGCCCTTTTATCTGTAGGTTCCTGTCCCTGAAGGGCGGATCCCCTCTCTCCGTGGTGCTGTAATGGGTGAGAGAGAAATAGCATGGGCGCCCGCGTAATTTTCATAACTAGCAGTGGGAAAGCCGACAGCTGGGGGCCAATGTTTATAGCCTGGGAAGGGGTGTAATACCCATGGAGCTTCCCAGGTTATTAATATCAGCTCACAGCTGTATACTTAGCCTTTACTGGCTATTAAAATGGGGGACCATAAAAAATGATGTAGGGTCACCTATAATTAATAACCAGCAAAGGCTATGCAGACAGCTGCAGGCTGATATTAATAGCCTAGGAAGGGGCCATGGATACTGGCCCCCCCAGGCTAAAAACATCAGCTCTCAGCCACCCCAGAAAAGGCACAAGTGTAAGATGTGCCAATTCTGGCACTTAGCCTCGCTCTTCCCACTTGCCCTGTAGCGGTGGCAAGTGGGCTAATAGTTGGGGAGGTTGATGTCACCATCAGGTGACATCAAACCCCAAGGTTAGTAATGGAGAGGCATCAATAAAACACCCCCATTACTAACCACATAGTCACATTGTATAAAAACACAGATACCCAGAATAAAGTCCTTTAATTGAAAGAATTGCATATATAGGAAGGAGAGAAGTCCGGCTTTCAGGACTTCTGTCTCCCCCTTTTTTAATTGAAAGAATGACACAGACTCCTTTAATAATCTCAATTAAACCATACTTATGACTTTGCCTAATTCCACCGAAGCCATCGTTCTCCTGTAATAGATCAAAAATAAAAAACAACAATATACCATACCTGTCCGTCGTTCTGTCCCACGCCGTGTGGGGAATAATTAGTTTTCAACCTGGACGATGCCAAGATGCAACCGTCCAGGCTGAAAACCACTGATGACTAAACTGCTGCAAGCGTAGCCTCAGTGTGACGTCACTGAATCACTGAAGCTCTTTTCCCAGCCGGGATGAAGTGCGGTGACCTCGGTGAGATCCACGCTAGCACCGTGAGAAAGTCGCACGGTGCAGAGGCAAGTTCACCGCAGTGAAATTCTCCCAGTGAGATTCTCCCGGTCAAATAGCCTCTGCACTGTGCGACTTTCTCACGGTACTAGTGGGGATCTCACCAAGGTCACCGCAGTTCATTACGGTTGGGAACGCAGCCTCAGTGATGTCATTGCTATTCACTGGGGCTGCGCTCACAGCTGTTCATGCACCAGTGGTTTTCAGCCTGGACGATTGCATCTTGGCACCATCCAGGTTGAAAACTAATTATCCCCCAAACATGGATTACGGTGTGGGACGGTGTGGGTGTGGTATATTGTTGTTTTTTATTTTTGGGTTATTACAGGAGAGCGAAGGCTCCGCTGGAATTAGGTGAGGTCGTTAGTATGGTTTAATTGAAATTATTAAAGGTGTGTCATTTTTTCAATTAAAGGACTTTATTCTGGCTGTGTCTTTATTTACCATATAACTATAGGATTAGTAATGGATAGATGTCTTATAGGTGCCTCACCATTAGTAATCCATGGGCTTGATATCACCTGAAAAATACAAAGATGACATCAACCCCACAAATATTAACCCCACTTGCTACAGGGCGCAAGTGGGAAGAGCCGGGCAAAGCGCCAAAATTGGCGCATCTAATAGATATGCCTTTTCTGGGCAGCTGCGGGCTACTGTTTTTAGGCTGGGGGGGCCTATATCAATGGCCCCTTACCAGCCTGAGAATACCAGCCACCAGCTGTGAGCTTTAGCAAGGCTGGTTATCAAAAATAGGGGGGACACCACACCATTTTTTTAAATTACACTGGTCAACAGCATTTTTGGTGCCAAAGATATTTCATCGAATTTAGGGTATTTTTGGGGTGCTGATTCTGAATATGTCATCAGTTTTGCCAGATTGGCTCAAGTTTTTGAGATTTTTGGTATCTTATTTATAGCACTTGTTGGTAAATGCGACGCATCATCTCATTAATTTCTTTGGATTAGTACTTGAACTGAGCAGTTCTCAATATAGTTTTGTGTTAATTAGTGTTCTAAAAGTTTGTTCATAGCTTGATTTTTGCACTAACTTTATGTTGTTGTCTGTTTTCCAGTGAAAAGCATGAACTCATCATGAAGAAGTTGTCTTAACGATCCAGACTCATTCTGTTACATTTGTGGTGAATATACACTGCCAAAACATAGAAGAAACATAACACACTTCGTAAAAAAAGTGTATTTTGCCTATTTTGGGGTTATGCTTGGGGACCAAGACAAGTTTTGGGCACCACACATAGTGTGCAAAGCATGTATCGAATTATTACGAAAATGGAGCAAAGGACAAAGAAAAAGCTTCAAATTTGGTGTTCCAATGGTGTGGAGAGAGCCAAAAAATCATCATGATGACTGTTATTTATGGTAAACACAGGTACAGGCACATCTTCACAATGAGGGACAGGCCTTCTTGCAGATTCCATGTTACTCCCATTTTCGTTTCTTATGCTTATTGAATCCTTGCACTTGCACTGCACAGAAATAACAGTCATCATGATGATTTTTTGGCTCTCTCCACACCATTGGAACACCAAATTTGAAGCTTTTTCTTTGTCCTTTGCTCCATTTTCGTAATAATTCGATACATGCTTTGCACACTATGTGTGGTGCCCAAAACTTGTCTTGGTCCCCAAGCATAACCCCAAAATAGGCAAAATACACTTTTTTTACGAAGTGTGTTATGTTTCTTCTATGTTTTGGCAGTGTATATTCACCACAAATGTAACAGAATGAGTCTGGATCGTTAAGACAACTTCTTCATGATGAGTTCATGCTTTTCACTGGAAAACAGACAACAACATAAAGTTAGTGCAAAAATCAAGCTATGAACAAACTTTTAGAACACTAATTAACACAAAACTATATTGAGAACTGCTCAGTTCAAGTACTAATCCAAAGAAATTAATGAGATGATGCGTCGCATTTACCAACAAGTGCTATAAATAAGATACCAAAAATCTCAAAAACTTGAGCCAATCTGGCAAAACTGATGACATATTCAGAATCAGCACCCCAAAAATACCCCAAATTCATTAAAATATTTTGGACACCAGAAAAAAAATTTTTTTTCGTTGACCTGTGTTATTTATTTAAATAATTAAAAAATACAGTGTGGGGACCCCTCTAGTCTTGATAACCAACCTTACTGAAGCTGACAGCTGAGAGTTGCAGCCCCCAGCTGTGAGTTTTGCCTGGTTGGTTCAAGAAAATAGGGGGGACCCAAGTCGGGTTTTTCATTCATTTATTTAGTTATATCGCAGGTGGCGGCTGAGGAATACCCCGATCATCCGCTTCTGCTGTCACTGTTATTAGCGGCAGTAGGTGTCAGATGATAGGAGTAAGAGTCCCAAAAGCCCCCACCTGCTGTCATCATTCTGACTTTAATATAACTCTCGTCATTCTCCTCTGCTCGCGCGGATCTCTGGCAGAGCAGGGGAGAATGATGAGTCGTCTTCTGCACCTGCCACCGGGAAACAGCACTTACTGTAGTGCTTCTTCTTATTAGCGACAGCAAGTGTTAGCTGATGGGAGCTGCAGTCCCATCAGCTGACTCCAGTGACCAGAGGTAAACTTTTTACCTCTGATCACAGCTCCAGGCTCACACTGACTTCTGACAGCGTGGGAACCGCGGCTCTCTGACCGGCGGGGATGATTTCACCACCAATCAGATGCGCTATGCCGGTGTTTCCCATGCTGTCTCACGGCTTGGGATACACCGGTTTTTGTACTGTATATGTTCGGCTATATTAGGCGATTTAATCGACAATTAACTTGGCGAATATTGCAAATTCGGCGATCGTAAGCAGAACCGAACATTGAAATATTCACTCATCTCAATTGATAAGACCTGTATAAAATTGATATCAAACAATGTAGGATAGATCTTCAGCTCACCTGGTTCAGCCTGCCCAGTCCTCCTTTCCATAATCTCGGTGCACGGAGTGGATCCATCCCCATCTGGGAGAAATGCTCAATGAAAAAAGTTTTTTATAGTTCCAGCACACGATGTGAAAAAATTAAGAAAAGCCTTTATTTAATCCATAATTAAAAAATGCAATTCCAGTGATGATAAAAGCATGTGTAGGCTTACGCGTTTCGGATCATATTTGACCCTTAATCATAGCATAAAATACTGAATAAATGTTGCACTTATCAAGGAAAAGCAACCAGAGAAGGCTGCCTTGGGTAACACCCACCAAAATCAGCTGTGAAACTGACATCACTAATTCAAAGTTAACAATAGTACCTCACTGGTTTAACCCTATGATGCATTCATCTTATACAAACACATCGTGTGCTGGAACTATAAAAAACTTTTTTTCACTGTATAAGATTGAGTGGATGCTCCAAACATGTCCCCTACTGTCTGACGTTAGTAACAGAAGAAATTTTTTGGGCACGTCGATAAGGCCTGTATAAAATTGAGTGGATGCTCCAAACAATTTAAAAGTGACATGTCCCCTACTGTATGACGCTAGTAACAGAAAATTTGTTTTGGGCGGGAAGGGGAATGTACAACAGGATCAGTAACAGGGCAGCTCAGCTATGACAAGTACAAGAACCAGGATCGAGACTACAACTATTACCTATCTACCCAACACCAATTACCAGAGAGCGTTTGATGCTCGTCAGAAGATAGGTGTAATAGATGCGTGTCTCTAGCTAGGTATAAAAGACGCCAATGAGAAATTGGAAGCCAAAGAAGCACATAATCTAGAAGATAGGCTCAAAACAATTTCAAACTCAGATCTCGCCTGCTGTATCACGCTTGTAAAAAAAAATAAAATTAATTAATTTTAATGTGCAACAGTGTTCTGCACACAGAACAATTTCAATGCCACTAAATGAAAAGGTTGGATATAACAGGCTGTATCATGTTTATCAACAGAAAAAATGCGCGTTAGGTCTGCAGACAGGTTTATATCACTGCCACAACATGACAATGTGGGATACGGTGGGCTGTATCACATTCAGCAACAGAAAAAAATATAATTTATTTTTAATGTGCATTAGGTCTGCAGACAGGTTCATATCTGTCATGTCCGCCATGTCTGCCCTGTCTGTTTTCTCTCAAGAACTTCTGGAGCAATGTGCATGTGCATATCTTGTCTGCTATCCTGCTCGTTCCCTAGAGCAGTGTGCACACTCACCTCATGTCTGAGCTGCAGGATGCCTGCGTTTCTGCTCTGTCTTCTGTGATCTTCTCGTCATGTCTAGAATCTCTGATCAGGTGTCCCTGTCTGGATCCTGCACTGTCTGGTTCTGCAATCATCTCGTCATGTCTGGAACGCTGATCATGTGACCTTTCCTAGGATCCTGCACTGTCTGGTTTGGTAATCACCTCGTCATGTCTAGAACTCTGATCATGTGACCTGTCTAGGTTTCAGCACTGATTCTGCAGTCGTCTCGCCATGTCTAGAACTCTGATCATGTGACCTGTCTAGGTTTCAGCACTGATTCTGCAGTCGTCTCGTCATGTCTGGAACTCCGATCATGTGACTACGCTCTGTTATCCTGTGGATCTGAACCCGGTAGTGCTCCCCTGGTCCTGACCTGGAAGCGGAGATGCTATGCCCTATATCAGGCCGCCCCTTCCTATGCTCAGGGCCTGAGTATTGTGTTGTGTTCCTGCATGGCTGCCTGGTTTGTGGGGCGCTCCCTCTATTCTGTACCCTTGCACTCTGCTCTGTTGTGCGTCTCTGCACACGCTCCGTGCTCATATTCCGTCTCGTGCCTTGTCTAGTGTTTGTCCTTCGTGCCATGTTTTGTCTTTGCCCTGCTTTGCCTTGTAGTCCTTGTTTGCTCTGATTCTGTTCCGTGTTTCTGTCCTCGTGTCATGTCTCGCTCTGCTTTCTGGCTTCATGTACCCTGCCTCTGTCTCTGTCCCTGACGTGTCCTTACACGTGCAGGTCTCCGTCTCTGTACCCTGCCCTGATGTGTCTCTCTACACGTGCAGGCCTCTGTCTCTGTCCATGTCCCTGATGTTTCTCTACACGTGCAGGCCTCCGCTCTGAACCTCTCCCTGGCATGTCTCTACATGTGCAGGCCTCGCTCTGTACCCTGTCTAGTCACAAGGTCCTTCCTTGGCCCGGCTCTGGGCTTCGGCCTACGCTCCGCTGCTAGACTGTACCTGTCCCTGGCATGCTCTCCGCATGCGCAGGTCTCTGCCTCGTTCTTTGTCTTGTCCCTGTTGTTTCGTGCGCTCTTGCACATTTCGTACTAGGCTTTGCCATGCTGTCTCGCATGTGGCTCTGTCCTGTACCCTTTGCCTAGCCCTGCCTAGTGGCTCTGTGCCTCTGTGCACGTGCCTGGTCACCTGTGCCTCAGCCGTGCCGCCTCTAGCCGTGCTCGCCTGTGTGCCCCAGCCGTGCCCCGTCCAGTGCTATAGTGGTCTGGCTGCATGGCCCCACAGCGGTGCCGCCTCTAGTCGTGCCTGCTTGCAACTGCCATCGTCGGTACCACCTGCCGGTGGTCCCAGCCGTGGTCTCTGTGCTTCCTTGCACTCCCGCTGGTTCTCGCACTGTGCCTTTTCGTGCTACTCTTGCACAAAGCCTTTGTCTCTTTTGCTCTTCTCTGACCCCTAGTTTGCCTGCCGGATTCCATAACCTACTGACCGCTGCCAGAGGTCCGGACCTAGATGACTGCGGCCGGATGTCCGGAGCTGATGTCCGTAGCCAGATACCTGGACCCTGTCGGTCGATGCCAGCACTTGGATTCCGATGCCACCGTACCCTGTGTCTCTCCCTGGCATGACCCTTGGCATGCGCAGGCCACCGTCCTGTGAACCTGACCCGTCCCTGGCATGCCCCTTGGCATGCGCAGGTCACCGTCCTGTGAACCTGACCCGTCCCTGGCATGCCCCTCGGCATGAGCAGGTCTCTGTTCTGTGAACCTGATCCTGGCGTGTCCGTTGACACGCACCATGTCACTAACTCTATCTTGTTTCCTTGCATGGAACCCTGGCTGACTTCTGGATGTCCGGATCCTGCCAATCATCCTCTGAGCTACAGACCCTGATGCCCTGGTTGATTGTGGACTGTTGTTCGGAGTCCGATGTCCGCGTACCATCTGCACGTACCATGCTTGGGCCTCAGCGTGCCATTGCATGCACCCTGTTCCACAAACTCTTTGTGTTCACGTTTGCTCCTGTTGCACCCTGAAGAGTTCCTCAAGTCTTGGACCTCGGCGTGCTCTTGCACGCACCTTGCCTTATGTTCTGTGTGTCCACGTTTTGCACCTGTTGTACCTGAAGTCTTCCTTAATGAAGTTTCTTTGAATTAACGACTCGTCTTCCTTGTCTTGTTTCCCTGAGCCGGCCGTCTGGTCCAGCTGCCGTGGTGGCTCACCCCCTTTGTCTTGCCGCTGACACTCCCTGTATAAGGGGTGGTTCTCATTAGGTCAGCTCGCCCTAGGTGGGTGGGTGCCACGGCCCAGAGGGTCCACTCTTTCTAAGAAGAACGACTCAGCGTAAGCTGACAATCATCACAATATCACCACCACAACATGACAAAGTGGGATATGGCAGGCTGTTTCACATTTAGCAACAGAAAAAATTACTGTATATACTCGTGTATAAGCTGCCCGAGTATAAGCCAACCCCCCCTAATTTTGCCACAAAAAACTGGGAAAACTTCTTGACTCACGTATAAGCCTAGGGTGGAAAATGCAGCAGCTACTGGTAAGTTTCAAAAATAAAAATAGATATTAATAAAAGTAAAATTAATTGAGACATCAGTAGGTTAAATGTTTTTGAACATCCATATTGAATTAGGAGCCCCATATAATACTCCATACAGTTCATGATGGCCCCATAAGATGCTCCATACAAAATACATCCCATATTATGCTGCACAAAGGTTAATAATAGCCCTATAAGATGCTCCATAGAATAACTCAATTTGTACCTGTTCATCGCCACCCTGTGGCTGTCAGCAGACCCTCAAAGTCCATATTACATATAGCAGAATATGCAGGAGGAGCAGCATCAGGTGGATGTGGAAGGGAACATTGATTTGGCACATGCAGAAGACAAGGCCGACATTAAGGGCTTGCTCACTTGAATGTATAAATCGGAAGAGTGCAATCTGATAAAAAAAAAAGGTATTGCAATTGGACCAATGTTACTCAATGAGGCAGTGTTTATCTGCTTTTTTTCTCACATGTATTCAGCATGAGAAAAAAATAGCATCATGCTTCAATTTCATTCTGAAATCAGATGGGTTCGAGAAAATAATCAGATGTCAGATAGACCATCAGAGTGGCATCCAATTTTTTGGGATATATTGCAATTTTGTAACATAGAAAACTGTAAATGGTCTTGTAAATGATTAATAACTGCTGAGGAAAAAAACGGATTGCACATTGGCAGTACACAGAGGACAAGTGAGAAAAAATTGTCCCATTTTTCTGCATGAAAATCAGACCAATTTATACACTTGTGTGACCCTGGCCTAGGAGTGAAAATGACGACAATAGTGGTCATGATGACTAACCATCGAAGTGAGGTGTGGATGGAAAGTGAACCAGGATGGCATTCAGTCACGCTGACAAGCATACCATGCTGTATGCTGAAATGCTTGTTGGATGACTGGTGTATCATTACCATAAAGTAATGGGATGACTATTACATAGCCATGCTTTTAGAACCTTACTAAAAAAGCAAAATTAGGGAATATTTTATGACTTCCGAAAATGAGTCCAAATTAGAGTAATACCAGGATAAGCTGTGTTAGGCTAGTTTCACACTGGGCGGAGCCGGTAGCTCCGCCCACTGGCGCATGACGCTGCATGCGCCCTGCGTCCCCTATCTTTATCACAGGGAGCGCAGGCCGTGCGCAGTATGCGTTTGGCGGCGCATGCGCCTTTTTGACGGTGCGCCGACTCAACCAAAATGCAGCAGGTTGCGTTTGGCGCAGGTCGGCGCACCGTCAAAAGGACGCATGCGCCGCCAAACGCATACTGCGCACGGCCTGCGCCCCCTGTGATAAAGATAGGGGATGCAGGGCGCATGCAGCGTCATGCGCCAGTGGGCGGAGCTACCGGCGGGCACGGCAGGGGGCGGGGCTTAGCGGCGGCCGTGCGCAGGCCGTCGCTGCGCTCCAAAACGCTAGTGTGAAACTAGCCTAACCTGCATGGCAAAGTTTTTACTGATCGGACATCTGCCGTATGGCTGGAAAGGAGGACCCCCCTCTTCTCCCCACAAAGCCAATGTTCCCCTGCCTGTACTGGCACTAACAATAAAACAACTATCTGAGACAAAAGCAGCAACAACTACAGTATATTTGACATGATGGACCAGATATATTCTCTGTCACTGCTCCAAACTGAAACTCTTCAGCAACTCACCAGCTGAACAGCCATGTTCAGCCATACCTAAATTACAGTATGTTCTTTTTCAGACAGATACCCTGAACCTGATCACATAGACTTCTGGGTTAACATATTGGACCAGTGTCAACAACTAGCCCAGTTTTCTATGTCTTCTACACTATTGTGTAGTCTGTTGTTGTCTTCTACGCTGTCTGCCACCAATCCCGATGGTCCACACTAAACTGAGCATTTATTCTTTGCCCATCACATCATCTATACCATAATGCTGGGATGGCTATTATTACACTGCCTGATATCTCCTTGATTGCACCATCAAATTTTTAGACCGTGCTGCTTCTGCCACAGCCACACATATCCTAACTGCACAGTTTTATAGTGCTATACTGTACTGCTGCTGCCAGGGCTGCCTTTATACTACTATATCTACTTGCCTGACGTATCATATTTTTATGCAGTGTGGCTTCTGCCACTGCTGCTAGACAAACATACACATCTGCATTTGTCCAGTGTGTTCTATTGCTGCTGTAAATTGTACTGTTGCTAGGAAGCATTCCCTTTTGAAGGTGCACATATATGAAATAGCTCCCAGATAGAGCTAATTTTTTTTTTGCATGGCTTGTTTACAAGTCTTTCTTGTTCAATTTGAAAACAGCTAACCTGTTCCTGCTCTCTAAAAAGTGGATAATTTTTGGATAGCTTAAAAAGACTTTGTGATTGTTTAATCATTTTAAGAAAAGCAAACGTGATCTGAATCTAAAAAAAGACTCTTTTCACTCTTAGTAGAGAAAACATTACCTCATCAATTTCAAAACAGCTAAACTGATCCTGCTCCCTAAAAAAGGGATAATTTTCTCGACAGCTTGTTAAAAAAAATCTTTATTTAGCAAAGAACAAAGCTCCTGATACTCTCTAAACAGGAATAAGTTTTGCAACATCCCTTGTGAACCTTCTTCCATTTGTACTGCCTGGGTATGAACATAAACAAGGAAAAAATCTGAACCCAGAAAGGGAGGTTTGAACCATTTTTATAATTTAAATAGCCTAAAACTTCTGTAGTGCAGTGTGTTAAATAAGCTATTGGTTACCACCATTCATCTTCCATTTACATCTAGCCAGATAGAATTGTGAAAGTGACCTCATCCTAAGGCTGCGATCTCATTACAGAGTTAGAAAAGGGTTCAATAAAGTCCTACAAGACGTCATAGTGGTAAACATATTTTCTGGCCAATTATAGGCTTCACATAGCAAAAAAGTGCAAAAGTATTTACCTGCCCAGGTCACAAAACTAATCCAGGTAGGATGCAGCAAACCTATATATAAGGTTGCACACAGATGCAAAATACTGATGAGAAAACCACTCACCACCTAGAAATTAGTTGAGAGAGTGATTGCTTAGAATTAAAATTGCACAAAAAAAGACTGTATATACGGCACTGGTCACACACTGACAGTGCACAGTGTATGGCTTACAGCCAATTACTGACGCCCATACTATTGGATTAATTGGGCTGCCTCTCAATTAATTGATAGGTTTTGAGTTTTTGTCTCATCAATATTTTGCACATACAGTTGGGGCCAAAAGTATTGACACCCCTGCAATTCTGTCAGATAATACTCAGTTTCTTCCTGAAAAATGATTGCAAACACAAATTCTTTGGTATTATTATCTTCATTTAATTTGTCTTAAATGAAAAAACACAAAAAGAATTGTCCTAAAGTCAAATTGGATATAATTCCACACCAAACATAAAAAAGGGTGGACAAAAGTATTGGCTCTGTTCGAAAAATCATGTGATGCTTCTCTAATTTGTGTAATTAACAGCACCTGTAACTTACCTGTGGCACCTAACAGGTGTTGGCAATAACTAAATCACACTTTCAGCCAGTTGATATGGATTAAAGTTGACTCAACCTCTGTCCTGTGTCCTTGTGTTTACCACATTGAGCATGGAGAAAAGAAAAAAGACCAAACAACTGTTTGAGGACTTGAGAAACCAAATTGTGAGGAAGCATGAGCAATCTCAAGGCTACAAGTCCATCTCCAAAGACCTGAATGTTCCTGTGTCTACCGTGCGCAGTGTCATCAAGAAGTTTAAAGCCCTTGGCACTGGTGCTAACCTTCCTAGATGTGGATGGAAAAGAAAAATTGACAAGAGATTTCAGCGAAAGATTGTGTGGATGTTGGATAAAGAACCTCGACTAACATCCAAACAAGTTCAAGCTGCCCTGCAGTCCAAGGGTACAACAGTGTCAACCCGTACTGTTATGAATGCGTCACCGAGGAGAAAAAAACAAAACAAGCTAAGTCACAGAAAACCAGAGAGGTTGGTAACTATGCAGATTGCAGATCCCTGATCCTAACAATACAACTAGCAGCAGCCGTGGAGCGTACCTACGATGATCCTAGACGCTTCGTCACAGCCGGAGAACTACATAAGCCTGAAGCAAGGAAAGGGGAAAACTAACTGCCCCAGAGCAGACCCCAAAGGAAAGACAGCCCCCACACATGTATTGACAGTGAAACAAGATGAAGGCACAAACACAGGCAGGAAAATAGGCTGAGCAAACGATGGGGCCCAAACTAACTAGAAAGAATAGGAAAGGAAAGACACTGTCTGCAATCTGCAAAAAACTCTACAAAAATAATGTCCAACACTTCTGATAGCAAAATTAACCCTGAAGTCACTAGACTTCTCCCACTATATCAGCACACTGAAATATTCTGAGACAGAGCAGAAAGAGGCCAATCTAATAAGGGACAAAAAGCAAATTGGCAAATACAGGTAAATAAGAGTGGAAATTCAGCACAGCCCCAGCCGGGGCTGGCTGACCACACAAAAAACTGAATAGACCAACAAAATCAAGTGTGAACATTAGCAGAAAAACTTAGCTTTAGATGACTGGAACAGAGCTGAAAACCAAGACCTGACAAGCCAGAAGGAATCACCAACACCAAAATATGGCGTCAGCTGTCCTAAATCCAGTCTGAGATTCCTGAGGTCTAATTGTCATCCTCCTTATCAGGTGGCAGCTCTCCACTGATTAAATCAGCCTCACTACCTCCTGTTAACACCACAGGGAGCCTGGAAGGAGAACTCACAACTGGTGGACCAGAAAATGAACTCACAACACCGTACTATCCGTCAGCGTCTGAATGAAAAGGGACTGTTTGGTAGGAGACCCAGGAAGACCCCACTTCTTACCCCCGAGACAAAAAAGCCAGGCTGGAGTTTGCCAAAACTTACCTGAAAAAGCCTAAAATGTTTTGGAAGAATGTTCTGTGGTCAGATGAGACAAAAGTAGAGCTTTTTGGGCAAAGGCATCAACATAGAGTTAACAGGAGAAAAAAAGAGGAATTCAAAGAAAAGAACACTGTCCCTACAGTCAAACATGGCGGAGGTTCCCTGATGTTTTGGGGTTGCTTTGCTGCCTCTGGCACTGGACTGCTTGACCGTGTGCATGGCATTATGAAGTCAGAAGACTACCAACAAATTTTGCAGCACAATGTAGGGCCCAGTGTGAGAAAGCTGGGTCTCCCTCAGAGGTCATGGGTCTTCCAGCAGGACAATGACCCAAAACACACTTCAAAAAGCACTAGAAAATGGTTTGAGAGAAAGCACTGGAGACTTCTAAGGTGACCAGCAATGAGTCCAGACCTGAATCCCATAGAACACCTGTGGAGAGATCTAAAAATGGCAGTTTGGAGAAGCCACCCTTCAAATATCAGGGCCTGGAGCAGTTTTCCAAAGAAGAATGGTCTAAAATTCCAGCAGAGCATTGTAAGAAACTCATTGATGGTTACCGGAAGCGGTTGGTCGCAGTTATTTTTGCTAAAGGTTGTGCAACCAAGTATTAGGCTGAGGGTGCCAATACTTTTGTCTGGCCCATTTTTGGAGTTTTGTGTGAAATGATCAATGTTTTGCTTTTTGCTTCATTCTCTTTTGTGTTTGTTCATTTAAGGCAAATTAAATGAAGATAATAATACCAAAGAATTTGTGTTTGCAATCATTTTCAGGAAGAAACTGAGTATTATCTGACAGAATTGCAGGGGTGTCAATACTTTTGGCCACAACTGTATGTTGCCGCCATCTATAATATATGGGTTTACTGCATTCTAAGAGTGCATTAGTTCTGTGACCTGGGCAGACAAATACTGTTGTCTTTTTTTGCTGTGTTAATTCTTGAATTTTGGTTGGGAATTTTCATTCCTCTTCTTGTGGCTATGCTTAGCAGTAGCAATGAGCGAATGTGCTCTGATAAGGTGCTCTCTGAGAATGCATGTGTACTAACCGAGTGTCTTCAGCGTACTCGAATAATATGTTCGAGTCCCTGTGCCTGTATTTCTCCCAGCTGTTCAACACTCGTTTAGCACACAAGCATGCTGGGATAACACCTTATCGGAGCACGTTCGCTCATCATCATTTGGCAGTACTGGACATTCACAGAAAATCAAATATTTTGGAAAAATTTGTCAAAACTGTTGATTTCGAATTTCTAAAGATTGCTGAGATTACTCAAAAAAGCACAAGTGTACAGCAATGCTGATTAAAATACACATGAAAAGCAAGGATACATTATTTGGAGATAGAAAATATTTGCAATGTTTACAGAAAAAAAGCTTTGCATCATTTGGAGAAAATATCTTAACAACATCAGCAACATATATGATGGGAACATAACACCCCAATGACTTAAAAACAATACCACGTTAATAAAGAATTCAAGGGATCTGAATATATTGTGGTAGGGAATTTTTAATGTCTGAGTGGAATGGTAATTTCTCAAAGTGCTCCCTTGAATTAATTCAACTAATTATCAACTAGGAGGAAAAATAAATAAATAATTTTTAGTAATTTAAAAATCTGTCTACACTGAATAGAGATTTTACATGAGAATTGAGAATTTTGAAAATGAAAGATCACTCCAGGAGGAGAAAGAAGCAGATTTCTCTCATAAGATATATTACAAAGTTACTCATTTTCCCATGTATTATTAGTTTATGCAATGAAAATTAAAACCTCAATTGCTCATTAACCCTTTCCTGACATGTTCCTGCAAATTGCAGAACAAAGACTGAGTCACAATCGCGCAGGCTCACGCTGAGCGCCACTGTGATCAAATGTCAAGAAAATTTTGGCACTCAACTTTTTTGCAATATATGAAGAAATTTATTTGCAGTCGCACATAGGTAGGTAAACGTTTCGGCTAGGACAATTAGCCTTCATCAGTACAATGCAGAATCAAAATATCATACAATAATCAAATCAGATGCTACAAGCAACATAAAGAAAAAATAAAACCACACGAAAAAACAATAATAAGTGCACGAGTGACTGGAAGGTAAGGACGGGAAACTAAAGATAAAATTAAGGGAAAGGGAAAAAGAAAGGGAGCGTACCAGGACTGCTCTTGTTTTGTCCGTATGTGAGTGCCTGGAGATATGACAAAAAATCATATATTGAAATACCCTTTGTAGAGTAGTGGCAGACCCTAGCTTAATCAGAATGTGGGTACTCACAAAATAATGTCACGAATGCACTCTAGATAATGTGAGGGCAGTATGCCATCCAAATGAGGTATAACGGCCACGTGACCTAAATAAATGAAATGTGTGAGTTTATGTACTCAATATGCACTGTGTGCAGAATTATTAGGCAAGTTGTATTTGAGAGGATTCTTTTTATTATTGAATAACAACTATGTTCTCAATCAACACAAAAGACTCATAGATATCAAAGCTTAATATTTTTGGAAGTTGGAGTAGGTTTTTTTTTTTAGATTTGGCTATCTTAGGAGGATATCTGTTTGTGCAGGTAACTATTATTGTGCATAATTATTAGGCAACTTAATAAAAACCAAATATATCCATCTCACTTGTTTATTTTCACCAGGTAAACAAATATAACACCACAAAATTTAGAAATAAACATTTCTGACATTCAAAAAACAAAACAAAAAAAAATCAGTGACCAATATAGCCACCTTTCTTTACGATGACACTCAAAAGTCTTCTATCCATAGATTCTGTCAGTTGCTTGATCTGTTTACAATCAACATTGCGTTCCACAGCCACCACAGCCTTCCAGACATTGTTCGGAGAGGTGTACTGTTTTCCCTCCCTGTAGATCTCACATTTTATGAGGGACCACAGGTTCTCTATGGGGTTCAGATTAGGTGAAGAAGGGGGTCATGTCATTATTTTTTCTTCTTTTAGACCTTTACTGGGCAGTCACGCTGTGGAGTATTTGGATGCATGTGATGGAGTATTGTCCTGCATGAAAATCATGTTTTTCTTGAACGATACCGACTTCTTCCTGTACCACTGCTTGAAGAAGGTGTCTTCCAGAAACTGGCAGTAGGTCTGGGAGTTGAGCTTCACGCCATCCTCAACCCGAAAAGGTCCCACAAGTTCATCTTTGATTATACCAGCCCATACCAGTACCCCACCTCCACCTTGCTGGCGTCTGAGTCGGAGTGAAGCTCTCTGCCCTTTACTGATCCAGCCTCGGGCCCATCCATCTGGCCAATCAAGAGTCGCTCTCATTTCATCAGTCCATAAAACCTTAGAAAAATCAGTCTTAAGATATTTCTTGGCCCAGTCTTGAGGTTTTATCTTATGTTTCTTGTTGAAATGTGGTTGTTTTTCAGCCTTCCTTACCTTGGCCATGTCCCTGAGTATGGCACACCTTGAGCTTATTGATACTCCAGTAACGTTGCAGCTCTGAAATATGGCAAAACTGGTGGCAAATGGCATCTTGGCAGCTTCACGCTTGATTTTCCTCAATTCATGGGCAGTTATTTTGCGCCTTTTTTTATCAACACACTTCTTACGACCCTGTTGGATATTTGCCATGAAACGCTTGATTGTTCGGTGATCACGCTTCAAAAGTTTGGCAATTTTAAGACTGCTGCATCCCTCTGCAAGACATCTCACAATTTTTGACTTTTCAGAGTCCATCAAATCTCTCTTCTGACCCATTTTGCCAAAGGAAAGGAAGTTGCCTAATAATTAAGCACACCTTATATAGGGTTTTGATGTCATTAGACCACGCCCCTCCTCATTACAGAGATGAAAATCACCTGATTTACATAATTGGCAGTTGGCTTTCAAGCCTATACAGCTTGGAGTAGGACAACATGTATAAAAAGGATGATGTGATCAAAATACTCATTTGCCTAATAATTCTGCACACAGTGTAAAAATAAAAGTCAGATTGACACAATGCATAAATGTTTGGTATTCATATCCGACCTGGAATGTAGTGGGATGAATGGACATATGTCCAAGATGTAGAATGTAGTGAAATCTATCCCATTTGAAGTCTGATGGATGAAAAAAAGAAAAATAGACATGTAGGGTCCGGGCTCAAAAATTGTTAATATAGAAGGTAAATGGGGCTTACTCACAACTATCATAAGATTGGAATTATATGGGAAAAATTCATATATGCAGCACACTATCTTCAGAACAAGGAAGTATAGGAGAGGCCACAAGATTATTTGGCTGACCGTCTGTGTGGAGAAAACAAAAGTTTAGTCGGCTGTAAGGCACAGCCGATAAGAATGTATCTTGGAGTCAGGGTATATTGGAGTATATTGGAGTCAGGGTATTCACTGCCTTACCGGTGGTGGGTGGTGGCGCTGTGTGCGCATATGAGTTTTCCCATATAATTCCAATCTTATGATGATTATCTAGAGTGCATTTGTGACATATTATTTTGTGAGTACCCACAATCTGATTAAGCTAGGGTCTGCCACTACTCTACAAAGGGTCTTTCAATATATGATTTTTTGTCATATCTCCAGGCACTCACATAGGACAAAACAAGAGCAGTCCTGGTATGTTTGTGGGAGGAACGGCCCCCGTCGAGTGTCCGGGCCGGAACCAAGGAGCCGTCATCTGGGTTCCGGGGGAAACTGTCCCCAGGGGGCAGAATTCAGGGACAGACCATTGTGACAGACAGATGGGCTGGGGGAGGGACCAGTACAAAAGGGGTGGGGAATTCCCAGGACAATGAGTCAGCAGACCGACACAGAGACAGCAGGAGATCGTGGGAGCGGCTGAAAGCGAGAGCAACTCACCAGTGCCAGGGAGGACGCTCACCGAGGACTCGAGAAGGACGGTACCAGGGCGATTATCCGGGACTTGCTGCCCCGCTCCAGCCAGCGGCCACTGCGGCCCCAGTTCAGCCCGTGGCCGCTGCTGCCTCTCCTCAGCCCGCGGCTGCGGCCTACCTGCGATCACCCGCAGCCATTGCTGTCTCGCCCCAGCCCACGGCTGCGGCCTGTTCCCCGCCACCTGCAGCCGCCCTGTTCTCACCAGTGGCCGCAGCAAGTACAGCACCACCGGCAGCCACCACTGTCCCGCTCCGGTCCACAGCAGGGGCCGGGCCTCTGCTGACCGTGGACTCCCCGCCGTAGCCGTTAGCTGCGCAGGTGGCCTGTCATTTGCCACCACACATCGCTGCCGCTTTCCCCAGGCTAGGGGCTGCGGCCCAACCGTCCAAGGACCCCGCCGGAACCTGTGGGGCTCCAGTGTCAGCAGCGCGACGGAGTGCGCGAAGACTCCGTCATCGCCTCAGCAACTGGGCCCATCAACTACTACGCCGAAAGACCACCAACCCGAACGGCGAGGGACGTCTGGACGGCTAAGTTGACTTTATAATTAAGGACCCGTAGTCGACCATACCGTGGCCCTATAGTGACCGGCTGTTGCCGGGAATAGTCGTGTTCTACCCGTTTTGTGTGTGCTTGTATAGAACCCCTGCGAGGGCAAACCGTGTTACTCCTTTTGGTGATCAGGCCGGGACTGAGGAAAGTTCCCTCTAGTCTTATAAACGCTAATATAGAAAGCACCTACTTGTCTCGCGACTCGTCACTGCATCCGGCGTACCTGCAAACACCACACGTTCCCTTTCTTTTCCCTTACCCCTATTTTTACCTTTAGTTTCCCGTCCTTACCTTCCAATCACTCGTGCACTTATTATAGTTTTTTCGTGTGGTTTTATTTTTTCTTTATGTTGCTTGTAGCATCTGATTTGATTATTGTATGATATTTTGATTCTGCAGTGTACTGATGAAGGCTAATTGTCCTAGCCGAAACGTTTACCTACCTATGTGCGACTGCAAATGAATTTCTTCATTTATTGCAAAAAATTTGAGTGCCAAAATTTTCTTGATATTTGTCCTGGTGTGGAAACCTTTTTTGTGAACCGACACAGCTGTGCCACGATATTCTTAACACTGTGATCAAATGTGGCTGTCAGCTATATATGAAAGCTGAAACCCTGCAGCAATGCCCACAATTGGTGCTAGCACCAATAGTGGGCATTTAACCCCTCTGAAGTCGCTGTCAATAGTGACAGAGACATTGAGGGGCATCGCAGAGGGAGAAAGCTCCCTCTCTGGTCCCATCGGCACAAAGATGGCCAAGGATGGTGGCATGTGAGCTCCTGCTCAGAGCAGGAGCTGATACACCTCCTCCCTGCCTGTGATGCACAGATCTAATGCCCTGCAATGCAAAAGTATTGCAGAGTATTAGATCACCAAGGGCAGGGAAAGTCAATGTCCCATCCTGAGAAAATGTAAAAAAGTGAAAAAAAAAGATATTAAAATTCCAAAAATATTTTAAAAAATCACTAAACAAAGGACAAACAAATGAATTTATATAAAAAGAAAAATAAACAAAAAAAGTACACATATTTGCTATCGTCATGTCTGGAATGACTCTACCTATAAAACTATAGTGAACCACATAAAGAAAAAGGCAAAAGAATGCTTTTTCATCACACAGCTGAACAAAAAGTGGAATAAAACACGATCAAAAAGATGAATGTAAATAAAGTTGGTATTTCTGAAAACATCTTGTCCCGCAAAAAACAAGCCCACATACACCTCTGCCAGTGGAAAAATAAAAAAGTTATAGCTCTCAGAATAAAGCAATGCAAAAATAATTATTTTTTTCTATAAAATAGTTTCTATTGTGTAAAAGCAGCAAAACATAAAAAAATATAAATGTGGTAGCTCTATAATTATACTGACCTGTAGAATAAAGCTGTCTTAACAATTTTACCACACATGGAAGAGCATGTAAAAAAAACAATCCCTGAATTGCTGGTTTTTGTTCATTTTGCCTCTCAAAAATTGGAACAGAAAGCAATCAAAAAATGTAATCTGACCAAAAATGGTACAAATAAAAACGTCAACTTGTCCTGCAAAAAAAAAGCCCTCACATGACTCTTGTCAGCTGAAATATGGAAAAATTATAGCTATCTAAACATGGGGATGCAATAAAAAGCATCTTTTAGTGTGTGACAGCAGTCAAACATAAAAAGCTATATAAGTGTAATCACTTATATAGCACGAGGAATGGCATAAAAAATAAATAAAACCAATTCTTCATCTGCTGTTGATTTTTTTCACTCTGCCTCCCTATGAACGCAGTATGGCTCAGTTCACATTTATCCTCCACTCTACGCTGAGCACTTACACCAGGGTTTCTGTGTAAATCTCTGAAATACGTGATTCAGATGGAACCACTAGTGGAAGATTCCCTATGATGGAGCAGATGGAGATACTGTGGATTCTGTCTGGCCTGTGATCCGGTGGTGTTCATCTTTTTTGTGCACTTCTGAAAAGAACGACACTGTTGAATAGAGGCCAGATGGAATCCAGAGTAACATTTCTGCTTCATTATAGTGAGTAGCTCCCTTGGGGGTTTCATCTGAATTGTGTCACCCAGCAATTTAGATGGAGACCACAATATAAGTGCTCAGCGAAGAGCACCATATAAATGTGATCCCAAAAGTTCTAAAAAAAAAATCAACTCAATCCATAAAAAAGCAAGTCCCATCATCTATTAATGGAAATATACGGGGGGGCTTCCACGTTACTTGTAGTTCAAAGGCTCTGGGAAAGCACTATGGCTCCTTGCCCCCAGAAGAAATTTAGAAAATACTGCGCTCCCACATCCAGATGCCCTATCCCTTCTGAGCTCCACAGTGTGCTTAAACCACATTTAGCACCCACTTGCTTGGCTTTTCTGTAGTGATGAGAGCCCGTGTAATTTACAGGTGCATATCTTCAGAAGCATGAGCTGGGCTTTATAACATACTGGAGACTACAGCGTACTGGGACTGGACACTTCAATGACAGTTTGCAATTTTTACTCATCAACATCCACTGCAGCTTGTTTCTGGAAAAAACCCATGGAGTCAAAATTGTCACTACACCTGTAGATAAATTCCAAAAGGGGTATAATTTCCAGTGTAGGAGGAGAGGCCTCCGCCGAGTACCCGGGCCGGAACCAAGGGGACCATCTTCCAGGTTCCTGGAGTATCTGTTTCCAGGGAGCAGAGCTAGGGGATGGACTGCTGAGACTGACAGGGCAGTTGGGAGAGGAGTCCAGAGAAGAGGGGCGGAGAGGGCCAGACTGTGTGAGTCAGCAGAACAAGGGAGAAGGAGGTGGAGACTTGGGGAGGGCCAGAGAGTGAGAGCCACGAGCAGCTTCGAGAGAGGACAGCGACAGGAGGGAGACTCTCGGTGGACTGCAGGGAGATGGCGCCAAGTTTACCGACAAAAGAAGACTGCTGCCTCATTCCAGCTCTCGGCTGCGGCCTATTCACAGCTGGCCGCGGCCGACGCCGCCTCACTCCAGCTCGCGGCTGCGGCCTCCTCGCTGCTGCCCGCAGCCACCGCCGCTTCACTCCTAACCACGGACGGTGACTCCTCCTTTGCCGCCCGCAGCTGCCACCACCCTGCTCCAGTCCATGGTAGAGACTGGGCCTGTGCCTGCTGCGGATCCTCCAGTGCGGCCTCAGACTGCGCCTGTGGCCTATCAACCGCCACTTATCACCACCGCTGCCAGTCCCTGTCATGGAGTTGCGGCCTCCACTCTCCCACTCCCAGGCGGTATCCCGTCGCCTCCGCTGGGGGACATCCTGCCAAAGAACTCTCTACGGGCCTGTTGTGTCCCTGCTCCTCCTGGGCATCAGAACGCCCGAAGACTACGCCAGATCTTCAGCGGCTTGGCCCAGTGGCTGCGACGCAGACACACCGTGGGGCAGAATGCCGAGGGACGTTAGGATGGATAAGTCATACATAGTTGTTGTGAGTTCATTTTCCCCTTCACCGTCGATGTCTGATGAACTCCATCTTCTGGTGAAGGTAGGTAGTGAGGCTGATTACCATACACCTGATCTGGTAGATGATGACTGGGTAACAGGAACTTCTGACTGGATATAAGGAAGCCGACGCCCTTCTGAGTCGCTGGTGATTTCTCTGCTGGATTCTTGGAGACCAGTCTGATTACTGCTTCCAAAGACGTAAGGTTTCTCCTTGCGGAGAGTGACATGCCAGCTCTGGCTTGTAGGATCGCTACTACCAATAGGTGGCGCTGTAATTGACAAGCCAGAGCTGGCATGTCACTCTCCGCAAGGAGAAACCTTACCTCTTAGACCTCAGTCCAGAGCTTCTCACCTAGCCAAATCAGATCTCATACTTTGCACTGACGAGAGCCAATAGCTTGAAACACCGTGTCTGCAAATTGAGATTCTGATTTGGCTTTTATCCTAAGTCATATTACAAGACTCGTTAAAGGGTTGATTGTGACTTGTAGGATCGCTACTACCAATAGGTGGCGCTGTAGAGTAAAAGTCCTCTTTCTTTCTGAAGAGGCAATTTGCATATTTGCTTCCAAAGATAAGTTTTTGCTCTGCTATTGAACTTATTAGTTTTGTTTTGTTTACCTTGTTTTTTGGAGTTCAGCCATCCCCGGTCGGGGGTGTGCTGAGTTCCATTTTTGTCTCTGATCAGTTTGTCTCTTTGCTCTGTCTTCAGAATTTACCTGTGTGCTAATATAGTCATTTTGAAGTCCTAGCGACTTCAGGGCCTGTTTTTCCTATCAGATGGTTGGGACATTTTTGGTAGGGTTTTTAACGGATTGCAGACAGCAGCTTTTCTATCCTGTCCTTTTTAGTTAGCTTGGGCCCCATCATTTGCTCAACCTATCTTTCTATCTGTGTTAGTGTTTTCATCTTGCTTCACCGTCATTATATGTTGGGGGCTGCCTATTGCTTTGGGGTCTGCTCTAGGGCAGTTTAGATTTCCCCTTTCTTTCTTTAGGCCTATTTAGTTCTCCGGCTGTGATCGAGGGGTCTAGGGCATTGTAGGAACCCCCACGGCTACTGTTAGTTGTTGTGGATAGGATAAGGGGTCTGCAATCCGATAGCTACCAACCTCTCCGGTTTTCTGGACTTAGCTTGTATTTTTGTTTTTTCCTCCTTCGGTGACTCATTCATAACAGAATCACCAGCCATACCGCAGATCCTAGGGTACTCAATAGCAGCAGCACTTCCTGTGTCTTATAGAGACTGTATGACCTCTTCTAAGATGTCCCCAACCTATTGCCAAGAGGTATCGGCTACTTAAGACATCTCCACCCATAGGGGGATGCCTGAGCAAAAAAATGGCAGTCTGTACCTTGCTGATGAGTTGCCAGGCCCTTTCCTGTTTCCGCCTCTGGGGGCTGCATACCCAGACCCATTTCTGTGCTCGCTGTGTCTTTTCTTCTGCCTCCCTGAGGGCTGCATACTCAGGCCTGAACCCTGTGTCTTGAGCTTGTTCCCGTGTCCGTCCTTGTCTGTACCTAGTCCATTCTTTGTACCTGTCCGTGTCTTTGTCTGTTTCCATCCCTACTCAGCTTGCGTAGCCTTGTGTCTACTCCTGCTGCTTTGCTCTTTGTTCTGCACCTTGCAGTTCTGCTCTGCTCTTCGCTCTGCACCTTATGGTGCTGCTCTGCTCATTGCTCTGCACCTTATGGTGCTGCTCTGCTCTTCACTCTGCACCTTACATAGCTGTTCTGCACTTTACAATGCTGCTATGCTCTTCGCTCTGCACCTTGCAGTTCTGCTCTGCTCTTCGCTCTGCACCTTATGGTGCTGCTCTACTCTTGCTCTGCACCATTTGATTCAGCTCTGCTCTTCACTCTGCGCCTTATTGAGCTGCTCTGCACCTTACAGTGCTGCTATGCTCTTCGCTCTGCACCTTGCAGTTCTGCTCTGCTCTTTGCTCTGCACCTTGCAGTTCTGCTCTGCTCTTTGCTCTACACCTTGTGGTTCTGCTCTTCTCTCCGCTCTGCACCTTATGGTGCTGCTCTTCTCTTCGCTCTGCACCTTATGGTGCTGCTCTGCTCTTCACTCAGCATCTTGTGGTGCTGCTCTGCTCTTGTTCCGCATACTGTGGGTCTTGTTCCCTCTAGTCTGAACTGGTTCCTAAGAGTTCCTGTCTTTCCAGTCTGAACTGGATCCTAACAGTTCCTGTCCCTCTAGTCTGAACTGGTTCCTTACAGTTCCTGTCTTTCCAGTCTGAACTGGATCCTAACAGTTCCTGTCCCTCTAGTCTAAACTGGTTCCAAACAGTTCCTGTTCCTCCAGTCTGAACTGGTTCCTAACAGTTCCGATTCCTCCAGTCTGAGCTATGCCCGCCTGCCTGCGAGAGTGCCAGCCATGCCCGCCTGCCTGCCAGAGTACCAGCCATGCCCGTCTGCCTGCCAGAGTACCAGCAGTGCCCGTCTGCCTGCCAGAGTGCAAGCCGTGCCGTGCCTCTGTACTTGCCCGCACCTGTCATTACTGTTCCGTCCCCCAGTGGGATCAGCTGCTACAGCCAAACACCACCCTGGAGTGGTACCTGGCAGCTACCTGCCGCACAAGGCTGACCTCACCACTAGAGGCTCCAGCGAACATCAAGGTAGCTGCTTAGTCACACCCCTTCCAGGGTAGTCTGGTTTGTGGCACAGTGGGGCCACAATCCGCGCTCATGCAACCCAGTCAGGGCACGAGCGTTACACACACTAAGAGCAATTTTGTAGAAAGAAAAATATATGTGCCTATTTTTTTACTGTAGGGGTTTAGTGTTACAATTTTATAGCTTAGATCATTTCAGAGACAATAGCAATTATTGATACTTTTTTGTTTATTTTTGTTTTTACAAAAAAAATGCTTATTATTGGCAAAACGATTTTTGTGATTTTTCCATTTTTTTTATTTTTTTTTTTATGTCCTTAGTCCCTTGATACGATTTGAACATTTCATAGTGTGATCATTGGTGCAATACTCTGCAACACTTACAGTGGGGAAAATAAGTATTTGATATACTGCCGATTTTGCAAGTTTTCCCAACTACAAAGAATGGAGAGGTGGTTAATGTTTATCATAGTTATACTTCAACTGTGAGAGACAGAATATTTAGAGAAAATTCCAGAAAATCACATTGTATGATTTTTATATAAATAATTTGAATTTTATTGCATGAAATAAGTATTTGATACAATAGAAAAACAGAACTTAACATTTGGTACAGAAACCTTTGTTAGCAATTACAGAGGTCAGACATTCCCTGTAGTTCTTTGCACACACTGCAGAAGGGATTTTGGCACACTCCTTCATACAGATCTTCTCCAGATCTTTCAGGTCTTCGGGCTGTTGTTGAGCAACATTGAGTTTCAGCTCCCACCAAAGATTTTTTTATTAGGCTCAGGTCTGAAGACTGGCTAGGCCACTCCAGGTCCTTGAAATGCATCTTACGAAGCCACTCCTTAGTGGCACTAGTTGTGTGTTTCAGTTCATTGTCATGCTGGAAGACTCATCCATGATTTACTCATAGTTTGAAAGCTTGCAAGCAGGACCCTCACTCCTTTTGATATGTGAGTAATCCTGATTATACAATGTCATTATTTTTTGTACTGTATTGTACCTGTATTGTACCTTTAAGGGGTCCACCGTTGCAAAGCCAACTTTGGGTAAATATACTATTGAGTAACCCTCCCTAATATATGTTATTTGTACAGGCACTCCCTGGCCTGCTTGCGAACATAAGGGTTCCGATTAATGCTATTACATCTTTATTGTCTTTTTGATCCGCAATACAGGTTCGGGACACCCTTCAGCATCACTCTGCATTATTTCTGCATCTCAAGCACTTGACACTTTTAAAATACTGCTTTGCACTTTATATATTTATGCTGTTTTTTGAGGTGTTTAACAGGATATTTGTCTTCTGTCAATAGTTACTGCTGCTATATTAGGCTTTTTTTGCATTAGTTGTTTTACCCATTTTTCTAACATCATACGTTTTACAAATTATCCTCCTTTTTTGCACAGTGTCGTTCGTATTCTGCATAGTATGTGTTGCCATCTCCTTTGTTTTTATGTTGTTTAATATCCTTTTTAATTTATATTGGTAATTAAATAAAGATTCATGAATTTTTGTATATATTTTGTCTTGGAGGATCATTTCTCTTTTTCTTGGTTTTTCAATTCCTACGGTTCTCTGTATTATTACTATTGGACTATTGGACTTAAGGATCATATTTTTTGTCTGTTCTTGTATTGTATAGGGCACTATGAGCTCTTTATTTTAAAAGGGGAAGGGGGTGATTTGAACTTTAATTTTTTTTTATATTTTTGAAGACTTTTTTTTTTTACTTTTGGCATGCTTCAATAGTCTCCATGGGAGACTAGAAGCTGCAATTGTCCGATCGGTTCTTCTACATACAGACGATGATCAGATCACCTGTATGTAGCAGAAATGCTCACTTGCTATAACTGCCGACCACTGGGCGGCACTCATAGCAATCTGGCTATGACAACCATAGAGGTCTGCTGGAGACCTCTGGTTGTTATGCCAACCCATTGGTGACCCGCGATCACGTGACAGGGTCACCAATGGGTGAGGTTTCCGGCGCGCTTGCCGGAAACGCGAGTTAAATGCCGCTGTCAGAGATAGACAGCGGCATTTAACGGTTTAACAGTCGTGGGTGGATCGCGATTCCGCCCGGGACTGTGAGAGGCTCATGTCAGTTGTTCAAAGAAGATAACATATACCAGGAAAAATGTGAGGTCAGCGTCGGAGCCCACATGAAAGGAAGGGATTCTGATGTGGGCATACTGTTACGCCCAACGTCGGAAAGGGGTTAATATATTTTATATTATTTTTCCTGTTTAACTTTTTTCTTACTTTTTCACATATATGTACTATGAAATAAAGAACAAAGCAAAAAGTTTTGCTAATAACTATGCATTTAAATGTAAAAATGAAAAAGTACACATATTTAGTATCAGTGTTAAAAACTTTCACACTATTTAACCCCTAGAGCAAACACCATTAAAAATTGTAAACATGGCCAACAACTGTTTTTCTTCATAACGCCACACAAAATGTGAAATAAAATGAAATCAAAAAGTCATATGTAAGAAAACAGGTATCCCTGAAAATGTCATCCCGTATTGCTGAAAACAAGCTCCCATACAGCTCTATGAGGGCAAAAGTAAAAACGGTTTAACTCTCAAACAAGGCAATGGAAAAACATTATATATATTTATATACAGTGGCTTGCAAATGTGTCGACCTCCTTGGATTTTTACTTATTTTGTTACGTTACAACCTGTGTTTAAATATTTTTGTAATCAGATTTGTGTGTGATGCATCAACACTAAATAGTGTACGTTGGTGAAGAAAAACATAGGCATAGATTAAATTTATGGAATCAAATAACTAAAAATTGGCATGTACAAATTTCAGTTTGGCGCACAATGGCATGAAGGTGATTGCATATATAATGTGGCAAGGGACATTCTGACAATGTATCAAGGGGTTTAATATGATTTTTTTAATTTTCTAATTTAGGTTTTATTTGTAAACATCAAAAGTATGAAAATTGTCCTTGCTACTGAAGGTGCAAAATGTTGAAAAAACCCTGCTGGCCAAAGTGATAATAAATTAATCACAATTTGGATCCAAGATGGCCACCGACCCTGCCAGACATGTCTGACAGATCTCCTGACCAGCTGGAGACAATCCAGTGCATCCAGGCTGAATAGGACCCCCCTGGCCACACAGGCAAAACATATTTAGCTGGCACATTCCCTGAAGATCCCCCCCTAGTGTTAAGTAAGCTCCTGACGGAGACTGCACGGAGAGCCCCATGTTCCTGAGGCTTGCCAAGACCCGAGGCTCTAGCCTGGAATTAGGCCCACCAATGGACACCTACTGAAGGGAAGCCATTCGCCTCCACCTTGGGCATTTCCTTGACCGGACGGTCACCTGCGGATACTGGACAGGGCCACATCGCCGCGCAGAGATGGCAGACGCATTTGCGGCCCTGGGGGCCTGAATGACTTGGCCTCCATCTTATGTGCCTGTGACCACGCCTCACCTCAGCTGCCAGGAGAGGACGCCAAGTCACACTGGAGAGACGCTGCGCTGCTTAGGCATTCAGCACCTTTGTGTCCCCGGCCGCCAGCATTCAGTAGCGGAGGTGAGAGTGGGAACTTTGGGATAGGAGGCTGGGGAGGACCCAGAGAGGTGAGCACAAGAACATAGGGGAGAGGTCTCCCCTCCACTCCCTAATAGTGATGAGCAGTCTGGCTCTTTTTTGTGATCCGGCTCTCATGTCTCCGCTCACCAAGAAGAGCCGGCTCTTTTTGGATCTTAAATGGATAGGTGAACATATATTTAAGGTGACCTCAATATGGCTGAAACTCTGCCCCCCCATGGCTGCAGAGGAGTATCTAGGCTTCCTGGCACCCGGGGCAAGAATTTGGTTCGGCGCCCCCCCACACACCAAGTACAGTACATATGCGACTTGCACACTTAGCCATGTACCCACGAGCTGCTCTCCCTTATGCTCTCAATGTTCAGTAAAAAACTGAAAGCAGGAAGAGAAGCTCGTTGTCAAGTATGTGTCAGGACTCTGAACATTTTTACCTTTTTGCATTACTGCCCTTTTCCAAGATGGTGTCCTTGGTCTCATGTGCATTGTGTCCTCCTGCTATAAAACTCCACCCCAGCCTTCAGTCTGTGCTTGAGTATTCTGCCTTGCATCCAGCTCCTGACCGCTGATTGCTCCCTGGCTATATACCGGCTCCTGTGAACCTGTGTGGTGATCCTGCTGCTCTGCTCTGAGTTCCTGCTGCATACTCCAGTTTCCAGAACTCTTCTTCCTCTGCTGCTCGTGTTTCACTTCCATCTGCATTTGCTGGACATGTAAGCTGTTCCTGCTCTGCAAGAGCCTGAGACTATTTTCCTGGTCAAGCTAAGATAAGATTTGAACTGCCTTTTAAGCTTACCTATCTGTGTCTGGACTAAGACAAGGATTTATTTATGCCAAGTATCCTCAAGAAATAACTGTGCTTCATAGACTTCTTGCTTGATTGCATCTTCCTCTAAAGTTCCTATAGACTGCTAAGCTGCTTCTTATATTTTCTCCAAGTGTTATGGACTTGAGTTTCTTTCTGCATCTGTTGTATCACCGTGTGTTAATATAGACTTTATCACTTATAAAGCTGTGTCCTGTAGTCATCTTGTTCCATGCACAGAGACTCCTGAGTTATCCCCTATAATTATTACAGGATACTCAAGCCATATAAAAAGGAGACTGCTGGAACAATGACTGCAGAAAGCAGACTAGAGCAGGTGTTTTCCATAATTAGATCACTGCAGAAAGATGTGGAAGGTCTACAAAAGAAGTTTGGAAGCTTTGAACAACAAGTGTTTGGACAGACTTTGCAGGACTTAAGCAACCGCATGGCAGCCCAGGAAAACAAACTTGCTGGCATAGAGTCCCAGTATGGACGGGCTTTTCAGGACATAAGCACGCAAATAGCTGCACAAGTA
This sequence comes from Dendrobates tinctorius, assembly GCF_039654945.1. Taxonomy (NCBI): domain Eukaryota; kingdom Metazoa; phylum Chordata; class Amphibia; order Anura; family Dendrobatidae; genus Dendrobates; species Dendrobates tinctorius. The sequence goes on along the minus strand of NW_027361730.1, from coordinate 10,800,291 downwards.
ACTTTACCCGCTGGGCAACCGCCACCAGCTAGCCCACCCAAGTTGCCCCCATTCAGATTTAATGGTGATCGCGACAAATTTCGTGGCTTTGTGAATCAATGTATGCTATATTTTGATGTGCATGCCGACCGTTTTCCTACTGATCGATCCGAGGTATTGTGTGTAATAATGCTACTGACCTCACGAGCGCTCGCCTGGGCGAATCCAATGATTGAGTCTCGTGAACCACGGTTAAATAACTTGGATGATTTCTTGGCCGCTATGGCATTAATGTTTGATGACCCTAATCGCCGTGCAACCGCCGAATCTGCTTTGTTGTCTTTACGCCAGGCTAAACGTTCTGTTATTGAGTATGCCACTGAATTCAGGAGATTAGCGGTAGATACCAATTGGGACAGTTATGCACAATTGCCTATTTTTAAGAGGGGTCTGTCTAGTGTTGTAAAGGATGAACTAGCTCGCTCTGAGTCACCACAAGAGCTAGAGACATTTATACAGCATTGTGTGCGCATAGACATTCGCCTTACTGAGCGTAGGCAGGAGAAATTTGCTGCATATAACCGTATTTCTAACTTTTCCCTTCCTTCTAAAGAGCCTGCAGGTAAAACCTCTCGGGAGGGGGAGGAGGTGCCCATGCAAATTGATTCCGTTCAGAGGCGCGAGAGTAATGAGCGTCGGGAGCATCGCCTTCGTGAGAGTCTATGTTTCTACTGCGGTCAGTCTGACCACTTTTTAATCAACTGTCCCAAGTGTCCCAAGCGGCCTAATAAGGTGCTAGCAGCAGTAGGAGAATATGACAACTGTGATGATGAATCTGACATCTCTGAATGTAGCCTGCCTCTAAACGCTGTATTTCATTCACTTTCTATGACTTCACCCCCCAAGGAGCTGAAGGAGAAGAACTCTCACTGTTCTCTCCCTATTAAGATCCTGTGTTCAGGAGAGTGGATTTCCAGTGCAGCTATGATTGACTCTGGTGCAGGTGGCAATTTCATGGATATCGCATTTGCCAAGGAACATGGTATTAAAATTCAGCAAAGAGCCTCTCCACTTACCATGGAAACAGTGGATGGGTCACCTTTAATCTCTGGGCCTGTGGATCAGGAGACCGTACCCCTTGAAATTTTGTTGGAGCCTAGTCATCAGGAGCAACTTTCTTTCTTGCTAATTTCTTCTCCTCATTTTCCTGTGATTTTAGGCATTCCTTGGTTGCGTTCTCAGAACCCAAGTATCAACTGGGAAACCAAGGAGATCATCTTTCCAACAAGGAGCAACGCAGCATTAACAGAAGCTGTCCCTGAGTCCATAGCCATAGAACCACATGTACAGGTATTTACTTTACCTTCAGCATATAAAGAGTTCTCTGACATCTGTGACAAGAAGAATGCAGATCAGCTTCCTCCACACAGGCATTATGACTGTCCCATTGAGCTGCTTCCTGGGGCAGCTATTCCTTTTGGTAACGTATACCCTTTGGCGGCACCTGAGCTTCAAGCCTTAAAGGAGTATATTGATGAAAATCTGGCCAAAGGCTTCATACGTCCTTCTTCCTCACCAGCAGGGGCACCTATATTTTTTGTAAAGAAGAAGGATGGGACCCTGAGACCCTGTGTTGACTATCGGGAACTTAATAAGGTAACCATACGAAATCGTTACCCTTTGCCTCTGATTCCCGAATTACTGGAAAGAGTCCGCCATGCTAAAGTGTTCTCTAAACTAGATCTTCGTGGGGCTTATAATTTGGTGCGTATTCGTCCAGGGGATGAGTGGAAGACAGCATTCAGATGCCGGTATGGACACTTTGAATATCTTGTGATGCCCTTCGGCCTTTGTAACGCCCCTGCAACGTTTCAACACCTTGCTAACGAGATTTTCAGAGATTTGTTGGACCAGTTTGTGGTGATCTATTTGGACGATATACTAATCTTTTCTGACTCTCTACAGGAACATGAAATACATGTCAAGACTGTTTTAAGACGTCTGAAAGAGAACCATCTGTATATTAAGCCGGAGAAATGCGAGTTCCATCGTTCTGAGATACAGTTCTTAGGGTATATCATCTCTCCCCAGGGGCTGAACATGGAATCCGGTAAGATTCAGGCTATCCTTGACTGGCCGGTACCCAAGAACGTTAAGGAGGTCCAACGTTTTATTGGTTTTGCAAATTTCTACAGACGCTTTATTCGAAATTTTTCTGATATTGTCCGTCCCATTACTTCCTTGACAAAGAAGGAAAAGCCCTTTAAGTGGTCATCACAGGCTCAAGAAGCTTTCGATCGGCTTAAGATCTGTTTCACCTCAGCACCACTGTTGATACACCCAGATCCAACACTTTCTTTCATTGTGGAGGTGGACGCTTCCGATAATGCTTTGGGGGCGATTCTCTCCCAAAGGACTGGAGAGAAGGGTCTGCTACATCCTTGTGCTTTCTTTTCCCGTAGACTAACCTCAGCAGAGAAGCATTACGACGTGGGAGACAAGGAATTGCTGGCCATTATTGCGGCTTTCAAAGAATGGAGACATCATCTGCAAGGAGCTGCACAACAGATCATAGTGCTAACTGACCATCACAATTTAGAGTTCCTTAGATCCGCTAGATGTCTTTCTCCTCGTCAGGCTCGTTGGAACTTATTTTTAAACCAATTTAACTTTGTTATCTCGTACCGTCCAGGTTCTCGTAATGGGAAGGCTGATGCTTTATCCCGAATCCATGCTGCGGATTCCGTACCTGGAGCCCCGCCCAAGACCATTCTATCGGATGCCAATTTCATCGGAGTTATCCACGACCAGGACTTGTGGAAGGAGTGCAGGGAGGCTTATGACGGTGATGTATTTCTGGCCAACCCACCAGTGGATATTAATCTTGTCTTTAAGGGTGGCATGTGGTTCAGAGATCGACGTATCTACGTCCCTGAGGTCGTCCGTCTGCAGATCCTCAAGTTGGTACATGACTCCAAGTTGGCTGGTCACAGGGGGGTAACAGAAGACACAAGAGTTCCTGAGCCGATTCTTCTGGTGGCCAACGTGCCTGAAGGATACCAAGGATTATGTGCTCTCTTGCGAGGTATGTGCTCGTTACAAGACTCCTCATGTGGCACCTACGGGTCTTCTACAACCATTACCTGTTCCATCTCGCCCTTGGGGGTCTATATCAATGGACTTTATCGTGGAGCTGCCCACATCGGGGGGCATGAATACAATCATGGTGGTAGTTGATCGCCTGAACAAAGCTGCCCATTTTGTTCCGTGCACCGGCCTACCCTCAGCTAAAGATACAGTGAACTTGGTTATACAGAATGTCTTTCGGTTACATGGGGTCCCGGATGAGATCATCTCTGACCGGGGAGTACAGTTCACTTCAAGATTCTGGAAGGGGTTTTGCTCTGCACTCAATATTAAGGTCTGTCTCTCTTCCGCTTACCATCCCCAGACTAATGGTCAGACTGAACGGACCAACCAGACGCTGGAACAATATCTAAGATGCTATGTCAGCCATCTCCAGGATGACTGGTTGGAGTTGCTGCCATTAGCCGAATTTTCATATAACAATTCTCAGAGCGCCTCCAATAAATTTACACCTTTCTTTGCCAATCTGGGTTATCATCCGTGTATCTTACCTAGGTCGCCAATTAATTCTCCGGTTCCGGCAGTGGAGGAAAGACTGACTGCGTTGAGGCAAAATCTGGAAGTTCTGAAGGAATCCCTGACCACAGCTCAAGAACGTTATAAGAAATCGGCTGATAGATTCCGTAAACCTGCACCCATGTTCAAGGTAGGAGATTCCGTGTGGTTAGCAACTAAGAATCTGAAGTTAAACGTTCCTTCACAGAAACTTGGACAGAAATTCATTGGCCCTTTCAAGATCAACGGTATTGTGAGCTCTGTGGCCTGCCGGCTGAAGCTGCCTAGGACTATGAAGGTACACCCAGTTTTTCATGTATCTTTACTAAAGCCTGTATCTCCTAATACCTTCCAGGGACGTGTTGTGCCACCTCCGCAGCCTGTGGTGATTGATGACCAAGAACAATTTGTGGTGGAGGAAATTATTGATTCCAGGATTCGCAGGAATCGGCTCCAATATCTGATAAGATGGCAGGGATATTCCCCTGAGGAAGACTCTTGGGAACCTGTGGAAAACATCAATGCCCAACAGAAGATTTCTCGTTTTCATCGGAGATTCCCTGAGAAACCAGGTCCAGGATCGTCCTGAGGCCGCTTCTAAGGAGGGAGTAATGTCAGGACTCTGAACATTTTTACCTTTTTGCATTACTGCCCTTTTCCAAGATGGTGTCCTTGGTCTCATGTGCATTGTGTCCTCCTGCTATAAAACTCCACCCCAGCCTTCAGTCTGTGCTTGAGTATTCTGCCTTGCATCCAGCTCCTGACCGCTGATTGCTCCCTGGCTATATACCGGCTCCTGTGAACCTGTGTGGTGATCCTGCTGCTCTGCTCTGAGTTCCTGCTGCATACTCCAGTTTCCAGAACTCTTCTTCCTCTGCTGCTCGTGTTTCACTTCCATCTGCATTTGCTGGACATGTAAGCTGTTCCTGCTCTGCAAGAGCCTGAGACTATTTTCCTGGTCAAGCTAAGATAAGATTTGAACTGCCTTTTAAGTGTCATGGTCACTGTGTGTCTGGGCGCAGGTGTTACCGCAAGGCGAACCCATAACACACGTGACCCTGGATACAGCGCCTCCAGTGGGGCGGATTTAAATAATAAAACGTGCAGGTGGATACGCCGCCTCCACCTGGCGAATTTAGGTATTACACGTTATACATACAATAATCAAATAATAAAGGGGGAACCTGGGAAACTTTAACAATGGTGGGCCCTGCGATAGGGAATGGGGACATGGAGACCTCCTAAGCTCCCCTGAGCCAGTGTCCCTGCACTCCTTACATTCCCTAAACAGGCTCCGCACCTGTCGCCGCACGCGTACCTTAACGCCCTTGCTCACCCTGACCCCAAACCCTCACTAGGGAATGGGTCGGTGCGGAGACTAATCCCACCACTGCACTAATAACACACATGAGGAAAGAGACAATACAGGGGAAACACCACTTAGCTTTGCTCTGTTGCGTGCGCTCCTAGCAACAGAGCCCTCCACCTGAGTGCATCTTCTCCTCCACCTGGATCCATCACCATAACAGGATCCTTCACCTTAGTGCAGCCTTGGAGCAGAGTCCAACACCAGTTGCAGCTGCTTAGTACCAGAGTCCCAAGGAAGTGTTCAGCTTCTGCCACGAAGTCAAGCATGCTTGATTCCAGCTCAGCAACCAAGTCCCACATGGTGAGTGCCACTCTCCATAGTAGCCACTCCACCAGCCCATGCAGACACTTCCCGCTGACACCATCACTGCGACTCCACCACTCCATGCCAGCCCTTCGTCCAGACACCATAGCTGACACTCTTCCCCCCTGGCTAAGCTCCGCAGGACTCCTCACCAGCTCCATCCTTCCTCCAGGCTCTCCAAAAACAGAGTGAACACAAACTCACAATATCACAGGCAGTGATTGCACACCTCTAGCACACCTTTATAGGGTGTAACACCTGATACCTAATTAAGTGCACAAAAACCCAAAGTGCAATACCACAACCACCACCGGGGACAGTCAAAACACCTTTGAACTTAACCAAAGTAAAAAAAGTTCACTTTGTGCTTTTAATACCGCCAGATCCAACACTGGATCATGACATTAAGCTTACCTATCTGTGTCTGGACTAAGACAAGGATTTATTCATGCCAAGTATCCTCAAGAAATAACTGTGCTTCATAGACTTCTTGCTTGATTGCATCTTCCTCTAAAGTTCCTAGAGACTGCTAAGCTGCTTCTTATATTTTCTCCAAGTGTTATGGACTTGAGTTTCTTTCTGCATCTGTTGTATCACCGTGTGTTAATATAGACTTTATCACTTATAAAGCTGTGTCCTGTAGTCATCTTGTTCCATGCACAGAGACTCCTGAGTTATCCCCTATAATTATTACAGTATGAAAATCGCATATGAGTGAAGTGTCCGTGTGATGACTACTGGAACCTGCACAGCTGAATCCTGACATTGCAGGCTTCTGAATTCTCACAACTAATGCACCTGCACACTTTTAGGATTCTCCCTTGCCGATGTACAGTCATGTCAGCACAAGTATGTGATTTATATGCTTCTGGCCACATTCCGACTAGACGTGCCCGGCCTTGCTCCGTTCATTTTCATTGAGTGAGGCCACACATGTCTAGTCAACATGTATGTAAATTACCGGCACAAGAGAATCCTGACAGCGTTCAGTGAGCACTGTGAGAATTCAGAAGTCTGCAGTCACATAGAATGACTGCAGACTCCGTACAAACCTGGACAACCCCTTTAATGTTCCTAACAAATAAAAACATGAGAATTAGTCAGTAGCACAAATAACATTTACATCCAAGTACCTTATAGATGACATCTCTGGAGTCGTTCTCCTTTTCTTCTTCTTGGCCAGACCCCATGATGAGTTTTCTCATCCACAGCGGCCTCTGCAGACTTCCATCTTCTCCGGTCTTCTTCAGCAAATCTCCACACGATGCCCTTAAAGATAGAAGTGTCATTATAATGCTCCTGAATAAAAATGCCTGCAATATACTGTCGCCTCACACTATTCCCCTCCTTCCTCTAACATCCGTCTGTTCACCATACTGTCTCATCATATATTTACACCCTCACTCTCTATACTGTCTGCTCACCCATACCCCTGACTCCCCATACTGTGTCCACATACATTAGCCCGTTCGCTCCCCATACTGTCTGCACCCAACCCCATACTGTTTCCTCATACATACTCTGTGTCCTCAAATCTCCCCACACACATTAAATCCCCCCATCCCCTCTCCAAATCCCTCACACACATTAAATAACCCCCATCCACACTCCAAATCCCTCAGACACATTAAATACCCCCCATCCACACTCCCAATCCCTCACACACATTAAGTAACCCTCATCCACACTCCAAATCCCTCACACACATTAAATAACCCCCCATCCCCACTCCAAATCCCCCACACATTAAATAACCCCCATCCCCACTCCCAAATCCCCCCACACATTATGTACCCCCCACTCGATATCCCCCACACATTAACCCCATCCCCACTCATTAACCCCCATCCCCACTCAAAATCCCCCACACATTAAATAACCCCCATCCCCACTCCCAAATCCCCCCACACATTATGTACCCCCACGCCAAATCCCCCACACATTAACCCCATCCCCACTCATTAACCCCCCAAACAATAACCCCCATCCCCACTCATTAATTCCATCCCCACTCATTAACCCCCTTCCCTACTCCCAAATCCCCCAACACATTATGTACCCCCCACTCCAAATCCCCCACACATTAACCCTCATCCCCACTCATTAACCCCCCACACATTAATTCCATCCGCACTCATTAACCCCCATCTCCACTCATTAACCCCCCACTCAATAACCCCCATCCCCACTCATTAACCCGCCACACATTAACCCCCATCCCCACTCATTAACCCCCCACACATTAACCCCCATCCCCACTCATTAACCCCCCACACATTAACCCCATCCCCACTCATTAACCCCCCCACACATTCACCCCCATCCCCACTCTTTAACCCCCCACACACAGTAAGCCCCCATCCCCACTCATTAACCCCACTACACATTAACCCCATCCCCACACATTAACCCCCATCCCCACTCATTAACCCCCCACACATTAACCCCCATCCCCACTCATTAACCCCCCACACATTAACCCCATCCCCACTCATTAACCCCCCACACATTCACCCCCATCCCCACTCTTTAACCCCCCACACACAGTAAGCCCCCATCCCCACTCATTAACCCCACTACACATTAACCCCATCCCCACTCATTAACCCCCATCCCCACTCATTAACCCCCACACATTAACCCCCCACACATTAACCCCATCCCCACTCTTTAACCCCCCACACATTAACCCCCATCCCCACTCATTAACCCCACTACACATTAACCCCATCCCCACTCTTTAACCCCCCACACACATTAACCCCCTTCCCCACTCATTAACCCAACTACATATTAACCCCATCCCCACTCTTTAACCCCCCACACATTAACCCCACTACACATTAACCCCATGCCCACTCATTAACCCCCCCACTCATTAACCCCCATCGCCACACATTAACACCACCCCATCTCCCATCTTCGGTGGTTTCTTCAGCTCCACATTGGAGCACACTTACCACCAGCGCTGAGCGTTCACTCTGGGCGCCAGAGAGTGACGTCAGCAGCATGATCACATGACATGTCACGCTGCTGACGTCGCTCTGGCCCGTCTATACAGACGCCAGTACAATTGTTCCCTGGGAGCCGGCACGTGCAGCCTCTCTGCGCCAGCTGTCAGCTTGACAGCTGACACAGAGAACCGCTGACTCTCAGGCCAGGGGGGGCGGCAGAACGCAGCCGCCAGTGAGGACACTGCGGACCGCTGCATTAGGCGGCCCAGACTGCGCCCCCTGCCGGCTGCGCCCGGGGCAACTGCCCCGGCTGCCCCCCCTAGATACACCCCTGCATGGCTGAAATCACGTTGATGAATGGGTTGGGTTTGGGTCAGGTGGGCAGAGTTATGTCCTCCAAAACCAGTGATTTTACGCCCAGTGAGAGCCAGTCAGAGAATTCAGTGGCTCTCACTGGGGTGCCGGCTCCCATTGTTCACAGCATGGAGTGGGTCTTTGTCTCGTATTATTCATGAACGACTCATCACTACTCCCTAACATCAGTGACAGATTTTGGAGGGACCTGAGTGAAAACTTATAACTCGCAGCACTAGTTACCTTTGGTGGGAGCAACTACCCAGACACAACTTTCGTGATTCCACAAGCCCCCCCATCCAAGGAAAACAGGGAACACTTTAATTGCACATATGAAGCAGGAAACATAAAATTTTGCTCCAGAGGCTGCTTGCTCATGGCATGCTATACTAGAAGTGTTAAGTTGGAGCTCTGTTGCCATCTACTGGTCACACGGATCTAGTCTACTCTCTGAGGATATATGCGGCAAATAAGTATCAGGTCTTAACCACCTTGATCCCACCATCCAACACCATGATATTATAATCGGACTGTGACAGTCATCCTACTCCCTGCCCCACTGCGGTTTGTAACCTGTTAATTCACTAAGTTCCTCCGCCTACTGACCTGCTACATTCCCCTACTAGTGGGGTGTTGTAAAAGACAAATATCTAATAAAAACCCAAGAAGAGAAATCCACCCACTTGAAAGTGTTTTCACCGCTCAGTACACAATTGCCATCTGTAATGCACAAAAGTAAACCCACCGCGAAACCACCTAAACAATCTGCTAAAAGCTCATGCCACCAACCCATTTATCCATCGCTGGGGAACTCGCCTGTTGTCCTGATGGATGATAGTTTACCCCTGCCACAGCTTTCTCCGCTACTAAGCTACTCTTAATCCTCTGTGCAAGACTCTATACAGGCGACTTTGGTAGCCCAAGAAGTGTCCAAGCAACTGATGCCACTATTTGACAAACGGTTTGATGTTCTCCATGCCCCCATCACTAAATTACCATCAATTCTCAAAAAACTGCAGAACTGGAAAACAAAGTCCAGTCAAATGAAACCGAGCTTACAGAACTGAGGACCTCTCTCCAACAAAGTCAAGCCACAAAGTGAGAAAATGTGTGATAAGCTAGAGAACATGGAAAACAGAGATCGCCACAGCAATCTGCGTTTTTTAGGCATCCCGGAGTCAGTGGGTGGTGAACGTCTTATGGAATACCTTACCAAAGACCTCCCTGCTTCCCTCCAATTGGACCTTGGTGAAGACCCGATGATGAAAGAACAGGCACACAGACTAGGTCCCCTAAGGCATACCGGAGACAATGGAAGTACTAGACTTTGCTGGTTATAGCAAAATACCTCAATTGGGTCGTGAAAGAACAGGTTTAAGAGCATATCAACAGCAACGAGAATTGACTATTCATGATTCTAAGATTCTCATTTTCTAGGATTTCTCTGCGGCTATAGCTCAGAAACACAACTATTTGCATCTATCTGTCTTCTATTAATTGAAGAAAACATTAGATTTTAGCTACTCTATCTAGCTAAACTGAAAGCCCAAGATGGAGCTCATGTAACCGTTTACAAAAACCCAGAGGTGGTGGAGAGAAGATTCCATTGTGCTGGAGATGTCGCAGTGGGATAATCTATAGAACTTGTCATACATGCTATCTTTTATTGTAGGGGGACTGTTTCCGTAATAGAATGCTCTCTTCTATGATGACATGGCTCACCTGATATATTCTCGGCGAGTTGCTATCACTGATTCGTAAAGTTGAGTATATTGTTTTCTTTGTTGTTTTCTACTGTTTTTACCCTCCTATGGTTTTTCACTTCTCAGAGCAGGAGCAGGTACTAATCTGTACTGGACCCACACTTGATGACACCTGTAATATTTGTTCATGCCTGCAGCTCACTGGGACCAAAAGGGGTGAACATACCTTGCTGCTGTATACTACTCAGACCTTGCCCTGGGACCCAGGAAGAGTATACCTCATACACCAGACTCTAACACAGCCTACAACACACCACACTTGCAGTTCTTGTCATGGAACATGGTGGGCCTTAACACCCCTCTTAAATGCATAAAAGTTTCAATCCACCTGAGACGATTCTTGTCAGATGTGTTCTTTCTTCAAGACACATTGGAAGGTTTGCAAGCCTGGTAAATTATTAACACCCTGGATAAGCGCTTGTTATGCTGTCTTGCATACTTCATCATCACGCAGAGTAGCCATTCTTATTAAGAAGGTCCTGCCATGTCCCATTCAAGATTCTATTAGCGACAGCCAGGGTAGATATCTGATTCTGAAAGTGAAAATAACCGGCAAAATATACTTCCTGGTCAATCTCTATGCTCCCAACCATTACGAGTATTAATTCTACACATCGATTCTCCAGATCCTTTTGGGACTTGGGCCTAACCACCTAATAGTAGGAGTAGACTTTAACTTTGTACAATTTTGTGTCACGGGGTTTCTGCCACAGAGAGGAGATAGAAGACCGCGGAGTCTGATTGCTCCCACTCCTGCGCTGAGAAGCACTTCTTCATTTTAATGGTGTTTATTTCTCCTGGCAGAACAGGGGTTAATCAGCCATGTTGGAGGGCTCTGAGCTCGCAGCTGAGCTCAGTTAGCCACTCCCATTCCCTTTATAATCTGGGCTCTGATGCAAATCTTTGTCAAAGCTAGCATTTGCTGCATAGCTTCAGAAGGAAGAGGTGTTCATATGAGAAGGGGTGTTGGAGGAGTTATCTGTGACTGCTGCGTAGTTTTTTTTTTTTTTTAAACCAGTTATTTTTATTTAGGTTTCAAAAGATTTTAAACAATAAACAGTGGATATCAATATACATGTAACAATTCACATATCTTGTAGTAATACAATAAAAGCCATCCCCCCCTCCCCCCTCCCCCAATACTCCCTATGCCGGGTATACTTGAGAGTCTTAGCAATCATATCACCGCCATCCAGGCAGACCATATTTTTTCGAAAGTTCTTTCACCATGCCTTCGCCTGTAAATGCTTTCCTCTAAATGCATTACCGTACGTGTCTGAGCAATAAATTCCCTCCTAGTGGGGGGTTCCGAATCCTTCCATTTTCGTGCTATTAGTTTGCGTGCCACATACAGCAACCTCGCTATTGCCACTTTGTAATGTTCTGAGACAGGTATCCCATCCACCTCCCCCAAAACACACAGCACTGGATTCCAGTCGAGCGTACATGCATAAGCTCTCTCAATTTTGTTGATAACGACCAGCCAGTATGCCACCAGCCGCGGACACGACCATAGCATGTGTAACAGTCCGGCCTGGTCTGTGCCACATCTAGGGCAGCTAGAGTCTCCCCTCAAGCCCGCCTTGAATAGGACCAGCGGTGTTTTGTATGTTCTATGTATTACATATAATTGGGAGAGCCGTGCCTGCTCGCTTAGAGAGATCTTCGGGACATATTCAAGAATAGCCTCCCATTGTTCTGTTGTGAGGGTACCCACCTCCCTCTCCCATTTATTCTTTGCAGTGAGGTGATTGTCCCCCAGATAGGAGTGTAGTAGATCATGAAATATGCTCGATATAACTCCCCTCTTCCCTCCCTTCATACACACAAAGTCTAGTACAATGTCGCCCTGAACCGTCATGGCTCCCAATCTACACTGTGCCCTCCAAGCATGTCGAAGCATATAGTATTGAAACCCCCATACCGAAGGCAAATCAAATTCCTCTCTCAATGTCTCAAAGGTCTTCAGGTCCGTTCCACTCTGCAGCTGGCACACATATCTCACTCCTTTCGCCTTCCAATTGCCCATTTGACGCAGTTTATTAAGTTCCGGCAGATGCTCATTGTCCCACACCGGTGAGTACCTAGTCAGCTCATCCACCCCTCTGATCCTTTTAATGGTGTCCCATACCTTCTGAATCATGCCTATGGTAGGATATGGTGCTCCCAGTTTCTTAAAGGTACCATCCTCTAGACCCTGGATAAGTGGGCGTCTCCCCGTCACATGTACCAGCACCCGGTGAGCTGCTCCTCCACAATCGAGCTCTCTCCATCCCCTGACATGCTGGCCCTGTACTGCCAAGAAATAGACCCATGGATTTGGTGCGGCCAGTCCTCCCTCTTCCTTTCCTTTTTGCAGAGTTCCAAATTTAATCCGTGCCTGCTTCTTGCCCCATATCAAGGATTTGAAGATAGAATCAATGCCCCGAAACCGTTTTTTGGGTAGCCATATTGGCGAATTGTGCAAAACGTACATTAGTTGTGGCATAAGGACCATCTTAATCAGGTTAGTTCTACCCGTTACCGATAAAGCCAATTTGCACCATGCACCTATTTTCCCTTTAAATTTCTCTAGCAGAGGAACCAAATTCAGACCCGTGAATCGTGACAGTGGAAGAGCTACCCATATCCCTAGGTATTTAAACTGTGAAACTAGCTGGAGTTGTTTCCCCCTCTCATCTATCTCCTCCGCTTCTATTGCTCTATCCACAGCCATGACATAAGACTTGTGCCAATTTATCTCCAGTCCCGAAATGCACCCAAATTGTGTAATTACATCCATCTCGCACCCCAGTGTCTCTCCTGCACTTTCCAAAAACAACAGGATGTCGTCGGCATACAATGATATTTTTTCTTCCAGCTTCCCAAATTTAAATCCGACCACTCCCCTCTCAGCTCTGATCTTGGCCGCCAGGGGCTCCACTGCCACCGCGAACAATAGCGGGGACAGCGGACACCCCTGCCTTGTGCCCCTATGCAAGTCAAACATCCCGGACTGTTCTCCATTCACCTTAACTACCGCCTTTGGGGATGAGTACAATAACTTCACCCAGGCCATGAACGCGGGGCCGAATCCCATCAGTTCCATGATTTTCCATAAGTATTGCCATTCCACGCTATCAAATGCTTTCCTAGCGTCCAATGACATCACTATTCTCCTGCCACCATTATCAGCAGGCAGTTGCATATTAAGAAATAATCTTCTTAAGTTAACAGCCGTGGAGCGGTTAGGCATAAATCCCGACTGGTCCTCGTGTATAATGGTATGCGCAACCCCGGTGAGCCGGGTGGCCAGGATCTTAGCGAGTATTTTGACATCCGTTGTCAACAACGAAATGGGCCTGTACGACTCTGCATCCATGGGATCTTTTCCCTCCTTCGGCAGAACTACTATCACCGCTTCCTCCATTGATCTCTGCAGTGCCCCCGTCACTAAAGCCTCATCAAACACAGATTTCAATTTCGGAGCCAGCAGTTCCACTAACTTCCTGTACACCTCCCCAGGTAGACCATCAGCTCCCAGTGATTTGTTATTGGGCATAGACAGTATTGCACATTCCACCTCCTCCACACTCACAGGTTCTTCCAACCTCAACCTATCTTCCTCAGACAATTTAGGTAGTGAAATGCCTTCCAAAAATGTCTCCACATCCCCCTCTGTGTCCCGTGCTCTCGAAGTGTACAGTGCCATGTAATATGCCTTGAAGACCTCCAGTATGTCCTTTGTGTCTGTCAGAGTCGCCCCTGTTTGATCTCTCAGTTTATACACCCTGGAAGACTCCCTCTGTGCCGCAGATATCACCGCCAACAAGTGACCCACTCTCTCTCCTTCTTCAAAGAATTGGGCTTGCTGAAATGCCCTTTTCCTCTCAGCTTGCATCATGTGCAGTTTATCAACTGCCTCCTGAGCCAATTTTAGTCTATTGTGAGCTTCACTCGTTGGCGCCAAAATCATGTCTGCCTCCGCTCTTGTCAGGTCATCCTTTATTTGTTGATCTGCCAATTTAGTTTTGGTCTTACACCTCGCAATCTCACTTATAAAAAGTCCCCTCGTAAACGCCTTCATGGCATCCCATACCGTTGTGGCCTCAGTACTCCCTTCGTTCATTTGGAAGAAGTGCTCTAGCTCTTTGGTTATGCCACCCATGTCCACCACTTTAAGCCACGTCGGGTGAAGACGCCAACCTCCCCTCTGACCCTGAGGAGATCTCACCAGAAGCGTGACCACCATAGGACCATGATCCGAGAGAGTCCTCTGTAGGTATTCCACCTCCCCCACCATCCCGTCCATAGAGGTATCCCCCAAAGCCAGGTCTATCCTCGACAGTGTTCCATGTGTTGCCGAATGACATGAAAAAGTCCTCTTACCCTCATTTCGTACTCTCCACAGATCTACCAGCCCAAGTTCCCCTACATACTTGCCAAAGGCAGTCATCCTGTCCTGTCCAGCTTCCATACCTGCCGGTCTTACTTTATCCCAATAATCATTCATAGTGTTGTTAACATCTCCCATAATCAACAATGGAGTCTCCCCCCATCTGCCCGTCAGTTCCAGTACTGCTTGTAGTTTCTTTTTAGAGTAAGGTGGAGGGATATATAAAGCCACTAAAATCATTTTGTGTCTGAACAATCTGCAAGCAATCCATACATACTGCCCTTCACTGTCTACATGCACTTCCAGCTCTTCATAATGTGTGTTTTTGTGTATTAGGACTGACACCCCCCTGGAGTACGAGGAATAAGTAGAATGATATGTCTTTAGCATCCAGGCTCTTGACAACCAGTGCATAGTGTCTCTAGTGAGATGTGTCTACTGCAAGCACGCGATCATAGGTTCACAGGATTTGATATGATTCAGAACAGCCGCCCTCTTAACCTTATCAGATATACCACGCACATTCCAACTTAACATCCGAACAGTACGGTTACTCATTGTGCATTAGAAAGAACAATCCATCATCATCAAGTAACATCATTACATTGTGGTCCCAATCATACCCGGTCAAACAGCATGAAAACCCCCATCTCTCTACAAATCCGCCCCACCCACCTCCCCCCATCCCTCTCCGCTTCCCCTCCCCCCACCCTTCCCCTTTTGCAGTTGTCACTCTCTCCCCAATGTGAGAGTGGGAGCTCAAAGAACCTGAGCAACTTCTCAGTATTCCGCACTTCAACATGCGTCGTGTCCTCCTCCATCATTGGCAGCCTCTCCGCCATATTATCAACAGTATGTATAGTCCCGAACCATTAGCTGCTGCGTAGTTTTTAAGTGTGATAATTCCCTTTGCTACTCTACTTTTGTTTATTCCCCATCCTCCACTCCCTCATGCATTCCTCTGTTATATGTGCGTGAATATTTTGTATGCCTGGAGTTTTCTGCTAACCCTTGTTTGTGTAGCCTTGTTTGTCAGGTTGGCGTAATGCGGTGCACAATATCACCCCTCTTCCCTGGGTGGGGGAAGAGAACAGACAGAGGGCTAACTCAGGATATAAGGCAAGGTGGAGGTCCCGGCATTTTCACCTTCAGACGTATCCCAGGGAATAAGGCGAACTAGGGCATCCCTAGTGGTAGGGTCAGGGAAGGAGCCTCTGGTCCCGTGTCACATGACAGCTGTGTCGCGACAAATGTCCTACCTTAGACCATTCCTTACCTTCTCCACAGACCTCAGTAGCCACCGCTTCCCTCCTACACTTCATGGAACAGCTTTCACTCTGCAACCCATGGAGAATGACTGACTAATTCCGCCACTAGAAAGTACACATGCCACTTCTTTACCCATCAGTCCTTCTCCCATATTGATAACTTCCTCATTTGCACACAGCTATTTACCCAACATCATGATTCCCGAAACCACCCAATACTGATATCGGATCATGCTCCTATTTCATTATTCCTGACTTTAACGGTTCCAAGCCCCCGATGCGACATTAGAGATTTCTGTCCTACCTGACAGAATCAGATTATTTTAAAGCCTTTCTAAGGGTCCCGTCACATTTAGCGATGCACCAGCGATCCCGACCACGCATCGCTAAATGGTCGCTAGTGAGCTGCCAAACAGGTTACTTACCTGTCAGACGCAGCGATGGAGACGTCCTCCCACCCGCGTCCACGTGTCGCTCATCGGCGCCAGCAGGAAGCGGCCGACGAAAAATGGCCCAGGACGTTCTCGCGCGATCAGCGATAGACAGCGGGGGAGCCGGTCGGAGGTAAGTGTCACACATAGCGATATCGCTAGCAATATCGCTGCTGCGTCACAAAATCGGTGACGCTTAAGCGATATCGCTAGCGATCTCGCTTAGTGTGACGGGGCCTTAACATTACACTGGAATGACTTTGTAGATGACAATATCATTCTCACTGATAATATCCCTTTGTTCTGGGCCACTTCTAAAGCCGTTATCAGAGGCATCAGTTATCTGCAGAAGGAAAGCACACAGAAAGAAATTCAGCGCTTTACATACCTCTCTCCTTCAGACTCAGAGGATGCTCATCTTGACCCCATCCCCTGATGCACAACAAGCTTATTCTATGGCCAAACATGTACTGGACTCTTTTATGCATTCTCAATCACACTGGTAGGTCCAATTAACCCAAAATAAATTTTATGGCTGGGTAAATAAGATGGGTAAATGATTAACTATCCTAACTAAATACAAGTAACCCTGCAAGCCAGCTATTAGACTGTAGAGCCCCGTAACGGACTGGCAGAAGACTGACCCTGAAGAGCTCGGGCAAATTTTCAGCGCTTATTATGAGGATCTATACGCAACCTCCCCTGCCAACCTCCAGGCAATTAACTCCTTTTTGAGCTTGATTAATCTCCCACTCCTGACAACGGAACAAGTGATGTTAGACTCAATGATAACTTAAGATGAAGTGAGGCAACCTACAACATACGCATCAAACGCTAAGATCGCAAGTCCTGATGGTCTCTCTCTGCTGAATATTATTCGATTCTATCCTCTGACTTAGTACCCATTTTGAATAACCTTTTCAATTCAGGTTTCCTTCAGGGGGGCTTCTATCGATCGCTACACTGACTCACGCACCATGGTTATCCCTAAACCGAACAGAGACCCGTTATTGCTACACTCAATCTCACTCTTCAACCATGATTATAAACTTCTGGCGAAGATCTTAGCAAACAGTCTACAAATGTTGCTGCCTGGCCTTCTGTGTGAGGCTTAGATGGGCCATACCCAGGGACGGAGCAGCGTGGCAATATACGCTTGGCAGTTGCAGCCACGGTCTTGCCCCATGATGCCTCACAACCATCCGCAATGCTATTGAGTCTAAGTGCCGAAAAGGCCTGTGACAAGGTGACATGGCCTTTTTTGCATGAAGTTCTAGCTCGGGGAAATTTTGGTACGAGGTTCCTGCCACATATAAAATACCTATATATAAATGCAAATAATTGTGTGGCGCTTAATGGATGTAGTGTAACAGCAAAAGATATCTTTCCGGGAGCCAAACAGGGTACCCTTTGTCACCCCTTCCATTTAACCTCTCTATAGACCCCTTAATATATCACCTATTGCAGAACCCTACTTTTAGGGGATTTATGTTGGCTCTAGAGAGTTAAGGGTCGCTACATTTGCAGATGATATTCTGCTGGTAGTAGCTAAGCCCAAACGGGTCCTGCATTCCCTTATACGAGAATTAGAAGACGAGGGAGGCTTATTGGGCGTTAATATCAATTGGGACAAAATAGAGGTGATGTTGCTACGTGGCTTCTCAAGACCGTTATGGGCATTGGGTTTCACCTGTCAATGGACACTTGCTCATTAAAATACCTGGGAGTACAGGTGACGATATATCCGGCTAAACTGTACAAAACCAATATCAATTTATATCTCAATAATTTAGAATCTACCTTGTCTAAATGGAAGGATTTTAGCCTGTCATACCTAGGTAGAGCCAATTTAATAAAAAAGTACAGAATTTCCGCATCTTCTCTATCCTTTCCATACTCTCCCAATCAAATTTGCTCCTAAAGAGAAGAAACAGATCAACTATTTTTACCGCTCATTTATCTGGGAGGGATAAAAGCCCCATTTAGTTTGTAAAGGGAACTTGTCAGCAGGATTGTGCTTAGTAACCTACACATAGTGTCAGGTCGGCGCCGTTATACTGATTAAAATGATACCTTGGGTGATAAAATCCGTCATGTGGTTGTTGTTTATTTATTTTCAGTTTTGAGTTAATGATATGCTCGTGCTTCGGGGTGGCCTGTGGGGGGTCTTCTTGTGGTGCTCTGCTTAGCTATTCATATTTAAGACTGCTGACAGTTCTCCGATCCCTCGGTGACCTGCCCCTCTAATTTACATAATGAATATATGCACATGCTGAAAAAAGGAAAAACCCTTCTGCAGGCAGGTGCCGGCCGTGGCACCTGCGCTGAAGCATAATTGCATGTGTACTGTGTTAATAATAAATGTGGTTGAAGTTATCCTGATTGTAAAAGAAAAAAAATCCATTTGAAAATGGCGCCCATCTCGCCTGCGCAGTAGCAGCAATCGGTGTATACGGCTGGCACCTGCATGCAGAAGGGTTTTTTTTTTCAGTATGTATGTATTCAGCATATATTCATTATGTAAACTAGGGGACAGGTCACTGAGGGATCAGTGACCTGTCAGCAGTCTTCATTATGAATAGCTAATCAGAGCATCACATGAAGACCCCCACAGGCCACCTCGGAGCACGAGCATATCATTAACTCAAAAAGATTACGTAAACAACAACCACAAGACAGATTTCATTGCAAAAATAAATACATTATTCCGGGAATTAATTTGGAAGAAAAAACAGGCTAGGATTCGCTTGGAGATACTGCAGCGAGGGAAGGAGGAGGGAGGATTGGCGGTGCCAAACCCATTCATATACTTTATGGCCTCCCAGATGCAACATCTTAAGGGTTGGGGTAGAGACGGGGCGTGTGACAATGGTGGTGATATTGTGAGGGAAGGATCGGTATGGAAATATCCAGGGTGCCGGTTGGAGGTGGGAAGACGGCAGATAAATGGGGCACGATACCCCACGTTGGCTATGATTTTCAGGGTGTGGGATAGGGGTAAGTCTCTTTTGAAGATAAATGGGCCTACGGAATTGTGGCCATTGTGGCGAAATCCGGATTTGCAAGAGATCAAAAAGCTGGTGGGGTTCGGAAGATGGGAAGATAAAGGGATTTATCTGGTGTCACAAATTTTGCAAAATAATACTCTTAAGAGTTTTGAACAATTGAGAACAGAATTTCACCTCCCGCACGTCTTCTTTTATCAGTACTTACAGCTAAGACATGCATTGGAAAAACAGAGGACAATTCCGGTGATAGTGACACATAATCAAACACTACATATGCTACTTACATCTGAGTCTTCTAGGGGACTTATCTCTGAATTATATAAAAGATTATTGCCTGCCCATCTGGAGACATATCCACTGACTGCTGCTAAGAATAAGTGGGAACGGGACGTTGGCCCCCTGACGGAGGACCAGTGGTCCGATATTCTAGAACAGGTCCCTAAAATGGCGGTTTCTGAGTGCCAGCGGCTTTCGCAAATATATCTCATTCACAGGGTATATAAAACACCCAGCTTATTATTTAAAATGGGACTTAGGCCCAATACACAATGTGTTAGGTGTGGGCAGGATGATGCCCACTTGATGCATGTTATGTGGGAGTGCGGGCACATTGGGGATTTCTGGAGGCAGACCCTGGGACTCATAGCCCAAGTATACCATATCACAATACGACCGTCACCTCGTCTATGTTTGTTGAATTTGTGGGAGGAGGGGGTTGACCCGGACTCTGCAGTGGCCCTGGGAATAGCACGCATCCTGTATCAGGCAAGAAAGATGCTTGCATATCATTGGTTGGATCCTATGCCACCAACATTGTCAGAGCTTAAAAATAAACTAAATAATGTCATCAGATTGGAAAGGGGGGCTTATTTAAAAAGAAATGCATTAAGAAAGTTTTACAAAATTTGGCAGCCATGGATGGAGTCACCGGGTCTCCCCTCGGGCGCACTGGTACGGGATGCGATGTTGGACCAGTTGCTGTTGTGCTTGCGATGAGGGGATGCTTGGGGGGTGAAAATAAAGTCTAGTGCCCTTTGTGGCGAAGTAGATTTTGAGTGGCGCGGTGGGAGGGGGCTGGGGTGGATTGGACCTGATATGCGGGGGGGGCGAAATATGATGCGGAGTGGCGCGGCTGGCGGGGATGTTTTTCCCGCTGAAATGAGGCACTGATGTATAATTTTGATTTTTGTTTATTTGTGGAGCCATGTTGTTTATAGGCTCAATTTTATGCAAATATCTGTGTTTTGAGATTTCTTCTTTTTATTTATTCTTACACAGGAAGAGTTTTACCCTTTAAATAATATCTGCTCTCAATGTAATTTTTACTAGCTATATAAGATGTCATATTCTTTCTGTATTGATTCCTGAATGTTTAATAAAAAAGATCTGATTCAAAAAAAACAAGACGGATTTCATCAACCAAGGTATCATTATAATCAGTATAACGGCGCCGACCTGATACTGTGTGTAGGTTACTGTGCACAATCCTACTGACAGATTCCCTTTAAATTACTCCAACAGCTGAAGGGAAATGGGGGGATAAACTTCCCTGATTGTAGACACTATAACCTAACATCCCTACTCCTGCGATGCCAAATATGACCTAGAGTGCTGTCTCACACCGGGGCTGGCTATTCCTGCCCTCTTACACCTTCCTTATTCTGAATTGCTGGCTGAGGCATGAGCAAACCAACTCCTGGTGTCTACATGGAAGGCATGGCAGAAAATATGCCTACAGTTTCAGCTCTCCCACCGGGCATCTCTCCTCCTTCTTTCACTAGTTGATTACCCCTATTTTCAACATGGACATTCTCACCCTGTCTTTTATAAGTGGCACTCTCAAAGTATAATATCTGGTCCACTTAGAGGAACGCAGTATGTACTCAATAGAGGAGATGCACTCTAAATACCCTACCGCCATATTCCCTTTGTAGCAATATGTTACAAGATGATGTGGCCTCTAGGGGTCTCACTACGTTTATGTATGCACTATAGTAATTTTTGGAACTTGTTGGTTAGTTGTTGTTAAGAAATATCTTGCAATGGAGGAATGCACCTCTTGTAATAAAAAACCTGTAGATATCCACAGAGTATGATCCATGACAGGAAACAACTAACAGAACATGGTGGCAGCTGGGCACAGAACCTGAAAATCCTCAGAGGTTGTGTGAGGCTGGAACTGGACAAAGGATCACAGAGGATCACAGCACCTGTAAGTACAGATTCCCTGACATTACTGCAAAATGGAGACTGGGTTGAAGCCCCCTCAGGGACTGGATGTGACTTCATGTAATTTGTCCCAGACTTGGAGACATTGGAAGGAAGAGTTTACACTGTATGTGGATCTCAGAGTGGCCCCCAGTGATGACAAATGAAAAGTAAAGCTGTTTTATTACCTTATTGGGGAAAATGGCAGAGAATTAGCCCATACTTTACACACAGGCAACTGTTATTGTGGTGCTTGCTGGTACGCAGGATGCAGTGACGAGTCGCGAGACGGTTTGGTGCTTTTTATAATAACGTTTATATGCCTAGAGGTGACTATCCTCAGTCACAGCCTGACCAACCAAAAGGGTAACAAGGGTTGCCCTCGCAGGGGCTCAATACAAGCAAACACAACCAGAGTAGAACACGACTACGTCCGGCGAAAGCCGGTCACTATAGGGCCGCGGTATGGCCGACTATGGGTCCTTAACTATATAGTCAACTTAGCCGTCCTGACATCCTGGACGGTGGTTCTTCGGCGGAGCAGCCGCTGGGCCCAGCTGCTGAAGAGTCGACGTAGTCTTCGACCGTTCTGATGCTGCTGTGACACTGGGGCAACTCCGGCCCTGGAGGAGTCCTTGGACGAGTGGGCCACGGCCCCCGGACTGGGGTAAGTGGTAGCCGTGCGAGGTGGCGAGTGGCAGGCCACCGGTGCAGCTAGCAGCTGCGACGGGGAATCCGCGGCAAGCAGAGGCTCGGCCCCTGCCGCGGACCGGAGCGGGACAGTGGTGGCCGCCGATGGCACTGGACTTGCCATGACCACTGGTGAGGGCAGAGCAGCTGCGGGTGGCGGGAGACAGGATGCAGCCGCGGGCTGGAGCGAGGCGGCAATGGCCACGAGCGACGGCGGGAACGCCGCAGCCGCGGGATGGGGCGAGGCGGCAGTGGCACTTTTAACTCTGGAAAATAAATCAGAAATCAGGGGTAACGGGTACTGATATTTACCAGTGATTTTGTTAAGGGAATGATAGTCAATACATGGCCTTACTGAGCCATCTTTCTTGGCCACAAAAAAATCCCAGCACCTAAAGGTGAAGAGGATGATCTGATATGACCTTTCTCCAATGACTCCTGGATATAAGATCGCATAGCATCATGTTCAGGTACAGATAAGTTGAAAAGCCGACCCTTGGAAAATTTACACCTGGACATTAACTCAATTGCACAGTCATAACTCCTATGAGGAGGCAAAGACGCAGACTTACTCTCACTAAATACATCAGAAAAATCAGCCAAATAGTCAGGAATATCAGGAGACTGGGGATAGGTGGAGAAAACAGGAGTGTCACTAAGAACACATTGACAACCCCAACTCACCACAGACACAGATTTCCAATCCAAAACAGGATTATGGGTTTGCAACCAAGGAAAACCCAGAACAATAGCATCATGCAAATTGTGCAACACCAAAAATTTACAATTCTCTTGGTGGTCCGGGGCGACCCGCAATGTCACCTAGGTCCAAAACTGGGGTTTATTCTCCGCCAAAGGAGTAGCATCAATACCCCTCAAAGGGATAGGAGTCCGCAGGGGTATCATGGGAAAACCACAACATTTGGCAAAGTCAAAATCCTTCAGATTCAAAGCTGCTCCTGAATCAACAAAAGCCTTAGCGGAAAATAAAGACAAGGAGCAGATCAAGGTAATCGCCAAAAGGAACTTAGACTGTACACTGCCCACCGGGTGAGCCTAATGCTTTTCTCGTTTAGGGCGGACAGAAATAGTATGAGTGGCATCCCCACAGAAAAACCACCACTTATTACGCCTTCTAAACTCCTGACGTTTAGCCCTAGACAAAATCGCATTGCATGGGTTCAGAAGTTCATTCTAAAGGCGGCACAGCCTCTCGTGTAGTTTTACATTCATGTAAACGCCGATCAATTTGAATGGCCGATGACATAGAGTCGTCAAGACCAGAGGGGACAGGAAATCCCACCATAACATCTTTTACAGTTTCTGCCAGACCCTTCTGAAAGAGAGCTGCTAGGGCATCATCATTCCATTTAGTAAGGATCGCCCACTTTCAAAATTTTTGCCAATAAGGTTTTCTCAGCTTGATCAATAGCATTAGGGTCATCATACAACAACCCCAGGGCTTGAAAAAATGCATCCACATTAGCAAGAACAGGATCTCAGGATGTCAAAGAAAAAGCCCAATCCTAGGGATCGCCGCACAGCAGGGAGATGACAATTTTAACCTGCTGCACAGAGCTCCCCGATGAGTTAGGTTTCAAAGCAAAAAGTAGTTTACAATTATTCTTAAAATTCAAAAATTTAGACCGATCCCCGGAAAACACATCAGGAGTAGGGATTTTTGGTTCATCAGCAGATGATTGAGCGAGATAGGCAGAAATTCCCCGGACTTCAGCAGCGAGCTGCTCAACATGATTGGACAATTGCTTAGTCTCCATTTAGACAAAAAAAATCCTCCTACGGACCCAGAGAAAAAAAGAGGAAAAAATATACAAAAAAAAATTCTGACACTTTTTTTTTTTTAATTCTCTCCTTCTTTAGAGTACCCTAGAGTCTACAGTAAGGCTAGTGATTCTGTTATGAATGGGTCACCGAGGTGGATGGCAGGAACAGGCTAAGCCACCAGAAAACCAGAGAGGTTGGCAACTAAGCGGATTGCAGACCCCTCATCCTATCCACACAACTAGCAGTAGCCGTGGAGTGTACCTACGATATCCTAGATGCCTCGGTACAGCTGGAGAGCTAACTAAGCCTAAAGCAAGAAAGGTGAAATCTAAGCTGCCCCGGAGCAGACCCCAAAGGAATAGATAGCCCCCAAACATATATTGTCGGTGAGACAAGATGAAACACAAACGCAGGCAGAAAAATAGACTGAGCAAATGATGGGGCCCAAACTGACTAAATAGGATAGGAAAGGAAAGACACTGTCTGCAATCACGCAAAAACCCTGAAAAATACAACATGTCAGATGCACAAAAAAACACTGAAGTCACACGACTTCGTCCCCACTATATCAGCACTCTGGTATAAACTGAAAGCAAAAGAGACCAATATAACAGGGGGACTGAACGGACTGAACAAACTGACAAAAGCCGTAACATATGGAGCGGTGGTCAAGCACAGCCCCCCAGCAGGAGCAAGCTGAACCCGCACACCAAGTAGAGATAGACAAAACCAGATCAGATGCAAAGGATTAGCAAATGAACCACTTAACTGAATAATGCAGGATCAGAGCAGGAGACATTAGACCTCAGAATGCATAGGAAAGAAATCAACAGCAGGGATTGAAGGAAGTCTGCTGACTTAAATACTCCAATCAGTAACCCTAAATCTCCAATCGTCATCGACTCATCATTATCATCAGGTGTGTGGAGGAACACACACACAGACCCGTTCCTCCCACGTCACCACCGTGACGTAACTACACAAGCACAGCTCTCCAGCGCCCCCTTTGTCTCTCAGGTCAGTAAGGGAACTGCACCTAGAGTAAATGGTCGCCGGGGAGGAGTTCCTGTTACCCGCTCAAGGTTCTAAGATTCGTGATCAAAGTAAAAGCATCAGCCCAAAATTAAGATTAATTGCCTTAAGGGCACACTAGATATTTACA
This sequence comes from Dendrobates tinctorius, assembly GCF_039654945.1. NCBI lineage: Eukaryota > Metazoa > Chordata > Amphibia > Anura > Dendrobatidae > Dendrobates > Dendrobates tinctorius. Next base: position 10,775,000 of record NW_027361730.1, on the reverse strand, counting down.
GAAATATACAGAAATATTACTTCCTGGCGCCGCTGGAGTGGCAGCCTGTTACAGTAGGTCCTTCTTTGCTCTCCTTTTTTTTCTATTTTCTATTTTTCCTTTCTCTTTTTTTTTTATTGTTACTCCAAAGGGACATTGCACTATGGAAAACCATAAGAGGACCTGGACCTTTGATGGACTTTTTACCTTGTTTTTACTTGGATCTATTGTGTTGGGAAATCCAGGAACTGAACAAGACCCTATTGTCTACTCCAGAGAAGCAATACTGCTGCTTAGGGATACAGCAAGGCAGCATGCTGCTAATAGACCAGAGGACATTCCACCAGAAATAAGGAAGACTAAGAGAAGAGGTTGCAGAGCTGGAGCCCTCAGGAAAGCTAGAAGAAGATGCTATAGACCTGCTCTTCCCTCCGTCATTATGGGCAATGTGAGATCACTCGGGAATAAGATGGACGAACTGTTGGCGCTGACCAGACATCATCGGAAATTAAGGGAGTGCAGCATGTTGCTGTTTACAGAGACCTGGCTCACCGAAGGTACTCCGGACACTGTTGTCTCGTTGGATGGCTTTAAACTCATTCGCGCAGACAGGACAAGGGAGAGCGGTAAGAGGAAAGGCGGTGGGCTGGCAATATTTGTGAATGATAGATGGTGTGACTCTAGGCACATAGTGGTCAAAGAGCAAACATGCTGTAAGGACATTGAGCTATTAGCTGTGGGCATGAGACCTTTTTATTTACTGAGGGAACTATCGCATGTAATCATGATAGCTGCATATGTCCCCCCTTCTGCAATAGCTGATGCCGCCACTGAGGTCCTACAATCCACAGTTAGCATGATACAGTCCCTTCACCCCCAAGCACTCCTTCTGGTTTCGGGAGACTTCAATCATGTGTCTCCAGCATACTTACTACCCAGTTGCACACAGTATGTTACCTGCCTCACTAGAGACAACAAAACATTGGACTTGTTCTTTGCCAATGTGAGAGGGGCATATGCCTCGTCAGCCCTACCGCCCCTTGGAAGATCAGATCACAACCTAGTGCACCTCCAACCCGTGTACAAGCCACTTGTACAGAGAGAACCTGCTGTCACTCGCACAGTGAGGATATGGACTGAGGAGAGTGATGATGCTCTGAGAGACTGCTTTGAAACAACCACTTGGGAAGTGCTGCAAGATTCCTATGGTGATGACATGGATGGTCTCACACACTGTATAACGGACTACATTAATTTCTGTGTAGACAACACGGTACCCACAAATGTAGTGAGGTGCTTCTCTAACAACAAACCATGGCTCAGCCCCGGAATAAAGGCTCTTCTCAAAGAGAAGAAGTTGGCCTTCAGATCAGGTGACAAGGGCAGGCTGAGAGAGGTGCAGAAGGATCTGAAGAATCTAATCAGGCAGGGGAAGGCTAATTATAAGAGAAGGATTGAAATGAAATTGTCACAGAAAAGGATCCATGAAGTCTGAGAGGGTCTAAAGTCTATATCTGGGCATAGACAGACTGTCTCCAGGATGGTTGTAGACAAAGAGGGGCTTAATGAACTTAATCTATTCTTTAACAGATTTAATCACACACTGGCTGCTCCTGCCCCTGCATACCATTCACACCTCTCTGCTACAATAACCTCACCCCCTGCTGCAACTTGTCAACTGAGCCAGGGTCTGTTCTTCACAAGTACCCAGGTTGCAAAAGAACTGAATAAGATCAAAGTTTTGAAGGCTGCAGGTCCTGAAGGCATCAGTGCAAGGCTAATCAAGACCTGCGGGCACCAGTTGAGTGAGATCATTACATATCTGTTCAATATGAGCCTGAGAATGGGTATAGTACCACAACTGTGGAAATTATCGTGTGTGGTACCAGTTCCGAAGAAACCTTATCTGAAAGACCTTAATGACTATAGACCTGTAGCATTGACATCACACCTGATGAAGGTATTAGATTGGTTCTCACACATCTCCGTCCTCTAGTGAGCTCGGATATGGACCCTCTCCAGTTTGCCTACAGGCCGGGCATTGGTGTGGATGATGCCATTATCCACCTTCTAGATAGGACTCTCTCTCACCTGGAGAAACCTGGGAACACTGTGAGCATAATGTTCTTCGATTTCTCTAGTGCTTTTAACACCATACAGCCAGGTCTACTGAGAGACAAGCTGGGCCTTGTTGGTGTGGACCTCCAACTCTCCACCTGGATCCTTAACTACCTCACGAACCGACCTCAGTTTGTAAAGGTTCGGGACAGTGTGTCAGACACGGTGATCTGCAATACAGGGGCACCTCAAGGTACAGTTCTTGCCCCTTTTCTCTTCACACTGTACACTGCAGATTTTAGGTGCAACTCATCTAGCTGCTACTTGCAGAAGTATTCTGATGACTCTGCAATAGTAGGACTCATCACAGGAGGAGATGAAAGAGAGTACAGAGACACTAACCAAGCTTTTGTGGATTGGTGTCAGAGGAACCACCTTAGGATTAATTCCGGGAAGACCAAGGAATTGGTGGTGGACTTTCGCAAGGGTAAAAATCCACCAGTAGTGGTGAACATTCAGGGAAATGACATTGAGAAAGTCGTCACCTATAAGTACCTTGGTGTGATCCTCAATAATTAGCTTGACTGGGCCCATCACTTGGATGCAGTGTACAGGAAGGGCCAAAGCAGGCTTTATCTGCTCAGAAGGCTGAGAGCCTTCGGAGTTAGAGGGGCACTCCTTGCATCCTTCTTCAACTCTGTTGTGGCATCAGTCATCTTCTTTGGTGTGGCGTGCTGGGGTAGTGGCATATCAACCAGGGACAGGAATAGGCTGGACAAACTGATTAGAAGGGCCAGCTCTGTCCTGGGATGCCCCCTTGACCCAGTTCAGGAAGTAGGCGACAGGAGGATACTGGCCAAGGTGAGCTAGATGGTGCAGAATGATTCCCATCCCATGCATGAGACCGTGACAAAGATGTGCAGTACTGTCAGTGACCGGCTACTTCATCCTAAATGTGAGAGGGAGCGCTATCGAAAGTCCTTCCTTCCTGCTGCAGTTAAGCTGTATAACCAGCACTGTCCAAAACGGAGAACGACCCAAACAGAGAACTGATAGATCCAAAGTTGTGACAGTCCGGTTACATTTTTTTTTTTTTCCGTATATGTACCTACTGTCAATGTAATGCCTTTATGCATCTGTATCTGTACCTGTTCCTGCCTTGCTGCTGTAATGCTCTGATTATCTTATCTTATCTTATCTTAGTAAATTTGCAGTCAGAGAAAAGATAGAACAATAAGGGTACAAGACTTAAGGTATTAAGCTGGAGGTCAATTTACCTGCTTGTAGGGTCATGTGGGTGCTGGGGAGCTCTGCAGTCCACAGGTACAAGAATCTTAGTTGCCGGACAGACCCCCAAAGAATGGGCCGCTGCTCCCCTCGGCAGGTCTGTCCCCAGGTCCTTCTTAGATAGTCATCGACACGCAGCCTTAAAGTGTCCCGGCTGGTTGCAATGATGACAATGTCTGGGTTCTGCTCCTGGCCTGGAGAGGGCAGCAGGGGGGTACACCTCTTGCACTCTGGGGGCTGGGGGGACAGGGGCAGGACTGGGCTTACCCCCTCTCCAGGTGCTGCTGGCAGGCTTCTTCGGCTCAGAGGTCCTGTTGTTGGCATACTCGTCTGCCAGGGCGGCTGTAGCAGAAGCACCCTTTGGTTTCCGGTCATGGAGGAACAGCTGGAGGTCCTCTGGGCAGTTCCACAAGAACTGCTCCATGACAAACAGTTCCTGGACCTCCTGGCGGGTGGTGAGCTCTAGACCCGAGGTCCAGTGCTCCGCAGCTCTCAGCAGTGCCCGCATGTGGTCGGTCCAGGTGTCCTTTGAGCCCTGCTGCAGGCTCCGGAACTTCCTGCGGTACGACTCCGGGGTGAGGTTGTAGTGCTGGATCAGGGCCCGCTTGATGCTGTTGTAGGCCTGCTCCTCCCTGGCAGGTAAGTCCCCTAAAACTTCCAGGGACTTACCCCTCAAACGGGGGTCAGGTACCTTTCCCAATGATCCAGGGCCAGATGGTGTTGGAGGCAGGTTCTTTCAAAGGCCAGCAGAAAGGAATCCAGGTCTCCATCCTTTTCAAGCAGGGGGAAGTCCTCCGCCCGGACCTTGGAAGCCTTGGTCCCTGGTGGGGCTGGAGTGTCCAGCGGGAGCCCATGCTGAGCCATCTCCAGTTGGTGCCGGCGCTCCGCAGCTTCACGGCGTTCAGTATGCTCACGCTCCGCTGCTCTCTCGGCCGCCACTTGCTCACGCTCCGCTGCTTTTTCTGCTGCCGCTAGGAGTCTTTCATGGGCGGCGGCGTTACCAGCCTCGAGCTGTGCCATAGCCGCTTGGAAAAGGGCCTCCGATCTGAACAGGCTGGGGTGGGCAGGTGGTGGGCAGTCCACTGCGGGACTGAGCATGGGGGTCTGGCTCCTTGGGGAGCCCTGGCTGAGCTCCCCCTCGCCTTCATTGGTATTGTCCTCCACCACCTCCTCATAGACCATAGCATTGGCTTCCCCCTTTGTCCTACTCCTGGTGCCTTCCGCCATCTTGGGAACCTCTGGTTACTGACACAGCTGCAACCCTGGCCACGCACACAACTTATTATATTTGCACTCTGACCGTCTAGTGCTGGGCTGACCTTAAGACCCCAGCAGTGAAAGTTACCGCTGGTAGTCTCTAGTGTCTGGGAGTAGGGGTCCCACGCACACTATTACTCTGATCCCACCGCTTGCCACCAAGTGTGGAGGAACACACACACAGACCCGTTCCTCCCACGTCACCACCGTGACGTAACTACACAGGCACAGCTCTCTGGCGCCCCCTTTGTCTCAGGTCAGTAAGGGAACTGCACCTAGAGCAAATGGTCGCCGGGGAGGAGGTCCTGTTACCCACTCGGGGTTCTAAGATTCGTGATCAGAGTAAAAGCATCAGCCCAAGATTAAGTTTATAGCTTAATTGCCTTAAGGGCGCACTAGATATTTACAGAAATATACAGTAAATTTGCAGTCAGAGAAAAGATATAACAATAAGGGTACAAGACTTAAGATATTAAGCTGGAGGTCAATTTACCAGCTTGTAGGGTCATGTGGGTGCTGGGGAGCTCTGCAGTCCACAGGTACAAGAATCTTAGTTGCCGGACAGACCCCCAAAGCATGGGCCGCTGCTCCCCTCGGCAGGTCTGTCCCCAGGTCCTTCTTAGATAGTCATCGTCCGGATCTTCTGTGTGAAAGACTGAATATCTGCGAGGGGCTGCTAGCCCTTAAACACGCTAGGTTCCTCCACTTGTGTCAGAGGGTGGGCTAATAATCCATGCACCTAGGATGGAGCCAAAGCGCCTGGGACACAAAGGACGTATATTTCTGTGTCTGCTAGCAGGTACATTCTAATTGAAGCCCTAGGCTTTTTTCCGGCCCCCTGCTGGCACGGCTCCGTACCTGAGCTTTGAAGCTCTGTTTTGGGCCTATCCTCATTATCACACCAATGGCTCTGGCTATTTAGCATTGGAACACTAAATCCTGCTTGTATTTACTAAGTACACAGCACCTGGGGGTATAGAAGCTGCCTGTAATTCCTGAACTTAGACCAAAATGGATGCCAAGCTCAGACATGTGGCCCCATATCTAAGATGGCGGCTGCTCCTTCATCACACCTCCCTGCTTTAGAGGGCGCTAGGGGGTATCACATTCCTGTGATCCCCCATGCGCCCTTCCGCACCCTCTCCTTGCCAGGAAGGTTGCACACTGGGTGGGCACAAGCCTCCCGCTCATGAAGGGCCTTCATCATGTTCACGTGGAAGGCCTTCCTCCTTCTACGGGCGTGGTCCAGGGTGACCAGATAGGTGACAGCGTTGAGCCGCTGGTGCACGAGGTATGGACCCTCCCAGGCCGCCTGAAGCTTGTTTTGAGGTACGGGGACCAGTACCCACACCTTTTGACCCACCTCGTAGGTCCACTCACAAGCATTCTGGTCGTACCACCGCTTCTGGTCAGCCTGGGCTTGGGCCATATTGTCATGCACCAGCCGTGTCAAGGCCGTCATTCTGTCCCGGAAGCGCACGACATACTCATTGACCGACACTCCAGGGGTAGCCAAAATGGATGCCAAGCTCAGACATGTGGCCCCATATCTAAGATGGCGGCTGCTCCTTCATCACAAGGTGGCAGGCCTCTGTCAATCTGGCCAGCTCCACTACCTCCAGTAACCACCAGAGGGAGCCCTGAAAGAGAATTCACAACAGACAACCTCCTTAGGCTAGTTTCAGACTAGCATTTTTGCCAGCAGTGTGCGGTGCTGCTAAGCCCCACCCCCTGCCGTGCCCCTCCGTTCATCTCATGCAACATGGTGCGTTCAGCGCACGTCGGCGCACCGTCAAAAGGGCGCAGCGCACGCAAAATCCTACTAGCACATGGCCAGCGCACGGTCTGCGCACCCTATGCTAAAGATAGGGTGTGCAGATCGCATGCAGCGATGTACGATACTAGGAGATGACTGGCGAGGCGCGTGGCAGGGGGTGGGGCTAAGCTGCACCGTGCGCTGCTGGAAAAACGCTAGTCTGAAACTAGCCTTATAGCAGATATTGTGCAGGCATTTGATAAACACTGTGACCCAAAGAAGAATGAGACAGTGGAAAGATATAATTTTTTCACAAGACATCAGGAGAATGGTGAAAATGTGGATAGATATCTGACAGAGCTGAGGAGACTGGCAGCAACATGTGATTTTGGAGAGATCAGAGATAGTTTAATCAAAGACAGAATAGTGTGTGGCATAAAAGACAGTCATCTCAAAGATTACTGAGAGATGAAGACATGACTTTAGAGAAATGCATGCAAATCTGCAGGGCTGCTGAGCTGACAAATCACAGCCTGAAGATGATGGCAGGCACCAGTGATAATGATGATGATAAGGTACATGCAGTATCTACAAAAGGAAAGACAAGACCAAGCTCCCCTATAAGCACTGTCCACTGCAAGTATTGTGGGAAAAGACATGAGAGAGACAAAACCAAGTCTTCATCATATGGGGAAAACTGCAGATTGTGTGGAAAGAAGAATCATTTCTCAGCTGTCTGCAGGCAGGGAACAAGCAAACAGTACAGACAGCTCCACACTGTGACACCAGACACTGACAGTGCATAGGACATTACATGGCTACAACTGCAGCCTTCAGCAGAGAAAGTCAATGTAGTCAGGCAGTCAGTAGGCAAGGATGCCAAGCAGCTTTATGCAATATTCTTGTTGGATGAGAAGCCCATTAGATTTCAGCTGGATTGTGGAGCAAGCTGCAATTCCATCTGCTCTGCTGAACAAACAGGTTTCTATTCAGCCAACTGACAAGGTATTGGTGATGTACAACAAAATTGTTCTGAAACCGATGGGGGCACGTAAGCTCAAAATATGGAACCCATGTAACAGAAAGAGTTCTAGAGTTGAATTTACCGTGTTGCGTGGTGGTAACCATGTGCCATTATTGTGAGTAAAAGCTGTTCAGGCAATGGACTTAATAAAAGTACAGTCTCAGAACATTATGACTGTTGACGTTTCCCAGGACATATCACATCCCAAACTAAATGCAGAGCACAACTTGGATATTCAGAAAATAAAAACGAAGTATGCTGATTTATTTGAAGGTGATGAGTGCTTTGAAGGTAAACATAGGCTAGAAATTGACAACACAGTGCAGCCTATCAGATTACCTACAAGAAGAGTGCCTGTAGCTTTAATGCAACCACTGAAAGTAGAACTGCAAGATTTACAGAAAATAGAAATGATAGTGACGCGCCCCAGAGGCCGTGGGATACTCGGCGCCGAGCCCGTTAACTTCAATGGGAAATTTCACAGTGGCAGTGACCCGGTCCGTGGCCTCAGGCAGTCATGTAAAAGGGGTTGAATTGAATGGGGATAAAGATTATGTATTGATTCGTGACGCCAGTTGGAGTGTTCAACTGTAGTATAGCCGGCACTGCAGATGATCCCTGGGGGAGTAGATGGTGTTGGCAATGCAGATATTAAACCCTCTCCAACTAGGGTTAACCCCCAGAGAAGGCACGATGAACAGGTTTTTCTTCTCAAGTTTAAGAGTCTTTACAAGAGTTCTTGTAGTAGAATAAGGCATATTAACTACTGAAATCTCACATTAGTCCATTTGGGCACAACTTCTTTAACATTTTTAATAACGTTACCTAAGGTAAAGTTCAATGTAAGTACAACTCAAAACTAAATTATTAATCTTATACTATTTTACAAATTATTTCTATAGCGAGAAGGGGTTTGACCCTGGGTGCTACGCTGTGATCTGCGCAAGATAGGAATACTAGACGACTTCCTATGACTCTTTGAACCTACCATGGGTGCAACAGGTTCACTGCTGACTGTGGGCAAGTTTTCTGCTTCTACCTCATGTACAGTGTTAGTGGTTGGCATTAGCAACTCATCGCTTCCAGAACAATTTGGTGTCTCTGGTAAAGACCTTTGTGGGAACACCATCACTGGAACATCCACTGCGTTGTTAACTTGAAGCCAAGAACTAGGCAATTCACCTAGAACAGTGCGAATCTTTGTATCAGTCTTTTCTTTTTGATGAGAATCTTCCTTAGTCTCAACTCTTTCACGCAATTGTGCTGGACATACTTTCAGATGGTCTCTGGATACGGTGGTACACATTTTTCCGCCGTCTTTGGAGATAGTACACACTTTGCTGTTGTCATAGCTGGATGGTTGAATAGTGTAAGGCTGAGCCTCCCATTGGTCATCAAACTTGTGGTTTCTTCTCTTTTTCTTCAGCACTTGTTCACCTGTTGGTAAGGGGGTTGCCTCAGCATGTCTATTAAAGTTCCTTTCCTGTTTTTTCCTAGCTTGCGCAAGACTTTCCTCTACACATTGCTGAACTTTCTGATACTGCAGTTGTCTTTCTGTATGCTGGGGCATATCCTGTTGAGCTGGTTGGGATATGGTTGTACATTTCAATCAAATCAGGCAATTTCTCAGGCCATTGGTTCCTTTCTTCTAGTGGTAGGATCTGCAATAAATTGATTATGAGATGATTCAGTTTTTCGCAAAGACCATTGCCTTGTGGATGATATGGTGTAGTTCTGATCTTTTAACATCCATAGAGGGAGCAAAATTCTTGAAAGACCTCTGCTTCGAAGGCTGGACCTCTGTCTGTCAGCACTTGATCTGGGTAGCCATGGGGTCTGCAGAAATATTCTTGGAATGCCTTTGCAGCTGTTCTTGCTGTTTGGTCTTTCACTGGAACGACCACTAGGAAACGGGAATAGTGATTCACTATTGTTAAGGCATAGGTATACCCTGATCGGCTTGGGGTTAGTTGCACGTGGTCTAGGGCCACCAGTTCCAAAGGTTGTTTAGTGATGATGGGCTTCAAGGGGGCCCTTTGATTGTCAGAATTCTTTCTTCTGAGATTACATGGGCCGCATTCCCTACCCACTGTTCAATGGACCGTCTCATACCCATCCAGAAGAAGCGGTTGCAGATGACTACTTCCAGCTTTTTACAACCAAAGTGTCCCGCTTGATTGTGGTAAGGTTCCAAGATCATGGGCACGTCCTTTTTGGGGACCACAATCTGCCATACCAGTTCATGCATACGTGGGTTAATAGCTCTTCGGACCAACTTGCATTCAAAAAGGAACAGCTTCTTTCTCTCTTTCCACAACTGTTGGACATCTGCAGGCGCATCAGGAGCTGGAGATGAATCTGCTTCTCCAAGGAGTTCTTTGACCATACATATAGCCGGGTCACTGCTCTGCGTATCTGCCCAACCATGGTGAGGTAGTGGATTAAGGGAAGCTTCGTGAACACCAAGACTTCTCCCTGTCGTGTGATTTGAGTCATGAGAGGCACCGTGGCGGTGGAATGCCGGCATCTCTATTTCTTCCTGGTCTTCTAGATCTTCTGCTGGATCAGGAGCATTTGGCATACAGGACAAGGCATCGGCATTGGCGTTTTTAGTGCCAGCTCGGTATTTAATGACAAACTCATAATTAGACAATCGAGCCATCCATCTTTTTTCCAGGGCGCCGAGCCTGGCGGTCTCCAGATGGGTTAACAGATTGTTGTCCATGTAGATGGTAAATTTAGATGAGGCCAAATAGTGCTTGAACCTCTCAGTAACTACCCAAACGATAGCCAAGAATACTAGCTTGAAGGAGCTATAGTTGGTAGGGTTCCTCTCAGTAGGACGAAGCTTCCGACTGGCATAAGCAATGACTTTCTCCTTACCCTGCTGCACTTGAGATAGGACAGCTCCTAATCCAACATTGCTGGCATCAGTGTGCAGGATCATAGTCTGGATACGCTAAGATCTCTTCTCCAGTAAGTGCTTGCTTAAGGCTGTTGAATGACTCATCCAACCTAGCATTCCACTCTATCTGGGGACTCTTGCCTCTGGTCTTTTTGGGTTGGCCAACTAGGAGATCTTGAAGAGGAGCTGCCAATTTAGTAAAGTCTTTGATAAAGCATCTGTAGTATCCCACTAGGCCTAGGAATTGTCTAACCTCATGGTGTCATGGTGTTAGGCGTCGGGTTCCTGCCACTGCACAGCAGGAATCCAGAGCCTTGCACCCAGCGGTCTCCCATTCTTCTTCAGCCGCAGTGGAGCCTGCTCTGCAGATTTGCGGGTCCCAGCGCTCTGCCCAGGCCAACTCCGTGGGTTTGCTTGCTGCTGCCACCTCTGGCACAGCTATGACAATGCATGCTGCTCAGCAGCGAGATTCTCCAGGGACTAAGTCCTCATGTCGGGCCACTGAGCATGCCCGTGGAGTGATCTCCCATTGGAGATCGAGGGTTACGTGCTCAGGTCCTGCTTGTGTTCGGATTGGCCCATCCGAGAAGCCAGGAAGGTGGCTATAAAAGGTTCGCATGGCCGCTTGCCCATGCGCTAGGATAGACTGTATTTACAGACTATGTGGAGTGAGTGATGTATGCACGTATGAATGTCTCTGGTGAATGACTCATTAGGAAACCCCTACCCTTGGGACGCATGTGTTGTGCAGCCTAGCCTGCTAGCGCCCAGGCTTAGGCGTAGGTAGGTCTGAGGCTGAGTCAGGCATCAGGCCTCACCAGGGACTCGGCACGCCTCAGTGCATGTGCTCCATAGCCAGCGTCTATAGCGGCGCTCACGGCAGCGACGCAGCGCATTCAGTGGGCCTAGAAGGACTTTAACCCCGTGTCCTTGGGGTAGAGTTTTGTGGCCGTACACTGTGCGCTCTTTTGGCTGGGCTCTGTGAGCTAAACAGGCTCCGGCATCTACGTTCAGCGGTGGTGCGGCTCTGTGCAGTATCAGAGTTCGCCCTGTTCACATTGGGTGACGTAACCCACGTGTGACTGGTTTCACACCGCTTAATTCTTCCGCCATTACTTAGCAGCAGTGTACCACCTCTGCACGGTGGACTCCGGGCTGCAAACGCATCTACTATTATTTTATATTTTGGTGCGTTCCGCAAGCTCTAACATTATCCTAGCGCCAGGGTCTGCCTAGTAATGACGGATGAACAGCGACTGCTGCAGTTCATCCGGCAGCTGCAGGGCAGGTTGGTGGCTCTCGAGCGTTCAACCTCAGCTACGGATGTTACTGCGGTCGCTGTTCAGGCAGCCACAGAGGCTGTCTCCCGTGTGACCACAGCCATCCCTGCCCTGACTTTGTCCCGTCTCCCGCTGCCCGAGAAGTTCTCGGGTGATAGTGCTTTTTGTAGGGGTTTTGTAAGCCAGTGCTCTATACAGCTGGAGCTGCTGGCCGCACAATTCCCCTCTGAGTGGGCTAAAGTGGGATTTATTATTTCCCTCTTGTCGGGCAGGGCTTTGGAGTGGGACACACCACTGTGGGAGCGTGGTGATCATGTGGTGCAGAGTGTCTCGCGGTTCTTGGACACTCTGAAGCAGGTCTTCCTGGGACCACGAGTCACCCATGACACTGTGCCCCAGCTGCTGGCATTATCACAGGGCTCGTCCATGGTCAGCCACTTTGCCATCCAGTTCCGGACGCTGGCCTCAGAGGTAGAGTGGCCAGATAAGGTCCTCATTCCGGCATTCTGGAGAGGTTTGGCTGGCCATGTGAAGAACACTCTGGCCACCAGGGAGATTCCCGCTACACTGGAGGAGCTTATCACTGTCTCCACCCGTATAGATCTTCGCTTCGCCGAGCGAAGGTTGGAGCAGGACCAGTATAGGCAGAGGTTTAGGTTGGCACCTAGCTTTTCTAAACCTCTGGAATCTTCCGATCGGGCGTCCGAGCGTCAGGGGGCTTCCCGTGAGGGATCCAGGCCCCGGTCCGCTCGAACTCCTGTGAGCTGTCATGTTTGCCGGCAGTCCGGTCACCTTGCCAACCGGTGCCCACAGCAGCTGGGAGAACGCTCGCGCCTAGTGGCCGTAGGAGGCGGCACACTAGAATCAGCGACGTTTTCCTCCAAGCTGTCCTTTAAGGGGACACTTGAGTTTGATTCTTCCACTCTGGCGGTGGAGGTTTGCGTGGATTCCGCTGCAGAGGGCAATTTTATGATGTCAGCCTTCACTCAACGGCACGCTATACCCCTGGTTATGATGTCTACACCAGTCACCGTCAGAGTGGTGAGCGGCGCCACTCTACCCTCACAGATATCCCACCAGACCGTCCCCTTGTTACTCTCAGTGGCTCCATCTCATCAGGAGACGATATCCCTCCTCGTCATGCCCGAGGGTATTGACCAGGTACTTCTAGGGGTCCCCTGGCTGCGGTACCACTCTCCCCATATAGAGTGGTCCTCAGGGAGGATTATTGGGTGGAGTAAATCATGTGAGGGTAGATGTCTGAGGGAGTGCGTTCAGGTTGCCTCCACCGAGGTTCCCGCTGATCTCTCCTCGCTCCCCAAACACTATCGACAGTATGCGGACGTGTTCTCCAAAAAGGCGGCGGAGACCCTTCCACCGCATCGCCCCTATGACTGTCCTATTGACCTCTTGCCTGGTGCTGAGCCTCCCCGGGGTCGAGTCTATCCCCTATCTCTCCCGGAGACAGAGACCATGTCTCAATACATCAGGGAGAATCTGGCAAGAGGATTCATTAGGAAGTCAGTGTCACCAGCGAGGGCGGGATTCTTCTTCGTCCAGAAGAAGAGTGGGGAACTACGTCCTTGCATCGATTACAGGGGTCTTAACGCCATCACCGTTAAGAATAAGTTTCTTCTGCCCCTGATATCAGAGCTGTTTGATAGGCTACGGGGAGCAAGGGTGTTTTCCAAACTTGATCTGCGGGGGGCTTACAACCTGATTCGTATCCGTGATGGGGACGAATGGAAGACGGCATTTAACACCAGGGATGGGCACTATGAATACCTGGTGATGCCCTTCGGCCTCTGTAATGCCCCGGCCGTCTTCCAAGACTTTGTGAACGATATCTTCCGGGATATGCTTAGCACCTCGGTTGTAGTCTATCTGGATGATATTCTCATCTACTCTCCAGATATTGACTCCCTCCGGAGAGATGTTTGCAAAGTTTTTGATCGCCTGCGGGCAAACTCCCTCTATGCCAAGTTGGAGAAGTGTGTGTTTGAGCAGGAGTCCTTGCCTTTCCTGGACTATATCATCTCCGCCCGGGGATTGGCCATGGATCCTGCCAAGCTACAGGCGGTGATGGATTGGCAGGAACCTCATTCTCTCAAAGCGGTGCAGCGCTTTATGGGGTTCATAAATTATTATCGCCAATTCATCCCCCACTTCTTGACTTTGGTAGCTCCCTTGGTAGCCCTCACCAAGAAGGGTGCAAATCCCAAGTTGTGGTCGGAACTGGTCTCCAAGGCCTTCTCCTCCATTAAGTCCCATTTCGCTAGCGCTCCCATTCTACATCGCCCCGATGTAGATAAGCCCTTCATTCTAGAAGCGGATGCTTCTTCCGTCGGTGCTGGAGCGGTCCTGTTTCAGAAGGACACGCAAGGTCGGAAGCACCCATGCTTCTTTTTCTCCAAGACCTTCACACCGGCGGAGAGGAATTATGCCATCGGGGACAGGGAGTTGCTAGCGATGAAGTTGGCCTTCTCGGAGTGGAGACACCTCCTGGAGGGGGCTCGCCACCCTTTCCAGGTGTTCACCGACCACAAAAACTTGGTGTATTTGCAAACAGCGCAGTGGCTAAATGCTCACCAGGCCAGATGGTCTTTGTTCTTTTCCCGGTTCCACTTCACTCTCCATTTTCTCTCTGGTGAGAAGAACATCCGGGCCGATGCTCTCTCCCGCTCTGTGGTGTCATCGGAGGAAGAGGAGGAGGAGCCTCGGCTGATCGTCCCATCCGAGAGCCTGAGGACTGTGGCTCCGGTTGCCCTTGAGTCGGTACCTCCGGGCAAGACATTTGTCCCTGCCCGTCTGTGACCGGAGGTCCTCTCTTGGGCTCATTCGTCCAGGGTGGGTGGACATTTCGGGACAAAACGGACCTCTGAGCTTTTGACGAGGACGTACTGGTGGCCGCATATGGCCCATGATGTCAGGGATTATATTTAGGCATGCATCTCTTGCGCCCAGAATAGGTCCTCTCGGCAGCAGCCCACTGGGCTTCTTTTTCCTCTGCCGGTAGCGGACAGGCCCTGGGAGATGGTTGGTATGGACTACTTTATGGTGGGGCTACCCAAGTCCAGTGGCAGCATGGTCATTTGGGTTGTCACCGACCATTTCTCTAAGATGGTGCACTTGGTACCTCTCTCCCGGTTACCTTCTGCGCGGTGCCTGGCAGTGTTGTTCATTAAGTACATTTTCCGCCTGCACGGCATGCCGGACAAGATTGTCAGTGACCGGGGTCCTCAGTTTGCGTCCCGATTTTGGAGAGAGCTTTATCCCTGCTCAGCATTGAGCTGAATCTCTCCTCGGCCTATCATCCCGAGACGAACGGGTTGGTAGAGAGAGCCAACCAGACCCTGATCACATATCTTCGACATTTTGTCTCAGCCAGGCAGGACGACTGGGCATCCTTGCTGCCATGGGCAGAGTTCGCTTTGAACAATGCTGTGGCCGACACCACCGGTCAGACCCCATTCCTCCTAAATTACAGTCAGCATCCGCTCGTCCCTGTGCCCATGCCCATGTCATCCACCGACTACAGGGTGGCAGACTGGGTGGTGGAGGCACGCGACATTTGGGATCGCACCCAGGATGCTATCCGGGCTTCCAAGGAGAGAATGCGGACCTCCGCTAACGCACACCAGCGCCCTGCTCCGACTTTTGCCCCTGGCGACTTGGTGTGGATCTCCGCCCGAAACATCAGGCTGCGGGTAGAGTCCGCTAAGTTCGCACCGCGCTTCATTGGCCCCTTCAAGGTCCTCGAGCAGATCAGCTCTGTGGTCTACCGTCAGGCCCTTCCACTACACTTGGCTATCTCTGATACATTCCACGTGTCCCTCCTTAAGCCTGTTCACTTGTCTCGGTTCTCCGAGTCATCTGCCGGGACATCAGACTTGTCTTCGGACGAGTTTGAGGTCATTGCCATCGTGGGATGCAAGGTGATGCGGGGCAAAAAGTTTTATTTGGTGGATTGGAAGGGTCGTGGTCCACTGGCTAGGACCTGGGAGCCAGTGGAGAACATCCACGCTCCGCTCCTCATTGCGGCGTTTGAGCATAGCGAGGCTCAGAGGGGAGGGGGCTCTAGGAGGGGGGGTAATGTTAGGCGTCAGGTTCCTGCCACTGCACAGCAGGAATCCAGAGCCTTGCTCCCAGCAGTCTCCCATTCTTCTTCAGCCGCAGTGGAGCCTGCTCAGCAGATTCATCAGTCCTGGCACTCTGCCCAGGCCAACTCCGTGGGTTTGCTTGCTGCTGCCACCTCTGGCACAGCTATGAGAATGCATGCTGCTCAGCAGCAAGATTCTCCAGGGACTAAGTCCTCATGTCGGGCCACTGAGCATGCCCGTGGAGTGATCTCCCATTGGAGATCGAGGGTCACATGCTCAGGTCCTGCTCGTGTTCAGATTGGCCCATCCGAGAAGCCAGGAAGGTCCCGGACGCCCGTGGCTATAAAAGGTTCGCATGGCCGCTCGCCCATGCGCTAGGATAGACTGTATTTACAGACTATGTGGAGTGAATGATGTATGCACGTATTAATGTCTCTGGTGAATGACTCATTAAGAAACCCTTACCCTTGGTACACATGTGTTGTGAAGCCTAGCCTGCTAGTGCCCAGGCTTAGGCGTAGGTAGGTCTGAGGTTGAGTCAGGCATCAGGCCTCACCAGGGACTCAGCACGCCTCAGTGCACGTGCTCCATAGCCAGCGTCTATAGCGGCGCTCGTGGCAGCTACGCCGCGCGTTCAGTGGGCCTAGAAGGACTCTAACCCCGTGTCCTTGGGGTAGAGTTCTGTGGCCGTACACTGTGCACTCTTTTGGCCGGGTTCTGTGAGCTAAACAGGCTCCGGCATCTACGTTCAGCGGTGGTGCGGCTCTGTGCAGTAACAGAGTTTGCCCTGTTCACATTGGGTGATGTAACCCACGTGTGACTGGTTTCACACCGCTTAATTCTTCCGCCATTACTTAGCAGCAGTGTACCACCTCTGCATGGTGGACCCCGGGCTGCGAACGCACCTACTATTATTTTATAATTTGGTGCATTCCGCTAGCCCTAACACATGGTATAGGACATGGTTAATATCCTGTTCTCTCAGGGTTAACTTTTGCTGGCCTCCCTTTGGATCTGGGAGGGGTATTTAAACTCACTCCAGACTAGGATTTCCTGTCAGCTATACTGTTGTTCTGGCAGTCTGTCTGACTCCTGGTGTGTGTGTATACTGCTTTGCTTGTTTGCTTCCCGTGTATGACCTGGTCTGTCCCCTCACTCTGTTCTCTGTCTCACGTTTTGGTATTATTGTCTTCTCCGGTTCTGACCTCCTGGCTTGGCTATCGTTACTCCGTTACAGTTTGTCCCTATTGTACCATCTATTGCCCGTTCTGGTTTTCTAATCTATTGCTACGTCCTGACTATCCGTTCTGTCTAACCCTTTGGTATTGTCATGCTATCTTATGCTTTGACCCCGGCTTGATCTGGTTTACGTCTCTGTCTATGCCCCTTGGTAACTTGTCCTGTAGTTACCTTTCTAGGAGTTTTCTTTCAGCTCCTAGCTCTGTGGAGTTAGGCCACGCCCCCAGCAGTCACGTGTTTCAGGTCCTGTTAGTCTGAAGCACACATCTTCACCACTGCTGCCCCGCTCCACAGGTATCTTTGAGCACAGTTTTTGTACTCAAGACACGTGCACTGACTCAGTGAGCAAGTGTAGTGCGGTGTTTCTGACACATGGATGTTGGTGGGTACCTGCCAGTCTCTGATGTCAGTCACTTTGTCTGGGTCGGGTGCTACTCCTTCTGAACTCATGGCATGGCCTAAATACTGCACTTTTGGCTTTATTAGATGACACTTAGATGGTTTTACCTTTAAGCCGAAATTGAACGCCTCCAAGACCTATGCCAGGTGTTGCAGATGTTCCTCATAGGTCCTGGAATATACAATCACATCATCCAAGTACAATAGCACAGTCTCAAAGTTCATATGTCCCGGGCAACATTTCATAATTCTCTGAAAGGTCCCAGGAGCACTGCTCAATCCGAACGGCATATAGTTAAATTCACATAGCCCCATAGGAGTAGTGAACGCAGTTTTTTCTTTGTCTGCCTCAGCAACAGGAACCTGGCAGTACCCACTGGTTAAGTCCAAAGTGGAGAAGTAACTAGCTAATTTTAATGCTGCTAGAGACTCCTCTATGCGCGGTAAGGGCATCTTTGTGAGTAATTTTTTTAAGTGGCTGTAATCTACACACATGCGCATTGTACCATCTTTCTTTTTGACTAACACCAGGGGAGCTGCCCAAGGACTGTAGCTATCTCTGATTACTCCTGCTTGTATCATTTCTCTTAGCATACCTTTTGCACACTGATAATGAGATGGAGGTACATGACGATACCTTTCTTTGATAGGTGGGTGATCTCCTGTGGGGATGTTATGTTGAAACCCTTTTACCTGCACAAAATCCAAGGGATGCTTACTGAAAACCCTCTCGTATTCTTGTACCACCCGCTGCACTCCATTTTTCTGATGTACAGGAGTGGAGTCGGTGCCAACATGTATCTTTTGGAACCATTCCTCTGTCTGAACAGAAGAGCCATTGCCATCCGTCGCTTCTGATGGATCCAAGGGTTCTACAGCCTGAATATCGTTGTTGCTGACTGTGAACAGTTTGGCTAGGGTTGCATAACGGGGCAAGCAAGCTTCCACCTCTCCACAGTTCAGAACATGTACCGGGACCCTACCCCTTTTAACATCAACAATTCCCCTGGCCGTCAGCACAGTAGGTCTGCTATCTGAATAGACTGGTTCAAGGAGAGCTTGGTAGTCCTGTCCTCTGATGCCTATGGCTGCTCTGCACCAAATGAGGGTCTCACTCCTAGGGGGAAGCATAATGGAGTAGGGATTACTCACCCTTACACTACCAATCTCTTCACCAGTTAACACCACCTGCTGTTGCAGCACAAGGGCCTTGATATCTCTATTGAGGGCATGCTGTTCTTTGCACAGGACTGACTCGGCTATGTCTTTCAAAATGGTGATGACCTCACTTAAACAATTTTCAATCACATTTGTGCCTAATGTTATGATAGGTTGACACTCTACTCTGTCCACCTCTACCACCACGAGACCTTGAGCTTTGAGCTTCACTTCCCCCTCTTTAATGACAACCTCTTTGTACCCCACCTGTGTCAGAGGTTGACCATTACTTGCTATTAATACCAAGTCACCATCAGGAGGTTGGGTGAAATCAGCATCAGTCCAATATATCTGGTACAGTGTGTGAGGCATTGATGTTAACTTTGATCCAGTGTCCATGAGGGCGGTGAAGGGGATACCATCCACTACCACTGGTATAAGTGGACCTCCTCCAACATACCTGTTTCTCCAGTTAGTTGGATCAGATTGTCTTACTCCTGGGGGTTGGTCCTCGGCCCCAGGGGTCGCCAATTTAAAGAACATTCCCTTTCAATATGATCAACCTTATGGCATCGTCTGCAGACGGGTCTCCCAGAAGAGTCAAATCGGTCTGTTGTTCTCCTGCCGGTGCAAGTCAGTTGTCGCTGATGTTGCGGCATCCTCTTTGGCCGTCGCCATGGGAGATCATCCGGGCTTGATGCTAATTGGATCCTCTCTGTGGGGAAACAAGTCTGGAGAGTCTGAACAGTTTTACATAGAGCAGCCATATTTTTAGGCAGTTCCTGTACTTGCAGCCATAAATCTGCAGTAGAATCATCAATTGGAATCTGCACATGCTGTCCTGCAGGCACCTGGGGTGAGGATACTGCCCCCTGGTGGTATGTAACTGCTGGATGTTTAACTGGCTCAGTGCAAACATAGGTAGATTCTCTTAAGATACAGATGGATCTGTCCTTAAACTGAACAAAGTCCATGTCAGGGTTCTGCAATGACATCATGCGTAGTTGAGCTTTACTGGAATCAGACATTAAGACCCTCAATGAACTGCTCTTTCAGCATTTTGTTCTCATCTCTTACACTGTCTGGATAAATTTGTTTAATGGCCTGCAGCGCCTCCTGCAGGTTAAGGGCATAGTCTCTAATGGTGTCCTATGACTTCTGTCTGCAGCTGAAAAATCGCATCTTTATTTCTGAAGCAGTACGGGTGTCAAAAGTATCCTTTAGTTTAGCAAAAATGTCTTTTACAGTCTTTTTATCAGTAGCTGGCCAAGATTTAACTTCTCTCTGAGCAGCGCTACTGAGCTGACTTGTATGTATACTGACTTTCTGCTCCTCTGACATAGGGTAAATTTCAAATATGCTGCGCAGCTTCTCTTTGAATTCACTTAAGGTGTGCGATTCGCCAGTGTACTGTGGCAGCCATGCCGCACCCGGTATATAAGGTATGGTGAGAGGCAATATGGGAGCTGTAGCTGCTGCACCCTGAGCGTCGCTGGGATTAGACATCTTCCCCCCTAGTTAGCCCTTGCAGGGGTGCGACTCACCGCTTCAGTTGCTGCAGGTCGTTGCTCCTGTAGGACTTTATGCACGCCCGGAATCCTGTTCGAATCCTATTCGTGAAACCAAAATGACGCACCCCAGAGGCCGTGGGATACTCGGCGCCGGGCCTGTTAACTTCAATGTGAAATGTCACAGTGGCAGTGACCCGGTCCGTGGCCTCAGGCGGTCATGTAAAAGGGGTTGAATTGAATGGGGATAAAGTTTATGTATTGATTTGTGATGCCAGTTGGAGTGTTCAACTGTAGTATAGCCGACACTGCAGATGAAACCAGGGGAAGAGTCTTGAGGAGATCATTTGCATATTTCCAGTGCCTTCTGGGATAAGTGAAGAGTCTCCGCGAGCTCAACGATCACTGGGTTTTGGCCGTTGCAGCTGAAAAGAGGAAATCGGAAAACCAGGGGAAGAGTCTTGAGGAGATCATTTGCATATTCCCAGTGCCTTCTGGGATAAGTGAAGAGTCTCCGCGAGCTCAACGATCACTGGAATTTTGGCTCATCTTTCATCGTTTTTAAGAAATCTCAAGATGGAAGAGGCCAGGAGCCATTTGGTGAGCTGCATTTCTTGCTACATGTTCACAGATTTACCAGTGGAAAAGCCAAACTTCACATCCCACAAATGCAAGCTTGTGTCCCTGTTGGAGGAAAAGTTGCAAAATCTCGAAGAGAGGTTAGCTAAGTTGAAGATCATTAAGGAAGGTGAAGAGTTCTTGGACAGAGCAGAATTATCTCTTCATGTTACAGAAAGAGAAGAAATTCGAAGTGCACCTGAAGAAACAGAGGAATGGAGACAGAGAAGCAGGAGGATCAGGAGGCAGTCAGCACCCATACTGCTCAGAAACCAGTACCAGGCTCTCACGCAGGAGAACGATGAAGAAATACATCAGGATAAGACTTTGCCAACAAACAGCAACTTTGTACGCCTTCAGAATCCTCCTGGATGGAGAAAGAAAAATGTTGTGAAGAAGAAACGGAGAGTGGTGGTCATGGGGGATTCCCTGTTGAGAGGAACAGAGGCCGCTATCTGCAGACCGGATATAACTTCAAGAGAAATGTGCTGTCTTCCAGGTGCAAAAATTAAAGATGTGTCTGACAGGATATCAGGACTCTTCAGACCTACAGATGACTACCCATTCCTGCTACTACATGTGGGGACAAATGACACCGCAAGAAACGACCTGGAAACCATCTGCAGAGACTTTGAAGACTTAGGCAAGAAAGTGAAAGAACTGGGAGCGCAGGTGGTCTTCTCTTCCATCCTCCCAGTGGATGACCATGGAACAAGGAGGTGGAATAAGATTCTGCAGGTGAACAACTGGCTACGTCGATGGTGCCGTCAGCAACGATTTGGATTTCTGGATCACGGAGTGAACTACTTATACGATGGACTACTTGCTAGAGATGGGGTGCACCTTACGAAGACTGGAAAGCATGTATTTGGAAGTCGCCTTGCTACACTTGTAAGGAGAGCTTTAAACTAGAACAACATGGGAAGGGAAGCAAAAGACCAGAAAAAGCCATACACCTGACAAATGCTATTGAGAACTCTGCTATTAGAAGTGGAAAGGAAGAACAAAGACGAAGGAATCTAATTAATAAAAATATTGGAGAAAGAGAAACCAATCACAAACTAAAATGTTTCTATACTAATGCACAAAGCATGGGCAACAAACAAGGAGAATTGGAACTACTAACACAGGAAAAGAAATATGATGTCATTGGAATCACTGAAACTTGGTGGGACAATACACATGATTGGAATACAAGACTAGAAGGATACAACTTATTTGCAAGAAACAGACTTGATAAACGAGGAGGGGGTGTCGCATTGTATGTTAGAAACACGTATATCTGCACAGAGATTGAAGCTTCGGAGACTGGGAGTTCTGTGGAAACTGTTTGGGTAAGAATACAAGGACAGAACAATGGAAAGGACACCATTGTAGGCATTTACTACAGGCCGCCTGTGCAAGCTGAAGATATGGATGAACTCTTTATGCATCAAATGGCCAAGTTCTCCAAAAAATATGACATAGTTGTCATGGGAGATTTCAACTATCCAGACATTTGTTGGGAATCTCTCTCAGGCAAAACTAACAGGTCAAGGAAATTCTTATCCTCTCTTGCTGACAACTTTATCTTCCAAAAGGTAAGGGAGAAAACAAGGGGAACTGCTACCTTGGATCTAATCCTTATAAACAGGGAGGAAATGGTTGAGGAGGTAAAAGTGGCTGGGACCCTAGGAGGTAGCGACCATGCTATTTTAGAATTTTGGATAACTAGAGGCGGAAGACCTGTGAAGACTCAGACGTCAAGGTTAGATTTCAGAAAGGCAGATTTTAAGGGATTCAGAAAGAGAATTGGAGGGATCCAATGGCTGGATATCCTTAAAGACAAAAATGTCCAGGAAGGATGGGAAATCTTGAAAAATGAAATTCTCAAAGCACAATTGTTAACAATTCCGAAAAGAGGGAAGAATAGGAAGCATTTAAGGAAGCCAGGATGGATGAACACAGAACTTAAGCACATGCTAGAAAGGAAGAAAAAAATGTTTATAAAATGGAAAGAGGGAGGCATATCTAAAGAAGAATATAATGCTATCTGCAGAACCTGCAGGGCACAAATCAGATAATCTAAAGCTGAAAATGAATTGAGGCTTGCAAGACATGTCAAAAGCAATAATAAAGGATTTTGGGGATATGTCAAAAGTAAAAGAAAAGTCAAAGATGCTATAGGATTTTTACAGGATGAAAATGATGAAATGGTAAGACAGGATGTTGAGAAGGCTGAACTTTTAAATTCCTATTTTGCATCTGTTTTCTCTCAGAAAGGAAATGTAGCATCAACTGTTATTCACTGTCCTATTAAGGGAATAGAAGAATCTAGGATATCTATAAACAGAAAGATAGTGAGGAAACACTTAGCTAACCTAAATGAATTCAAGTCTCCAGGTCCAGATGATTTACACCCCAGAGTACTGAAGGAGATAGCAGAAGAAATTTTTGAACCCCTCTCCATAATCTTTGAAAATTCTTGGAGAACAGGAGAAGTGCCAGAAGACTGGAGAAGAGCAAATGTTGTTCCTATCTTCAAAAAGGGGAAGAAGGTGGACCCAGGCAACTATAGGCCGGTGAGTCTGACTTCTATACCAGGAAAGATCTTTGAACAAATTATTAAACAACATGTATGTCAATACCTGGATAAGAATGAAGTGATTAAACAGAGTCAGCATGGGTTTGTAACTAATAAGTCATGTCAGACTAACTTAATTTCCTTCTATGACGGTATCACTGATTGGGTGGATCAAGGAAATGCTGTAGATATAGTATATCTTGACTTCAGCAAAGCATTTGACAAAGTCTCTCATACAATCCTTATTGAAAAAATGACTAAGTATGGAACGGACAAGGCAACTGTTAGGTGGATTCATAACTGGCTTAGTGATCGGACCCAAAGAGTGGTCGTAAATGGCTGCACATCCAGTTGGAAGAATGTCTCAAGTGGGGTACCACAGGGCTCTGTCCTGGGCCCTGTATTGTTCAACATCTTTATCAACGATTTAGATGAAGGAATTGAGGGTAAACTGATTAAATTTGCTGATGACACAAAGCTAGGAGGGATAGCTAATACTAGAGAAGAGAGAGAGAGGATTCAAAAAGATTTAAATAAACTGGAGAAGTGGGCAGCAACTAACAGAATGGTTTTTAACAGGGAGAAATGCAAAGTACTACATCTGGGCAATAAAAATGAAAAAAGCATATATAGAATGGGAGGAATAGGGCTAAGTGACAGCACATGTGAAAAAGACTTGGGTATACTAATAGATCACAGACTGAATATGAGTCAACAGTGTGATGCAGCAGCAAAAAAGGCAAATGCAATTCTAGGATGTATTAACAGAAGCATACAGTCTAGATCACGTGAAGTCATTATTTCCCTCTACTCCTCTTTGGTCAGACCTCATCTGGAATATTGTGTCCAGTTTTGGGCACCACATTTTAAAAAAGACATCAACAAACTGGAGCAAGTTCAGAAAAGAGCGACCAGAATGGTGACCAGTCTGCAAACCCTGTCTTATGAGGAAAGGTTGCAGGATTTGGGAATGTTTAGTTTGCAAAAGAGAAGACTGAGAGGAGACTTAATAGCTGTCTACAAATATCTAAAGGGCTGTCACATTGTAGAAGGATCAACTTTATTCTCATTTGCACAAGGAAAGACTAGAAGCAATGGGATGAAACTGAATGGGAGGAGACACAGATTAGATATTAGAAAAAACTTTTTGACAGTTAGAGTGATCAATGAGTGGAACAGGCTGCCATGAGAAGTGGTGAGTTCTCCTTCAATGGAAGTCTTCAAACAGAGGCTGGACAAACATCTGACTGGGATGATTTAGCGAATCCTGCTTTGAGCAGGGGGTTGGACCAGATGGCCCAGGAGGTCCCTTCCAACTCTACGATTCTATGATTCTATGATCCCTGGGGGAGTAGATGGTGTTGGCAGTGCAGATGTTAAACCCTCTCCAACCAGGGCTAAACTCCAGAGATTGTGATGGAAGTAGAAGGCACGGAGTAATAAGGCAGGAGACAAGGAAGGTCACTTTATCATTTACTGTAGTTCAGGTGCAATTCCAAGGAGATATTACAACTCTCACCTGGTTACAGTCTGTTCTGCAGAATGGGAGTTATCCTTTCTCTCTGCTGCTGTGACTCAGTGTATGCTTCCTGCTACTCTAATCCCTTCTGGGACCAAGGCTTCCCGGAGTTTAGAACTTCCCAGTATTGCCTCTACTCACTGTGTATTTCTCCTTCAGCAACTTGCAGCTTGAATCCTTTGTAAAGCAGTCCACGTTCCCACTTGCACTGTCCTTCACTGATCCTTGGTTGTTGCAGTATTTCCAAGGCAAAACACTTTACTGCTGGTTGTATAATCCCACATAGTCTCTCAGCTTACCACCCTGCTCTGAAAGCATGGATGGTCTAGGGGTTGGTTCCCTGATGCTTCTTAGCTGTACTCCTGGATAGAGCACATGTCTTAACATGGCTTCCAAGAGTGTTCTTCCTCCTTCTTTTCACTGAAACAACTTGGCCCCTCCCCCTCCCAGTTAGGGCATGCCTGCAAAGCTCTAATCTTCAGACTAGAAGGGAGTGAGGTGAATTGTGTGTGTGTTGGGGTCTCTAGCAGAGAAAGCATAACTCCCATTGCTCACAAAACACATACAAAACAGTACATATTTAACCCTTTTGTGGCCGTAAAGACACAGGGCGCCACAATAGCACCTGTCCATAAGAGCACAGATTGGATCAGCAGTTTGGTCATAGTGCAGAAACCATCTGGCAAGTTAAGAATATGCATTGATCCTAAGCCACTCAACAAGGCACTGAAAAGAAATCACTACCCAATGCCGACATTAGATGATGTTCTACCAGATCCATCAAAGGCTAAAATAATTTCTGTATGTGATGTGAAAAATGGATTTTGCAGCGTCAAAAGAAAAGTTGAAGCAAATCCAGACTTTCACAGAGAAGGATAAAAGTCTCCATAGTTTAAAGACTGTCATCTTTACAGGGTTGGACAAAATACAAGCAACATGCTCCAAGGGAAGTTTCTCCATTCTTCCACATAAGAGATGAATTGTCAGTGCAGTAAGGAATCATCTTTAAAGGCAGGCTCGGACTGGCCCACCGGGTAACAGGGGAATCTCCCGGTGAGCCCTTGGTGCAGATCTGGGCCCCCAACCCCACTGTATGGGCAGTACTTGGCATAATTCACATGATTCACTCTGTACAGAAAAAAAAGCATCTCATCATTCACTAATCAAACTGCCCAGTTTATTATATAGAGGTAGAGGTAAATTTGTGAACGAGGGTAATGAAATATGTGTATGCAGGTGAAAAGTGGGCCCCTAAAGTCAATGTTACTGGTGGGCCCTTGGCATCCCAGTCCAACACTGTTTAAAGGTGACAGATACCAGAAGTTCTCAGAAGAGACATACTGAAAACATTGCAGTCTTCTCACTTAGGCATGGAAGGATGTCTACGTGGAGCACGAGAATTGGTTTATTGGCAGGAATGAATGACCACATTAAAAATGATATAGCACAATGTGAAATATGTGCATCCTGCAGTGATAAGCAACCAAAGGAGACATTGCAACCGCATGAAATTCCACATAGGCCATGGTCAAAAATAGGAACAGATTTGTTCACATGGAATGACAAAGAATTACCAGATGTAGACAGTGGCACATCTTATGTTACTAGAGCTGGCAGAATTATCAGAAAGCCGGCACACCTCAAGGTTTATATCTAACTGGACTTATTATGTTATAGCTCTAACTTGGTCATGGTATCCATTGTTTTATTAGTTTTTATTGTTCCTCCAGTTAAAAGAGAAAGAATGTAGCAATATGTTATATGATGATGTGGCCTCTAGGGGTCTCACTACGTTTATGTATGTACTATAGTCATTTTTGGAACTTGTTGGTTAGTTGTTGTTTGGAAATATCTTGTAATGGAGGAATGAGCCTCATGTAATAAAAAGCCTGGAGATATCCACAGAGTGTGATCCATGACAGGAAACAACTAACAGAACACCCTTCTTTCCAACACCTACAAACTAAGACTTACATAACAAAAATACTAGCATATCTTCCTAGACAGTAGTTGAGACCATACCCGCTTAGATGGTTCACTAAATCTAATTCGTCGTGTGGCAAAATAGCCACCAATTGCAAATTCATCCGTGTTGCCCTGGATTATGAGCAATCACAATTTCTGCTAACAAAATGGCAGGTCGAGACTCCACCTTGTCTTGTAGCATCATTCTGAAAGCTCTAG
The DNA here is from genome assembly GCF_039654945.1 of Dendrobates tinctorius. NCBI lineage: Eukaryota > Metazoa > Chordata > Amphibia > Anura > Dendrobatidae > Dendrobates > Dendrobates tinctorius. Next base: position 10,748,166 of record NW_027361730.1, on the reverse strand, counting down.
ATCAAGTCCACAAATTCCTCCTGCCAGGGCCGGCCCGAACGTATAGGCGAACTAGGCGGCCGCCTAGGGCGCCGACCCAAAGGGGGCGCCAGAGAAAAAATAGAAAAAATTATAAATAATCTTTTCAAAAGGCAAAAAGTTTTAAGGATGGAAAGAAAAGTGTACATAAATTTTTTTACCATAAATTTAAAAGAAAAACCGTTGAGCTTCAATTTACGCACGGAAAGGAGGCGCTAAACTACAGACGTGAATTGTTTGCATCGTCTGCTGACAGGTGTTTGATCCCGCGCATTTATTTTCCTCCTAAGTTTTCAAATGTTGGCAAAGCAAACAACCAAAAATGCACACTTAGCACACACTACACTAAGGGGGCGCCCGAGAGAAAAAAATAAGTATACTTAACCCTCCGTCAGGAACAATGGATCTGACAGGCGCAGCTCTTCTACTTTCATTTCTCCCTTCTCACCAGATTTTCAGGAAACCCCCTCTCTCTAGATAGTCTCCTGGCTCTAGCTGCTGTGTGAAACCTGATACCACAGTTGGTCTGCAGAGCAGAGCTTCAGGAAGGAAGATATAGCTGTGTGCTGGCTTCTCAGGCTCATTGGTCCCGAACACATCACACTTTATAAGGTTGGTATTTAATGTTTTTAGTCATTACTATTGTTTCTTTAGCTTGTTTTATGAATGGATAGAGGAAGGTTTTTGTTTTGTGTTATTGATTACTTTGTATATATTTGTCCTATACAACTTCTCAGAAGATTAAAGAGTTAGGAGATAGTTAATTAATCATTGTTGTTGTGGTTTATTTTGCTCCTAAATTTATATCCCAAGTTTTCATCTACTGCCAAGAATAGTAGGGGCGCAACAAAATAGTTTCGCCTAGGGCGCTGTAATCTCTCGGGCCGGCCCTGCCTCCTGCCAGAAGAGGTACCTACTGTCCGTCCATCCGATGAACTCTGCCTGTCCGTCCTCGGCACCTACAGGTCAGCCAACAGCTCACCGGTCTATTACTAATGACTTTGTCAAGAAGGAGGCTGAGATTCAGCCTCCACATCAACCAAGCAACCCATCCAAGATAATCACCGTGGCTTCCGTCAACTTGACATCCTTGCTCCCGGCAAAGACCTTTGTGGCTGAGAATAACCGAAAACGAGTGTTATGCTGGGGACATTCATCCAAGGTTGCCGGCCATGTTGGTGTCAAGAAGACTCTCTCCCGGTTTTCCCATTACTATTGGTGGCCATCTATTTCTCAGGATGTCAAAGATTTTGTGGCTTCTTGTCTGTCCTGCGCTAAGAACAAAGTACCCAAGCAACCACCCTCTGGCAGCTTGCTTCCTTGGGCTGAGTTGGTATACAATACCCACACCAGCGAATCGCCCTCCAAGTGTTCCTCCCTCACCGTCTTTGGACAGCATCCCAGTGTGCCTCTGCCCGTTCTTCTTGTCTCATGCATACCTGCCGCCAACTCTCTGTCCATGGAGTTCTCCGGGGTATGTCAGGAGACCAAATTTTCTCTTGAAAAAGCTCTGGATCGGAAGAAACCACATGCAGACAGGAGGCGGTTATGGTGATGATCCGGGTGGAGGAGAAGATGCACGCAGGTGGTGGGCTCTGTTGCTAGGAGCGTATGCAACAGAGCAAAGCTAAGTGGTGTTCCCCCTGTATTGTCATTTTCCCTTGTGTGTGTTTAGTGCAGTGGTGGAATTAGTTTCCGCACCGACCAATTCCCTAGTGAGGGTTTAGGGTCAGGGGGAGTCAGGGTTTTAAGGTTCCTGTGCATCGCCCGGTGCGGAACCGGCATAGGGAACGTTAGGAGTGCAGGGACACTGGCTCAGGGGAGTACAGTAGGTCGCCACGTCCCTATTCCCTATCACAGGGCCCACCATTGTTAATGTTACCCAGGTTCCCCTTTATTATTTAAATTCGCCTTACTGGAGGCGGGGTTTCCAGACTATTGTATAAATACGTGTAATACCTAAATTCACCAGTTGGAGGCGGTGTATCCAGCTGCACGTCTTATTATTTAAATTCGCCCAACTGGAGGTGGTGTATCCAGGGTCACGTGTGTCATATGGGTTCGCCTTGCGGTACTCGCTGCGTCCAGACACACGTGACCGTGACATTATCACCAACCCTACTTTTTTTTTCTGGTTAGCCTTGGCCATGTGGAGACCGCTGAGTAATTGCTGCCGGGCCTCACTGAGGTGAGTGAGGAGCGGCATGGTGTGTTAGAGCCGCTGCAGCAGTAGTTGTCAGGGTCTGGGGCCTTCCCTTTTGGCTCAACCAGAAAATCAAATTGCGGCTCCGGCAAAGTAGCCCCTAGAGTCGCTGCTGGGGAGCTGGACTTGTTCATACAGGCGGACGAAACCAGACAGGTGGGTGGAGTTGGTGATCCCCATGGTGCTGTCTGGGGTTCCCCGAGGTGAAGGGGTACGTCCCTGTAGTGAGCAGACTGGTGTTATAGTCCGCGGGACTGACGACAAATCTTCTATACCACCGAAGAGGCCGCCCCCTCCTGGTCGTTTGGAGGAAGGCAACCAGCGAGTGTATATTTCCTCTATATTCCTGTCCCCTTCTCCTCCAGGTGTGAGCGGCAGGTGTGCTGCGGGGGAGTAGGGACAAGTCTCACCCCTCGCCATTAACCAACCCTGCGAGGCGCAGACCTTATGGTGAAAGGGTTGGAGGGTGGTGTCCCTTGGTGAATAGCGCGGGTGTGAGTGTGGTGACACAGGGGGATGCCTCTGTTGTCGAGTCCAGAATGAGTTCACCAAAATATGACAAGCGAATGTGTGGCAATAAACGTTCAGGTCCGGACCTGCGTGTGAACAAGCATGTATGGGTGGCCACCAAAAACATCTTGTGGAAGTGTGTTGTGGAGTCTGATCAGCTCATAGCAAACATACACATACATAAACTTGTTCCCCAGGTCGGCGCTGTGGAGATGAGTGGTTCCTCCAGCGGTGAGTTTGTCATAAACCTGAAGTTTCAGGTGGTGGTGGGGTGAACCCAGGATCTGGGCATCCCCGCTGTAGGTGTTTCCCTTATGAGGAGTGGTCTTGAGGGTCCAGAGGCCCCTCATTAAGGAGGGGGTACTGTCATGATCCAAGGTGGATCTGACAAGTAAAAGGACAAAGTGAACTTTTTTCCTTTGGCTTGGTGCCAAATTGGGTTGACTGCCCCCGGTGGCCATTAGAATTATTACACTTGGTGTCGTTCATTCTAAGTTGCCCCGGTGGTGGTGAGCGGTAGTGCACTTTAGTTTCTTTGGTTTAATGTGCACTTAATTACAAATCAGGTGTGAGGCTCTATAAAAGAGTGTCAGGTGTGTTTGATCACTGTTGGTGATATTGTGAGTTAGTCATTCTCAAGGAAGCCTGGGTGAAAGAAGGAGCTGTGTTATGAGTTAATTTTCTCCTTCACCTCTGATGTCTGATGAACTCCCTCTGCTGGTGAAAGGAGGTAGTGAAATTGATCTGGATGGGAAGAACCTGTCATCTGAACAGGTGGAGTGTGATTGGACATCTGGAATTTCTGAGTGGATATAAGGCAGCCGACGCCCTGCAGGGTTTGCTGGTGATCCTTTCTGCTCTGAGCTCTGGCATCCAGTTTAGTTCCTGTCTACTAAAAGCTAAGTTTTTGCTCTGCTATTTTTCCATGAGATTTTGTCTGTTTACTTAGTGTTTGTGTTCAGCCTGCCCTGGTTGGGACGGGCTGAACTCCATTTTTGCCTCTGATCAGTTGATCTTTTTGCACTGTCTTCAGAATATACCTGAGTGCTGATATAGTGATTTTGTATTCTAGTGACTTCAGGGCCTTTTCTGTCAGACGTGTTGGACATTATTTTTGGCAGGGTTTTTTGCGTGATTGCAGCCAGCATCTTTTCTGTCCTTTCCTACCTAGTTAGTTGGGCCCCACCATTTGCTCAGCCTGTCTTTCTGTCTGTGTTTGTGTTTTCATCTGTTTTTCACCGACAATACATGTTGGGGGCTGTCTATTGCTTTGGGGTCTGCTCTGGGGCAGTTTAGATTTCCCCTTTCTTTCTTTAGGCTTATTTAGCTCTCCGGCTGTGACGAGGGGTCTAGGGCACCGTAGGAACCCCCCACGGCTACTGTTAGTTGTGGTGACTAGGATCAGGGGTCTGTAATCCGCTAGCTGCCAACCTCTCCGGTTTTCTGGACTTAGCTTGTGTTTTTGTTTTTTCCTCCTCCGGTGACTCATTCATAACAGAGCTGAATGAGAGTCCTGGGCAGCCCAGCCAGAGGGGTTGAGTCAGCTATGGAGTCTGCATAGAGGGCTGGCATGGCGTGGTGGAGTCGAAGTTTATGGTGTCGGCAGGAGGTGCTTGCATAGCTTGGTGGAGTGGCGACGATGGTGAGAGTTGCACTCAGCATGCTGGACTTGGTTGCTGAAAACTGGACTCAAGCATGCTGGACTTTTTGGCAGAAGCTGGACTCATCTTTGGGACTCTGTTTACTGGGCAGCTGCAACTGGTGGTGGACTCTGCTTCAAGGCTGCACTATGGTGATGGATCCAGGTGGAGGAGAAGATGCACGCAGGTGGTGGGCTCTGTTGCTAGGAGCGTACGCAACAGAGCAAAGCTAAGTGGTGTTCCCCCTGTATTGTCATTTTCCCTTGTGTGTGTTTAGTGCAGTGGTGGGATTAGTTTCCGCACCGACCAATTCCCTAGTGAGGGTTTAGGGTCAGGGGGAGTCAGGGTTTTAAGGTTCCTGTGCATCGCCCGGTGCGGAACCGGCATAGGGAACGTCAGGAGTGCAGGGACACTGGCTCAGGGGAGTACAGTAGGTCTCCATGTCCCTATTCCCTATCGCAGGGCCCACCATTGTTAATGTTACCCAGGTTCTCCTTTATTATTTAAATTCGCCTTACTGGAGGCGGGGTTTCCAGACTATTGTATAAATACGTGTAATACCTAAATTCGCCAGTTGGAGGCGGTGTATCCAGCTGCACGTCTTATTATTTAAATTCGACCAACTGGAGGCGGTGTATCCTGGGTCACGTGTGTCATATGGGTTCGCCTTGCGGTAGTCGCTGCGTCCAGACACACGTGACCGTGAAACAGCCATTCTCTCTATGGTCCTGGAGGACCTAACCTGGAAGCCCTCTCTACGGTCCTGGAGGACCTGACCCGGAAGTCCAAGTGATCATGTGCTATATCAGGCTACCTCTTCTATGGGAGGTGCCTGATTATTGTTGTGCTTCCTGGCTTGGTCTGCCTTGTCCTTGCCTGGCTGTGCGCTGTATTAGGGTCCTCTGCCTTGTGCTCTGTTGTGCCTCCTGGCATATGCTATGTCCCTGTACGCTGCCTTGTGCTCTGTTGTGCTTCCTGGCACATGCTCTGTCCTTGAACTCTGCCTGGTGTTCTGTTGTGCCTCCTGGCACATGCTCTGTTCCTGCCCTGTGTTCACCGTAGGAGGCAAAAACAGAAATGCTAGCTAAGTCCAGAAAACCAGAGAAGTTGACAGCTATCGGATTGCAGACCCCTGAACCTATCAACAACAACTAGCAGTAGCCGTGGGGGGTTCCTACGATGCCCTAGACCCCTCGATCACAGCCGGAGAACTGCCTAGCCTAAAGACAGAAAGGGAAATCTAAACTGCCCCAGAGCAGACCCCAAAGCAATAGGCAGCCCCCAGCATATAATGACGGTGAAGCAAGAAGAAAAAACACTAACACAGATAGAAAGATAGACTGAGCAAATGATGGGGCCCAAGCTAACTAGATAGGACAGGATAGGAAAGCTGCTGTCTGCAATCCGCGAAAAACCCTATCAACATAAGAGCCAACAGACTGACAGGGAAAAAGGCCCTGAAGACGCTAGGCTTCAAAAAGACTATGTCAGTACTCAGGTATTTTCTGAAGACAGAGCAAACCGACAAAAAAGGAATTCAGCTCACCCAGCAGGGAAAGGCAGAATCCAGAAAAGCAAGGCAAACTAAAACCAAATCACAAATGTAAAAAGGCAAAGCAGAAAACTTAGCTTTTGAGGAGCAGGAATCAGACTGGTCTCCTAGAATTCCACAGAGAAATCACCAGCGAGGCAGAAGGGCGTCGGCTGCCTTATATCCAGTCAGAGATCCCCGTCGCCCAGTCATCCTCTCCCAGCTCAGGTGCTTGGTAATCAGCCTCACTACCTTCCTTCACCAGAAGAGGGAGTTCATCAGACCTCAATGGTGAAGGGGAAAATGAACTCATAACACCCGTGCCTCCGTGCACTCGCCCTGTACTGTCCTGTACCCTGCATGTCCCTGTATCCACGCTTTGCACATTCCTGCAGACACACTCACTCGTGTCTCCTGTGAGCCGGCCACCTGGTGCCAGCAGTCGTGGTATCTTACCCGCTTGGGCTTGCCCCTGACACTCCCTGTATAGGGGGTGGTCCTCACTAGGTCAGCTCGCCCTGGTAGGGTTGGTGCCACGACCCAGAGGGTCCACTCCAGGAGTCGTCACATTAAGGTTACGCACCCATGTTGGGTGACCAATATGTAAGAGATGTACCTGTTTCAGACACATTCTTTTCTCTCCTGCTTCCCTCCCCCTTCATAGTTTTTGGTTTATTTTCCTTTTGAATCAATGTAATTATGCCTGGAATAGGTATTTTGATAACCACCATCTCATAGCAGCATCGCATGCATACAGTATGATAGTAGGCTTTGGTTAATCCTTGTCATTAGTATGTATGCTTCAGGTAATATTTGCATTGATATACTGTATTTACATTTTTCTATTCAACATAAACAAAGTTTAAAAAAAAAAAATTAGTCACAGTTTATCAAAGATGTACCAAAAAATATGACACGGTCAGGTTTCAATAAATGGAAGTGAATAATGAGCATGCATTTCCCAAAGCACCTAATTGATCAATTAAATTATGCACGCTTCCCTGATTTTGCATACGACACTAGGAATTATTGGATAACAAAAAAAATTTTGACAACAGCGTAAAAAAAATGAAAAGTCTTGTGCATGCACAAAATTTACAAAATTCTCATTTCATCATAAATTGCAATGCACGCCCCACGCTTATCATGCATGCACACTAGGGGGAGCTAAGTGCATAGGAATAGATAAAGCTATCAGACAAGAGGAGATCAGAGTTGGGCCCCTACTCATTATGGGCCTCAAAGCAGTGGAGCGGTCTGGAATGGTGAGAATGCCACTGGCATTGAGATAGCTTATACAGAAATGTAATGCAATATTAACCTTTCAATTGCAAATACATTAAAAGCCCTACAAGAATCAATTGATACCATTTGCCACTTTAATAAGATATAGAGCATTGTATTAGCATGAAAATATATCAAATAATGCTGAGCCAAACTTAACGGTGCCCCCCAGCTATGTAACAGGTCACATTATATGGATCAATAACACCAATATTTTATATACAATATGATATATCTGCTTCACATTTTGCAACACACACATGATCATAAGGGGAAGTAATAATAATTCGTGAAGAAAGCAGTATAAAAATAATTGCTTTATGCTGCATGCATCCTAATCAAATATATAGTACCCACATATTAAATTGCTCCATGTAGTTCCCATTACACAGTACATCCAGTTTAAGAAGAAAAGACTTCCAATCTTTTGTATGGAGTTCTAAACTTATATAAGTAAAATCCATAGTTAAGTTAATTCAACCCCAAATTTTATTGTCCACATAAGGGGAAAAATATCATCTTCTACTGAAACTGAAACATTTGCAAACTGCATAGGATTCTTCTCCATCCTCTACGTATTGAAGGGAAATCTCCAAATAGCAGCAATTAATAAGCATATATATTGAAGTGCGATAGAGAAACTGGCAAAAAGTGCCAAGTTGGAGTGACTCAATGTCCATAAGGAATATGAAATGGTTAAACAGTCATCGTCTTATAAATATCAGAAGAAACAGTTGAAAATGTAATGAAGTGAATATAAATCTCAGAGTAGTAAAGTCCCTGGCAGAAAATACAAAGTTGAAATCACTCGATATCCAGAAAGAACAAAACTGGAATCCAGATGTGGTTAGTCCCATGGATCTCAGAGAGTGTCAAATAATACATTGGAATTTGTTAAAATAATAATTTAACATTTGATTTGTGCTAGTGGACCAGCCGGGATACAGTATGTAATGGTGGGATGGAGCAGTCCAGGATGCAAGAAAATAATTTTTCTTACACCACTTTGGGCTCATTAAAATTTATTTTTAGAATATTGGAGAACCCCTTTAACCCCTTCATGACCCAGCCTATTTTGACCTTAATGACCTGGCCATTTTTTGCAATTCTGACCAGTGTCCCTTTATGAGGTAATAACTCTGGAACGCTTCAACGCATCCTAGCGATTCTGAGATTGTTTTTTCGTGACATATTGGGCTTCATGTTAGTGGTAAATTTAGGTCGATAATTTTTGCGTTTATTTGTGAAAAAATCAGAAATTTGGCGAAAATTTTGAAAATTTCGCAATTTTCAAATTTTGAATTTTTATTCTGTTAAACTAGAGAGTTATGTGACGCAAAATAGTTACTAAATAACATTTCCCACATGTCTACTTTACATCAGCACAATTTTGGAAGCAAAATATTTTTTTGTTAGGAAGTTATAAGGGTTAAAAGTTGACCAGTGATTTCTCATTTTTACAACAAAATTTACAAAACCATTTTTTTTAGGGACCACCTCACATTTGAAGTCACTTTGAGGGGTCTATATGGCAGAAAATACCCAAAAGTGACACCATTCTAAAAGCTGAACCCCTCAAGCTACTCAAAACCACATTCAAGAAGATTATTAACCCTTCAGGTGTTTCACAGCAGCTAAAGCAATGTAGAAGGAAAAAATGGACATTTTAATTTTTCCAACACAAATTTTCTTTCAGCATCAATTTTTTCATTTTCACATGGGCAACAGGATAAAATGGATCCTAAAATATGTTGGGCAATTTCCCCTGAGTACACCGATACCTCATATGTGGTCATAAACCACTGTTTGGGCGCACGGCAGGGCTCAGAAGGGAAGGAGCGCCATTTGACTTTTTGAATGGAAAATATGCTGGAATATTTAGCGCTTGCCATGTCGCGTTTGGAGAGTCGCTGTGTGCCTAAACACTGGAGCTCCCCCACAAGTGACCCCATTTTGGAAACTAGACCCCCCAAGGAACTTATCTAGATGCATAGTGATCACTTTGAACCCCCAGGTGCTTCTCAAATTGATCCGTAAAAAAAAAAAAGTACTTTTTTTCACAAAAATTATCTTTTAGCCTCAGTTTTTTCATTTTCACATGGGCAACAGGATAAAATGGATCCTATAATTTGTTGGGCAATTTCTCCTGAGTACACCGATACCTCATATGTGGTCATAAACCACTGTTTGGGTGCACGACAGGGCCCGGAAGGGAAGGAGCGCCATTTGACTTTTTGAATGGAAAATTAGCTCCAATCGTTATCGGACACGATGTTGCGTTTGGAGAGCCCCTGTGTGCCTAAACATTGGAGCTCCCCCACAAGTGACACCATTTTGGAAACTAGACCTCTTAAGGAACTTATCTAGATGTGTAGTGAGCACTTTGAACCCCCAAGTGCTTCACAAAAGTTTATAACATAGAGCAGTGAAAATAAAAAATCATTTTTTTTCCTCAAAAAATGATTTTTTAGCACGCTATTTTTTATTTTCACAAGGGTAACAGGAGAAATTGGACCACAAAAGTTGTTGTCCAGATTGTCCTGAGTACGCTGGTACCCCATATGTGGGGGGCGCCACTGTTTGGGTGCACGGCAGGGCGCAGAAGGGAATGAGCGCCATTTGACTTTTTGAAATGAAAATTAGCTCCAATCGTTAGCGGACACCATGTCGTGTTTGGAGAGCCCCTGTGTGCCTAAACTTTGGAGCTCCCCCACAAATGACCCCATTTTGGAAACTAGACCCCCTAAGGAACTTATCTAGATGCATAGTGAGCACTTTGAACCTCCAGGTGATTCACAGAAGTTTATAATGCAGAGCAGTGAAAATAAAAAATCTTTGTTTTTCCTAAAAAAAATTTTTTTAGTTGGCAATTTTTTATTTTCACAAGGGTAACAGGAGAAATTTGACCCCAAAAGTTGTTGTCCAGTTTGTCCTGAGTACGCTGGTACCCCATATGTGGGGGGGAACCACTGTTTGGGCACACGTTGGGGCTCAGCAGGGAAGTAGTGACATTTTGAAATGCTGACTTTGATGGAATGGTCTGCGGGCGTCATGTTACATTTGCTGAGCCCCTGTGTGCCTAAACAGTAGAAACCCCCCATAAGTGACCCCATTTTGGAAACTAGACCCCACCAAGGAACTTATCTAGATGTGTGGTGAGCACCTTGAACCCCCAAGTGCTTCACAGAAGTTTATAACGCAGAGCCGTGAAAATAAAAATCATTTTTTTCCCTCAAAAAAAATGATTTTTAGCACGCAATTTTTTTTTTCACAAGGGTAACAGGATAAATTGGACCCCAAAAGTTGTTGTCCAGTTTGTCCTGAGTACACTGATACCCCATATGTGGGGGATGACCACTGTATGGGCACACGTCAGGGCTCGGAAGGGAAGTAGTGACGTTTTGAAATACCGACTTGATCGAATGGTCTGCGGGCATCATGTTACGTTTGCAGAGCCTCTGATGTGCCTAAACAGTGGAAACCCCCCACAAGTGACCCCATTTTGGAAACTAGACCACCCAAGGAACTTATCTAGATGTGTGGTGAGCAGCACTTTGAACCCCCAAGTGCTTCACAGAAGTTTATAACGCAGAACCGTGAAAATAAAAAATCTTTTTTTTCCTTAAAAAATGATTTTTTAGCCCGCAATTTTTTATTTTCACAATGGTAACAGGAGAAATTGGACCCCAAAAGTTGTTGTCGTTTGTCCTGAGTACGCTGGTACCCAATATGTGGGGAGGGACCATTGTTTGGGCACACGTCAGGGCTCGGAATGGAAGTAGTGACGTTTTGAAATGCAGACTTTGATGGAATAGTCTGCGGTTGTCATTACGTTTGCAGAGCACCTGATGTGCCTAAACAGTGGAAACCCCCCACAAGTGACCACATTTTGGAAACTAGACCTTCCAAGGAACTTATGTAGATGTATGGTGAGCACTTTCAACCCCCAAGTGCTTCACAGAAGTTTATAATGCAGAGACATGAAAATGAAAAAAAACATTTTTTTTCCACAAAAATAATTTTTTAGCCCCCAATTTTTTTATTTTCCCAAGGGTAACAGGAGAAATTCATCCCCAAAAGTTGTTGTGCAATATTTCCTGAGTACGCTGATACCCAATATGTGGGGGTAAACCACTGTTTGGGCACACGTCGGGGCTTGGAAGGGAGGGAGTACCGTTTGACTTTTTGAACGCAAAATTGGCTGGAATCAATGGTTGCACCATATCGCGTTTGGAGACCCCCTGATGTGCCTAAACAGTGGAAAGCCCTCAATTCTAACTCCAACCCTAACCCCAACACACCCCTAACCACAACCCTAACCCCAACACATCCCTAACCCTAATCCCAACCCTATCCATAACCCTAACCCCAACACACCCCTAACCCCAACACTAACCATAACACTAACCACAAGCCTAACCCTAATTGTAACCCTAACCCTAATTCCAACCCTAACCCTAATTCTAACCCTAATTCCAACCCTAACCCTAATTCCAACCCTAACCCTCTTTCCAACCCTAACCCTCTTTCCAACCCTAACCCTAACCCTCTTTCCAACCCTAACCCTCTTTCCAACACTAACCCTAACCCTCTTTCCAACCCTAACCCTAACCCTCTTTCCAACCCTAACCCTCACCCTAATGGAAAAATAAAAATAAAAATATTTTCTTTATTTTATTAGTTATGCCTACCTATGGGGGTGATAATCGGGGGGTTCATTTACTTTTTATTTCATTTTGATCACTGTGAGAGTGATCAAAATGAAATAATGGAATCTGCAGCCGGCAGATTCGGGTGGGCGCACTGCGCATGCGCCCGCCATTTTCCAAGATGGCGGCTCCCATGAACTGGACCCGCCGGACACCGGGAGCGACGGGGGGACTTAGAAGGTGCCGGGGGTGGTGAGAGTGGGTGAGGGGTGTTGTGAGTTCATTTTCCCCTTTGTCACTGAGGTCTGGTGAACTCCCTATTCTGGTAAAGGAAGGTAATGAGCCTGATTATCAGGCACCTGAGCCTAATGAGGATGACTGGCTGAGTGGAGTCACGGACTGGATATAAGGCTGCCGACGCCCTTCTGCCCTGCGGGTGACTTCCCTGTGGACTTCTAGGACACCAGTCTGATTCCTGCTCCTCTAAAGCTAAGTTTTCTGCTTTGCCTGTTAGCATTTGTGTTTTTGTTTTTGTTTTCCTTGCTTTTCTGTATTCTGCCATTCCCTGCTGGGGTGAGCTGAATCTCCTTTTGCCAGTTGCTCTGTCTTCAGAATATTCCTGAGTACTGACATAGCTTTTTGAAGCCTAGCATCTTCAGGGCCTTTTTCACTGTCAGTCTGTTGGCTCTTATTTTCATAGGGTTTTTCACGGATTGCAGACAGCAGCCTTCCTGTCCTTTCCTATCTAGTTAGCTTGGGCCCCGTCTTTGCTCAGTCTATCTTTCTGTCTGTGTTAGTGTTTTCATCTTGCTTCACCGTCATTATATGTTGGGGGCTGCCTATTGCTTTGGGGTCTGCTCTGGGGCAGTTTAGATTTCCCCTTTCTTTCTTTAGGCCTATTTAATTCTCCGGCTGTGATCGAGGGGTCTAGGGCATCGTAGGAACCCCCCACGGCTACTGTTAGTTGTTGTGGATAGGATCAGGGGTCTGCAATCCGATAGCTGCCAACCTCTCTGGTTTTCTGGACTTAGCTTGCATTTCTGTTTTTGCCTCCTACGGTGACTCAATCATAACAGAGGGGGTTATCGGAAGCTGACGGGGAGCGGAGGGAATGGGAGGGGGGGCAGATGATGACATCGGCGGCAGATCGCCGCTGTCATTCAGTGGCGGGAGGGGCGATCGCCGGTGGGGGGGTCAAATCGGTGTCTCCAGCCATGTCCGATGCTACTGCAGCATCGGCCATGGCTGGATTGTAATATTTCATCAATTTTCATTGATGAAATATTACTATCGCTCTGATTGGCTGTTTCACTTTTAACAGCCAATCAGAGCGATCGTAGCCACGTGGGGGAGAAGCCACGCCCCCTGTGGTGAATTACAAAGCCCCCTGTATCTGCGGGTCAGGTGACCTTTCATTGACCCCGGTCACCCGACCCGCAGGGGGGCTTTGAATTCATGACACAGGGTATGCGTCATAGGTCGGATTGGCACCGACTTTCAAGACGCATACGCTGTGTCACAGGTCGGGAAGGGGTTAACGGCCACCGATACGCCTTTTAACGGCTGCAGTTAAGGGTACATATTCCTCCGTGCCACGTTTTAATGGCACTGAGAAATAAGATTATAGTGCCCCCCAAGCCTCGGAAAATCTCCGGAGTCTCGGCTATTGGGGGTAGCTGAGACCCTGGAGAACATTATTCGGGTCAGTTTTTTACCAACCCCAGTGTTGCGATTGCCATTATTCACGGAATAACAGAGACTTAGAAAAAAAAGTCTGATTTGATAATTATTTCTCTTTCCTCTGATATGATCTAGCACATCAGAGGAGAGAGAAATGGAGTTCCCCAAGCCCCCCGGTACCTGCGATGTAACCCGGTCCTTTCGGCTGTGTACCCCAGCTCTAGGTATCTTCTTCTGGGAAGAAAATGGTGGGTGCATGCGCAGTGAGCCCGCCGAGATTTGAAGGCCGACACCCAACAACAATAGAAGATTTTTCCTATTGGTTTATTTTGATCACTATGCTAGACCTTATCACAATAATCAAAATAAAAAATAGTGAATCAAACCACCTCTTAGGTAAAAATAAAATAAAAAAAGGTTATTTTTTCCCATTATTGTTAGGGCTAGGGTTAGGGTTATGGTTGGGGTTCTAGCTAGGGTTAGGGTTGGGGCTAGGGTTACAGTTGGGGTTAGGCCTAGGGTTAGGGCTAGGGTTAGGGTTGGGTTACGGTTGGGACTAGGGTTAGGGTTAGGGTTGAGGTTAGAGCTAGGGTTAGGATTGAGCTAGGATTAGGGTTGAAGCTAAAGCTGGGCTAGGGTTGGGATTAGGGTTGTGTTGGGGTTAGTGTTATGGTGTTGGGGTTAGGGTGCTGTTGTGGTTAGGGTTAGGATTAGGGTTAGGGGTGCGTTGGGGTTAGGGTTGAGATTAGGGGAAGGGTTAGGGTTGGAGTTAGATTTGGGGGGTTCCACTGTTTAGGTACATCAGGGGGTCTCCAAACGTGACATGGAGCCGCCATTGATTCCAGCCAATTTTGCGTTCAAAAAGTCAAACGGTGCTCCCTCCTGAGCCCTGCCATGCGTGGCTTTCCCCCCACATATAGGGTATCAGTGTACTCAGAAGAAATTGCACAACAAATTTTGTGGTCCATTTTCTCCTGATACCATTGCGAAAATAAAAAGGTTTGGTTCCAAATAAAAAATTTTGTGAAAAAGTAAAATGTTAATTTTTTTCTTTTCACATTGCTTTAGTTCTCGTGAAGCACATGAAGGGTTAATAAACTTCTTGAATGTGGTTTTGCGCACTTTAAGGGGTGCAGTTGTTAAAATGGTGTCACTTTTGGGTATTTTCTGTTATATTGACCTCACAAACTAACTTTAAACGTGAGGTGGTCACTAAAAAAAATGGTTTTGTAAATTTTGTTGGAAAATTGAGAAATCGCTGGTCAACTTTTAACCGTTAAAACGTCCTAACAAAAAACAATTGTTTCCAAAATTGTGCTGATGTAAAGTAGACATGTGGGAAATGTTATTAACTATTTTGTGCGATATGACTCTCTGATTCAAGGGCACAAAAATTAAAATTGCTAAATTTTCAACATTTTTGCCAAATTTCCATTTTTTCCATAAATAAACGCAAGCCATATCAAACATATTTTACTACTATCATGACGTACAATATGTCACAAAAAAATCAGTGGGATCCGTTGAAGCATTGCAGAGCTATAACCTCATAAAGTGACAGTGGTCAGAATTGTGAAAATTGGCTCTGTGAAGGCTTTAAAACTAAGAGAAATAAAGAGAATAAGAGCTGGTCTGCAATTATCCGCAGTAACTAGAGTTGAGCGACTTTGGTCGGATCGGGTTTCATGAAACAAAATTTGTTTCAGATGAAACTGGTCCGACTAGGGCAAAAAAAGTCGGAGTTTCGTCCGAAACCCGACCCCAATGCAAGTCAATGGGAAATAAAAGTCGGCATTGAGCGGATGACATTCATCCACTCAATGCCGACTTTTATTCCCCATTGACTTGCATTGGGGTCGGGTTTCGGACGAAACTCCGACTTTTTTTGCCCTAGTCGGACCAGTTTCTTCTGAAACAAATTTTGTTTCATGAAACCCGATCCGACCAAAGTCGCTCAACTCTAGCAGTAACTGTTACACATTGAACGTAGCAGTGCTGTGCAGTGACATGTTTGCATCCTGCCACACCGAAGCCAATAACTGCGATCAAAGAAGGTGCCAGCTCTCTGACCCCAAACAACCTGATACTGATATTGATGTAATATCCTAAGGAATGGTCATCAATATTTCATGCTCTAATAACCCCCACTAAGCTAAATTCATGACACTGAGATTTTAGTAAAAACCTTTGTTATTTTGACAACATAAAGACTTAAAAATCATGAGAATAACTGCCCAAATCAAAATTATGGTAAAAAAAAATATTGCAACATCTAGAACTAGTGAAATAAGCCAGAGTTCTTTATCTTCAGAACTAAGCTATTTAGACACAGGAAAAGACGAGGTCAGCGTCAGTCTCTGAAAAAGAAGCCCAAAACATAAACAGGAGATGGTTCTATGGCCCTAAAGGCCCCTTTACACTTAGCGATGCACCAGCGATCCCGACCACGATACGACCCGGTCAGGATCGCTGGTGCATCGCTAAATGGTCGCTAGTGAGCTGCCACACAGGCAGATCTCACAGCGATGCAGCAGCGATACAGCGGTCGTTACTTACTTTTCAGATGCGGCGATCCTGACATCCTCCCGTCCGCGTCCACGCGCCCGACAAGAAATGGAGCTGCGCGATCTCGCGCGATCAGCGACAGACAGCGGGGGAGCCAGTCGGAGGTAAGTATCACACAGCTGCATCGCAAAATCGTTGATGCTTTAGCGATATTGCTAGCGATATCGCTATGTGTAAAACCCCCTAAGACTTTACAGATAATAATCTTTGCCTCCCACAAGCTATCTGATGTGAGGGTCTATTTTACAGAAGGGAATTCATTTTTCACCTATGAATTTTTTTTTTTATAAATTTGTATCTTAAAGATACATATGTTTCCTGTAGACAAGCTCCAAGCAACCAAGATTGGCACAGGATATGTTGTCTCAAAACAGAGAGGTCTTCAGTCACCTTTTGGGCTTACTTGAGGAAACTAGAACTCCAACAAGTAGGCAATTATTTATTTTATTTCATAACTATTTTAAAACTACCAATTCGTTTAAACATTTACATCTCAAGAAATCTAGACATATTTAGTGAGATAAAAAATATAAAACATTTTACAACAACTAGAAGCCAAGTGAAATGTATCTGTTAGCAGTCAGAACACAGCTTGGGAATATGGTATCCTACACCCCGTTACCATAGGATTCAACATTACTTTTCAAGAATAAATTGGACAGATTAGTGCTTTCTGCTCAAAATTATGTCATTTTAACAAATAAAGAATTTGTGCTTATGACATTGGATCACCCTGTGATGGGCACTGTTAAGGGCTGGCGGAACGCACCAAATAAATAAAGATGAAATAATATAAGGGGTGCGTTCGCAGCCCGGGCCCAACGTGCAGAGGTGACCAACTGCTGCTAAACAATGAGGGGAAGGAGTGTAGGAGAAAAGCCGGACACTAGTAGGTAACCCCTGACCCGATGCTAGCAGGCACGAACTCCGTTGCTTCACGTAGAATGTGCCAGCCAGCGAACAACTGCAACCTGTTTACGTCACAGGCCTCGGTAGTGTGAACCACTGCTTATGACGGGTGCAATGTCCACCCTGACGGACGCCACTAACCAGCCTAACAACGGTGCTGGAAAGCGCACACACGGCACACGGCATTACTGTGGTGGACGCTGCAGTAGCAGTGTCGAGTAGGCCAGTACTAGCCGACGCCCTAGGCGCTGAAGGTAGATGAGGATACACTGCGGCGCTGTGCAGTGTCTGAGCTATTGAGCTGACTATAATTCCTAACCCTAACTCATGCCTAATATCCAAGGAGGGGGAATTATAATGCGTCAGTCATCAGGCTCATTTATCCATCATCATGCATACACTAAGTACTATAGCCTCAGAGTCTATCATAGCGCATGGCGGGGTAGCCATGCGAAACTTTTATAGCTGTGCCCTTCCAGGACCATCCTGATCCTCTAGATGGACCAATCAGAACTGGAGAAGGACCTGAGCATGTGACTCCCAATCCCCAATGGAAGATCGTCTCATGAGCATGCTCAGTGGACCGAAGGAATTACTTAGACTCTGGAGTCTTTTGCTGCTGGCCAGGCTGCATTGCCATAACTGGACCAGAGGTGGCAGCAGCAACCGAACCCACAATGCTGGTGTGGTTAGAATGCTGGGATCGTGGAGTGTGCTGAGCAGGCTCCACTGTGGCCAGAGGGGTATGGGAGAATGTCGATGGCAAGGCTCGGAATTCCCGTTGTGCAGCGCCCGGAACCCGATGCCTAACAGCAGCGTCGGACTGGCCCACCGGAGAACCGGAGGATTCTCCGGTGGGCCCTGGCATCTGGTGGGCCCTGGCACCTGCTGGCATACAGGGCCAGCAGTTGCCTAGGGCCCCCGCTGCTCCAGGGGCCCCCAGCCAGTGGTGTGTCGCACACCATGCAGCTGCTATGGGGCCCCTGCCAACGGAGCAGCAGCGGGTGTCAGGAGGCAGGAGCCCCTGTCCCCGCTGCTAAAGAGAAATGAATATTCACTGCGAAGCAGTGAATATCATTTCACAGTCTCCACCCCCAGAGGCCCCGCCCCCAGCCCAGTAAGCTGCTCTGCAGACTACAGCTGTAAATCAGGGCCGGCGCCGCCCTCAGTCCTCTCTGCTCCTGGCTCACAGCCAGTGCGCGATGACGTCACTACATCGCGCACCCGCTGTGTGTCTGGCAGAGGGGGCAGCTCCTGACTCTGAAGCCGGCTGCCGGAATCAGCGTGGGAGCGAGGAGGAGAGGTGAGTATTGTGGTTTTTGTTTTTTTTTATATCTCTCTCGCTCTCTCTATCTGTCTCTCTCTCTATCTATCTCTCTCTATCTCTCTTATATCTATCTATCTTTCTATCTCTATCTATTATCTATATCTATCTATCTCTATATCTATCTCTATCTATTATCTATATCTATCTATTTCTATATCTATCTCTATCTATCGCTCTATCTTTATATCTATCTTTCTATCTCTACATCTATCTCTATATCTATCTATCTCTATATCTTTCTAGATATATATCTCTATATCTATTATGTCTATCTATCTATCTCTATATCTATCTATCTTACTCTATCTATCTCTATATCTATTATCTCTATATGTATTATCTATCTAGCTACCATCTATATCTATCTATCTTTATCTATATATATCTCTAATATCTATATCTATCTATCTCTATACCTATCTATCTATTTATCTATCCGTTATCTATCTCTATATCTTTTCTCTGTATCTATCTCTATATCTATATCTCTCGCTATCTATCGCTCTATCTCTACACTCACTGGCCACTTTATTAGGTACACCATGCTAGTAACGGGTTGGACCCCCTTTTGCCTTCAGAACTGCCTCAATTCTTCGTGGCAGAGATTCAACAAGGTGCTGGAAGCATTCCTCAGAGATTTTGGACCATATTGACATGATGGCATCACACAGTTGGCGCAGATTTGTCGGCTGCACATCCCTGATGCGAATCTCCCGTTCCACCACATCCCAAAGATGCTCTATTGGATTGAGATCTGGTGACTGAGGAGGCCATTTGAGTACAGTGAACTCATTGTCATGTTCAAGAAACCAATCTGAGATGATTCGAGCTTTATGACATGGCGCATTATCCTGCTGAAAGTAGCCATCAGATGCCTGTTCTTAGCTGAGAGGAGTGGTACCCAGTGTGGTCTTCTGCTGCTGTAGCCCATCTGCCTCAAAGTTCGACGCACTGTGCGTTCAGAGATGCTCTTCTGCCTACCTTGGTTGTAACGGGTGGCAATTTGAGTCACTGTTGCCTTTCTATCAGCTCGAACCAGTCTGCCCATTCTCCTCTGACCTCTGGCATCAACATGGCATTTCCGGCCACAGAACTGCCGCTCACTGGATTTTTTTTCTTTTTCGGACCATTCTCTGTAAACCCTAGAGATGGTTGTGCGTGAAAATCCCAGTAGATCAGCAGTTTCTGAAATACTCAGACCAGCCCTTCTGGCACCAACAATCATGCCACGTTCAAAGGCACTCAAATCACCTTTCTTCCCCATACTGATGCTCGGTTTGAACTGCAGGAGATTGTCTTGACCATGTCTACATGCCTAAATGCACTGAGTTGCCGCCATGTGATTGGCTGATTAGAAATTAAGTCTTAACACACAGTTGGACAGGTGTACCTAATAAAGTGGCCAGTGAGTGTATATCTATATCTATCTCTATATTTATCTTTATATCTATATCTATATATCTATCTCTATCTATCTCTATATCTATATCTATTTCTCTCTGTATCTATCTCTATATCTCTCTCTATAGCTATCTATCTATATATATATATATCTATATCTATCTCTCTGTATATCTATCTATCGCTCTATCTCTATATCTATCTTTCTATCTCTATATCTATATATCTATCTATCTTTCTCTATCTATTTATCTCTATATCTTTTCTCTGTATCTATCTCTCTCTATATCTATCTATCTCTATATATATCTTATCTCTATCTATATCTATTTCTCTCTATATCTCTCTCTATATCTATCTATCTATTTATCTCTATCTCTATATCTATCTCTCTGTATATCTATCTATCTTTCTATCTCTATATCTATCTCTATATCTATCTATCTTTCTCTATCTATCTATCTATCTATCTATCTATTTATCTCTATCTATTATCTATATCTATCTCTATCTATCTATCGCTCTATCTCTATATATATATCTTTCTATCTCTACATCTATCTCTCTATCTTTCTATCTATCTCTATATCTATCTATATCTATATCTATCTATTATGTCTATCTATCTATCTATCTCTATTATCTACCTATCTCTATATCTTTCTATCTTACTCTATCTCTATATCTATCTGTTATCTCTATATTTATTATCTATCTTTATCTATCTATATCTATTATCTATATCTATCTATCTATTTATCGATCTCTGTATCTATCTCTCTCTATATCTATCTCTCTCTCTCTATCTACCGCTCTCTCTATCTCTATCTATCTTTATATCTATATCTATCTATCTCTATATCTATCTATTATCTCTATATCTATCTACCTATCTATCTCTATATCTATCTCTATATCTATATCTGTTTCTCTCTATATCTATCTCTATATTTCTCTCTCTATAGCTATCTATATATTATCTATCTATCTATCTATCTATTATCTCTATATCTATCTATCTCTATATCTATCTGTTATCTCTATATCCATATCTATCTCTATATCTAACTATCTCTATATCTATCTATCTCTATATATATATCTATCTCTATATCTATCTATCTCTATATCTATCTTTCTATCTAACACTATATCTCTATATCTATCTCTATATCTCATTATCTATCTATCTCTATCTCTATCTCTCTCTCTTTATCTATCTATCTATTGATCTATCCATCTATCTCTATATCTATCTATTATATCTATTATCTCTATTATCTATATCTATCTATCCATCTATCTATCTAGCTATCTCTATCTATCTCTATATCTCTCTCTATATCTATCTATCTTTCTAACTCTATATCTATCTATCTCTATACATATCTCTATATCTAGCTATTATCTCTATATCTAGATTCAAGATTCAAGATTCAAAGAAGCTTTAATGGCAGGACTAAATATACATTAGTTTTGCCAAAGCAGGTGTACAGAAGGGGATAGGGACTGTAGGGATGTTGGGAAGGGGCTGTAGGAAAGGTGGATGGGGCAGATCCAGGATGGGGCTATAGAAGTCCATGGCATAGGGTAGGTGGATGGGGGCATGGGGGCAGATCCAGGATGAGGCTATAGAAGTCCATGGCATAGGGAAGGTGGATGGGGGATTGGGGCATATCCAGGGTGGGTGCCATAGAAGTCCATGGCATATCATAGTTCTCTTTCTCGCAGTCTATGGCATTCGCTCACATATTGCGCTGCTATCTCCACT
This sequence comes from Dendrobates tinctorius, assembly GCF_039654945.1. NCBI lineage: Eukaryota > Metazoa > Chordata > Amphibia > Anura > Dendrobatidae > Dendrobates > Dendrobates tinctorius. The sequence continues at coordinate 10,726,678 of NW_027361730.1, read as the reverse complement.
GCTCTCTCTTCTTCCCCCAGCAGGATGTATGTTTTCTCTTCCTCCTTCATGGTGGTGAAATCCGGGAAGAGATGTGTCTATCTCTATATCTATCTTTCTATATCTATCTGTCTCTATATCTATCTATCTCTATATCTATCTATCTCTATATATATATCTCTATATCTATTTTTATTTATAGCCATCTATCTATATATATTTATCTCTATATATATCTATATATGTCTATATTATTATTATTATTATTATTATTATTATTATATCTGTATATCTCTATCTATTATCTATCTCTATCTATTATCTATCTCTATCTATATATCTATCTATCTCTATATCTTTCTATCTATAGCTATCTATCTCTATATCTATCTATCTATCCATTATCTATTTTCTATCTATCTCTATATCTATCTACCTATCGATCTATCTATCTATCTATCTATCTATCTATCTATATTTCTTTCTATATCTATCTTTATATCTATCTCTATCTATCTCTATCTATCTCTATGAATCTTTCTATCTATATGTATCCATTATCTACTTTCTATCCATTATCTACTATCTATCTCTATATCTATCTATTTCTACATCTATCTTTCTATCTATATCTATCTAACTCTATATCTATATATCTATATAGCATTATTCCCTATGAGGGGGGCAGTATTATTCCCTATGAGGGGGCAGCATTATACCCTATGAGGAGGCAGCATTATACCCTATGAGGAGGGCAGCATTATTCCCTATAAGGGGGGCAGTAATATACCCTATGAGGGGGGCAGTATTATACCCTATGAGGGGGCAGCATTATACCCTATGAGGGGGTGCATTATTCCCTATGAGGGGGGCAGTATTATACCCTATGAGGGGGGCAGTATTATACCCTATGAGGGTGGCAGTATTATACCCTATGAGGGGGTGCATTATACCCTTTGAGGGGGTGCATTATACCCTATGAGGGGGTGCATTATTCCCTATGAGGGGGGCAGTATTATACCCTATGAGGGGAGCAGTATTATATTCTATGAGATGGCTGCATTATATTCTATGAGATGGCTGCATTATACTCTGTGAGGGGGCTGCTTTATATTCTATGAGGGGGCTACCCCAACTCCTGCTACATAATTAAGACATGTACAACCTTATATTATACCCGGATATTAGCGTGTTTTACCGCATAATTGGTGGTCTGGTATTTAACTCTATGCAGCTACATAGTGGGCCCCAAGAATGATTTTCTCTGGTGGGCCCAAGGTGTTCCAGTCCGACACTGCCTAACAGGCACTTTCTAATTACTACCCAAAGTGCATAAAAATCTGCACAACCCTCAGGGCCACCCTTTGTTGTGGACATAGGCAACACATGTGCGAAAGCCTGTATCTATTTACATGTACACATTCAACTTCAAGTACTTACTTTGCCACCCTTCTTACATGACTCCTCTCTGTTAATTCAGGAACTTGAAAACCTTGCTGTACCAATGCATACTCTGGTGGTCCATTGTAGCGTGAAGTCACTTTACTCAAATATCATATATAGAATAAACTTGGCACTCAACTTATGATGAAGAAGGTAATTTTAATGCAGTCCAGAAAGTAGTTATCAAAACATTTCGGTCAAATTGACCTTCATCAGTTACCGACTGCAGAAAAAGTGTAGTGAGTAGAGGAAATGGTAGATTGTACCATGACACGTAGGTATCTGCTTAGAAATGAGGAATAGGTTAATACAGTCTGACCAGTATCGCCTTTGCTATAGGATATCCTTTAACTGCGTATAAGCGTGCCCTCTAGTGAAGCGGCATCCACCGCTGGACAAACCTGACACATTTTGGAAACCTGTCCTGTGGACCGATGAGGTTCAAGTAGAACTCTTTGCCCACAATGATCAAAGATATGTGTGGAGAAAATGAGGGCACAGAATTTCAGGAAAAGAACCTCTAGCCAATCATTAAGCATGGGAGTGAGTGAATTATGATTTGGGGTTGTGTTTCAGCCAATGGCACTGGGAACATTTCACAGGTAGAGGGAAGAACGGATTCAATTAAATTTCAAAAAAATGTTTATGTAAACATAACACCATCTGTTTAAAAGCTGAATTTGAAAAGACGATGGCTTCTAAAAATGGTTAATGACCCTAAACACATGTCAAAATCCACAATAGACTACCTCACAAGGCACAAGCTGAAGGTTTTAGGCTGAGTTCACACGTGGCGTTTTTTTCGCGTTTCCGTGGCGGTTTTAACCACGCGATTTTGCCGCGAAAACGAGAAAAATAAGCATCCCATGCATTCCTATGGGATTCCGCAATGCTGTGCTAATGCTGCGGTTTTTACCAAAGCGGAATCGCTTCGCGGTAAAAACCGCAGCATGCTCATTAATTTGCGGAATCACGGCGATCCCGCACCCATAGGAATGCATTGTTCCGCTTACTTCCCCCGCATGTGGCTGTGCACACCATGCGGAAAGTAAGCAGAACATTTGCGGATGGTACCCACGGTCCGGAGGAGAGGAGACTGTCCTCCGGGCTTTGGGTACCATATCCCTGTAAAAAATAGAATTTAAAAATAAAAAATATTGTTATTCTCACCCTCCGACGTCCCACGCAGTCTTCCCGCCTCTCTCCACGCTCCCAGTCCCAGTAGTCCTTTGCGAAAATGCCCGCGATGGCGTCAGTTCTCGAGGGATCGCGAAGTCTCGCGGTCATTCGCGTGATGTCATTGCGAATTACCGCGAGACATCTCGATCCCGCGAGAACTGACGTCATCGCAGGCATTTTCGCAAAGGATTACTGGGAACAGCTGCGTGGGACGTCGGAAGTTAAGAATAACACCATTTTTTATGTTTTTTTACATTCTATCTTTTACTACTGATGCTGCATAGGCGGCCTCAGTAGTAAAAAGTTGGTCACACTCGTCAAACACTATGTTTGACGAGTGTGACCAACCTGTCAGTCAGTTCTCCAAGCGATGCAACAGATCGCTTGGAAAACGCTAGCATTTTGCAAGCTAATTACGCTTGCAAAATGCTAGTTTTTCCCCGGGAAAATCGCGGGAATTTAAAATGCGATTTTCCCGCGGACTGGAATTCCGGAATTCTCGCGGTAATTTCCGCGAGAGTTCCGGTACGTGTGCACTTAGCCTAACAATGGCCTTCAAAGTCCCCTAATACAAACATCACTGACAAAATGTGGTTAGACCTTAAAATAGCAGTGCATACAATATGATCCAGGAATCTCACAGAACTGGAAGAATTTTCCAAGGAAAAATGGATGAAAGTCCCTCAAACAAGAATTGAAAGACTCTTGGCTGGCTACAAAAAAGGGTTACAAGCTGTGATACTTTCAAAAGGGGGTATTACTATGCATTAATTATGCAGGGTGCCCAAATTTTTGTATTGGCGCATTTTCTTTTTGGAATTATTAAAATGTAAAATGAAAATATATATATATTTCTTCTTTTTGCTGAAAAAAAGGAAATGTGTCATCTTTAACTTTAGTCCTTTTAGAGATCATTTAATCTTTGTCATGGACATGGTTTGTGGAACCACTGTGCCACAGACTGCGGAGAGCCTGGAGGGGCGTGACTAATCGATCACCTGACTGTTCACTAGAGCCTCTAGTGGTGAGGTTAGACTTGGCTCCCGATGAATGCCAGGTGCCACTCCAGCAAAGACCAACGGTCACACAGCAGCTGGACCCAGAAGGAAAGACTGTACGGAACAGCAGGCAGAGCTTGCGTCAGAGTGCAGCTGACCAAGTTCGCATCTGAGTGCAGTAGACAGTGTTTGCCTCAGAATGCAGCAGAGATTGTGTCAGAGTGCAGCAGACAGGATCTGCATCACAGTTCAGCAGGCAGGATTTGCACTTAGCATGCAGCAGGCAGGATTTGCATCAGAGTGCAGCAGGCAGGATTTGCATCAGAGTGTTGAAGGCAGGATTTGCATCAGAGTGCAGCAGGCAGCGTTTGAATCAGAGTGATGCAGGGAAGAATTACACTAGAGTGCAACAGGCAGGATTTGCACCTGAGTGCTGCAGGCAGAGTTTGCACCTGAGTGAAGCAGGGAGGATTTGCACCTGAGTGCAGCAAGGACTGGTATGCAACCTTACACAACTTAGACTGCAAAACAGGAAGGTTGCTCAGGCACCTCCCCAGTGGGGAGGAAGCAATACATGCATAATGCCCCACAGCTATTGGCTAGGGAGGAAATAGCAAGTGCACACTCTGACCCTTTAAGAGGGTGGGAGTGCACATGCGCGTGCCCTAAGGACGTGGCCAGAGGACCAGCTGGAAGCATGCAGAGCATGGGGAAGGGAAGAGACACGCCAGAGACATTGCCTGTCAGAGCAGGACTCCGGCGTGGTGCTAACAGTACCCCCCTTTACGCTTCCTCCTCTTCAGGCCATTGAGGAATTTCCGGAGGAGAATCGGAGCGTGAATGTTCTCCTTTGGCTCCCAGGATCTCTCTTCGGGACCAAATCCCTTTCAGCCAACGAGGAAGAAGGTCTTGCCTCTCATCTTCTTCATGGCCAAGATGTTCTCCACTTCAAAAACATTATCTGAGGCTGTTGGCATGGGTGTGGTACTAGGATCCTTGAAGAAGAAACTCAGGATGACTCTCTTCAGTAGAGATATATGAAAGGAATTTGGAATCCAGAAAGAAGGAGGCAGCTTCAATTTATAGGAGACCTCGTTGATCCGCTTCAGAGCTTCGAAAGGCCTGATAAAACGAGTACCCAGCTTGTAAGAAGGAACCTTCAGCCGGAGATACCTGGACGAGAGCGATACCTTGTCACCATGACGGAAGCACGGAGGATCCAGACCCCTTTTGTCTGCATGTCTCTTCATACGGGAGGAGGATGCTCCTAAAGTGGCTTTGGTGTCCTCCCACATCTTCACAAAATCCTTGGAGAGGATATCTGCCAAAGGGACATCAGAAGGAACTGTCACCGGGAGGGGAAACTTGGGTTGCTGACCAAACACAATGTAGAATGGTGATTCTCCCGAGGCTTCACCAATGTGATTGTTGTACGAGAACTCAGCCCAGGGAAGCAACTTCACCCAATCATTATGGTGGCCATTGATGAAGTGCTGCAGGTAATTGCTCACGACCTGGTTGACACGCTCCACTTGCCCATTGAACTGGGGGTGATAGGCCGATGAGAAATTCAAGGCGATATCCAGATGTTTACAGAGAGCTCGCCAGAATCTGGAAGTGAACTGTGAACCTCAATCGGACACAATGTGACGAGGAAATCCATGCAGGCAGAAAATATGTTTTATGAAGCTGTCAGCCAGTTCAGGAGCAGACGGAAGAGCAGACAACGGAGTAAAGTGCATCATTTTGGAGAAGCGATTGACGACTACCCAGATGACGGTGCAACCCTAGGATACTGACAAATCCGTAATGAAGTCCATAGCTATGTGCTGCCATGGCCCATATGGTATGGGTAACGGCAAAAGAGAACTGGCAGGAAGTCGTCTGGGGAGTTTATTGCAGGCACAAATCGGACAGGCAGCCACATAAGCATATATCTCTCTACTCATGGACGGCCACCTGTAGTGGCGAGAAATCAATTGTAGAGTCTTCCTTTGTCCCGCGTGACCAGCCACCCTGGACAAGTGGCCTCAAGACAAAACTCGCTCTTTTCGGATTCAACCGCAGAGTTCTTCCCAGGAGGAATTCATGACAGACTGACTGGAGTGACAGTGACCATCTTGGATGGCTCAATGATAAACTGTGGATCCTCCTCTTGATCCTCAGACAGAAAAGAGCAAGAGAGGGAATCGGCTCTGACATTCTTGTCAACGGACCAGAACTGTAAAAGAAAGATAAAGTGAGCAAAAAACAAAGACCACATAGCTTGGCGTGGATTAAGTCTCTGCGGACTGGAGATATGCCAGGTTCTTTTGGTCCTTGTAGATGACCACTGGATAAAGTGTGCCCTCCAGCAGGTATCGCCACTCCTCCAGAGCCATCTTAATGGTGAGTAACTTTCGGTCCCCGATGGAGTAGTTATGCTCAGGAACGGAGGAGACCTTAGAAAAGAAACTACAGGACACGTGGTGGCCCGAAGAGGACTTCAGGGTGAGCACAGCTCCAGTTCCTAAAGAGGATGCCTCCACCTCGAGAAAGAACTGCTTGTTCAAATTCGGGCGATGCAGGACGGAAGCAGTGGAGAAGAACCGTTTAAGAGAGCGGAAGGCCTCTTCAGCCTCAGAGGACCAGTTCTTTGGATCGGCTTCCCTTTCGGGTCATAGTAGAGATGGGAGCAGTCAGCATGGAGAAGTGGGGAATGAATTGCCGATAATAATTAACAAAGCCAAGGAATCACTGTATCGCTTTGACTCCCATGGGCAGGGGCCATTTAAGGATGGAAGAGACTTTCTCAGGATCCATCCTTAGTCTGGTATCCGAGATAATGTAACCCAAGAAGGGAAGAGATGACTGTTCAAAAACGCATTTGTCATACTAGACGAAGAGGCAATTCTCCCTAAGACGCTGAAGAACTTGCTGAACTGCTCGTCTCTGGGAGGCCAGATCCGGGGAAAATACCCAGATCCGGGGAAAATACCAGAATATCATCCAGATACATGACAATGCAGGAATAAAGCAGGTCCCGGAAGATGTTGATGAATTCTTGGAAAACTATCGGTGCATTACTGAGACCTAAGGGCATCACTCGGTATTCATGTCTGTCCCTGGTGTTGAAAGCCATCTTCCATTCGTCTTCCCGGCGAATGCGGATTAGATTCTAGGTGTCTCTTAAGTCTAATTAGGTGAAAATCCTGGCACCTCTTAATTGGTCAAACAACTCAGGAATCAGTGGGATAGGGTATTTATTTTCCACCGTGACCTGGTTGAGACCTTGATAGTCAATACAGGATCGGTGTGATCCATGAAGAAAAACCCGGCCACAGCAGGAGAGGAGGATTTCTGAATGAACCCCCTGGCCAAATTCTCCTGAATATAGTCCGACATAGCTTGAGTCTCAGCTGGGGACAGAGGGGAAATTCGGCCTCTAGAGGGTGTAGATCCAGGAATCAAGTCGATGGGCAGTCATACGGCCTGTGGGGCAGCAAAGTCTATGCTTCCTTCTTGTCAAAAACACCGGCAAAGGACCAATAGGCAAACAGCAAACCGGGCAGTGATGCCGGACAAGATGGGGCCTTAGCCGGACATACTGGAGTCAGACACTTCTCATGACAGGAATGTCCCCAGCGGAGCACCTCTCCAGTTCTCAAGTCCAACACAGGTTCGTGCTGCCGTAGCCATGGTAGGCCTAAAAGAAAGGTGTGAGACATGTAGGAAAGAACATAGAAGGCAATCCTCTCAGTACCAAGCATTCCAATATGGACTACAAGCGGCTCCGTAGCCAGACGAACCGTCTACCGAAGAGTTCTACCATTGACAGATGCTATTACCAGGCGGTTCTTAAGCGGATGAACTGGGATTTGGAATCGATCCACTACAGCATGGAGGATAACATTTCCGGCTGCCCCGGAATCCAAATATGCAAACTCAACAAACTGGGATTCACCAGTTGTCACAGCCACAGTAAGGGTCAGGGGTAGGGAGATGTCTTTTCTGTCCAGGGAGGCCTCAAACCCATGTCTCCACAATACAGGAACTGGTCTTTAGTGCGTCGATATCTCAGTCGCCGTCTGGCAAGGGCCAGGTTGTCAATCTGCATGGGTTGGGATGAGTCCTCAACAAGGGAGGGTGAAGGAACAAGCGGCCTTTGAAAAGACGGACTAGGCGCTGCAGTCCTCTTTTACGTGCCACCTTACAGGCAAGCTCACGGAAGCAAAGATCTATACGGATGGCGAGGGAGATCAGGTCGTCAAAAGTAGTTGGTAAGTCTCAATCAGCTAGCTCATCCTTTATGTTTCCAGAGAGGCCCTCCCAGAATGTTGCCACCAACGCTTCATTATTCCAACCGAGCTCGGATGGCAGACTACGGAAGCGTATCGCATATTGTTCGACAGACGAGTTGGACTGACATAAGTGAAGAAGAGCAGAAGCTGCAGAGGTGGTTTGCCCAGGTTCATCGAATACTTTGCAAAAGGCTTCCAAGAATACAGACAAATTAGAGATAATAGGGTCCTCTCTCTCCCATAATGGATTCAAACATGCCAGGGCCTTACCTACAAGAAGTGACATAAGAAATGCCACCTTTGTTCAGTCTGATGTGAAGTGATGAATGAGTTCAATGTGTAGCCGGCACTGATTGATGAACCTGCAGCAGAGCTTTGGATTGCGGTCAAAACGTGGTGGGGCTGTGAGTCGGGGAACTGGACATTGAACTAAGCAGACTGGCTGGGAAGTCTCCGGAGAAGACACGGCTACTTGAACATGCTGAAACTCTGGAGGGATGTTTAAGGCTTCCAACTTAGTGGTTAACGACTGCAACTGAATGGACAGTTCTTCCTGTGCATCTTTCTATCGTCAAAGCTCCTGGTACAAGGTCTGAACGGGCAGGATCTGGGGTCCAGCGGGATCCATGCCCTGAGCAAACTGTCACAGATGTGGTTTGTGGAACCACTGTGCCATAGACTGCAGAGAGCCTGGAGGGACATGACTAATTGATCACCTGACTGTTCACTAGAGCCTCTGATGGTGAGGTTAGACTTGGCTCCTGATGAACGCCAGGTGCCACTCCAGGACAGACCAATGGTCGCGCAGCAGACCCAGAAAGACAGACTGGATGGAGCAGCAGGCAGAGCTTGCATCACAGTGCAGCTGACCAAGTTTGCATCCGAGTGCAATTGACAGAGTTTGTGTCAGAATGCAGCAGAGTTTGTGTCAGAATGCAGCAGACAGGGTCTGCATCAGAGTGCAGCAAGCAGGATTTGCACTTAAAATGCAGTAGGCAGGATTTGCATCAGAGTGCAGCAGGCAGGATTTGCATCAGAGCAAAGCAGGCAGGAATTACACTAGAGTGCAGCAGGCAGGATTTACTCCTGAGTGCAGCAGGGAGGATTTGCACCTGAGTGCAACAGGGACTGGTATGCAACTGTGGCACCCCTGAGGGTTCAGTCACCACAGAGGTACTGCATCTCAACCAGAGGTGTGGTACCCCATTCTCAGGTAAGGAGGGAGCACCACCCAGGACTCTAGCACCTGCACCCAATAAAACACTACAGTAGCAGGGTGTCCTGTCATCCCAGTCTGTGTAGTGAAGGGTGTTGGGAGGTGGGTGGAGTATAGAGAGCGGGAAGCAGGGCAGTGTAGAGAGTGCAGTGGAGAGTGTGGAAGGAATGGGAGCAGATGTGCTGACAAGCTTAGAGGCTTAGAGAAAGAGATGGAAAGAAGCTCCTGGAGAGCAGAAGGGGTCTTAGGGGCACAGGAAGTGCGGATGCCACCCGTGGGGCCCGTTCCAGTATTGGAGAGACCAGGTTGCACAGAGGTACCAGCCCCCTAGCCTAGTGGAGAAATCATAAGACTCAACTAGCAAGCCGGAGGCAGAGGCACCTGTAGGTGTTTCAGCCACAAGCCACAGTTATCTACGCCGGAAAGGCAGCCATAAGGGAGCAAGGGAACGCAAAGAGGACGTTACCCGACAAGGTCCTTGGCTGCTGGCCTGGGACACTGACTGTGAGGTGTCGGGCAGGAGAGGCGGTAAGCCAACACTGAGACGGCCAGGAGAGGCAGATACAGAAAGGAGTCCTGGAAAGGTGTCTCCTGATCTACCTGGCAGTTTGCTGGACCCCTCACATGGAGGATGCGGCGCCAAGCGGGCACCCGGGTACACAAGAACAGTGAGTAATCCTTTGGAACTGCACCCAGCTGTGTCCTCTAATTATTCCTGCGTCACCTAGCCAACTCTGCTACATCTATCATCATCAATACAACATCTTTCCTATCACAACTGCCCTGGGACAAAGCTCTGCCTGTGGAGAACTGTACCAACTCAGCTGCATTACCATCAGTCACAGAGGATCGATCTGCCCTGCAGCGCTGGTCACCTCTGACCAGAAACCATAGGTGGCGTCACAAATACTTTATTACAAACTTTATAAACTGTATTTCCCTGTAAATATCCCAGACGAGAAACTATGTTGCATTACTAAAAATACTGTATTAAGTCCAAAAATCTATATTTTTATTTTTTCTTTCACCTGTTTTTTTTTCCCCCCTTCTCTGAACAAATATGTTCCATCAGGGCTTAATCTCAGATGGGAAGTTATATGAATCAAAGGCATAATAATGAGCCTAAAACGAAAGAAGGAAGAGAAAGTGGGTTTTGTTTTGTTTTGTTTTGTTTTTATTTATTTTTTTCCTTTCCCTGGACAAATATGTTCCATTATGGCTCAATCTCAAATGAGAAACTATGCTATATTAATCAAAGGCATAATAATAAGCCCAAAAGGACAGAAGGATGAGAAAATGTGGGGGTTTTTTCAGTCAATACCTATTCAAAATTCATTCATGCATAGATTTATTGTCCACAGGTTTTTAACCCTTTTCTGCCCCCCCCTTTTTCTTCCCTCAGAGATATTTTCTACCCTTATTTACACAAGATTTCTTTAGGACTTTTTCATATGTATATATATATATATATATATATATATATGTTTACCTATGAGTATTGCATTATATATTTCTTAACAATTTTTCCATGGTTCATTTTGTTTTGTTTTTTGCTTTTTATTCTGTTTTTACCTTTTTTTCATACATTCAGTCTAGTTCTTTATGTGATTGGTATTTTCGTGATTGTTTTCACGTGTTTTTTGTATCCATGATTATCTGTCAGTATACTTAAGTCCAGTTTAGAATGTTTCTGTCATAGACAGTGTTCAAGAGTTTTTCACTCGATACGCGTATGGCAATATTTCTTATACACACCACCCCATAGTATATGCTTTGTTGTCTGAGATGTCCATTTTTTTTGTCTTTTCTACAAGTTTTAAAAGGATTTGCCAATAAAGATTGTTGAATTTTAATTAATTGCCCAGTGTGTTGAGATGGATCCACTTGCATTTCCTCATTGTTCCAGGCGTTGTGCAGCAGCGAGGATATCGTGCTCCGTGCCGGACCGTGATTACATCTCGGGTGAGCTGAAATTTTCATTTTGTTTACAGGAAGCAATATATACATAATGTCCCACAGCTATTGGCTGGGGAGGAAATAGCAAGTGCACGCGCTAACCCATTAAGAGGGTGAGAGTGCACATGCGCGTGCCCTAAGGACATGGCCAGAGGACCGCTGGAAGCATGCAGAGAATGGAAGGGAAGAACTTACCGCAGCACGGGTGAGTGATGAGACACGCTGGAGACCCTGACTGTCAGTGCAGGACTCCGACGTGGTGCTAACAATCTTCAACTTGCTTAAGGCTGTGTGCCCACGAAGTGATTTTTAAGCGTTTTTGCCGCGATTTTCAGCGCGAAAACGCTGCAAAAATGTTTAAAAATCGTGTACAGAACGCCCCCCATGCATTCCTATGGCATTCCGCACATGCTGTGCTAATGCTGCGCTTTTATCCGCGGCGGAATCGCATCGCGGAAAAAATCGCAGCATGACCATTCTTTTGTGCGGAATCGCAAAGAATTGCCGTGATTCCGCACCCGTAGGAATGCATGAGAATCGCTTACTTCCCGCTTGTGGCTATGTCCACCATGCGGCAAGTTAAGCGTCTCATGTGCGGTTGGTACCCACGGTGTGGAGGAGAAACTACTCCTACTAAAACTACTAAAACTACTAAACTACTAAAACTACTACTAACTACTAAAACTACTAAAACTACTAAAACTACTCCTCTAAAAAAAAGAATAAAAAATAAAAAATCGGGGTATATTTACCTTCTGACATCCCGCGCTGCATTCCCGGGCCACAGCGTTCCCAGTAATGCCTTGCGGCAAGGTCCTGTGATGACGTAGTCTCGTGTGACCCTAGCGGTCTCGCGAGATCGCTATTTTTAACACGAGACCAACGTCATCACAGGTCTCGCAAGGCATCGCTGAGGCCCAGGAATGCAGTGCGGGACGTCGGAAGGTAAATATACCCCGATTTTTTATTTTTTTATCATTTTTAACATTCTATCTTTTACTATTGATGCCGCATAGGCGGCCTCAATAGTAAAAACCTGCTCACACTTGTCAAACACTATGTTTGACGAGTGTGACCAACCTGTCAATCACTTTCCAAGCGATGCTTCAAATCGCTTGGAAAGTGCTCGAGAAAATCGCGGCAAAATCGCGAACAGAATCGCGGTGAAATCGCGCCGAAAAAAACGCACGATTTCTGGGAAGGAGTCCGGTTTTCACTGTGCGTTTTAAAGCGCTACGTGGGCACATAGCCTGACTGTTCTCAATAACAGTAATTTTGACCAGAGACAGGCACCATGGAGACTTGCATTTAACTGTACACTAATGATCAAAAAGGAAACAATGTTTTGAACTTTTGACCTACAGGCTCCATATCTCACCATAAGCTACTGCTTCGAATGTAGGACTACCATCATTTTACAAACAATCATTGTTGGATATCTCATACAAAATTTGACTTGCAACTATTTAGTATATGATTAGTTATGCAGATTTTGGTCATGTCACTGCATTGCTACTGTTTTGCTCCTGGTGGTGGGAAAAATATTTTTCTTCCTGTATACTACAAATTACAACCTGTTCTCACATTCCCTAATAGCTCAATGTGTTTTTAGGTGTATTCTCAAACAAAAGGTCACTGATTCAAATTGAGGAGCAGTCATATAGAAGATTCCCTAAGAAAACAGAAACAACATCATCTGGCTTATCGATAGTGGTCTCTTCAAAAAGAAAATTGCCAAACTGCATCATGTGAGTGCTATGACAGTTGCAAGGATATGAATTGAAGTCCGTCCATCCATTAAAAAGCAAGAGGTGGACGTCCAGGCAAAATATCTGAATCAACAAGCCTGCCCATCACAAGGTCTATTAGTTCTGGGCCAACAATATCGTCATAAGAAGCTCCGGCTCAAGTTTTCAAAAAAGTATGAAAAGTGGACAGTAGAATATTGGAAACGGGTGATTTAGAGAGATGAGACGAAAATAAATAGACTAGGTTCTGATGGGTGCAAATGAGTCTGGAAGAAACAAGGGAAAAAGGGGCTAACGGATCGGGAAACTAAAGAAACTGTCAAGTTTGGTAGAGGATGCCTGATGATATGGGGTTGTTTCAAAGCCACAAGCTTTAGACACATGACCAGGATCGATGGTGGTCTCAATGCTGAGTTATATGTGAGTATCCTACAAGGCAAGTTACTTCATACACTTGAGTACTATGGGTAAGAAAAAGACAAAATAATGTTCCAGCAAGACAATGAAGAAAGGCTAAATAACAATGAAGTAGAGTTGGTGGATTGACCCCCACAGTCCGCAGATTGAACACTTGTTGGTAGCGTTGAAGAAACAGCTGTATACATACCCAAGTGAGTTCACCAGTATGCATCAACTTTGGGAATGTGTAGACGAAATCTGGGATCAGATTTTGGAATAGACAAGCTTGAATCTGATCAAGAGCATGCCCAGAAGGATTCAGGCAGTGTTGAAAGCCAAAGGTGGATTTACAGAATACTAAAAAATTAATAAAAATAAAATGTGTGATTTTTTGGTTTAGGAGCATATCAGTAACAATGCGGTGACATGACAAAAATATGCAGAACTAATCAAATGCTAAAGAGTTGAGAGTCAGATTTATGTATGAAATGTACAAGAAGATTGTCTATAACATGATGGTAGTATCATGTTTGAAACAGTAGTATATTGTGAAATATGGACCCTGAAAGTTAAAAGTTCAAAACATTGTTAACCTTTTGCTTGTCAGTGTAATAATAATCAGTCAAGCCTTTTAAAGAACACAATAGAGTCATCAACAGACCATATTCCATCCATAAGAACGAAAACTAGACCACATGGTGAGACTTATTTAATCTTACAACAGCCTAGTCAAGATATCCAGAGAAACCAAACTTAAATCCCTACTGGGTGATATACATAAATATATCCCTAAAGACCTCATTTCACAGCGCCAGGGGCCCCCAAATTGAATGATTAATTTACATGTAGTAACTTTTATTGCACGATATGTTTGGGCTAATGACACATGCTACTAGGTTCTTACCCTTGTGGAATGCAATGCTTATCCATTCGGAAGTCTCTAAAAAATTTCAACTCCCTAAAAATTCTTTATAGTAGAAAATAAAGCATTACATTAATTATGAAACCAGAAATGGATATATTTCTTTTTTGTTCCTCTTCCCTGAATGTGTTATGTGGGTTTAATAGTGTTCTTAATAATATTTCTAGAATTACATTTTTTTTTTGCTTTATACATTTTTTGGGGGTTTTAAACTTTTGTTCACCATTCACTATATCTACCACTAATTTTCATCATCCACAACACACTAGTTTTCCTTAAAGATGGCATGCTTAATTTACTACTTTAATCAACTTTTCTTTATCCTTTTTTCTTGTTTTCTTCCTCTGACATCATGGGATGGCAGACATTTGGACTCCATTCATAAGTTTACATTGGACCGCATGCAGTATGGGAATGCACTATTAGTGAAGCTATTCTAGTTTGGAAATTTTGTGATTTTATAATTACACCCATTGAGTCTTTTCATTTTGAAATATATATTTTTCATTAGTCTCTGATCTTGATTATAGTCAGAAAGCTGGCCTCACCACTGATTGGTAGATTTCTGCCTTTGAACAGTTTCGGAAGAAAACTGTTAGGCTGCATTCACACGTTGCATTTTTTTCGCGTTTTCGCGGTGATTTTCCGCTGCAAAAATGCATCCCATACAATCCTATGGGATTCCGCATTGCTGTGCTAATGCTGCGGATTTTACCGCTGTGGAATCGGATCGCAGTAAAATCCGCAGCATGCTCATTCTTTTTGCAGAATCGCGGCGATTCCGCACCCATAGAAATGCATTGATCCGCTTACTTTCCGCATGTGGCTATGCCCACCATGCGCAAAGTAAGTGGATCATGTGCGGATGGTACCCACAGTCTGGAGGAGAGGAGACTCTCTTCCAGGCCCTGGGTATCATAATCCTGTAAAAAATAGAATAAAAATAAAAAATAGTGATATACTCACCCTCCGGCGGCCCCCGAAGTCCTTCCTGCCTCTCACCACGCTCCCGGCGAGCGTGACATCATCTCAGGTCCTTTGCACAAAGCATTACTGGGACCGGAAGATGCCAGGAGCGCCGCAGAGCAGATCAGGGGCTGTCGGAAGGTGAGAATAACAATATTTATTAAATTATTTTTTTAATTATTTTAACATCCTACCTATCACATTCCAAGCGATGCAAAACGCTTGTTTTCCGCGGGAAAATGCATGTGAATTCACATGCGTTTTACCAGTGGCGGGAGTGTGGAAATGTTGCAACGTGGGTACATAGCCTCAATCAATACTATGGTTAGAGTTACACAGAACTCATAATTGAAAGCTGTAGCAGAACTGTAGCAAGGAAAACAGTTATTTTATAAAAACTATTTCTAGAACCCCAGTAAGGGACATACAACTGGAATCAGGGTCTCTGTCCCTATTTTATGCTACTCTCAGACTGAGGAACAGGACCCTGCTGACAGATTTCCTTTAACCCCTTCCTGACATCCGACGTACTATCCCGTCCATGGGACCCGGGCCCCTATGCCCATGGACGGGATAGTACGTCTACCGCGATCAGCGGCGCCCACGTGGTGAGCGCCGCTGATCGCGGCCGGGTGTCAGCTGATTATCACAGCTGACACCCGGCACAATGTGTCAGGGGCGGTCACGGACCGCCCCCGACACTTTAACCCCTTGCACACCGCAATCAAACATGATCGCGGTGTACCAGGGGTTAAAGAGAAGCATCGGCAGGGAGGGGGCTCCCTCCGTGCTTCCCTGAGCCCCCCACGGCAGCGCAATGTGCAGCGCTGCTGCGGGGGGCTCCTTTCCAGCAGGCACCCGAATCCAAGATGGCGACGGGGGCCTTCGGGGGCCTGCAGGAAGCTGGCTTCCTCAGTGCCTGCAAAGCACAGGCATGAGGAAGCCTTCTGCACTGCCTGTGACAGATCGCTGATCTGTCACAATAATATGTGATGTGACAGATCAGCGATCTGTCACAGGACAGTGATGTCCCACCTGGGACTATTTAATAAAGTTAAAAAAAAAATTAAAAAAAGTGTTAAAATAAATTTAAAAAAATCGCCAAATAAATTAGAAAAAAAAAAATATTCCCCCAAATAAATCCATTTTTTGGAAATAAAAAAAAACCAAACAATAAAAGTACACATATTAGGTATCGCCACGTCCGTAACGACCCGCCCTATAAAACCGTCCCATTAGTTAACTAACCCCTTTAGCAAACCCCTCAAAAAATAAAAATAAAAAACGAAGCAAAAAATAATGATTTATTATCATACCGCCAAACAAAAAGTGTAATAACGCGCGATCAAAAAGACGCATATAAATATCCATGGTACCGCTGAAAACGTCATCTTGTCCCGCAAAAAATGAGCCGCCACACAGCATCATCAGCAAAAAAATAAAAAAGTTGTAGCTCGCAGAATAAAGAGATGCAAAAATAATTATTTTTTATATAAAATAGTTTTCATTGCATAAAACCGACAAAACATAAAAAAAGACCTAAATGAGGTATCGCTGTAACCGTACTGACCCGAAGAATAAAACCGCTTTATCAATTTTATCGCACGCGGAACGGTGTAATTGCACCCCCCCAAAAGAAATTCATGAAACGCTGGTTTTTGTTCATTCTGCGTCCCAAAAATTGTAATAAAAAGCGATCAAAAAATGTCATGTGCCCGAAAATGGTACCAATAAAAACGTCAACTCGTCCCGCAAAAAATAAGACCTCACATGACAAGGTGGGTCAAAATACGGAAAAATTATAGCTCTCAATATGTGGTGATGCAAAAACTATTTTTACAATAAAAAGCGTCTTTTAGCGTGCGACAGCTGCCAAATATAAAAACCGCCATAAATAGTAAATCAAACCCCCCGTTATCACCCCCTTAGTTAGTGAAAAATAATAAAATTAAAAAATGTATTTATTTCCATTTTTCCATTAGGGTTAGGGCTAGGGTTAGGGCTAGGGTTAGGGCTAGGGTTAGGGTTAGGGCTGAGATTAGGGTTAGGGGTGTGTTGGGGTTCGGGTTGGAGTTAGAATTGGGGGTTTCCACTGTTTGGGCACATCAGGGGCTCTCCAAATGCAACATGGCGTCTGATCTCAATTCCAGCCAATTCTGAGTTGAAAAAGTCAAATGGTGCTCCTTCCCTTCCAAGCTCTGCCATGCGCCCAAACAGTGTTTTACCCCCACATATAGGATATCAGCCTACTCAGGTCAAATTGCAAAACAACTTTTGGGGTCCAATTTCTCCTGTTACCCTTAGGAAAATAAAAAATTGGGGGCAAAAATATCATTTTTGTGGAAAAAAATGTTTTTTTTATTTTCACGTCCGAGCATTATAAACTTCTGTGAAGCACTTGGGGGTTCAAAGTGCTCACCACACATCTAGATAAGTTCCGTGGGGGGTCTAGTGTCCAAAATGGGGTCACTTGTGGGGAGTTTCAATAGTTTAGGTACATCAGGGGCTCTCCAAACGCACATGACACCCGCAGACCATTCCATCAAAGTCTGCATTCCAAAACGTCACTGCTTCCCTTCCGAGCCCCGACGTGTGTCCATACAGTAGTTTTCTCCCACATATGGGGTGTCAGCGTACTCATGACAAATTGGACAACAACTTTTGGGGTTCAATTTCTCCTGTTACCCTTGGGAAAATGAAAAAATTGGGGACTAATTGATCATGTTTGTGGAAAAAATACGATTTTTTTATTTTCATGCCCGGGCATTATAAACTTCTGTGAAGCCCTTGGGGGTTCAAAGTGCTCACCACACATCTAGATAAGTTCCTTAGGGGGTCTCGTTTCCAAAATGGGGTCATTTGTGGGGGGTTTCCACTGTTTAGGTACATTAGGGGCTCTCCAAAGGCAACATGACACCCGCAGAACATTCCCTCAAAGTCTGCATTCCAAAACGTCACTACTTCCCTTCCGAGCCCCGACGTGTGTCCATACAGTAGTTTTCTCCCACATATGGGGTGTCAGCGTACTCAGGACAAATTGGACAACAACTTTTGGGGTTCAATTTCTCCTGTTACCCTTGGGAAAATAAAAAAATTGGGGACTAATTGATCATGTTTGTGGAAAAAATACGATTTTTTTATTTTCATGCCCTGGCATTATAAACTTCTGTGAAGCCTTTGGGGGTTCAAAGTGCTCACCTCACATCTAGATAAGTTCCTTAGGGGGTCTCGTTTCCAAAATGGGGTCATTTGTGGGGGGTTTCCACTGTTTAAGTACATTAGGGGCTCTCCAAAGGCAACATGACACCTGCAAACCATTCCATCAAAGTCTGCATTCCAAAACATCACTACTTCCCTTCCGAACCCCGACGTGTGCCCATACAGTAGTTTTCTCCCACATATGGGGTTTCAGCATACTCAGAACAAATTGGACAACAACTTTTGGGGTCCAATTTCTCCTGGTACCCTTGGGAAAATAAAAAAATGGTGACTAAAAGATCATGTTTGTGGAAAAAATACGAATTTTTTATTTTCACGCCCGGGCGTTATAAACTTCTGTGAAGCACTGGGGGGTTCAAAGTGCTCACCACACATCTAGATAAGTTCCTTGGGGGGTCTAGTTTACAAAATGGTGTCATTTGTGGGGGGTATCCACTGTTTAGGTACATCAGGGGTTTTCCAATCGCAACATGGTGTCCAATCTCAATTCCAGCCAAAAACGTCAAATGGCGCTGCTTCCCTTCCAAGCTCTGCCATGCGCCCAAATAGTGGTTTACCCCCACATGTGGGGTATCAGCGTACTCAGGACAAATTGCACAATAACTTTTAGGGTCCTGTTACCCTTGGAAAAATAAGAATTGAGGGTGAAAAGATCATTTTTGTGGAAAAAATATGATTTTTTAATTGTACTGCTTTATGTTATAAACTTCTGTGAAGCCCTTGGGGGTTCAAAGTTCTCACCACACATCTAGATAAGTTCCTTAGGGGGTCTAGTTTCCAAAATGGTGTCATTTGTGGGGGGGTTTCCACTGTTTTGGTACATCAGGGATTTTCCAATCGCGACATGGTGTCCGATCTCAATTCCAGCCAAAAATGTCAAATGGCGCTGCTTCCCTTCCGAGCTCTGCCATGCGCCCAAATAGTGGTTTACCCCCACATGTGGGGTATCAGCGTACTCAGGACAAATTGCACAATAACTTTTAGGGTCCTGTTACCCTTGGGAAAATAAAAATTGGGGTGAAAATATCATTTTTGTGGAAAAAATATGATTTTTTTATTGTACCGCTGTACGTTATAAACTTCTGTAAAGCCCTTGTGGGTTCAAAGTTCTCACCACATATCTAGATAAGTTCCTTGGGGGGTCTAGTTTCCAAAATGGGGTCACTTGTAGGGGGTTTCCACTGTTTAGGTACATCAGGGACTCTCCAAACGTGACATGGCGTCCGATCTGAATTCCAGCCAATTTTGCATTGAAAAAGTCAAACGGCGCTCCTTCCATTCTGAGCTCTGCCATGCGCCGAAACAGTCGTTCCCCCCCACATATCAGGTATCAGCGTACTCTGGACAAATTGCACAATAACTTTTGCAGTCCAATTTCTCCTGTTACCCTTGGTAAAATAAAAAAAATTGAACCTGAAGTATTTTTTTTGTGAAAAAAAGTTAGATGTTCATTTTTTTTTAAATATTCAAAAAAATTCCTGTGACGCACCTAAAGGGTTAATAAACTTCTTGAATGTGGTTTTGAGCACCTTAAGGGGTGCAGTTTTTAGAATGGTGTCACTTTTGGGTATTTTCTATCATATAGACCCCTCAAAGTGGCTTCAAATGTGATGTGGTCCTAAAAATAAAATGGTGTTGTAAAAATGAGAAATCGCTGGTCAACTTTTAACCCTTATAACTTCCTAACAAAAAAAAATTTGGTTCCAAAATTGTGCTGATGTAAAGTAAACATGTGAGAAATGTTAGTTATCAAGTTTTTTGTGTGCCGTACCTCTGTGATTTAAGGGCATAAAAATTCAAAGTTGGAAAATTGCGAAATTTTCAAAATTTTCGCCAAATTTCCGTTTTTCTCACAAATAAACGCAAGTTATTTGAATGAAATTTTACCACTAACATGAAGTACAATATGTCACGAGAAAACAATGTCAGAATCACCGGGATCCATGGAAGCGTTCCAGAGTTATGACTTCATAAATGTACAGTGGTCAGAATTGTAAAAATTGGCCCGGTCATAAACGTGCAAACCACCCTTGTGGGTGAAGGGGTTAAAGAGAACTTATTATGGAAAGATGATCTATTGTTTAAATCAGAATTTGTGTTTCATGTATTTAAAAAAATTTTAGGAATGCCTTTTTTTTCTCTTTTCACAATCTGTACTAAATGATAAAATAAGTAAGCTTGCAATTTTCACACTGGCCACTAGGGCTTTTTAGATTGTTACTTTCAGGAAGAGGTTACAGAACTTTTGTTATCTGTGGAGGCATGATTAAAATGATAGGCAGCACCTCTAAACACAGCTGATAACACAGGATCAATCAATCACAAATGCCGATATCACACCTGACCCTGATCCCTTCATAATGACCTTTACACAGGCTCAGTAGACAATTCAATATAAAGCATAGGGTCTGGATCTGACTATTGTGGCGATCTACACGTGTTGTTTCTTGAAGCAAAAATTATGAGTCTAAAAAGAGTCCGTGGCCAGATTTCTATTTTTTTTACATTTTATTTCAGGTTGTCATAGTGGGTGAAATAAGTATTGAACATGTCAAAAACTTTCTAACTAAATACAGTCATGGCTGAAAGTGTTGGCACACTTGAAATTATTCCAGAAAATGAAGCATTTCTCCCAAAAAATTATTGCGATTATGTTCTGTTGTATACATGTTTATTTCATTTATCTATATTGAAATGACACAAAAAAATGAAAAAAGGCAAATTGGACATAATATTACACACAAAAACAAAACATGGGCTGGAAAAAATTGTTGGCACCTTTCAAAAATTATGGGTAAACAACTTTGCTTCAAGCATGCGATGCTCGTTCGAACTCACCGGTGGCAAGTAATAGGTGCGGGCAATATGAAAAACATCCCTAAAACCAGATAAAAATGGGAGAAATTGACTAAGCCTTTGCATTGTGTTGTTGTGTGTGCCACACTAAGAATGGAGAACAGAAAGAGAAGAGAACTGCCTGAGGACTTGAGAACCAGAATTATTGAAAAATGTGGACAATCTCAAGGTTACTAGTCCATCTCCATAGATCATGTTCCTTTATATGGTGCGCAACATAATCAAGAGGTTTACAACCCATGGCACTGTAGATAGTCTCCCTGGACATGGACAGCTGTTGTGAGTTCATTTTCCCCTTCGTCACTGAGGTCTGGTGAACTCCCTATTCTGGTAAAGGAAGGTAGTGAGCCTGATTATCAGGCACCTGAGCCTAATGAGGATGACTGGCTGAGTGGAGTCACGGACTGGATGTAAGGCTGCCGACGCCCTTCTGCCCTGCGGGTGATTTCTCTGTGGACTTCTAGGACACCAGTCTGATTCCTTCTCCCCTAAAGCTAAGTTTTCTGCTTTGCCTGTTAACATTTGTGTTTTGTTTTTGTTTTCCTTGCTTTTCTGGATTCTGCCGTTCCCTGCTGGGGTGAGCTGAATCTCCTTCTGCCGGTTGCTCTGTCTTCAGAATATTCCTGAGTGCTGACGTAGCTTTTTTGAAGCCTAGCGTCTTCAGGGCCTTTTTCACTGTCAGTCTGTTGGCTCTTGTTTTCATAGGGTTTTTCACGGATTGCAGACAGCAGCCTTCCTGTCCTTTCCTGTCTAGTTGGCTTGGGCCCCATCTTTGCTCAGTCTATCTTTCTGTCTGTGTTAGTGTTTTCGTCTTGCTTCGCCGTCATTGTGTGTTGGGGGCTGCCTGTTGCTTTGGGGTCTGCTCTGGGGCAGTTTAGATTTCCCCTTTCTTTCTTTAGGCCTATTTAATTCTCCGGCTGTGATCGAGGGGTCTAGGGCATCGTAGGAACCCCCCACAGCTACTGCTAGTTGTGTTGGTGGGTTCGGGGGTCTGCAATCCGATGGCTGCCAAACTCTCTGGTTTTCTGGACTTGGCTAGCGTTTCTGTTTTTGCCTCCTACGGTGACTCAATCATAACAGAATCACCCGCCATACCGCAGATCCTAGGGTACTCAATAGCAGGAAAGAATTGTGTTTAAAAAAAAAAGAGTGTGTGTATATTCTTTCCTCTATATCTCTGAGGCCGTAGGGGGAATTTTTTTTTTCTCTCAATGGAGATAAAGCAATTGTCTGATCGTGTGGAGCAGCTCGCTGCGGAAGTGCTGGGAATTTCCGCCTACCTTGCTCGTTCGCATGCTGTTGAACCAAAGATCCCTACACCTGATGTATTTTTTGGGGATCGATCTAAATTTTTGAGTTTCAAAAATAATTGTAAATTATTTTTTGCCTTGACGCCTAACTCGTCAGGGAGCTCCGCGCAGCAGGTTAAAATTGTCATCTCTTTGCTGCGTGGCGTTCCTAACTATTTGGCAGACTTTTATGATGTATTTAGTGAGAATGAGTCTGCGTCCTTGCCTCCTCATAGGAGTTATGACTGTGCAATTGAACTAAGCCCGGGGTGTAAATTTCCCAAGGGTCGGCTCTTCAATTTATCTGTACCCGAGCACGAGGCTATGCGGTCCTATATTAAGGAGGCGTTGGAGAAGGGTCATATTAGACCACCCTCTTCACCCTTAGGTGCCGGGTTTTTTTTTTGTGGCCAAAAAGGATGGTTCTTTAAGGCCTTGTATTGATTATCGTGCCCTCAATAAAATTACTATTAAATATCAGTATCCGTTACCCCTGATTTCGGATCTATTCTCTAGAGTTAGAGGTGCTTGTTGGTTTACCAAGCTTGACCTCAGGGGGCGTATAATCTTATCCGCATTAAGCAGGGGGATGAATGGAAGACGGCGTTTAATACTCCGGAGGGACATTTTGAGTACCTGGTGATGCCTTTTGGGCTCACTAATGCCCCTTCTGTCTTCCAGTGCTTCATGAACGATATTTTCCGAGACTTTGTCGATAAATTTTTGATTATCTATCTGGATGATATTTTGATCTTCTCAAAGGATTGGGATTCTCATGTGGAACATATTCGGACTGTGTTCCGGATCTTGAGGGAGAATTCCCTGTATGTCAAAGGATCTAAATGCCTTTTTGGAGTACAGAGGATTTCATTTTTGGGATTTATTTTGTCTCCGTCAACTATTGAAATGGACCCGGCCAAGGTACAGGCCATTTATGATTGAGTTCAGCCCACTTCTTTGAAGGCCCTCTACAATTTTTTTTTGGTTTTGCTAATTTTTATCGGAAATTTATAGCAAAATTTTCTAGTATTGCCAAGCCATTGACTGATCTGACTAAGAAGGGTGCTGATGTGTTGAATTGGTCTCCGGAGGCTGTTGCTTCCTTTCAGGAGCTGAAGCGAAGATTTACCTCCGCCCCGGTTTTGCGGCAACCTGATGTCTCACTCCCGTTCCAGGTAGAGGTGGATGCTTCTGAGATTGGTGCAGGAGCTGTTTTGTCCCAAAAGGATCCTGTAACATCTAAAATGAATCCCTGTGCTTTCTTTTCCCGAAAGTTCTCTCCATCTGAATGTAACTATGATGTGGGGAATCGGGAACTGTTGGCCATGAAATGGGCATTTGAGGAGTGGAGACATTGGTTGGAGGGAGCTAAACATCAAGTTGTGGTCCTCACTGACCACAAGAATTTGATTTACCTAGAGTCGGCTAAACGCTTGAACCCTAGACAGGCTAGGTGGGCCTTGTTTTTTTACACGTTTTGATTTTGTGGTCTCTTTTCTTCCTGGAACTAAGAATGTCAAGGCAGACGCCCTCTCTAGGAGTTTCTTTGCTGATTCTCCTGTGGTGACCAAGCCTGCTACCATCTTAGGCGAAGGGGTAGTTCTTTCTGCCATCTCGCCCGATTTGAGACTTGCTCTGCAAGAGTTCCAGGAGGACAAACCTGAGCGTTGTCCCAGTGGAAAGTTGTATGTTCCTGACCAGTGGAAAAGAGAGTGATGTCTGAAGTTCATTGCTCTGCATTGGCTGGTCATCCAGGTATTTTTGGTACTAGAGATCTGGTGAGTCGCTCTTTTTGGTGGCCCACCTTGTCTCATGATGTCAGGAATTTTGTGCAGTCCTGTGGGACTTGCTCCCGGTCTCAATCTTGTTCTCGCTCTAGTGGGTTGTTGATGCCTTTGCCGGTCCCCAGGAGGCCATGGACCCATATTTCAATGGATTTCATCTCTGATATGCCGGTCTCTCAAAGAATGACTGTTATTTGGGTGATTTGTGATAGGTTCTCTAAGATGATTCATCTTGTACCACTCCCTAAGTTGCCATCTTCCTCTGAGTTGGTGCCCCTGTTTTTGCAACAGGTGGTTCGCTTACACGGGATTCCTGAGAACATTGTATCTGACAGAGGAGTTCAGTTTGTGTCTAGATTTTGGAGGACCTTCTGTTCCAAGCTGGGAATTCAGTTGTCCTTCTCCTCTGCTTTTCACCCTCAGACCAATGGGCAGACAGAGAGAACAAACCAGACCTTGGAGTCGTATTTGAGATGTTTTATTTCCGCTGATCAGGATGATTGGGTTTCATTTTTGCCCTTGGCCGAATTTGCTTTAAATAATAGAGCTAGTTCTGCCACTTTGATGTCACCTTTTTTTTGTAACTTTGGGTTTCATCCTCGATTTTCTTCAGGGCAGGTGGAGCCTTCTGCCTGCCCAGGTGTTGACACTGTGGTGGAGAGAATGCACCAGATCTGGGACCAAGTGGTGGATAAGTTATCTCTCCCCCAGGAAAAGGCCCAGCGGTTTTCCAATCGACATAGGACCATTGGTCCCCAGTTTAAGATTGGTGATATGGTGTGGTTATCATCAAAAAATATTGCTATGAAGGTGGCTTCTCCTAAGTTTAAGCCTAGATTTATTGGACCTTACAAGATTTTGGAGATTATTAATCCGGTCTCTTTTCGTTTGGCTCTTCCTGTCACATTTAAAATCCATAATGTGTTCCATAAGTTCTTGTTGAAGAGGTTTGTCGAACCAGTTGTTCCTGGGGTGGCACCTCCAGACCCTGTATTGGTTGAAGGTAACATGGAATATGAGGTAGAGAAAATACTGGATTCCCGTCTGGCTAGACGGAGACTCCAGTATTTGGTTAAGTGGAAGGGTTATGGTCAGGAGGATAATTCCTGGGTCTCTGCCTCTGATATTCATGCCAAAAGATTGGTGCGTGCCTTTCATCAGGCTCACCCTGATCGCCCTGGTGGCGTGGTTGAGGGTTTCGGTGACCCCTCCTCAAGGGGGAGGTACTGTTGTGAGTTCATTTTCCCCTTCGTCACTGAGGTCTGGTGAACTCCCTATTCTGGTAAAGGAAGGTAGTGAGCCTGATTATCAGGCACCTGAGCCTAATGAGGATGACTGGCTGAGTGGAGTCACGGACTGGATGTAAGGCTGCCGACGCCCTTCTGCCCTGCGGGTGATTTCTCTGTGGACTTCTAGGACACCAGTCTGATTCCTTCTCCCCTAAAGCTAAGTTTTCTGCTTTGCCTGTTAACATTTGTGTTTTGTTTTTGTTTTCCTTGCTTTTCTGGATTCTGCCGTTCCCTGCTGGGGTGAGCTGAATCTCCTTCTGCCGGTTGCTCTGTCTTCAGAATATTCCTGAGTGCTGACGTAGCTTTTTTGAAGCCTAGCGTCTTCAGGGCCTTTTTCACTGTCAGTCTGTTGGCTCTTGTTTTCATAGGGTTTTTCACGGATTGCAGACAGCAGCCTTCCTGTCCTTTCCTGTCTAGTTGGCTTGGGCCCCGTCTTTGCTCAGTCTATCTTTCTGTCTGTGTTAGTGTTTTCGTCTTGCTTCGCCGTCATTGTGTGTTGGGGGCTGCCTGTTGCTTTGGGGTCTGCTCTGGGGCAGTTTAGATTTCCCCTTTCTTTCTTTAGGCCTATTTAATTCTCCGGCTGTGATCGAGGGGTCTAGGGCATCGTAGGAACCCCCCACAGCTACTGCTAGTTGTGTTGGTGGGTTCGGGGGTCTGCAATCCGATGGCTGCCAAACTCTCTGGTTTTCTGGACTTGGCTAGCGTTTCTGTTTTTGCCTCCTATGGTGACTCAATCATAACAGAATCACCCGCCATACCGCAGATCCTAGGGTACTCAATAGCAGGAAAGAATTGTGTTTAAAAAAAAAAGAGTGTGTGTATATTCTTTCCTCTATATCTCTGAGGCCGTAGGGGGAATTTTTTTTTTCTCTCAATGGAGATAAAGCAATTGTCTGATCGTGTGGAGCAGCTCGCTGCGGAAGTGCTGGGAATTTCCGCCTACCTTGCTCGTTCGCATGCTGTTGAACCAAAGATCCCTACACCTGATGTATTTTTTGGGGATCGATCTAAATTTTTGAGTTTCAGAAATAATTGTAAATTATTTTTTGCCTTGACGCCTAACTCGTCAGGGAGCTCCGCGCAGCAGGTTAAAATTGTCATCTCTTTGCTGCGTGGCGTTCCTAACTATTTGGCGGACTTTTATGATGTATTTAGTGAGAATGAGTCTGCGTCCTTGCCTCCTCATAGGAGTTATGACTGTGCAATTGAACTAAGCCCGGGGTGTAAATTTCCCAAGGGTCGGCTCTTCAATTTATCTGTACCCGAGCACGAGGCTATGCGGTCCTATATTAAGGAGGCGTTGGAGAAGGGTCATATTAGACCACCCTCTTCACCCTTAGGTGCCGTTTTTTTTTTTGTGGCCAAAAAGGATGGTTCTTTAAGGCCTTGTATTGATTATCGTGCCCTCAATAAAATTACTATTAAATATCAGTATCCGTTACCCCTGATTTCGGATCTATTCTCTAGAGTTAGAGGTGCTTGCTGGTTTACCAAGCTTGACCTCAGGGGGCGTATAATCTTATCCGCATTAAGCAGGGGGATGAATGGAAGACGGCGTTTAATACTCCGGAGGGACATTTTGAGTACCTGGTGATGCCTTTTGGGCTCACTAATGCCCCTTCTGTCTTCCAGTGCTTCATGAACGATATTTTCCGAGACTTTGTCGATAAATTTTTGATTATCTATCTGGATGATATTTTGATCTTCTCAAAGGATTGGGATTCTCATGTGGAACATATTCGGACTGTGTTCCGGATCTTGAGGGAGAATTCCCTGTATGTCAAAGGATCGAAATGCCTTTTTGGAGTACAGAGGATTTCATTTTTGGGATTTATTTTGTCTCCGTCAACTATTGAAATGGACACGGCCAAGGTACAGGCCATTTATGATTGAGTTCAGCCCACTTCTTTGAAGGCCCTCCAGAAGTTTTTGGGTTTTGCTAATTTTTATCGGAAATTTATAGCAAAATTTTCTAGTATTGCCAAGCCATTGACTGATCTGACTAAGAAGGGTGCTGATGTGTTGAATTGGTCTCCGGAGGCTGTTGCATCCTTTCAGGAGCTGAAGCGAAGATTTACCTCCGCCCCGGTTTTGCGGCAACCTGATGTCTCACTCCCGTTCCAGGTAGAGGTGGATGCTTCTGAGATTGGTGCAGGAGCTGTTTTGTCCCAAAAGGATCCTGTAACATCTAAAATGAATCCCTGTGCTTTCTTTTCCCGAAAGTTCTCTCCATCTGAATGTAACTATGATGTGGGGAATCGGGAACTGTTGGCCATGAAATGGGCATTTGAGGAGTGGAGACATTGGTTGGAGGGAGCTAAACATCAAGTTGTGGTCCTCACTGACCACAAGAATTTGATTTACCTAGAGTCGGCTAAACGCTTGAACCCTAGACAGGCTAGGTGGGCCTTGTTTTTTACACGTTTTGATTTTGTGGTCTCTTTTCTTCCTGGAACTAAGAATGTCAAGGCAGACGCCCTCTCTAGGAGTTTCTTTGCTGATTCTCCTGTGGTGACCAAGCCTGCTACCATCTTAGGCGAAGGGGTAGTTCTTTCTGCCATCTCGCCCGATTTGAGACTTGCTCTGCAAGAGTTCCAGGAGGACAAACCTGAGCATTGTCCCAGTGGAAAGTTGTATGTTCCTGACCAGTGGAAAAGAGAGTGATGTCTGAAGTTCATTGCTCTGCATTGGCTGGTCATCCAGGTATTTTTGGTACTAGAGATCTGGTGAGTCGCTCTTTTTGGTGGCCCACCTTGTCTCATGATGTCAGGAATTTTGTGCAGTCCTGTGGGACTTGCTCCCGGTCTAAATCTTGTTCTCGCTCTAGTGGGTTGTTGATGCCTTTGCCGGTCCCCAGGAGGCCATGGACCCATATTTCAATGGATTTCATCTCTGATATGCCGGTCTCTCAAAGAATGACTGTTATTTGGGTGATTTGTGATAGGTTCTCTAAGATGGTTCATCTTGTACCACTCCCTAAGTTGCCATCTTCCTCTGAGTTGGTGCCCCTGTTTTTGCAACAGGTGGTTCGCTTACACGGGATTCCTGAGAACATTGTATCTGACAGAGGAGTTCAGTTTGTGTCTAGATTTTGGAGGACCTTCTGTTCCAAGCTGGGAATTCAGTTGTCCTTCTCCTCTGCTTTTCACCCTCAGACCAATGGGCAGACAGAGAGAACAAACCAGACCTTGGAGTCGTATTTGAGATGTTTTATTTCCGCTGATCAGGATGATTGGGTTTCATTTTTGCCCTTGGCCGAATTTGCTTTAAATAATAGAGCTAGTTCTGCCACTTTGATGTCACCTTTTTTTTGTAACTTTGGGTTTCATCCTCGATTTTCTTCAGGGCAGGTGGAGCCTTCTGCCTGCCCAGGTGTTGACACTGTGGTGGAGAGAATGCACCAGATCTGGGACCAAGTGGTGGATAAGTTATCTCTCCCCCAGGAAAAGGCCCAGCGGTTTTCCAATCGACATAGGACCATTGGTCCCCAGTTTAAGATTGGTGATATGGTGTGGTTATCATCAAAAAATATTGCTATGAAGGTGGCTTCTCCTAAGTTTAAGCCTAGATTTATTGGACCTTACAAGATTTTGGAGATTATTAATCCGGTCTCTTTTCGTTTGGCTCTTCCTGTCACATTTAAAATCCATAATGTGTTCCATAAGTCCTTGTTGAAGAGGTTTGTCGAACCAGTTGTTCCTGGGGTGGCACCTCCAGACCCTGTATTGGTTGAAGGTAACATGGAATATGAGGTAGAGAAAATACTGGATTCCCGTCTGGCTAGACGGAGACTCCAGTATTTGGTTAAGTGGAAGGGTTATGGTCAGGAGGATAATTCCTGGGTCTCTGCCTCTGATATTCATGCCAAAAGATTGGTGCGTGCCTTTCATCGGGCTCACCCTGATCGCCCTGGTGGCGTGGTTGAGGGTTCGGTGACCCCTCCTCAAGGGGGAGGTACTGTTGTGAGTTCATTTTCCCCTTCGTCACTGAGGTCTGGTGAACTCCCTATTCTGGTAAAGGAAGGTAGTGAGCCTGATTATCAGGCACCTGAGCCTAATGAGGATGACTGGCTGAGTGGAGTCACGGACTGGATGTAAGGCTGCCGACGCCCTTCTGCCCTGCGGGTGATTTCTCTGTGGACTTCTAGGACACCAGTCTGATTCCTTCTCCCCTAAAGCTAAGTTTTCTGCTTTGCCTGTTAACATTTGTGTTTTGTTTTTGTTTTCCTTGCTTTTCTGGATTCTGCCGTTCCCTGCTGGGGTGAGCTGAATCTCCTTCTGCCGGTTGCTCTGTCTTCAGAATATTCCTGAGTGCTGACGTAGCTTTTTTGAAGCCTAGCGTCTTCAGGGCCTTTTTCACTGTCAGTCTGTTGGCTCTTGTTTTCATAGGGTTTTTCACGGATTGCAGACAGCAGCCTTCCTGTTCTTTCCTGTCTAGTTGGCTTGGGCCCCGTCTTTGCTCAGTCTATCTTTCTGTCTGTGTTAGTGTTTTCGTCTTGCTTCGCCGTCATTGTGTGTTGGGGGCTGCCTGTTGCTTTGGGGTCTGCTCTGGGGCAGTTTAGATTTCCCCTTTCTTTCTTTAGGCCTATTTAATTCTCCGGCTGTGATCGAGGGGTCTAGGGCATCGTAGGAACCCCCCACGGCTACTTCTAGTTGTGTTGGTGGGTTCGGGGGTCTGCAATCCGATGGCTGCCAACCTCTCTGGTTTTCTGGACTTGGCTAGCATTTCTGTTTTTGCCTCCTACGGTGACTCAATCATAACAGACAGCAGAAAAAAAATTGATGAAAGGTTGAAACGCAAGATAGTCTGGATAGTGGATAAGTAGCCCCAATCAAGTTCCAAAGAAATTGAAGCTGTCCTGCATGCTAAGGATGCATCAGTGTCAGCGCAAACTATCCATCGACATTTGAATGAAATGCTATGGCAGGAGGCCCATGAGGACCCCACTGCTGACACAGATACATTAAGAAACTAGAGTGCAGTTTGCCAAAATGTATGTAAGCCAAAATCCTTCTGGGAAAGCATCATATAGACAGATGAGACCAAGATAGAGCTTTTTGGTAAAGCACATTTACCAAAAACGGAATTAAACCTACAAAGAAAAGAACACAGTACTTACAGTAAAATATGGTGGAGGTTCAAAGAAGCATTGGGATTTTTTTTGCTGCCTCTGGCACTAGGTGCCTTGATGATGTGCAAGGCATTGTGAAATCTTTTGGGCCATTCCCCCTATATGTTTGTCTCATAAACTTATTGTTTGATAGTCAATATTTTATGTAATTTTTCAATAAAAATTAATCTTTTCTCTTACTTTCTGTAGTTTATGGTTACTCCATCTTTTCTATGGCATCAATGTTTAGGAGTACTCCACTTTTGCACTTTCTTTATAATGGAGGAATGGCACTATTTTGAATATAAAGTCAAAAATGGGGTGATCACTGTGGAGTAGGTGCTCTGGAGTAAAAAGTCAATCAATCGAATAGTAGGACTCCGGGACTCAAGGTTGAAATTTTGAAGTTTTATTGGTGCAAAAAAATATCCACAATTTTGGATAACAGACTCACATGAATACAGATGTGTGTAATTCATCAACGTTTTGGCGTAATATCGCCTTTTTCAAGATATATCTGTTCTTACAGGTCGGGGTCCCTGGGTGGTGGAGTGAAGTGTCTTGAAAAAAGGCGATATAACACCGAAACGTTGATGAATTATACACATGTGTATTCATGTGGGCCTGTTATCCGAAATTGTAGATTTCTTTATTTTTTTGCACCAATAAAACTTCAACTTTGAGTGCTGGAGTTCTACTATTCGACTATTTTTAATAGATCCCGAGCTTTATAGATTCAGAATGTGCATTTTGAATATCTGGTTAACCTTCAAATATGAGAGACTTGGAGAAGTTTGCAAAAGAAGAGTGGTCCAAAATTCCATTTGTGAGGTGTAAGTAGCTTGTTGATTATTATAGGAAGCAACTGATTGCATTTATTTATGCCAAAAGGTGTGTAATCAATATTAAGTTGAGGATGCCAACAACTGGGATTTGGAGGAAATTATGTTCAATTTGCCTTTTTTTCTTTTTTTTTGTGTTGTACACACAAAATAAATAAATAAACAAGTATAAAAGAAAACATGAAATTTCAATACTTTTCTAGCAGTTTTATTTTCTTTCTCTTAAACCAATTGAGAGTTTCCTTGGCTTTATGCTAGGAATCATTGTTTTGCTCAAATGTCCACCCTCGCTTCATTTTCATTATTCTGGTAGATGGCAGCAGATTTTTTTTTTATCAAGAATGTCTCTGTACATTTGTCCATTTATCCTTCCTTCAATTATATTAAGTTTGCCAGTGCCATATGCTGAAAAACAGCCACACACCATTATGTTTCCACCTCCAAACTTCATTGGTGTTTTGGGGGCGATATGCTGTGCCTTTGGACTCCAAACATGCTGTGTTTTATGGCATACAAAAAGTGTAATTTTCATCTCATCTGACCAGAGTATATTCTCCCAGTATTTCACAGGCTTGTCTAAATGTTGTTGAGCAAACTTTAATCGTGCTTGAACATGGTTTTTGTTCTGCAATGGAGTCTTGTGTGGTGCATACAGGCCATTGAGATTGAGTGCATTACTTATTGTTTTCTTTGAAACAATTGTACCTTCTGATTGTAGGTCTTTCTGTAGCCCTGCATAGGTGGTCCATGCTGGTCTTAGACAACTCTCCTGATAATTTTTTTCACTTCTCTGTCTGAAAACTTGCAGAGGTCACCTGGCTGTAGTTAGTTTATTTTGAAATTATGTTCTTTCCACATCCAGAATATGGCCCCATCAGTGCTCACTGGAACTTTCAGTAGTTTAGACATTTTTCTGTAGCCAAAGCCTTTAGTAAGTTTTGGAACAATAAGGCTGCAGAGGTCTTGAGAAAGCTCACTGGTTTTACCCATCATGAGATGTTTCTTGTGTGGTACCTTGGTAATGAGACACCTTTTTATAGGCCATCAGTTAAAACTACTGATATTAGTTTTCACCTAATGGCATTATTACTTTCTAATTACTGATATATGTCAGCTGGTGTTATGACTTTACATAGCTTGTTGCAGATTCATGTGCTCATGTGTTCAATACTTTTCCTCTGTGTCATTTCTCTTTATTACAAATAACTTAATTTTTTGAGATACATGGTTTGATTTATTTCCCTGTGTGGATTGGATGGGTTGTTACCGACATTTGGTAAGAATTTCATGTCAATAGCAACTTTAGAAATGCATTTACTTAGAAAATTGGTTACGTGTTCAGTACTTATTTCACCAGCTGTATATATGAACATTTATAAAAATATGTTGAACGCAAAAACCTGATTTAATCAATAGGTAATTGTCTGATGATAGCTTCCTTTTAAGTGTCACATAATGAAGTAGTTCTACGGAACATTCTCTGGGCTATTTCTATAGAAATAAATAACGTTACAGCACTTGCTGCTTTAAATGGTTTGGTTTTCTTGTTAGAATCAATGGGGAAGAACTATTGCAAATTCACAACAAGAATGCAATAGAAATGAAATTTTGTAATTTAAAACACACAATAACCGTGAAGATCGGAAATAGTGTGATATTTCTTGGTCTTACAACACATAAGCAATTTCATGAAAATGTGAAATCAAAGACTTTTTATATGCATGTATGCATGAGATGATTTCAGAACTAGAGTGTATGAATACAGATAGAACAGCGTGTGCGTAGCCACTAGCCTCAACTAAATGTCTAAATATACTCACATGTAAGTAGAATGGCAGTCCATTCTCAATAATCACCACTAAACTACTTGCATACAGAAGAATGTTTGGAGTTCTATTGGTAGGAATGCCGCTGATAAAAGCCTGTAGAATGCTAATTTGGTTAGCAAAAAGAGAACACAATCTTTACTGACAGGAAATTTGAGCACTGCTTAGGATACTTTCTTCTAGGATAAAATGCAGCATCTGAGTTCATTCCCATGGTAGTAAATTCAGGTTAACAATCCCACACTGCGTGTGCTACTGTGAAGTAAGAATACGATTAATATTCTACAGGGCAACTAATCATTTAACAGTTTATAGTTCGAATAACTATACAAATTACAGATATCACTTACAGTAAACAAACTTACAATGACAGACTGATACAGAGGGGAGAGGACCCTGCCCTTTCGGGCTTACATGCTACAGGACGGTGGGGAAGGAGACAGTAGGTTGATGTGTTGCAGCAGTTCCAGTGTTGGTTGAGGTGAAATCTCCAGTAGTGGTGAGGAGTCAGCGGGGTCATTGCAGGCTGTAGGCTTTCTTGAGGAGGTGGGTTTTCAGGTTCCGCCTAAAGGATCTGAATGTGGTTGATGGTCGGACATGTTGGGGCAAAGAATTCCAGAGGATGGGGGCTATTCGGGAGAAGTCTTGGAGGCGGTTGGGTGAGGAACGAAAAAGTGTGGAGGAGAGAAGGAGGTCTTGGGATTACCGGAGAGTACATGAGGGAATGTGTTGGGAGATTGAGATTAGTTCAGAGACATATGGAGGAGACAGGTTATAGATGGCCTTGTAGGTCAGTATTAGTAATTTGAACTGGATACGCTGAGGGAATGGAAGCCAGTGAAGAGATTTGCAGAGGGGAGAAGAGGAGGAGTAGCGAGGAGAGAGATGAATTAGTCAGGCAGCAGAGTTAAGGATGGACTGGAGAGGTGTGAGGGTGTTAGCAGGGAGACCACAGAAAAGGATGTTGCAGTAGTCGAGGCGGGAGATGATGAGGGCGTGCACAAGCATTTTAGTAGATTGAGGGTTGAGGAAAGGACGGATTCTGGAAATATTTTTGAGCTGGAGGCGACAGGAGGTAGAAAGAGCTTGGATGTGCGGTTTGAAGGACAGGGCAGAGTCAAGGGTTACTCCGAGGCAGCGGACATTTGGTATGGGGGAAAGCGTGATGTCATTAATTGTGATAGATAGGTCAGGTAAGGAAGATTTGTGAAATGGAGGAAAGATGATGAGTTCAGACAAATAACTGCAATCTATTTTGATGTCAATCAATATTAAACCACATATATTGGTTGGTTGTCGGCTGAACGATGCTTTGGATGATCATTTGGCCGACAGTCAACTCAGCCAAAATCAAATCATTCCATCAGCCAAATGCTTCTGTGTTCTTCATTTGGAAGCTGCT
This sequence comes from Dendrobates tinctorius, assembly GCF_039654945.1. Classification (NCBI taxonomy): domain Eukaryota; kingdom Metazoa; phylum Chordata; class Amphibia; order Anura; family Dendrobatidae; genus Dendrobates; species Dendrobates tinctorius. The sequence goes on along the minus strand of NW_027361730.1, from coordinate 10,691,975 downwards.
GGCTGATACGTCAGCCATGGTTTATCATCAATAGAACAATCCGATCAGAAATCCACATACACGATTGACATCTCTTGACCATCAGCCGTTTATACATTAGACCATCGGCCGATCCTGTTGATATCAGCTGACATTAGTCTGGGTGCCTTTAGGTTTAGCTCTCAATTAGTCCTCTATCCAAAAAAATTTGAAATGACTATACACACATTTTTAATTTCTGATAATCTTAGGCTAGTTTGCAGATCTGTAAGGATTTTTGTGTTTGTGTATTTAGTATATCTACTAAACACATTTAAGGTTGTGAAATCTGTTACCAGTGTAGGCAAAAGAGAGTCACTGAAAACTGAGTACTTAGTCTAGTAAGGTCACCTACAGGAGTAGGGAACCTGGTGCCAGATAATTTGTTAACAAGTAACTTTACTGTTTACCTAAAGCTCAGTGTTCAGGAGAGAACACAACAGACATGGCATCATTTTCCTTAATGGCTTCATTCAAGTGCCTTAGAAAATGTAACTTCTATCTTCAGATTCTGGTCATAGAATGTAATAATTCAAGTGCACACATCCTATCTCCCCACAAAAACAGGCTTCTGCATTTTACCATATTACGTTTTAGGCTGACTATACTGTATATAAGAGGCTTTATAATACGCATGTCAATCTCTTACCACCTAGTTCCCCAAGTTATCGTATTGCACACCTTCATTACATGCACTGTAATGTTAGAGTAATTTTGCCATTTATGTAAGTGCTACGAGTTGTGACAAATCACATTGTGATGCAAATAAGTGGTGACATCAGAGTCAGTATTATAAGTATGGGAGATATGGCCTGAGGCCCAAAAGGCTTAGAACAGGGTGTTACTAGGAAGCAGTCAAAGTCTAATATGCAACTTATTAAGAATGGGGATTTTTCAGTCTACTTTAAATATATAAATGAAATTGCAGGTGACATGGTTGGGTAAAAGGGTGTCTTGGAGTCAGCACCATAAGTACTTTCATGCCTACTGGCAAGGTTCCAGAAAGCATGAAAGGGTCTTGTTACCTGCCATTAGAGCTCAGATACAGATGGCACAGACAGGAGAATCTATAATATAACGGGCTAAGTGTCACTCTGTCTGAAGCCTTTATAGACTGTGCAAGCACGACACGCCTGCGCAGTCTGGCTCCAGACAGAATGAGGCATCCAGCAGTGAGGAGTGTGTATGGCGTCGGAGATGGCGGTACTGTACACACTGCATACCGCCATCTCCGACGCCATACTTACATACTTACCTGACCGGGAGGAGCGTTGCTGCGGCGCTTCTCTTCGGCCAGAGACCAGGGCAGGAGTGCGTCCGGAATCGCGCATGCGCATAGCGCAATCCGGCGCCATTTTACTGAAGACACATTTACAGTGTGTCTTCAGCAATATGGCGCCGGACAGTGCTACGGGCATGCGCGTATTCCGGCGCCAGACTCCTCCCCCGGCCTTTAGCTGATGGGACAGCACTGGGCACAGGAAAGAAGGGTGAGTATAAATGTTTTTTTTTGTATGTGTGTAGTTTAATAGGGGTGAGGGTGACCAAACATATCACAATAAGGGGGGTGAGGGGAGTATGCATACCAGGAAAGGAGGGTGAGGGGACCATGCAAACCAGGATAGGGGGTGAGGGGACCATGCATACCAGGATAAGGGGGTGAGAGGACCATGCATATCAGGATTGGGGGAGAGGGGACTATGCATACCAGTATTGGGGGGTGTGGGGACCACGCATACCCCAAAAGGGGGTGAGGGGACCACGCATACCAGGATAGGGGGGTGAGGGGGCCACGCATACCACGAAAGGGGGGTGAGGGGGCCACGCATACTATGAAAGGGGGTGAGGGGACCACGCATACCATGAAAGGGGGGTGAGAGGGCCACGCATACAAGGAAACGAGGGTGAGGGGACCATGCATACCAGGATTGGGGTGTGAGGGGACCATGCATACCACGAAAGGAGGGTGAGGGGACCATGCATACCACAAAAGGGGAGTGAGGGGACCATGCACACCAGGATAGGGGGTGAGGGGACCATGCATACCAGTATTGGGGGGTGAGGGGACCATGCATACCAGGATCGGGGGTGAGAGGGCCATGGATACTAGGGAAGGGGGAGAGGGGACCATGCATACCAGGATAGGGGGGTGACGGGACCACGCATACCACGAAAGGGGGGTGAGGGGACCATGCATACCACGAAAGGGGGGTGAGGGGGCCATGCATACCAGGAAAGGGGGTGAGGGGACCATGCATACCTTGAAAGGGGGGTGAGAGGACCATGCATACCACGAAAGGAAGGTGAGGGGACATGCATACCAGGAAAGGAGGGTGAGGGAGCCATGCATACCACGAAAGGGGGGTGAGGGGGCCACGCATACCACAAAAGGGGGGAGAGGGGGCAATGCATACCAGGAAAAGGGGGTGAGGGGACCATACATACCACGAAAGGGGGGTGAGAGGACCACGCATACCATGAAAAGAGGTGAGAGGACCACACATACCATGAAAGACTTGGGTATACGAATAGATCACAGACTGAATATGAGTCAACAGTGTGATGCAGCAGCAGAAAAGGCAAATGCAATTCTAGGATGTATTAACAGAAGCATACAGTCTAGATCACATGAAGTCATTATTTCCCTCTACTCCTCTTTGGTCAGACCTCATCTGGAATATTGTGTCCAGTTTTGGGCACCACATTTTAAAAAAGACATCAACAAACTGGAGCAAGTTCAGAAAAGAGCAACCAGAATGGTGACCGGTCTGCAAACCCTGTCTTATGAGGAAAGGTTGCAGGATTTGGGATTGTTTAGTTTGCAAAAGAGAAGACTGAGAGGAGACTTAATAGCTGTCTACAAATATCTGAAGGGCTGTCACATTGTAGAAGGATCAACTTTATTCTCATTTGCACAAGGAAAGACTAGAAGCAATGGGATAAAACTGAATGGGAGGAGACACAGATTAGATATTAGAAAAAACTTTTTGACAGAGTGATCAATGAGTGGAACAAGCTGCCACGAGAAGTGGTGAGTTCTCCTTCAATGGAAGTCTTCAAACAGAGGCTGGACAGACATCTGACTGGGATGATTTAGCGAATCCTGCTTTAAGCAGGGGGTTGGACTAGATGGCCCAGGAGGTCCCTTCCAACTCTACGATTCTATGATTCTATGAAAGGGGGGTGAGGGGGCCACGCATACCAGGAAAGGGGGGTGAGAGGACCATGCATACCAGGAAAAGGGGGAGAGGGGACCATGCATACCAGTATTGGGGGGTGAGGGGGCCACACATACCACAAAAGGGGGTGAGGGGGCCACGCATACCACAAAAGGGGGTGAGGGGGCCACGCATGCTATGAAAGGGGGGTGAGGGGACCACGCATACCACGAAAGGGGGGTGAGGAGGCCACGCATACAAGGAAAGGAGGGTGAGGGGACCATGCATACCAGGATTGGGGTGTGAGGGGACCATGCACACCAGGATAGGGGGTGAGGGGACTATGCATACCATGAAAGGAGGGTGAGCGGACCATGCATACCACGAAAGGGGAGTGAGGGGACCATGCATACCAGGAAAGGAGGGTGAGGGGACCATGCATACCACAAAAGGAGGGTGAGGGGACCATGCATACCACGAAAGGGGAGTGAGGGGACCATGCATACCATGAAAAGAGGGTGAGGGGACCATGTATACCACGAAAGGAGGGTGAGGGGACCATGCATACCATGAAAGGAGAGTGAGGGGACCATGCATACCACAAAAGGGGAGTGAGAGGACCATGCATACCATGAAAGGGGGGTGAGGGGACCATGCATACCACAAAAGGTGGGTGAGGGGACCATGTATACCACGAAAGGGAGGTGATGGGACCATGCATACCATGAAAAGAGGGTGAGGGGACCATGTATACCACGAAAGGAGGGTGAGGGGACCATGCATACCATAAAAGGGGAGTGAGAGGACCATGCATACCATGAAAGGGGGGTGAGGGGACCATGCATACCACGAAAGGTGGGTGAGGGGACCATGTATACCACGAAAGGGAGGTGATGGGACCATGCATACCATGAAAAGGGGGGTGAGGGGACCATGTATACCAGGATCGGGGGGGTGAGGGGACCATGCATACCAGGATTGGGGAGTGAGGGGACCATGCATACCACGAAAAGGGGGGTGAGGGGACCATGTATACCAGGATTGGGGGGTGAGATGACCATGCATACCAGGATTGGGGGGTGAGAGGTAACATGCATACCAAGATTGGGGGGTGAGAAGACCATGCATACCAGGACGGGGGGGTGAGAGGACCAGGCACACCAGGATAGGGGGAGTGAGAGGACCATGTACACCAGGATAGGGGGGTGAGAGGACCATGCATACCAGGATAGGGGGGGTGAGAGGACCATGCATACCAGGATAGGGGGGGTGAGAGGACCATGCATACCAGGATAGGGGGGAGAGGACCATGCATACCAGGATAGGGGGGTGAGAGGACCATGCATACCAGGATAGGGGGGGTGAGAGGACCATGCATACCAGGATAGGGGGGAGAGGACCATGCATACCAGGATAGGGGGGTGAGTGGACCATGCATACCAGAATTGGGGGGTGAGGGGGCCATGCATACCAGGATAGGAGGGTAAGGGGACCATGCATACCAGAATGAGGAATAGGGTGCCATGCTTACCAGGATTGGGGGGGTCAGGGTACCATGCATACCAGGATAGGGATGAGGGGTGCCATGCACACCAGGATAGGAGGGGAGCAGCACATACCAGAATGGGATACCATATACCAATAAAAATGCTCGCCACCCGGGCGTAGAACGGGTTCATAGCTAGTATAGCAATAACTAGCTAGCAAGTCAAGGTGACTAGTACTCGAAATAAAAGTGAATCTATCATCAGTTTTATAAAACTTGCACACATTTCTAAATCAATATATTACACCTGTTGAGCCTAGTGTACTTGTATTGAAAATAATTCTTAGAATGGGTGTCTGTCCAGCTAAAGAGTGAGAAAGCTCATAAATCCAGGTGTATTCAGTCTCTGCCTACAGCTGCAGCTTGTGCTGAGCAGTGTGAGATTTTAGCAGCAGTAAAGTGGGATACTGAGGAGCTCGCAGTCAGAGTAGGTGGACAACAATTGAGTCAAAGAAATAAAATTACTTATGTAAGTACAGTAGTTGTAATGTGCAATCTGATAACTGATCCAAGTTACAGTTCGCTACCCAAAGGCTTAAGGTACTGTCACACTTAGCGATGTACCAACGATCCCGACCAGCGATATGACGCGGTCAGGATCGCTGGTACATCGCTAAGTGGTCGCTAGTGAGCTGCCACACAGGCAGATCTCACCAGTGACATCGCTGGGGACGGGGGTCGCTACTTACCTGTCACACCAGGCGATCCTGCGTCCTTCCGCCCGGCTCCACGCGTCGCTCGTCGTCACAGCAGGAAGCGCCGCAGGAAGCTGACGACGAGAAGCGGTCCTGGACGTTCTCGCGCGATCAGCGATAACCAGCGGGGGAACGGGTTGTAGGTAAGTATCAGACACAGCGATATCGCTAGCAATATCGCTATAACGTCACTAGTTATAGCGATATTGCTAGCGATATCGCTTAGTGTGACAGTACCTTTAGTTAGGGCCAAAGATGTGCATCTATAAACCTTTAGCCTGAGATGCAGGCTGTGCAGTTTGCCCCATGTGAAAGAGATCAGCTCACCTGAATGAGACAAAAAACTAAAGAGATGAGTGGGAATATAAGTTTGTGTGCATGCAGCGTCTAGGCGCGTGTTCACACTGGCCACCATACAAAAAAGATTGTTCCAGTTTTTTTGCACTTTTCCCAATTGAGACCCATATTTGATTTCTAATTTATTGAGTGAATCCATATGATTGTGCATGGATCTTTATAAGAAGTTATGTTGTTTAATGTCTGTTTCATTACAGATTTATCCTTATTACATAACAATAATGGACTTTCAGGCTAAGGAAATGTCCAGGAGTAATAAGGCTACAGACCTGTTTAAGCACAGTTCTTTATTGCTTTTAAATCATACCCATTCTTCGCATAAAGAAAGACTACTGAAACATAAAATGTTTAGTCCATAAAAAAATGAAAATCTGGTGGACCAAGATGTCCCTAGAAAATTATCTTTCCAACAAAATCATTCCAAGGAATTTAAGAATACAAATTCATCCTGCCTGCACCCTAGAGGATGATACCCTCATCAAAAAAAATCAGAGGAAGCAGCCACAAATTATTCATTGTCATTTATACAAATAATTATTGACAAAAATTGTATGTCTCTTACTACTATGGATTTTGAAATTGAGTCTATGCTAAAGACTGTGGAACAGGAATTGAATGTGGATACTATCCATAAATTTTATAAAAACTAAGATTAGGACATTGAGTCTACAGGTGGCAATTCCCAAAAACAGTGTGAAGAGACCAATGAAAAGAAAGGCCTCTTGTCCTCAGCTACATCCATCAGTGATAATGATGGTGAAAACTGAGCTTCATTCTCTGAAACTGAATCGGGAGATAGAAGTATCATGAAAACTTACTCTGACAGTAAAAAGAAATCAAGATTAGTTTTTTCAACCCCGCAGGAGTGATCATCCTAAGGTAGTCAATCTCTCCAATCATCAGCTAACACCTATACAGATGACGGTTTTAAAAAAGGGATTGCCCTTTTCTCTCTCGTCTCTTTTAGATGCTTTCACTACTATCAAGGACATTAACCTTTTTGTTCGTAAATGAATTATTAAATGTTTTTTTTCATCAATCCAAAATGGTGACTGTTTTACACAAAAAAGGAGCAGGAAGCATTAGCCATACTTGAATCCCTTACTGAGGAGGAAACCACCTCACAAGTGAGTAATTTTCCCATTCATCTATGTCCTAAGTTCAAAATGTTCCACCCTTAAATACCTGACCACCTGACCTGTTTGCTTGCAATCAGTGTGTGTGCATAAAGGTATGTGTACACGCTGCGGATTATGCTGTGGATCCACAGCGGATTTGGCCTCTGCAGATCCGCAGCAGTTCCGCAGACAGTGTACAGTACCATGTAAGTCTATGGGATTTACAATCCGCAGTGCACACGCTGCGGTTTTTTCACTGCGGAAAAGCTGCGGTTTTAAATCCGCAGAAAGAATTGACATTTCAATTCTTTCTGCGGATGCCACTGCGGTTTGCCACCTATTCCATTGTCCAGGTGTCAAACCACAGGGGAAAACCGCTGGCCAATCCGCAGGTAAAACCGCAATTTACCTGCGGATTTACCTGCGGGTACGCAAGGAAAAATCCGCTGGTGAATCCTCAGCATGAGCACATAGCCTAAAAGTGAGTTTTTGGGATCCAGACAGACTCTTGCATCTTTCATCCAGTCACTGACGTTTCTGGATTGTGAGTCATGGGGAAAGCAAAAGAATTGTCAAAGAAACTACGGGAAAAGGTAGCTGAACTGAATAAAACAAGAAAGGGATACAAAAAGATATCCAAGGAATTGATAATGCCAGTCAGAAGTGTTCAAACTCTGATTAACAAATGGAAAATCAGGGTCTCTGTAAAAACAAAACCATGGTCAGGCAGACCAACAAAAATTTTGTCCACAACTGCCAGGAAAATTGTTCGGGATGCAAAGAAAAACCACAGATAACATCAGCTGAAATACTGGACTCTCTGAAAACTAGCGGTTTGTCTGGTTCAAGATGCACAGTAAGGAGGCACTTGAAGAAAAATGGGCTGCATAGTTGAGTCGCCAGTAGAAAGCCATTACTGCGCAAATGCCACAAAGGATCTTGCCTACAATATGCAAAACAGCATAGAGACAAGCCTCAACTTCTGGAACAAGGTAAGTTGGAGTGATGACACCAAAATCAAACTTTCTGGGCACAACCATAAACGTTATATTTGGAGTGAGGTCAACAAGGCCTATGATGAAAGGAACACCATTCCTACTGTAAAGTACAGAGGTGGATCACTGATGTTTTGGGATGTGTGAGCTACAAATGCACAGCAAACTTGGTCAAAATTGAAGGAAAGATGAATGCAGCACGTTATCAGCAAATACTTGAGGCAAATTTCCAATCATCAACCCGTAAGCTGCGCATGGGACGTACTTGGATGTTCCAACATGACAACGATCCAAAACACAAGGCCAAGTCAACCTGTCCTTGGCTACAGCAGAACAAAATGAAGGTTCTGGAGTGGCCATCTCAGTCTCCTAACCTCAATATCATTGAGCCACTCTGGGGAGATCTCAAGCATGCAGTTCATACTAGACAGCCCAGGAATTTACAGGAACTGGAGGCTTTTTGCCAAGATGAGACTTCAAGCTGTCATTCATGTTAGAGAGGGCAATACACAGTATCAAGAAATAAGGTATGTAAACTTTTGATCAGGGTCATTTGGATGTTTTTGGTTGTCATTATGATTTAAAAAGAGAAAACACAGTAGTTTGAAAATAAACCACTAGCCATGAGTGGAGAAAAAGTTTTGGTGTTATCATTCATATTCTGTAAAACAAAGGCTAAGAAAGCAAAAATTCTGCCGGGGTATGTAAACTGTAAACTGTGCTAAGCCCAACATAAAAGATTTAAATTATTTGTTAATAATAAATTAAAAAACAAATACACAAACATATAAAAAGTGGAAATTATGTACAGAGATAACTTCTTGCGCCATGGTGACCCAGGTTACAGTATATTGGATGTCATAATGACTAAGAGATTGTAGAGCTACTGTTAAAGTACTTCTGCAGGAAGTAGACTATATATATATATATATAATATATATATATATATATATATATATATATAGACTCAAAATATCCATTATACCTATCTAAATGTAATTAATATATAATGTCATCAAGTGATGAGTGATTTTAGATAGGCACAGCCAGAAGACTGTATGTTAGGAGTTGAAATGCAGTGCAATCAACAAGAGATACAAGATATACATTATATCAAAATGATACTGATCAATAGAATAACATGATTCAAATAATTCATAATGATAAAAATAAAGTCAATGAATACAAGTGAGGACATACCTGGGTGGGTGACTGGTGTGCAGCATCAAGGACCCTGACACGTGTTTCTTGTTAGCTTCTTCAAATGGGGGAGAGAATGTGACAACTCGTAATTGTTTTTAAAAATTTGTTTTATCTACAAGTCCATGGCATGGCAATGGGAGTGGCATGCACTCCATTGTATGCCTATCTTTTTTTTTTGAGAGCATGGGAGCGGGAGATCTTCTTCCCAAATCCAGATGTCGAGATCCACAAGGCTCAAAACTGGATGCGTTACTTCGACATCTAGTTTGTGTGGGAGGGCACCCCCCTAGCTCCCCAAATTAGAGGAATCCATAAAAAGAGTAAATAATAATGATAAAAATAATTTTCTTAGTTACAAATGTGAAAGAGATGTTGATTTTCTTGGACATCAGGATTAAGGCCTCTGAAAATTGTGAAATATGTACTGATCTCTGCAGATAACAGACAGCAACCAATTCCCTCTTACATGCTCAATCCTCCCATATGCCATCAACCATAGGGGGAATCCCAGTTTACCAATTTTTGAGAATTAAATGTATTTGCTTCTCAGAGGATGCATTTAGAATTTAATAGAAAGTTTTAACCAGTAGGTTTAAAAACAGAGGATATAGCAATCAAAAAATTGAGAAAGGCTTCAAAAGAGCCAAGAATACTTCTCATAATTCTCTCCTCTACCCCAATCAGGTCCATAAGAGGGATATATGTACTAATGGAACAAGATTGATCACCACATACAACAATTAATGGAAAGATCTTTTACAAATTCTAAACAAACATTGGAATGTTCTACAAGTTGACCCAATTTTAAGGGAATATCTTCCTTGGAGACCCTTGGTTACAGCCAAAAGATCTAAAAACCTCAAGGACATGCTTCTTCATGCTTATCAACTTTAAAGCCGACCAGAAAGAAAATAGAAGAGTTGGTTTCTTACCATGTGGATTATACAAGAGCTTTCTTAAAATGACCAAGGCAAAAACCTTTAAAGGAACCAAGGGTCATAAGGAATATGATATTTGTTCATATATTACATGTTCTTTCAAATATGTCATCTATCAAGCCAAGTGCTTAAGTGGCAAATATTACATTGGTCTAAACAGTCCACACAAGCATAAAAGAAATCCGCACTGCTGGTACACCTGTGGGTCACAGACCCATAATGCTTCTGGTGCTGTGGACTATATAGGCATATGAACCCAGACTCTTGGGTGCTCACCCTAGAAGTCACAAAACTGCAAGTCCAAGCATATAAATAAAGAGGGTGGCACTCACCAGTCTAAAAAATTCCAGCGTTTATTTCAATATGCCGGGCCCTCGTGGATTCAAAATAGGTGATGCTCTTGCACGACTTGGTTATTTTAAAATTAACACTTTGGGTTTGGTGCATTTCTCTAATATCTATTTTTTTTTATTTTTCTTCTTCTTTCTTTTGGATTTTATGTTTACGCTTATATTTTTCTCACCTTTTAACTGTCTGTCATCGTTTTAGGTGGTGGTGGTTATTTCTTATGGTCGCATCTAGTCCATTACATCAAAGTGAATATTCTGATCACTCATCTTGTTCCTTTTCTAGATTTGGATGTCCTATATATACAGACTATGACGTCCCACCATTTGGATCATCTCAGAACCCCTTAGGACTAGACTGCGATCTTTTAATTTCTCAAGAGACCTGATCCCATTACATCATTCCCTCGATGCCGCTAAGGTGCCATGTAATTAGTTCTCTTTTAAGAATGATACATGGATTTATGCTTTCTATATTGTTCTAGACCAGGGGTCTCAAACTCAATTTACCCGGGGGCCGCTGGAGGTAGAATCTGGGTGAGGCTGAGCAGCATCAGGTTTTCCACAAGAAAAGCTCTTACAAAAACATTCCAATGTTATCAAATGTCTTTATTTTTTCATCTTATTTTGTGTTAAAAAATAAAAATAATTTAACAAAATCATAAGAAAAAAATAAATCAGTAATAAATAAAATGAAAATGAGAATAATACAGCAGAGTTGCTGACTAGAGAAATGTAATTATTATTATTCAGATTCAGATGTCTGTATTAAAAGTTCTTTAACATTTAACTTTCTGAACATGAATGGAACATTGAACATAAACTGTTTTGAACATGGCTTCTTCTGCCTACTTACTGCTAGAGATCTGGCAGCGCTTACTCTCGCATAGCCGAGCCACATTTGGCTTAAGGGAGGAAGCAGTTGAGACCCTCAGTAGGGCTTGAAGATGCTCATCAGTAAGTCTGGACCTGTACTTGGACTTATTTAAGTTCAAGGTAGAGAAGAGCTTTTGCACAAGTATGTGCTCCCAAAAAGACACCTGGTCCACTTGAACATTCGGGAGAGCTCAGGGAAGCTGGGGGGGGCAATTCTCTCAAAATTGCCCGAGCTTGTCTGCTTTTCCACTCACCTCTCTGAACTTGGCTTTGAGTTGCACTGCAGGTCAATGAGCTCCATTTGAAGCACAAGATGGGCATCTTGCACATCAAAGGAGAAGGGGTCCGCAAAAATTTGAAATGTGGCTCTGTGCATTTTGAAGTCTGCAAATCTGTTATCAAATTCCTCCTGTAGCTTCAAAATGACATCCATATACTCCTCACAACTGAATGGTGTGCCTGCTTCCATGAGTGCCTTTCATCATGGGAAATGGCAAAGGTTTGCCTGAGAAAGCTGGGCTTTCCATAACAAAGTTTTGTAGAGAATGCTCTCACGTTGTCATAGGCAGCACTGACAAGTTGCCCCTGGCCTTGTAACTTCTTGTTGAGTACATTAAGCTCATGTGTGATATCAACAAAAAAAGCTAAGTCTATGAGCCATTTTGGATCACTTAGCACAGGAACAGCAGCCCCATCTTTCTCCATGAAGGCTTTCACGTCCGCTCTCAACTCAAAAAATCTCTTCAATATGTTTCCCCTGCTGAGCCAACGTACCTCGGTGAAGTAGAGCACATCCCCATGTTCTGACTCCATTTCCTCTAAAAAAGCATGAAACCTTCTGTGGTTTAAGTCCCTGGATCTGATTTGGTTGATGCATTTCACAACGAAAGACATCACATTGTCAAACTTCAGGCATTTGCTGCAAAGGGCCTGCTGATGGATAATGCAGTGCAGAGCAATGACCTCCTCCACACCTTCCTCTTCCATTTTTTTTTAACAAGTGCCACCAGTCCATTTTTCCTCCCTGTCATTGATGGCGCTCCATCAGTTGTTATTCCAACAAACCTCCTCCAAGGTAAACCGGCTGCTGTGACTGTCTAGCCATCATCATACTCACCTCATCCTGCTGCAGCTCCGATGGTCCAGCGCCGACATCTTCCTGTATGAGCGCTCGGTCACACGTCACGCGGTACCGCTCATTAAGCTCATGAATATAGGCGCCACGCCTATGAGAGTGGAGTGGCATCCATATTCATGACCTTAATGAGCGGTACTACGTGTGACTGGGATTTCACATACGAGACTCGGCCGTTTTTCTCGCATGTGTGATCCCGGCCGAGGTGAGGGCCGCAAACTATGGTCCCGAGGGCCTTAGTTGGCCTGCGGGCCGCGAGTTTGAGACCCCTGTTCTAGACATTACCCAATTGAGGGTGTTTGCTGGTTTTATTAGCAATTATACGATGATGACTTCCATATTGTTCTAGATATTACTCTATTATGGATGTTTGCTGTTTTCATCAGCAATTAAGTATTGCATAACTTTTTAGTAAATTAGCACATTATCTTCACAATTATAATTGTAAATATAATGATTGTTCATAATCATGTGTATTTTCACTATTTGATTCAATCTCTCAATTATTCTACATTTGTTGTCATCTTCACAAATACCGTATTTTTCGGACCATAAGACGCACTAGTACAACATAATCTTCCATTTTTCCCATGAAAAAAATATATATACATTTTGTAGTCACTTGCACATCAGTTTTTTATCTCAAAATACATATTTTACAATATAACTAATTTTAAGGATGACACTTGTACTCTCCATTTTACAGTCCAACTTTCATCCCCCTGGTTTGTCTTGTCCCTTTGAGCTTTGGACATCTCACTCTCGCTGGCTTTCCAAGACCAACACTTTTTTCTTTCTTGACTTAAAAAGAGTATGTCTCTTACCACATCTCTCTGTCTTTCAGCAGCGTTCACCATCTTTACATAGGTTCTTTAATATAACTTTATGCATTTTGTTTCGTACACACCTTTTGATATTTCACTGTTCATTGATAGGTATTTCGGTAAAATTCATGAGTAAAAATCACGGTATAATGATGGCATTATCAATTTTTATAACATATTTTTTATTCACACATCATTATCATTCCCTCATCACATCCCTCTCACTTTTTTTCAGATCTTCAACATTCCTTCTTCCTTCCCACCTCATTTACATATGACATTTATGTTTTAATAGATCTACACTCCTGATTTCAACCCAATTTCATCATTATACTTACTATATGCATTTACTGTATACTCTGTTTTACACAACATTCAGCTAAATTATCCCATGACTGTTTATCTTGTAATTAACAATTTGGTCCATTGGCACGCCCCTTATTCTGTCACTTTCATTAACCATATTGCTCCCACCACTCCCTGCAGCTATGCACACAGTGCACATGTACCACTGAAAACCCCAGAACTCCCTTCCAGCTGTACGGGCACAGTGCCATGATGTCTGTGCCTGACATGTGTTCCACCTCCAGGAACCAGGAAGTGGATACTTTCATTCTCCGGGTGGTTGGCTTACCATGCACCAGACATATGACATTCTATTCACGTAAGTGAGCGCAAACAACATTTTCAAGAACTTGGGGTTGACACCATCTATTCCCATTGGCTCAGGAACTCCTCAAATACCACCAGCCTCCCACTTACCCTTCAGTCATGCCCCCTAAGCACACGTGGGTCAGCAAAACTGTAAAGTAAGGTTTTCCTTTTCATTAACTTCCTCCTCCGTTCTAAAGCGCCCGTTACACATAGCGATATCGCTAGCAATATCGCTGTAACGTCACCGATTTTGTGACGTAGCAGCGATATTGCTAGCGATATCGCTACATGTGATACTTACCTCCGACTGCTCCCCCGCTGGTTATCGCTGATCGTGTGAGAAGGTCCTGGACCATTTCTCGTCAGGCGCTTCCTGCTGGGCTTCCTGTGGCACCGACGAGCGATGCGTGGAGGCGGGAGGACGTCAGGATCGCCGCGTCTGACAGGTAAGTAGCGACCCCCGACCCCTGCTATGTCGCTGGTGAGATCTGCCTGTGTGGCAGCTCACTAGCGACCACTTAGCGATGCACCAGCGATCCATATCGTTGTCGGGATCACTGGTGCATCGCTAAGTGTAACGGTACCCTAAAGCCTACTCTTGTTGTCACTCTATGAGATATTGCACAATGATTAGCATCTTTAGTTTTCAGAGGATATATGCACTTGCACTTTATCTTGACATCATCACATGCTGTAATTAATTTGGGAGTTTTCTAAGGCAATTTATTATTTTTTATCTTTACTATGTATAGTTACCGTAATTATACTGTAGCGATCGGTACTCACTCAGCTCTTGGAGTAGGCACAGGAGGCGGTCCAGGCAAGTTTATTTCACTTCATAAACCGCTCTGGGAGGCAAAACAAAACAGAACCTTTTCTGGCACTAAGTTAAAAAATACAAAAAACTGAAAACATATAGTCCATGTAGTATTGTGAGTCTGCCAGCTCAGGTCAGTGCCTTTAGCAACACACACTAAAGGTAAACACGAACTGCAGGAAAATAGTCCATATAGCCCTGCGGGTCCGCCCATTTGGGTCAGTGTTTATGACAACACACACTGGAGGTCTCCTCACCTCCAGCCACAGACACTGAATGAGAGACTCTGCCTCCATTTTATCTGCCAAACCACGCCCCTGGGGTGGGGATATGTGAGCGGGCATTCCCACCCATCTTTTATGACCGTTTGTAAAACGCGGCCCAGGTATGGCCTCAAAACAACTCTCTCAGCACTATAGGTGCTGGAGCATACATCCGCGCTCACATCATCACAGCTAACACTCATATCTCCCCTCCAGGACTTGTTCGGCGGCCGTCTTACAATACTCATATACTTACCTTAACTAATATACATATAAATGGTATAAAATATTGCTATATCATCTCCCATATTTTTGAGTGTGCCTTACTTACCTCTAGTATTAATTTGGTACATACTATTTAATACACCAATGTGCATTAAATTTTATGTGGTACTGTTCATTCTCCTGGACACATCAGAATTACAAATTTCATTATATGAATCCAAATTTTGTATAAATCTATCATATCTTTTTTCAATTGACATTCTAAACTTTTCTCTATTGCAAACAGATGTAATAAATGTACAATGTAATAAATAAATAATTTTAGATTAACTGCATAATAATGCTGGCATGTGTACTGTATTAGTTAAGTTATGCAACCAAGGACCATGTAGAAATACTAATGTGGTTCTATTTTGAATTATCGAGGTCTTGAAATTCAATCTGGAAGCATGTACAGATGAAGCATACATATAAAAGTAATATACGATAAAACCGTGTACCTTTTTATGCATTATAACCCATATGGCAGGAGTAGACGACTGCATGTTCTTTATCCGAGAAAAAACACTCCAGGTTGGCCTGGAAGATACAGCTTGCTGTGGTTTTCTCCATTTTCCTAAAAAGGAGTACTTCTCTCTGCTAAGCTCTGCGCCATTTCATTTTAGTACTTTTCTTTTGTTATCCCTTTTATAGTATGTGATTGATTGTATATACCGCATTGTTTTGTTTCCATTTTGTAATATCTTTGCATATTTTTTAGAAACGCCTAACTTTCCGGATTAATATACAATTACATAGCTCAGTTCCTCTTGCTCTGTAAACCGCACCCCTGAAGCCATACGCTACTACCTGTAACAGGTGTTCAGTCGGTCTGTATAAATGATTGGTGGTAGCAGCTAGTAGTTCCTTTTGTTATTGTGGAGTTTGCAGTGATTGTATCAGGGAATAGATAATGTATATTCCATGCGTTGGAATTGGAGGTATATGTACCCTATATTCACTGTGAGTTCCCCAATAACTGGCCTAGTAGTGGAAACAGCTGCTGCCTCATCCAGCGTCCCCTGACAAACTGGTGGCAACTGTGGGATATGCATGATCTCTCCTGTGTTCTCCCCTGACACTAATGACTCTGAAGACAGCAGGTTTCTCTCAATGTACTGTAATCATATTCAATGACTGCATTAGTTTTTATCCGTTACCCTGTAATTTTTCACAATCTCTGGAACAGAAAAAAATAAATACTGGTATCTAAAAGTTTCTTAAGCTAAAGTGCATTCAGATGGAAACTTAAAGTTATCTGAATTATACATGCATCTACGAGTGACATTACAGAGGTCTTTTATAATATTTAATAAATTTGTTGCACATAAATTAGAAGTTCTATAAATCAATTTGTAAATACATATAAAACTCGGGAGCATTACTTCACTACTCAGAGTAGATTATGATAAATACACTGCTCAAAAAAATAAAGGGAACACTTAAACAACAGAATATAACTCCAAGTATATCAAACTTCTGTGAAATCAAACTGTCCACTTAGGAAGCAACACTGATTGACAATCAACTTCACATGCTGTTGTGAAAATGGAATAGACAACAGATGGAAATTATTGGCAATTATCAAGACACCCTCAATAAAGGAGTGGTTCTGCAGGTGGGGACCACAGACCACATCTCAATACCAATGCTTTCTGGCTGATGTTTTGGTCACTTGTGAATCTTGGTTGTGCTTTCACACTCGTGGTAGCATGAGACGGACTCTACAGCCCACACAAGTGGCTCAGGTAGGGCAGCTCATCCAGGATGGCACATCACTGCGAGCTGTGGTAAGAAGGTTTGCTGTGTCTGTCAGCGTAGTGTCCAGAGGCTGGAGGCGCTACCAGGAGACAGGCCAGTACACCAGCAACCGTGGAGGGGGCTGTAGGAGGGCAAAAATCCAGCAACACGACTGCTACCTCCGCCTTTGTGCAAGTAGGAACAGGAGGAGCACTGCCAGAGCCCTGCAAAATGACCTCCAGCAGGCCACAAATGTGCATGTGTCTGCACAAACAGAAACCAACTCCATGAGGATGGTCTGAGGGCCCGATGTCCACAGATGGGGGTTGTGCTCACAGCCCAACACCATGCAGGACGCTTGGCATTTGCCACAAAACACCAGGCTTGGCAAATTCACCACTGGTGCCCTGTGCTTTTCACAGATGAAAGCAGGTTCACACTGAGCGCATGTGACAGATGTCTGGAGACACTGTGGAGAGCGATCTGCTGCCTGCAACATCCTTCAGCATGACCGGTTTGGCAGTGGGTCAGTAATGGTGCGGGTGGCATTTCTTTGGAGGGCCGCACGGTGTCAAAAGCAATAAAAAAGGATTTTGGTGATATGTCAAAAGTAAAAGAAAAGTCAAAGATGCTATAGGATTTTTACAAGATGAAAATGATGAAATGGTAAGACAGGATGATGAGAAGACCGAACTTTTAAATTCCTATTTTGCATCTGTTTTCTCACAGAAAGGATATGTAACATCAACTGATCTTCACTGTCCTATTAAAGGAATAGAAGAATCCAGGCTATCTATAAACAGAAAGATAGTGAGGAAATACTTAGCTAACAAAAATGAATTCACATCTCCAGGTACAGAGGAATTACACCCTAGAGTACTGAAGGAGATAGCAGAAGAAATTTTTGAACCACTCTCCATAATCTTTGAAATTGTTGGAGATCAGAAGTCCCAGAAGACTGAAAAAGAACAAATGTTGTTCCTATCTTAAAAAAGTGGAAGAAGGTGGACCCAGGGAACTATAGGCCGATGAGTCTGACTTCTATTCCAGGAAAGATCTTTGAACAAATTATTAAACAACATCTATGTACATACCTGGATAAGAATTAAGTGATTAACCAGAGTCAGCATGGGTTTGTAACTAATAAGTCATGTCAGACTAACTTAACTTCCTTCTATGATAGAATCATTGACTGGGGTGGATCATGGAAATGCTGTAGATATAGTATATCTTGACTTCAGCAAAGCATTTGAAAAAGTATCTCATACCATCCTTATTGAAAAAATGACTAAGTATGGAATGGAAAAGGCAACTGTTAGGTAGATTCATAACTGGCTTAGTGATTGGATCCAAAGAGTGGTCGTAAATAGCTGCACATCCAGTTGGAAGAATGTCTCAAGTGGGGTACCACAGGGCTCTGTCCTGGGCCCTGTATTGTTCAACATCTTTATCAATGATTTAGATGAAGGAATTGAGGGTAAACTGATTAAGTTTGCTGACACACAAAGTTAGGAGGGATAGTTAATACTAGAGAAGAGAGAGGATTCAAAAAGATATAAATAAACTGGAGCAGTGGGCATCAACTAACAGAGTGTTTTTAACAGGGAAAAATGCAAAGTACTACAACCGGGCAATAAAATGAAAACAGCATGTACAGAATGAGAGGAATAGGGCTAAGCAACAGCACATGTGAAAAAGACTTGGGTATACTTAGAGATCATAAACTAAACATGAGTCAACAGTGTGATGCAGCTGCAAAAAAGGCTAATACAATTATGGGATGTATTAACAGAAGCATACAGTCTATATCACGTGATGTCATTATCCCCCTCTACTCTTCTTTGGTCAGACCTCATTTGGAATATTGTGCCCAGATTTGGGCACCACATTTTAAAAAAGACATCAGCAAACTGGAGCAAGTTCAGAAAATAGCAACCAGATTGGTGACCGGTCTGCAAGCCATGTCCTATGAGGAACGGTTACAGGATTGGGGAATGTTTAGCTTGCAAAAAAGAAAACTGAGAGATTAAATAGCTGTCTACAAATATCTCAAGGGCTGTCACATTGTAGCAGGATTATCTTTATTTTCATTTGCACAAAGAAAGACTAGACGCAATGGGATGAAACTGAATGAGAGGAGGCACAGATTATATATTAGAAAAAAAACTTTTTGACAGTGAGGGTGATGAAGGAATGGAACAGGCTGCCACGAGAGGTGGTGATTTCTCCTTCAATGGAAGTCTTCAAACAGAGGCTGGACAGACATCTGTCTGGGATGATTTAGTGAATCCTGCTTTGAGCAGGGGGTTGGACCACATGACCCAGGCGATCCCTTCCAACTTTACCATTCTATGATTCTATGAGTAACTATTAGTCGTATAATCCACAAATATGTCCTTCATGGAAGTGTGGAAGAAGAAAGCCATTTTTGAAAGTAAGCCATAAGAAGTCACATATGCAAGAAGCCATATAAGGGACACAGCAAGCATCTGGAAACAGATGCTCTGGTCAGATGAGACCGAATTATAACTTTTTGGGCTAAATGCAAAATGCATAGCAACTTCAAAACACCATCCTCGCTGTCAAACATGGTGGGGGCAGCATCATGCTGTGCGGATACTTTTTTCACCAGGGATGGAGAAACGGGTCAGAGTTGACATAAAGATTTATGGAGCAAAATTCAGTGCAAGCTTGGAGGAAAACCTGTTCCAGGCTGCAAAAGACTTGAGACTGGGATGTAGGTTCACCTTCCTGCAGGATAACGATCCTAAGCATACTGCCACAGCCATAATGAAATAGTTTAAATTAAAGCATATTTATGTGTGTGAATGATGCAGTCACAGTTCAGACCTAAATCCCATTGAAAATCTGTGGCAAGACTTGAAAACTGCTGTTCACAGACATCTCCATCCAATCTCACTGAGCTAGAGCTAGTTTGCAAAGAAGAATGGGCAACAAATTCACCTGCTAGATGAGCAAAGCATGTA
Organism: Dendrobates tinctorius; assembly: GCF_039654945.1. Lineage (NCBI taxonomy): Eukaryota > Metazoa > Chordata > Amphibia > Anura > Dendrobatidae > Dendrobates > Dendrobates tinctorius. The sequence goes on along the minus strand of NW_027361730.1, from coordinate 10,672,040 downwards.
GAGACATATACCAAAAGATTTGCAGCAGTAATTGCAGCAAAAGGCGGACCTATAAAGTATTGACTCAGGGGCTTAAATACAAATGCTTGTCACAATTTTCAAAATATTTTTGTAAATAATTATAAAACCATGTATAATTTTATTTGCACGTCACAAATACTTGCTCCTTTGTGTTGGTATATCATATAAAATCCCAATAAAAAAAAACATTTAAGTTGTGAATGTAACGTGAAGAAATGAGGAAAAAGTTCACAGGTATGAATACTTTTCTTAGGCACTGTATGTCTAAAGTTTCAGGTTGAGAGACTACAGTTTGGGCATCTCTGTCTGTTCTCGGTCTGTGACACATGGATGTGTAAGTATGGCATAATAAATAGACACCCCATGGATGAAAGCCACAGTGGCCCTCAGCTGTCTCCTAAAACTACATGGGAAGTATGAGACAACACGTTTAACCCGCTGTCAGGAACTGATCTGAAAGGCACAGCTCTTTTAGTTTAATTTCTCCCTCCTCACTAGATTGTCAGGAACTCCTCCACGCCCAGTACCTTCCTGACTCTTGATGCTTTGCAGAGACTCAGGACAGCAGATATTGCTGTGCTGGTGTAATACCGTGCAGGTGCTGAGGATATCACCACAGATCAGAGACAGACAAAAAATTAAAGGGTTTATTTACAGGGGACAGTATTTCCTCGCAGGAAGAAGCAGTGGGGGTAAAACTAACAAAAGAAACGTGATGTAACAGTATACTTAAGCTAAGCAGGGTTATCAAACAGTTCAACAGGGAAATAAGGGTTAAACGGGTATTCTTGCAACTTATCGGCCCTATGAAGCCTTGATTGAAGGGTCGTCTTCTCCAACGTAGGCACTGTCAACAGCGGCACTTGTAGTCTCTGCAGTCTCTCTCTTCTCTTGGGAAATGGGAACTCTGGGGTTAAAGCGGGAGGCAGGGGGACGCTGTGGAACTGGGTCACCCCTCCTGAGTCTCTGTTTGTCAAGCTAGTCTATCCACAGGAACGATGCTGCACACTCTATGTCTCTCAGCCACACTCAGGGGCTCTGTCCTGTCACCGCGGGCACCGTGGCTGTGCATACGGGTCACTGTCTCTGTACTGTCAGGGGGAAAACCTCCTCTGGACAATGGGGCTTTTGCGTTCACATACTCACAGACAGCGTTATCTATATCACGTCCTTCTGTCTCAGTACTCTGACTGGGAGTTCTCTCACTCCTGGAGCGCGGTGCTGCGTCCTGCTCTCTCCGTGGCGCACGCCGCTCTGACCCTCGCGCCCTCAGCCTGCACAGCTTCTGGTTCCCCGTCCCTTCTCTCCCCCCGCTTCTGACGGTCACCTGGTGCAGTTGGTCCGAGTCAGTAAGTATTCCCCCTGGCAACCCTGCTATGTGGTTCCGGACACAGAGCAGGGGAGGTAACCACATTCTGATTCTTCTTGCTCTTCACCCCCTTACATTCCCCCTCTCTTTTTGCTTACCATTCCACAGGTGAGTTTCTGTAGTTCTCGTTGACAATCTTCCAATCCCTGCACAATTTGCTGCCAGACGAACTGGTCTTGGTTATAGCGAGCGGGGGGTACACCAGCCGTTGAACGTTCGGAGCGTCGCAAATCAGAAGGAGCAGCGGTGTCAGGTCTTGCAGAAGGAGCAGTGTTGGTAGTTTCAGGCACCAGCCCTGTTTCTGTATCCCCTGGGGGAAGTTGGGAGTAGAGTTGAGCGACTTTGGTCGGATCGGGTTTCATGAAACAAAATTTGTTTCAGATGAAACTGGTCCGACTATGGCAAAAAAAGTCGGAGTTTCGTCCGAAACCCGACCCCAATGCAAGTCAATGGGGAATAAAAGTCGGCATTGAGTGGATGAATGTCCATTGACTAGTTGGGAGTCTTCCTCGTCTTCAAAATCAACATCTATAACTGGAACGGCCTGTGGGGGCGCAGGTGCTACCTGTACTGGTTCAGGATCTCGAGACAAACAGGGCTGCAACATATTTCGATGCAGCATGTGAGTGGGGGCCCCTTCCTCAGTTTCTGGCTGAACCTCATAGACGGGAACTTTGGCGCTAAGTCAACGCTTCACCCTGTACGGGCTTTTCTCCCACCGGTACTCCAATTTGTTCTGTGGACGTTTTTCTCTCACCAAGACTCGGTCTCCAGGCCGTAGAGCCGTCCCCTTTGGAGGAGTGACTTGAGGATGCTCCAACTCCTGTAGCCTGCTCTGCACTAGTCAATGGAGAGTCAATAGTCGATGACGATGTTCTCGAACCCAGTACACCCCCGTCGTGGGTAATCCTCCTCGGGCTCTAACTCCAACTCCGTCATCTCATTTCTGGACCATCCGAAGAACAGAAAGTAGGGTGTGAAGGCGGTGGTACTGTGTTTCCGATTGTTATACACCCATACCAACTCAGGGACGAATTCAGTCCATCGTGCCTTCTGATCCTCTTCCAGAGTTCGCAGCATTTGGATCAGGGTGCAGTTAAATCTCTCGCAAGCTCCGTTCCCCTGTGGGTGATAGGGGCATGTCCGTGATTTATTGATCTTATACAACTGATGTAGCTCCTCCATCACTTTTCCAAGAAAACAGGTGTTAGGACTCAGATTTCTGCCTCTCCTTTGCTGAAATCTAGGTCCTCACATTCTGTAGTCTCCTGCGCTTTTCCTGCTGCAGAGGAGATTGCAGAGGAGATTGCCCTGCGGCATCTCTCTCCAAAGGCTAAGTCCTTTGTTCCCTCATCTGAGCATGCTCATGGGACGAACTCCCATTGGAGTTCGGGACTCAGGTGCTCAGGTCCTGTGTCGAATCCCATTGGCTCTTCCTGGAGCCTTGGAGATTTCCAAAAGGTCCCGTTTGGTATAAAAAGCGCACATGGCTGTTCCGCCATGCGCTAGTATTTTCATACTTTATTTTCATACTTGCTGCTGTATGATTGATGCTTGGACTGGTGAATGACTTATTAAGAAACCCCTGCCCTCTGATAATACGATTGTGTGAGTGTTTGGGTTCAGCCAGTAGCAGCGCTAGCGCCATCGCGCCTTAGCTCCATCTTGCACAGCAGCTTAGCGTCTGCATTGCGCCAGCGATATTGCAGCACCTTGCCAGCGGCTCAGTTCTTGCCGCGCTGCAGTTGCAGCTTATCTCTGCGTCCGCAGTTGCGACGCCACGCACCTCATTTTACGGTAGGTCTAGACGGAGTAGTCCTGCTGTCTAAGGCTACTATTGTGACCCTTAATACCGTGTCTGCTTCGCTGAAAGTCTGTGACCCTGAACAGACTCAGCGTTTAGATTATGCTTTGTTCCTGCAGCTCTGTGAGCATAACAGAGCTTGCTTCAGTGCACTGGGTGCAGTTAAAACCCTGTGCACATTACCGCCATAGTGCTCTGCCTCTTTTAGCAGCGGTTTTTCCATCCACCGCACGGTGGACCACGAGTGGCGAAGGCACTTTATTTTTATTTAGTGTCTTCCGCCACTCCTAACATAATACTAGTGCCAGGGTCTGGCTAGAGATGGCAGAACAGCAGCAACTTCTGCAGTGTGTACGTCAGCTCGAGACTCGCTTGGTTACCCTCGAGAGGTCCCTCGCTGCTGCGCAAGCCACAGACGCTGCTGTTCAGGCACTCACAGATGTGGTAGGACATGTCCCGATAAATTCTCTGGGGATGGCGCCTCCTGCAGGGGTTTCATCAGCCAGTGCTCAATACACCTGGAGCTGCTGGCTGCGCAATTCCCTACAGAGCGGGATAAGGTGGCCTTTATTATCTCCCTACTGTCGGGCAAGGCCTTGGAATGGGCTACGCCTTTATAGAAACGTGGTGACCTCGAGATTCGGACCGCGGCCAACTTGCTAACTGCCATCAAGCAAGTGTTTCTCGGTCCACGGGTCATGCACCATATGTCTCTGCAACTTCTCGCCCTTACTCAGGGGTCACTTTCGGTTAGCCAGTATGCTGTCCATTTTCGGACACTGGCGTCCGAGTTGGAGTGGTCCGACAAAGCCCTTATCCCCGTTTTTTGGCGAGGTCTAGCAGAGCACGTAAAGGATGCTCTCTCCACTAGAGAGATCCCCACCAGCTTGGAGGAGTTAATTTCCTTCTCACGTATCGACCTCCGCTTTTCGGAGCGCGGTATGGAGCGGGCTCACTCCAAGCGAAGAGCTGTTTCGGCTCCTAAATTTTTTTAACCTCTTGAGCTGTCTGAGCCGGAGGTTCTACCCCCTGATCCCATGGAGGTGTCTTGTACCAATCTTAATACGGACTCGGACCAGGAATCCATTTGCGGTTGTCACCATGTATGTGCGGTTTCTCCGGAAGCCAGCTCCCCGCAATGGTCGGAGTCTGAACCGGTTATCGAGACTTTTGTCCCTCCTCATCTTAGGGCTCAGGTTCTCGCCTGGGCACATGCGTCCAATGCGCCCCACCATTGGGGTTACATGCAAATCTTGAAGCTATTGGCTGGAGCGTATTGGTGGCCCCATAGGGCTCGGGATATCGAAAAATTTATCCAGGCTTGCACCTCATGTGCTCAGAATAGCCTTCCTAGGCAGAGGGTGGCGACGGCCGTCGACTCACGGCGACGCCCTGTTGCATTGGCCGCTCCCGCCATTTCCCAGGTGTCTCTTCTGAAACCTGGTGACCTTGCCTCCACTGATGCCGTCCAGGTGTCCCAGTTTACTGTCTCACCTACCGGGACACCAAGCTCGCCTTCGGACGAATTTGTACCCTATGCCACCACAGGGCACAGGTTGATGGTCCGTAGGGCTCAGGGAGGAGGGGGCCCTAGGAGGGGGGGTAATGTTAGGACTCACATTCTGCAGTCTCCTGCGCTTTTCCTGCTGCAGAGGAGATTGCAGAGGAGATTGCCCTGCGGCAACTCTCTCCAGAGGCTAAGTCCTTTGTTCCCTCATCTGAGCATGCTCATGGGACGAACTCCCATTGGAGTTCGGGAGTCAGGTGCTCAGGTCCTGTGTCAAATCCCATTGGCTCTTCCTGGAGCCTTGGAGACTTCCGGAAGGTCCTGTTCGGTATAAAAAGCGCGCATGGCGGTTTCTCCATGCGCTAGTATTTTCATAATTGCTGCTGTATGTATGATGATGGATGCTTGGACTGGTGAATGACTTATTAAGAAACCCCTTCCCTCTGATAATACGATTGTGTGAGTGTTTGGGTTCAGCCAGTAGCAGCGCTAGCGCCAGCGCGCCATAGCTCCATCTTGCACAGCAGCTTAGCGTCTGCCTTGCAACGTTGTTGCGCCTGGCCAGTGGCTCAGTTCTTGCCGCGCTGCAGCTTATCTCTGCGTCCGCAGATGCGACGCCACGCACCTCATTTTATGGTAGGTCTAGACGTAGTCCTGCTGTCTAAGGCTACTCCTGTGACCCTTAATACCGTGTCTGCTTTGCTGAAAGTCTGTGACCCTGAACAGACTCAGCGTTTAGTTTATGCTTTGTTCCTGCAGCTCTGTGAGCATAAGAGAGCTTGCTTCAGTGCACTAGGTGCAGTTAAAACCCTGTGCACATTACCGCCATAGTGCTTTGCCTCTTTTTGCAGCGTTTTTTCCATCCACCGCATGGTGGACCCCGAGTGGCGAAGGCACTTTATTTATTTTTATTTAGTGTCTTCCGCCACTCCTAACAACAGGCCTCCTGATCGGAGTGGATACACTTGGGACACTCGTACACCTGAATGAAATGCTTGCAGATGATGAGAGCAGCAGACTCAGCAGTTTGATCCCATGTGGGTGTCACAACGGCATATTTCGTAAAGTGGTCTACCATTACTAAACAGTGCTCATAGCCCTGATTCGCTGGCCCGATCGTCAGGTAGTCTATGACCAACAGGTCCAAAGGTCCAGATGAGTTCTCCGTCTGTGTGGGAGATCGCTGTTCAGGTGGTTTGACCAGTTCACAACTCCGGCACTGCTGACAGACTCCTTCCACGACATTCCTCAGATTGGGATGGTAAAACAGGCTCTGCAACCATTAGAAAGATTTTCCTGGACCAAAATTGGCTCCTTTTTCATAAGCTTCCATAGCCACCTGGTCCACCAAGGACAAGGGAATCACCGTCTGCCAGACGAGAGTGAGTTCCGACTGTAGAAACGTCTTCCGATACAGGATGCCATCTCGCAACCCAAGCTTTTCCCATTGACGCAGCGTCTGCAGAATTCCAGGTGATGCAGTCCTCCTCTGGTGATGGCTGGGCACCCGTTTAGACACGACCCACCTTCTCAACTGGGCTATCTCCTGATCCTCCTGCTGCACTTGGACCCACTCATCGTGGGGTTGCTCCAGTAGACTCGCACGAGTCTCCTGCTGATCTGTTTCCCGCGTAGTTGCCACCGTCCTGGCCAGTGGCGTATCTAGGGGGGGCAGCCGGGGCAGTTGCCCCGGGCGCAGCCAGCAGGGGGGCGCAGTCGGGCCGCCTAATGCAGCGGTCCGCAGTGTCCTCCCTGTCGGCTGCGTTCTGCCGCCCCCCCGCCTGAGAGTCGGCGGTTCTCTGTGTCAGCTGTCAAGCTGACTGCCGGCGCAGAGAAGGAGGCCGTGCCGGCTCCCAGGGAACAATTGTACTGGCGTCTATACAGACGCCTGTACAATTGAAGCTCTGACCGCCGGGCCAGAGCGACATCAGCAGCGTGACAGGTCATGTGATCACGCTGCTGACGTCACTCCCCGGCGCCCAAAGCAAACGCTGGTGGTAAGTGTGCTCCTCTGTGGAGCTGAAGAACCACCGAAGATGGGAGATGAGGGGGAGTTAATGAGTGGAGATGGGGGGGATTTGTAGAGGGGATGGCGGTTAATGTGTGGGGGTATTTAGAGTGGGGATGGGGGTTAATGAGTGGGGATGGGGGTTAATGTGTGTGGGGGTTAATGAGTGGGGATGCCATGGGGTTAATGTGTGGGGGGATTTGGAGTGGAGATGGGGGTTATTTATTGTGATGGGGGTTAATGAGTGGGGGGGTTAATGAATGGGGATGGGGGTTAATGTGTGTGGGGGTATTTGGAGTGCAGATGGTTATTTAATGTGTGGGGGGGATTTGGAGTGGTGATGGGGTTAATGAGTGGGGATTGGGTTAATGTGCGCGGGGGTTAATGAATGGGGATGGGGGTTAATGTATGGGGGCGTTAAGGAGTGGGGTTGGGGTTAATGTGTGGGGGTATTTGGAGTGGGGGTGGGGGGATTTGGAGTGCTGATGGGGGTTAATGAGTGGGGATTGGGTTAATGTGTGGGGGGATTTGGAGTGGGGATGGGGGGTTATTTAATGTGTGGGGGGGATTTGGAATGGGGATGGGGTACTTAATGTGTGTGGGGGATTGGGGATGGGGGGATTTAATGTGTGGGGAGATTTGAGGACACAAAATAAAGAGTATGTATGAGGAAACAGTATGGGGGATTGGTGCAGACAGTATGGGGAGCGAATGGGTTAATGTATGTGGATGGACACAGTATGGGGAGTCAGGGGTATGTGTGAGCAGACAGTATAGAGAGTGAGGGGGTAAATATATGAGGAGACAGTATGGTGAACAGGTGGGATGCTAGAGGGGAATAGTGTGAGGAGACAGTATATTGCAGACATTTTTATTTAGGGGCATTATAATGACACTTCTATCTTTAAGGGCGTCGTGTGGAGATTTTCTGCAGAAGACCGGAGAAGATGGAAGTCTGCAGAGACGAGATGTGAATGAGAAAACTCATCATGGGGTCTGGACAAGAAGAAGAAAAGGAGCCGACTGCAGAGACGACGTCATATATAAGGTACCTGGATGTAAATGTTATTTGTGATACTGACTAATTCTCATGTTTTTATTTGTTAGGAACATTAAAGGGGTTGTCCAGGTTTGTGCTGAGTCTGTAGTCATTCTATGTGACTGCAGACTTCTGAATTCTCACAGTGGTCACTGAACGCTGTCAGGATTCTCTTGTGCCGGTAATATACATACATACGGTCACATGCTGACTAGACGTGTGTGGCCTCACTCAATGAAAATGAACAGAGCGAGGCCGGGCACGTCTAGTCGGAATGTGGCCAGAAGTATATAAATCACATACTTGTGCTGACATGACGGTACATCAGCAAGGGAGAATCTTAAAAGTGTGCAGTGCATTCGTTGTGAGAATTCAGAAGCCTGCAATGTCAGGATTCAGCTCTGCAGGTTGCCGTAGTCATCACATGGACACTTCACTCATATGCGATTTTCATAGGTATGATCCTGTGACAACGAGCTTCTCTTCCTGCTTCTCTCAGTTTTTTACTGAACATTGAGAGCATTAGGAGGAGCAGCTCGTGGGTACATGGCTAAGTGTTCAAGTCGCATATGCGGGGGGGGGGGCGCCGAACCGAATTCTTGCCCCGGGTGCCGGAAAGCCTAGATACGCCTCTGGTCCTGGCTGTTTCTCCAAACTAAGTTTCATGCGTGAAACACGAAGTTCCGCCGACTGAGAGGCTGACAGCGCAGGAGGAACACGCCGTGATCCCCGTCCAGCAGCATGCTAGGATGCAGGAGCGAGGAGGTGAGTAGCGAGGGGACGGGTAGCCGCAGTCCTAGCAATTGGTGCCTTTCTGATTAAGTAACTTTCTTTGTTGGTGATCATCTAGTCTTCAGTCTTCTGCTGTTTTCAATTTTCTCTTATACTTGTTCTACATAAAATCTGTAGCATCTACTCATACAGTCTATTACTGGCATTAACTAGGTTGTCCCTCTCACTAAAGCTGTACAGCAACCGTACACAGGATGAAAATAATGAAATGATGTAACCCCTGGGAACCCAGCATACGCCACTCTGAAGGTCTGCGTCAGACTGGAAACCATGACATCGCTGCTCTTCTGTCACAGGACTACCGATGCCTGTGAATGGCTGTAGTGGACAGGGAAACATCTGATGGTGCTCTGTTCTAGTCCCCAGTAGCCAATGTTAGGCCTCGGTAGTCTTGAGACAGAACAATGTCGATTTTATTGCTTTTGGTCTTCTTCCCCAACCTTATTTCCCTTTTACTCCCCTTGGTTCCTTTCCCTTTCCTTCTTTTGTATTTCCCCATCTTTTCCCTTTGGCGTACATATTGATCTAGTGTGATCTATGGGAGGAGAGGCCGCTGCCGCTTCTATCGTGATAAGATCTTAGCCAGGATTGGCTGACCTTAGCTGACGTGAGCATCACCTTGAAGTCACTGCTGTTGCGGTCGCGATGGAGAGGTTGTCAGCTCGTGTGCGCATCAGGGTGATTGTCGTCACGACTGCTTCCCCTATGACGTGCCTGGAGGCTTCCAGCGCATGCACACTATACAGTATGTAAAGGCTTTGGTAGGTTATCGGCCCTCGGTCACCAAGGCGAATGATGATACACACCTTCCATTAGATCTCTGCTGATTAATAATTTACTACGGTAATCTACAGTGCATATCTATTATCTGGTAGGATGGGATTGGACCTTAGTAACTGGGACACTGATGCTTTTACATCATTGGTTGATTCGCACACTGGGCATATACAAAGTATGTTTTATATAATGTATATAGTTTTTTTTTCACCTGTTGTATATTGACATATGTCATTGAGCTTAACTAATGTTTGTGATTGTTCTTTGATGAATCTTAGGTATAAATGCTGTATTCTATGACAGTGGGCTTGGCTTATACGATGGTTGGTGCTTGTTTGCTAACCACACTCTTTAAATCCACCATGTATTTTAGTGTCTGTACTGGAAAAGACCCATCATAGGTTGAAACGTTGTGCTATTTTTGGCGGAATAAACCTCCATCTTTTTAAATTCAATCCCCTGGATGCTGTCCACATTTCTTAGGTTGGTAGACCAATGTCGAAGCCAGGACTTCTGATCCAGTGGTTGCCACCAGGAAGGCCTACACTGGCCTCACGGCTGGGAAAGTCATTGACGATACATCCGTTTGGTGTTTTTACCCTATGCATGCCACCAATACAACTTTTATCATGGCTGGACAACCCCTTTAGGCCTCTTTCACACATCAGTTTTTTGCCTTCAGGCGCGATCCGGCTTTTTTTTGTAAAACCGGATCCGGCAAAATGCAATGCCGGATCCAGTTTTTCCCCATTGACTTGCATTAGCGCCGGATCGTGCCGGATGGCATTGCGTTTCATCCGTTTTTTGCCGGATCCGGCAACTTGTCTCATTCCGGCGTCTGGAAAAAACGGCTACTGTAACGTTTTTTGTCTCCGGCGAAAAAGCCGGAAGCGCCGGATCCGGTGCTTCCAGCTTTTTGCTACAATGAAAGTCTATGGGCGCCGGAATGCGCCGGATCCAGAAAAAGACGGATCCAGCCACCGGATCCGTTTTTTTTAAGTCTGCGCATGCTCAGATCCAATTGGCCAGCCCCCAGGAACAGAGACGGATCCAGCAAAAAAACGGATCCGTTTCTACAGTTCTCCAAAATTTATGCCGGATCCGTTTTTTCTAAAAATAGCCGGATCCTGCCTGACGGCAAAAAACTGATGTGTGAAAGTAGCCTTAAGGTCTTCTTTCCGCACATCCGAGGTCTCACCAGGATTTGTGGCAGTAACTTGCTGTTATTGTACCGACCCTAAATGACTGGTCCTAAACTAAAGTTCCACCGCAGCCTCGTTAGCTAGGACTAGGTCCAGCAGTCAGCAGGCGCCAGGTCTATCAGCTGCTTGGGGTAATACAGTAAGCACTGCAATAAGTCTCTGCGGCCTCGCGTCACAGTTAGGGGCCTGTGCCCGACCTGCTCCAGTCACTTCCAAAGAACAGAATTTGGCGCCACAAAACTGTCCCGAAACTTCACCACCAGCACCGCACATTCTCGCTCCCTGCCTCACACACACGTGCTGACGTGTCCTTCCTACCAGAGCGGCCCGGAAGTACACGCCCCCGGTAGGCGGGGAAGGAGCGTCATCGTGAAACCGCTCTATAGCAGCCATTGTATGTGACGCATGCGCGGTGCACTCGGAGGGGGCGGTTCGATAAATAGCGGCTGTACGGCGAAGTCTCGTTCTCTGAGTCAGTCAGTGTGTGAGGGAAGCCGCAGCTGCAGGTTCCGGTTCTTCTTCTCTACGCTCCACGCTTGTCGTTCTGTCCGTCACGTCATGGCTTCCTCTGGAGCTCAGAGTGTACCGTCAGTCCCTACTTTGCAGAGAGGCATTGTCAAGATGGTGAGACAGCCCGAGGACCGGCGGGTGTCGGGGGGCTGAGGTGCCGGGGAGGGAATGTGCAGGGTGGCAGCAGGCGGGCATTTCCGGATGCGCTGGACAAGGACAAGTTTCTTGGCGGAAGGAAAGTTGTGTGGAGGTCGCTGCCATGGCAGTGGCTGGGTACAAAGGACAAGGCTGCTCAGCGTGTGGGACTACAAGTCCCAGACCCAGGCTCTATAGGGTACCCCCTGCACTGTGCAGGTGGCGAGGGTGCTGTGCCCTGTACTGAGGCTGTGTAGTCTGTGCCCATATGTCCTGATTCCACCACACTAGGGTAGACTCCACTTCCTGCCATGGCTGGGGCCAGCTTGTGGGCGACCATAGAGGCTCTCTGCTAGTGTGCCATCCATCCAGCTGGGCATTGTTACTTTCATTGTAGCTTTATTATTGTTTACTTTGGCTGCACATAAAGTACACACTATCCTCATGGCAGCGCAGTGGTTGGTAGTGTAGGGCAGGAAACATCTCTTTGGTTAGGACTTGAGGTTGTGGCACTGAGCAATACTTGGCATCTTTCGCAAGAAAAGTGATTTGCCACCACCTGTAAAGAGCTATATCTAAAGGGAACATGTCACATTGTATATACAGTCCTATCTGTGTGGAGAAGGCGCTGAGCAGGATGATGTATAGGTTTCCAGTAATGAAGAATGTCCAGGGAATAATCAAAAGATAAGACTTAACTTTTAATGCAAACAATGGTTAAAATTCCATTTAAATGATGTCCAGCACAATACACACACTGGCTCAATGCTGCTAATCAACGCGTTTTGACCTGTGGGTCTTAATCATGATCTCATGATTATAGGTTTGTCATAAGTTTCAGTGGATATTGTATTTTATTCAGTAAAATCTGTTTTATACAGCTCTGGCAAAAATTAAGAGACTACTGCAAAATTGTCAGTTTGTCTGATTTTTCTCTTTATAGGTATATTTTTGAGTAAAATGTAAATTGTTCTTTTATTCTATAAACTTCTGACATGTCCGAATTTCCAAGCACTAAATTTTGTATTTATTTTCAGAAAATGAGACCTGTTCAAAATAACACAAAATGCAATGCTTGCAGACCTCAAATAATGCTAATAAAACAAGATCATAATCGTTTAGATACAACAATACTAATGTTTAACTCAGGAAGAGTTCAGAAATCAATATTTTGGGGAATAACCATGATTTTTAATCCCAGCTTTCATGTGTCTTGGCATGCTTTCCACCAGCCTTTCACACTGCTTTTGGGTGACCTTATGCCACTCCTGGTACAAAATATTTAAGCAGTTCTTTGTTTGATACCTTGTGACTAACCATCTTCCTCTTGATTACATCCCAGAGGCTTTCAATGGGGTTCAGGTATGGAGATTAGGCTGGCCATGACAGGGATTTGATGTAGTGGTCCTTCATCCACACACTGATTGCACCATGCCACACAGCTAGGTCATTGTCCTGCTGGAAAAGTCCTCAGAGTTGGGGAACATTGCCTGAGTAGAAGGAATCAACTGTTTTTCCAGGGTAACCTTGTATGCGGCTTGATTCATACGTCCTTCGTAAAGATTCACCTGCCCAATTCCAGCCTTGATGAAGCATCCCCCAGATCATCACGATCCTCCACCAAATTTCACAGTGGTGTAAGACACTGTGGCTTGTACGCCTCTCCAGGTCATCGTCTAACTATTAGACAATCGGGTGTTGTGCAAAGCTCAAAATTATACTCATCAGAGAAGATTGTTACTCCAGTCCTCTATGGTCATCCTTATGGTCGTTGGCAATCTTCAGCCTGGCTCTCCTTTGCTTCTCATTGATGAAAGGCTTTTTTTTTTTTTTTTTTTTTTTTTCTAGCTTTACATGACTTGATCCCTGCCTCTATGAGCCTGTTACGAACTGTTCTTGCCGTGCACTTCACCCCAGTTGCCATTTGCCATTCCTTTTGTAGGTCACTTGATGTCATCCTGCGATTGCTGAGTGACTGCTGGTCATCCCGGTCAGTGGAGTCATTCTTGCCCTCTGCCGATCTGTAGCATTGTTTGTTGTCCTCAATGTCTGCTGCTTTTTCTTTTTGTATTGGACTGCCGTCTTAGAAATTTTAGGGATGGAGGCAACACGAGGCTCACTGTATCTCTCTGCTAGTAAAGCTAAGGTTGAGCCCTTCTTGTCCTCACTCAAGACTTTTCTCTTGAACTCCTTTGGCATGGTTAAGTTATTTTATTTATTTTTTTAATTTTTTTATTCCTATTACTTTTGGGATATTACTAGCACTTGTTTTGCCATCGAGCTTGTCCTATTGCACGAGGATTGTGAACACCACAGCAGGGTTTTTTTTATACTTTCCTTCGTTAAATAAGATTTGGTTCAGGTGATCACCTAATCAGAAGCACATTAAGTAGAACGAGGTATACTCTGGTTGGGATTCAACGGACACTGGAATGAAATGGCTCAGACATGTAGAGAAGCTGTGTGTATGTATAATATATATTTATATATAATTCTGCAATGGTCTCAACTTTTGCCAGAGCTATACACAAGAGTTCAGTGGGTGGTACTACTCAGTGACTGACAGCAAGCTCTGCATATAGTGAAGAATGTCAATCACTGAAAGACCTGCCCACTGGACTCATGCATGCAGTCACCAGGGAGGTCAATGAATAACTTGCAAGCTTTACTGAAACCTTTCCCCAAAAATGTATATCAGTCTGATCGGCTCACCCTACTAAAACCTCCTGTCTGCAGATCAGATACAATTTTACACATTAGTCTCTAACCTTTAGGGTATGTGCACACGTTGCAGAGTCTGCATCTCTTCGCAGAATCTGCAGGTCAAAATCCACGTGCTTTTTGTGTGGGTTTGGCATGCGTTTTTACACCTGCAGATACCTATAATGGAAGGAGTGTAAAAACGCTGCGGAATCCGCGCAAAGAATTTACATGCTGCAGAAAATAAAACTCTGAATTTCTGTGCGAATTTTTCTGCAGCCTGTGCACAGCGGTTTTTTTTTTATACACTAAACATTGTACTGTAAATCACTTGAGGATCTGCAGGGGCGGATCTGCAACGTGGGCACATACCCTGATTTAGATATTAGTTCCCTAGTCGCAAAGCGGACTGGGTGGCTGAGAGTAAAATTTTACTTTAGTGCACTATCTTATAAGATTGTATTTGTGCAGATAACAAATGGTCAAGACTATAGATCTGTTCATGTTGGTTTAGTTATTCCTGCATGTCCAGCACTTAAAACAAGTTGGATTTTAGTGAATATTAATTACAAGTCTTGTTGATCCTATTATACAATGATGTAAATTGGGTGTTTACCAAAATATTGTAAACAGAACTTCATTTTCATTGATTGACAATTGTCATGTGCCGTGAAGCTTGTCTAGGTGCATTTTCTGGCTAGCTTTAGTGATGTGGCAGGAGGAATAGCTGAGAAATCCTGTGTAGTGTTTATAAATGGCTGGGAAAAGTAGGATACATGAGTGATGCGGCTTCTGCTTTCATACGTGCACAGACTGAGAGATGGTGATGGGAGTGTATTGTTAATTGAACTTGAGTTGGCTTCTGTACTGCAGCGTAGTGAGATGCATACAATCTAATTCTTGTTTAGAGGTAATATCTGTCTGATGGGTGTCACTGTAGTTACACAGTGGGTTTACTGACTGGAAAACAAGAAAAATGTCTGCCTCTATGGTCACTACCACAGCTCAAAGTTCTCCAGTTGAAATAATCCCCGGACATATTTTTCATAATTTCTGCAAATCTAACTCCTGTGGACTTCAGCTTTGCTGCCAATGTTTCCTTGAAGGTCTGGGTTTGTGGCTTGTTATATCTTGTATGTATTTATTTATTTATTTATTTTTTGGGGTGGTGGCTTTAAAGGTATCTGAGATGCAATCTGACTTTATGTCTTGGCCGTCTCTACACTCATCCAGGATAAAAACCACGTACGAACAATGAGGGATGGTGGAAACACTGCATGTAGTGAGTGACTAATTCTAATGTCCTCTTCTAGCATCATATTTGGGCTGCTATCCTTTCTACGTGGTGCTTCAGATCTATTGGTGACCTGTAGTCGGCAGAAACTGAACTATGGGATATTGTTAAACTATATTTACTTCTGGTGTTGGTTGATAAAAGTTCAATACAGATGATCAGGGCTCAAAGTTGTACGCAGTATCTGCTAAGTCTAGACCAGTCTGAAGTTCATTTTGTTTTTTTTCCTCTTTCCACTATTTGTGACCATTAAAGGAGATGGTTATCCATAAATGTCATTAGGAATAAGCTCCTAAATATCTTTTGAATTGGCCAAACAATTTTCTCCAGGAATCACTATAGAAGCCAAATGGCTGCTGTCTTGTTAGTGGCAAGTGTTCTAGAATAGTGGTAGACTGTGTGCAGTAAGATGCTCCCCATCTGTGATCTGCAGATTGCTTGACAGGTGATGTAGGACATGTCCAGGTCACTGCAGTGGGGCTCCCTGCTACTGTACATGCCCTATTGCTATTCTAGGACCACTTACACTCAGTGTAACAAGATGGTGCATATTTTAAGTATAAATGTTTCTACACATTATATTGTAACAACAAAAACCTAAAGATGAATTGCAATATATTTTCGTGTACATGTGAATCTCATATTCATGCTGGCCACTAAACAGTAAAAACCGAAGATAAAAACAAAATAAGCAAATACCCTGCAGTAAATAAATGGCAATTTAATTAAAAAAGAGAGAAACTTAAGCCATCCCACCACGTCAAGGTGCCCCTATGTTAGGACTGTGCTGCATTCACACCAACTTATGTTCCAGTCATCTCTTTAGTTTTTTGCCCTATTCAAATAAGGGGTTGGCCTCACTTTTCCTTGAGCTGGTAACTTAATTCATTTAGTTCCCCATGGCTAGCTGTCCATTAGCTGGTTCTGTTTTTCTCAGCACTTATTCACATTTGTCACTCAACATACAGTTGTGGCCAAAAGTATTGCCACCCCTGCAATTCTGTCAGAAAATACTCAGTTTCTTCCTGAAAATGATTGCAAACACAAATTCTTTGGTATTATCTTCATTTAATTTGTCTTAAATGAAAAAAACACAGAATTGTCCTAAAGCCAAATTGGATATAATTCCACACCAAACATAAAAAAGAGGGTGGACAAAAGTATTGGCACTGTTCGAAAAGTCATGTGATGCTTCTCTAATTTGTGTAATTAGCAGCACCTGTAATTTACCTGTGGCAACTAACAGGTGTTGGCAATAACTAAATAACACTTGCAGCCAGTTGACACAGATTAAAGTTGACTCAACCTTGGTCCTGTGTCCTTGTGTGTACCACATGGAGCATGGAGAAAAGAGAGAAGACCAAAGAACTGTCTGAGGACTTGAGAAACCAAATTGTGAGGAAGCATGAGCAATCTCAAGGCTACAAGTCCATCTCCAAAGACCTGAATGTTCCTGTGTCTACCGTGTGCAGTGTCATCAAGAAGTTTAAAGCCCATGGCACTGTGGCTAACCTCCCTAGATGTGGAAGGAAAAGAAAAATTGACAAGAGATTTCAGCGCAAGATTGTGCGGATGTTGGATAAAGAACCTCAACTAACATCCAAACAAGTTCAAGCTGCCCTGCAGTCCGAGGGTACAACAGTGTCAACCTGTACTATCCGTCGGCGTCTGAATGAAAAGGGACTGTATGGTAGAAGACTCAGGAAGACCCCACTTCTTACCCCGAGACATAAAAAAGCCAGGCTGGAGTTTGCCCAAACTTACCTGAAAAGCCAAAAACGTTTTGGAAGAATGTTCTCTGGTCAGATGAGACAAAAGTAGAGCTTTTTGGGCAAAGGCATCAACATAGAGATTACGGGAGGAAAAAAAAGAGGCATTCAAAAGAAAAGAACACGGTCCCTACCGTCAAACATGGCGGAGGTGCCCTGATGTTTTGGGGCTGCGGTATCCCGAAGCTCCCGGGCGTCCCGCGTGACTTCCGGTTGGGCGGGGTCGCGGTGACGTCAGGGGGCGGTCGGAGGAGGTGCTTCCGGGTCGGCGGCGCCACTGCGCATGCGCGAGAAAAACAAGATGGCGGCACCCATCGCAAACGCCGATGAGCGTCTGCTCTCCGGCCGGGTGCGGCGCCAGCTGGGGAAGGGAGCCCTATTAGGGGGGGAGGGGCGCGGCACGCATACTGCTGTCCGGAGGAGGGGTATATAGGCAGGAACCGGGCAGGGTGCCTTGCCTTGGCCACATTATTGCGAGCAGTAATGGAGAGCGAGCAGCAGCAGCAGCAACGTCTGCAGCAGCGACAAACATCTCTGCCACCCCTGGATGACCTTCGGCAGGTGAAGCAGAAAAAGAAAGTCACGTGACAGTGAACGTGCGGGACGAAATGACCAGTCCAGCCATAAAAGCTCCTCTAAGCAGACAGGAGCATCGTCTGAGAAGAATCCCCCTCATCCTCCGGTACTTGAGAGTGGCACTGGTAAGTGATCTTCGTGAAAGTTCACTCAGTGACGGGGCCCCCCTTCTGTGCTTTATTCTAGGGGAAGAAGGCTTCAAGTAAAACTAAACACAGGGAATGCGCACTCTGTGCATGCCCATTACCGGACTCATGCCCCAAAAGATTGTGCCCCCCCCTGTATTCAGCAGACAGTGGCGGAAGAGTCGCCCGCGGTAGCAGCGAGTTTGAGAGACATTGTTAGGGCAGAAATGAAGGAAACCCTAAAGTCACTGTCCCAGCCGGAAACTATAAAGGGCGGGGTCCCGGTGGAGTCCGATTCCTCGGCAGAATGGAGGAGAAGTAGAGACTCCCAGGCTTCATCTCCCTCGTCCTCCTCAGGAGAAGAGGACTCTGGGCGGTTTTGTCTGCCTCTTGACCGGGTAGACAAGCTGGTCAAAGCAGTCAGAGGGACAATGGAAGTAGAGGAGCCTAAGCCCCAATTATCCATGCAGGATGTCATGTTCAGGGGGCTGGAGCAGAGGAAGCATAGTCTTCCCGTTAAATCAGAAGATCCAGGATCTAATCCACAGAGAGTGGAAAAAAACGGATAAAAGAGGGTCGCTACCACCAGCCCTCAAACGCAGATATCCCTTCGACGATCCGGCAGTAAATACTTGGGACAAGGCCCCCAAATTAGATGCGGCCATTGCAAAAGCATCGAAAAGATCCTCGCTGCCCTTTGAGGACATGGGATCCCTTAAAGATCCCCTAGACAGGAAGGCAGACACCTTCCTTAAAAATACTTGGGAGATGGCAGCCGGTTCCTTAAGACCAGCAGTGGCGTCAACATGCACAGCCAGGTCCATGATGGTCTGGTTGGACCAGTTGGAGTCACAATTAAAACAGGGTACGTCAAGACAAACAATTCTTGGGGCCCTACCAACAATCCAAGAGGGAGCAGCCTTCCTAGCAGACGCCTCGGCGGATGCAGTAAGAATGGCAGCCAGAGCAGCAGGTCTCTCTAATGCGGCTCGTAGAGCCCTGTGGCTAAAGTGCTGGCAGGGAGACATTCAGACCAGGGCGAAGCTTTGTACTATTCCGTGTGAGGGGGAATATTTGTTCGGCGCAGTCCTGGACGAACTGCTTGAGAAGGCTGGGGACGACAAGAAAAAATTCCCAAATCTCTGGCCTACATCCTACCGACGCCCATTTGGTAGAAGGAGATTCCGTCTGGGGAGAAGGCCCAATTCTTCGCCTACTAGAGACCGTCCCAGATGGGAAGATAGAAGGAGAAGAGGTACGGGCTACATGTTTAGACGCTCGTCTAGAGATCAAAAGAGACCGAATCAATGACTAGCAATTCCCATGGGAGGTAGACTATCATCCTTCCTTCCGGCATGGTCACAGATTACAAATAGTGACTGGGTGCGCAATGTAATATCCACCGGGCTTAGATTGGAGTTTACCCAGGTCCCGCGGGATACCTTTAAATCCACTCCTTTAAGATCTTCACCCCTCGAACAAGCAGCTTTAGAAGCGGAGGTCTTGAGCCTATGCCAGAAAAACGTCCTGATAGAGGTTCCGGAAGCTGAGAGAGGAAGAGGGTTCTACTCTCCCTTATTCCTGATCCAAAAACCTGATAAGACATTTAGAACGATCATTAACTTACGTTTCCTTAATAAATTTTTGGTGAACCGTACTTTTAAGATGGAGTCCATCAATACGACAATAAAAATATTGTTTAAAGGGTGTTTTATGGCAGTCATAGATTTGAAAGATGCGTACTATCATGTACCTATCCATGCAGACTTCCAGCAGTTCCTGAGGGTGGCGGTTTCAATAGACGGCACAGTCCGTCATTATCAATATAGAGCCCTTCCCTTTGGTCTCTCAGCAGCGCCCCGGGTATTTACAAAGATAGTGGCCGAAGTTATGGCGCATTTACGGGAGGTGGACATCCTGATTGTTCCATATTTGGATGATTTTTTAATTGTGGGAAAATCAGGGGGCCATTGTACATCCCAGATAGAAATGTCGGGGTCGTAAACGACAATAAATCCTCATTCACCAGTCATTCCAAATCATTGTGCGAGCGCAAAACATCTGGTACCAATTAAGAATGACTCAGACACGCAGCTGATTCAGTCTTAGCTAATGTCCCGCATCCACACCTGTCAGGAGCAGTACAACAACTGGCTTTATTTACAAATACACAATACTATATTGAGTGTTAGGGGAAGGCGTGCATTAGGCGGGGTTTATGCAGTATACATCTAGTGTCCAGTCTCTCTCTGATTCGTCAAAAAGTCTCCCGATGGTTACTTCTTCTTCATATTCCTGAGTTATCTTTTTTTTTTAGGAGAAATGAAACTTAACTTAACTCTTTAGACACTGAATTTAAGTGAAAGTGAACACTGGCAGCCATCTTTAATACAGTTACATTTGCATTAGCAAGCAATTAGGAAAAACTTATTGTTTCACAGTATAAAAGTATAAAAGTTATATAAGAAAATATATTTTCACCTTGACAATCCCCCCTAAACACTAAGTTTTTCCCTTAATGAAAGATCCTTCGAGACTGTCCATGCGATGGGAAAAGGGGAGGTGGATTTCTTCATCCAGACACCTCAGAAGCTCTCCCCTAGCGAGAGGCCTCCAGGCAGCTGAACCCTTCACTAACCTCACATGGAGTTCTCCCGCTGTCCCTAAACTAAGTCTCTTAACATCATCTGAGAATGGGGGGTTTTGTCTACTCTCTTGAGGGGAATATACTTAGGGATCTCCCCTAGATCAGTATCGTACTCTGGTGGGTCTACTTCTTGATTGAGGAAGGTGCCAGTCGGAGTTGCTTTGGCAATAACCTTTTTATACAAGGGAATAACACAACAAAGAGTTATCGATCCAATTACAAGGAGGGCAATCAGTACTATACAAGCTTGTTGAAGGAATCCCTTGAGTCCACCCAACCAGCCGGAAAAGAAAGATGTGTCTACTCCAGCATTAGTTTTCAATTC
This sequence comes from Dendrobates tinctorius, assembly GCF_039654945.1. Lineage (NCBI taxonomy): Eukaryota > Metazoa > Chordata > Amphibia > Anura > Dendrobatidae > Dendrobates > Dendrobates tinctorius. The sequence continues at coordinate 10,651,440 of NW_027361730.1, read as the reverse complement.
TGCTGCTAACCCAGTTATCTTTTTAAGGGCTATCATGGTTTTTCCATTCACTCCAGAGTTCTGAGGGATATAGGTACAACACTCCTCTCCCACCATCCCACAAACTCCTCCTTTCTCAGCTAATATCATATCAAGGGCTAGTCGATTTTGGAGTGTCATTCTAGTGTTGGGGCCCAATTCGTCAACTATACCTTGGAAGGCATCTTGGCTGAAATTGACAAACCTTTGTTCACTGTAATATATGTAATTGATCCATTCAACATTTTTATTAATCTGCACCTGTGGGATTATAGAAGCAAAGCCAGCATAGATCTGGTTCTGGGCTTTAAATTGGTCAGGCACCCCCCTTGGCACTCCAATAGCATCAATATATACTAGTGGATCTTCTTCATAACTCATATGGAGCTGATCGAGGCTTCTCCTTTTCCTGGTAGGTTCATCAGGTATCTTTGGATCCCAGGGTAGAATCTTGAACTGCATAGCTAGTTTAACAAGGGTGCATTGGCCTGTCCAGGCATTTGGCAACCTAGGACGGAGCTTACCATCTCCACATAACCAATAAATGTCATACATATATTGTGTATGTTTGATTAACAAGTCAGTATCTAGAGAACTATTCTCTTTGCAGAAACCTGTCTCGAAGATCCCTACTGGTGTACCTGTGGTGTCGTGGGAATTATAGCAGGTGTAATTGTCAGCTAATACAGTTACTTCTCCTGGGACCTTTAGTTTGGGTTCCTTATGAATTAGTGGGATGTAATCTGGGCAATCAGTGGGCTTCAAACCTTTCAACAAATTCATGACACAGGCAGTGGTGTTGTCATCAGGGAAAAGCAATGCATGTGTGTATAGGTGTGTATTCGCAGCAGCACAAGCAATACATCCTACAGAGATATTCTGGACTTTTACATTGTACCTCACCCATTCTAACCACAAATTTTTCCTTGGGGCTGTTTGTGTTTCTATGGAGAAAACCTCTTGCCAACTGAGACCTGGAATGGGGATCACTTCATTAACTACATTTTGCAAACGCTCACCTGGGCCTATTTTAGGTGTACTGGTAACGGGGGGCCTTGGTTGGTCTGAAGCTAATATCCTGAAGCCGTATATGGCCTAAATACGCATAAGGTCCAGCACTAAATACATAATTATAATGCCTTCCTAGTACGAACGTCTGCAGATCAGCAGATTGAGGGCTTTCAATATTTAGGAGAAGGGGGTGACAGCTTCTACCCCATTTACAGCCCCTAAATGGTTGCAGAAGGGCTGTTAGATGCATTCTCTCACGAAGACTCCTACCCGTCCCATCCTTGGGGAACATGGCTTCGCTAGGTTTATATCCCCAATCATTCCCCGTACTCCAGGCAGCATCTGTCCAATAATGACAATTATTGTTGTCTTGTCTGGTAACACACATATAGAACTGGATGATCCCCTCTACCACCCGTTCAGTCTCAAGGCACTTGACTACATCACAGAAATCAAATCGCCAGATATTCACCGGGGCTGTCAGGTTTACCCAGAGAATAAAGGGACCAGAATTCTTATTTACAATAGGGGCCGAAGAGGTAGGGGCGAGGATGGCCCCCAGTCCCAAGGTCAAAAACAACAGCAACATTTCCCTTCAGTCACTACTGTGACTAAACACTGGTTCGGTCTCTTTTACAGTGTGAAGCATGAATCCAGGTGCTCTTTCCTTCAAGTTTTACTGCAGTGGGGGTGACCAGGATCACCGTGTGGCGTCCTTCAAATCTCGGCTGGAGACAATCTCTGCGCACAAACTTTTTCACATACACCAGGTCTCCTGGCACAAAGTCATGGACCACGTCACCTGTGGATTCTGGAAGAGAAGCAGAAACTGTAGAGTGGGTGTTAGACAGTTCATTAGACAATGCAATCACAAATTGTACAACTTTATCATTTGTCTCAGACAACTCTTGTGGCCTAATGTCTCCTATTTTAGGTGGAGCACCAAAAAGAATCTCAAAGGGAGTCAGGCCGTGTTTTCCCTGTGGGGTGTGTCTGATATGGTATAGGACCACGGGGAGCAAATCTGGCCATGGGAGTGGGTGGTCCTGGCTCATTTTAAGCAACTGGGTCTTAATTGTGGAGTTCATTCTCTCAACTTTGGCTGAACTGGAGGGGTGATAGGGGGTGTGCAGACCCAAATCTGTCCCTAACATGTGCCACAATTCCTCGTAGACATTGGCAGTGAAGGCTGGGCCTTGATCTGATTCAACAACTTCGGGAATTCCAAATCTGCACGAAATTTCAGTGATTAGCTTCTTAGCTGTAGTTTTGGCAGTCATGTTGGTCACTGAGTAGGCTTCGGGCCATCCTGAGAACATATCCACAGCCACTAGGACGTACTCATACTTTCCTGACTTGGGCATCTGAATATGATCAACCTGGATTCTCTGCCAAGGGTAGTCTGGTTTGGCAAGATGCTGAAGTGGAACCTTGGCGGTGGCTGTTGGGTTACAGATGGCACAGACTGGGCAGGCTCTTGAGTAGGCTGTGACAGTGGTAGAGATTCTTGGGGCCCAGTAGAGCTTCTTGATACAGGCCAGAGCTTGGTTCTTTCCTCGATGAGTTGATCCATGAGCCCATGCTGCAACGGCTGGATACATTCTTTTGGGTAGACAGGGTTTCCCATCCACCTTGAGTCTAGGAAATTGGTATTGTCCGGCAGAACTACGATTCCCATGAATGGCTCCTGCAGCTTCCCACTGCTTCTTTTCTTCTTTAGAGGTCAACTTTTGTTCTTCCCACAATCTCTCTTCAGGTGGTCGGGCTGGCTTCCAGACAGATCCGGTGGCAGGGTATTCCATTTCCATGTCTTCTATCAACTCCCTCTTCTTTCTTCGGGCTTCGGACTTCTCAAAGTCTCGTTCTTCTTCGGCTTGGGTAGCTTCTTTGGTTGCCTGTTCTCTTGTTTGTGCTCTGGTAAGCACAGGCATCACAGGTGTATCAGTGCCTTCCCAACAGGGTTTTTCTGGTGCTGTTTCTTCTTCTTCCCACTTTGCTGAGACATTCTTTATGGCAGCAGCTTTGGCAGCTTGATCTGCTAAATGGTTTCCTCTAGTCTCCTTCGAATTGACTTTCACGTGAGCTTTGACCTTGATCACCGCAATTTGTACAGGTAGCTCCAATGCCTTCATCAGGGCTTTTAATCCTTAGTGCATGTTTAACAGGGGTTCCTGTAGCCGTAATGAACCCTCGGGACTTCCACAGGAATCCAAAATCGTGACAGATTCCATAGCCGTATCTTGAGTCAGTGTAGACATTGGCCGTCTTCCCTTCTGCTAGATAACATGCTTGTTGTAGGGCCACAAGTTCGGCTTCTTGAGCCGAAAGGTGAGGTGGCAAGGCTTCAGCCAGAAGGACTTCTGTTTCAGTGGTGACCGCATATCCAGTGTGGAACTTGCCATAAGAGTCTGCAAATCGAGATCCATCAGTCCATAGTTGCAAATCAGGGTTGAGAAGTTCTTGAGTTACCACATTTTGTGGTGCAGAGGCTTCTTGTTCCAGTGCTTTTACACAGTCATGCGGGTCATCAGGTGACCTCCGGTCTGGTAAGTCCTTATACCCGTCAGGGAACTCCCCCCTAGAATGTGGAAGCAAAGTGGCTGGGTTGATGGTAGTACATTTCTGGAAGGTGATGTTGGAGGGCAGAAGTAGAGAGCACTGAAGTCTGAGATGTCTTTGGCTCGTTAGATGCTTAGGAGATGTTTGTTGGAGGACAGCAGAGAGATCATGTCCAGCTTGAATGACCAAGTCATGACCAAGTGCTATGTCAGCAGACTTATCCAGAAGAACATGGGCTGCATGCACAGCCTTGAGGCAGGAAGGAGCAGTTCTGGCAACAGGGTCTAGCCTGGCTGAGTAGTAGGCCAGAGGACGGAAACGATCAGCATGTTTCTGTGCCAGCACACCAGAGGCATGTCCTTCAGATTCTGAAACAAAGAGATGAAACGGCTGAGTGTAGTCAGGGAGACCCAGAGCAGGGGCGCTGACAACAGCTTCCTTGAGAGCCAGGAAACAGTCCTTTTGCTGAGCATAGATATACGGATTTTCAGCATGATCCCAGTCCGGTCCTCCAGTCTTGAGGCAATCATACAAAGGTTGCATGAGTCTTGAAGCATCCGGAATCCACTGTCTGCAGTAGGTAATGAGTCCTAAGAAAGACTGCATAGCAGAGTATGTCTTTGGATAAGGGATATCCTCGATTGCATGTTTTCTGTCCTCGGTGAGGTGTCTCGAGCCTTGAGAGATGCAGTGTCCGAGGAAGACGACTTTCTCTTTGCACCACTGGACCTTGGCCTTTGAGACTTTGCAGTTGGCAGAATGAAGAAAAAGGAGCAAGGACTCAGAAGCAGCAAACAGATTCTCTTCAGTTCCACAGAGGAGTAGGTCATCAACATACTGGAGAAGTGTGACATGAAGATTCTGTAACACCCACGGATCCAGGGTCATCTTCATAGCATGAGTGAACTGGTTAGGGGAGTTCTGGGCACCCTGTGGTGTCCTGGTCCAGGTCAGCTGAGATCCTTGAAACGTGAAGGCAAATAAAAACTGTGAGTCTTCATGAAGCGGGACACTGAAGAAAGCATTAGCCAGGTCAATAACGGTGAAGAGTGTTGCTGAAGTAGGCACTTGAGAAAGCAAGGTGTTTGGGTTGGGTACCACAGGAGTTTCCAAGATGGTGGCTGAATTGACTGCTCTGAGGTCCTGTACAAGTCTGTACTTCGGAGGGTCTCCAGGAGCTGTCTTCTTCTTCACTGGAAACAGGGGTGTGTTACAGGGTGAAACACATCTGATTAGCACTCCAGAATGTAAGAGGGATGTAATCTGAACTCCAAGGCTCCGCTCTTGGGCAGCCTTACGCGGATACTGAGGTAGTCTGGGGTATGGGTGCCCAGGTTTGAGGTGGACTTTTACTGGAGGCACTTTGAGCAGACCCACATCCTCAGGTCCAGTTGACCAGAGTGGTAGGTAGATTGGGCAAATCCGGGGAAGGTGTCGTTTGCAGAGTCATCAGAGGGAAAGCCTTAAGGACACAACGATCTTCAGTGCCTTGTTGTGAGGCAGGATCTTGTAATTGCAATTCCATCCCTTGATCACCGAAGATGATGGTAGCGTGAAGCCTTTGAAGGAGGTCAGCTCCTAGAAGGTTGACGGGGCAGGTTTCAGACACCAGAAATTTGGCAAAGACACCAGAGAATGGGCCAGCTGGGACGGGAACAGTGAGTGGTGATGAGGTTTGTTGACCTTCAACTCCAATACATGTGAGGAAATCTGAAGACAGGGAGATTGTAGGAGGCAGCTGAGATGAAGAGATAACAGAGGTGGCCGCCCCAGTGTCCACTAAGAACTTGAGAGGTTGATTGTCCACTTCCAGGGTCACTGTACCACAAGACGAGGAAGTACAGGTGGCGGGAAAAGTGGGCACCGGTTGGCCTGAACTTCATGAGTGTGGAGGAGGAAGAGGTCTCTGAGGGTGCCCCCTGCGAGGACAACTTCTTCTCATATGACCAGGGCTGGCACACTCCCAACACAGAGGTCTCCCTTGGTCATCACGAACTGGTCTGTCCCTGTAGTTTTGGCCCTGGGACCCTCTCGGCCTCAAGCGTGGTGATCCATACCGATCCTGAGCCTGATACACCATAACAGGTACTTCTGAGGCTTCTGCCTTATACATGGCTGGTTTCTTCTTGCCTTTGTCCTTCTGTGCTTCCTTCTCTGCTTCCTTTTCTGCTTCTTTTTCTTCCCTTTGAAGCATTTTCTGATAACTCTTCACAACAGTGAGGGCCTGTTTTAGGGGACCATCAGGTAATTCGGGACGAAGCTTCATGACCTTATCCTTCAGTGGATCTTCCAGACCATCAATAAAAGCACGGACCAACAAGGCTGCCTGCGTCTTCACATGAGTTGAATAACCCAAGTCTTCAAACTGCATAGTTAGTCTGGCAGCGTATTTCTCCACAGCTTCACCAGATTCTTGTTGTATATCCTGTATTGATCCTGCTTCGTCACAGAGACGATCCTGGGCCCACTTTGTGAGTTGAGCGATAAACTCCTTTCCAGACTTGAACTTGTTGAGAGGTCCTGCTTTAGTGGGGTCCAATTCCTTCATGATGGTGGGGAGAAAATATTCGGAGGCTTTGATTGAGGTGATGCCTGATAGATCAGACCATGTAGCCCCGTAGATGCTCCTAGTCTGTTCCAGTTTCCTTACATACTGCATGGGAAATTTGTCCGGGTCAGGTAACTTGTTAACAATAGCATCAATTTGTACCGGAGTGAAGGGTTTGTATTTCAGCTTCAGCCCTTCTTCTTCTTCGTCATGTGTCACTGCCTCATCCTTCGGGGCAGTTGGGGGTGCTGTGGGTATTACCTCATCCAGGGGCTTTATACCTGTGTGCATCAGTGGTATCATGTATTCAGCTACCAAGGGCATGATGCCCTCTAATCCGGATTCATGGTAACAGACGATCCTAACTTCTTGTAAATCGAGATCTGGGGTTGATTGGAGACAATTCTTGATGACTTCAACGTGTTCCTTCATACAGGGGCCCAGTGGGTATCCAAAGAGTCCTGAAGATATCAATGGTATAGCCAAAGTTCTACGAGGAAGTGTATCTCTCCCTAGCCGTCCTGCAAAGATAAGCACTGTCTGTAAGGCGGTCTGCAATATTGTACGGCAATGCTCGGGTGTCCTGTAATCATATATAGGGCCTGCAGTGTGTAACACTATATCACAGGGCAAATTCCCTCCCTGGGTGGACATAGCGTCTCCTGGATGCAAGGGGCCATAATTGGTAAGGTAGGCCTGACACTCTTGGGTTATGGCTGGGCCTCCCTTTTTAGCTATCTGTTGGGCCAAACCACCTCTATGCGACAGGGTAGAGTTAGCTGGGTTCACTATGGCTCCTACCTGGTGGGTAACTATGTCCCCATACCCCACTGAGAAAAGAACCTGGGAGCCCTGAGGTGTGATGTAATAGCGTGAATGACAGGGGAACCAGATTTCAGGGTCTTGGGGCAACCTAGAGGATTTGTTGAGAGGGGTAGGTAGTGGGCTCCTTCTGGGCCGGGGGGATTCGAACGGACCTAATAGCAGTGGCGGGGCAGGGGGAATTGTAGCAACCTGATTGTCAGAATCTTCTGATCCCTCATCATCTCCGATAGCTTGGCGCCTCATACGCATTACGGACCGGAAAGCCGTACTGCCGGTCAGGGCATCAAGAGTGAAGGGACCTTGACCAGGTGTATTTACAAATATCACAGTGGGTTGCACCGGGAGACTAGGCCCAGAGGCCGGAACAGAAACAGGAACATTAGAGGTGGGAACAGCATCGGTCGGTGCCGGAGGTTTCTCAGGAAGTGGTGGTCCCTGATAGTACTCGCCGGAAAGTGTTACCAGCGGACATAGTGGCTGGGGAGGAATTCCGGGTGCACCAAGATGGCTGCCGGTGGAGGCGTGGCATGCCCCACTTCCGTCCATGGTCTGGGCGGAACCCCAAGGACGGCCCGCCCCACACACGGCAGGTTTCCACCCAGGTTGGATTCTGCACGCCACAAACAGGACACACCCACGCTTCTGGAGAGCTCGTCTTGTCGCCATTATAGGGCGGTGGTTGGGACTGCATTTTCATCATCAGTGGCACGGCGGCCATTTTACAATCTATAAGATCACAGTTCAAAGGCATTTTATAACCAAACACAGGTTCCGCATTGTCTGATCCTCCTTCCCCATCAATCTCTTTCCATCCTTCATTCTTCAAGCCTCGCGCAACTCGCAGATGAGCTTGTGCTTGTTCTAACAATCCTTTATCTTTCAACATGCCTCGTTTGTTCTCTATGAGATTATGCCACATAGCCGGCTGTAATCTCCCTGACGAGGGCAATCCTACATGCTTACACAATCTCTCAACATTCTTGACTGCCTTCTTGCCTTCCCGTGACGCTACTATTGCCTTGACCTCCACCGCATCCTCATCTAACTTGTGGGGCACAGACTTCTTCTGCTTTAAGATACGCAGCATGACTCTTACAGAATACTATGGTTCTCTGCAGAAAAACCACTGGTAGCGATATCAACACTGATGTTCCACAGTACGGAGCCTCACGTTCGACGTACCAGGAAAAGAGCCTCGCGCTCAATATTTCCTTTCCCTAACCTTGAACAGTGATTAACAGATTATCTTGCCACGATATTCCAACAGTCGGGAGGCGGTCTCCTAGTGAGAGCCCTCCACAGAAATACAGGTGGTCCCTTCTCGGGACGTCTTAATTACCTAGTTGGTACAATATCACAGAGGCTGCGTCTCCTATCCCTTCCTCTAAGTTGCCCCACAATCTGCAACTAGCTCAATTTATCACTCCAATTCACTACTAGACAATAGTCACGGGTAGGGTGGTTAAATGGAGTACAATGACCGGTGGAGGAGGTGTGGTGTACATGAGGACGCGCAGAATGCGACGTCTCTCAGTTGCTGGTTCAGAGCGTGGCACAGGATCGCACTCAGTCTCACCACTCGACCGGTCACCCCTCAGACCCAAGGAGACCACAGACAAACCAATAACGGCTGAGACACTAGCAAGTGTGACACATACAGTGTATATGATCTCACTTACCGTGTTTTGGAGGGTGATCAGTCCTCGAGGTCAGCCACTACAGGTATCATCCACAGACATCCAGGCATGGGTCCAGAGGAGCCTCGGATCACTGTCCACGCCCCCCGTTGGGCTCCAAATTGTCGGGGTCGTAAACGACAATAAATCCTCATTCACCAGTCATTCCAAATCATTGTGCGAGCGCAAAACATCTGGTACCAATTAAGAATGACTCAGACACGCAGCTGATTCAGTCTTAGCTAATGTCCCGCATCCACACCTGTCAGGAGCAGTACAACAACTGGCTTTATTTACAAATACACAATACTATATTGAGTGTTAGGGGAAGGCGTGCATTAGGCGGGGTTTATGCAGTATACATCTAGTGTCCAGTCTCTCTGATTCGTCAAAAAGTCTCCCGATGGTTACTTCTTCTTCATATTCCTGAGTTATCTTTTTTTTAGGAGAAATGAAACTTAACTTAACTCTTTAGACACTGAATTTAAGTGAAAGTGAACACTGGCAGCCATCTTTAATACAGTTACATTTGCATTAGCAAGCAATTAGGAAAAACTTATTGTTTCACAGTATAAAAGTATAAGTTATATAAGAAAATATATTTTCACCTTGACAGAAAGAGCTAAGTCCAGGTTAGAAAACCTCGGATGGATATTAAACTACGAGAAATCCCGACTCCAGCCCTCAAAAATACAAAAGTTTCTAGGCTTACTATTAAATTCAGAAACTCAGCAGTGTCTGTTGCCATTGGATAAAATGCAAAGGATACAGCAGCAGGTTCTTCGGGCGGTTGATAATCCTTCTATGACCCTCAGACAGGCCATGTCCCTGTTGGGATCTCTAACCTCATGCATCCCAGCAGTTAGGTGGGCACAATTCCATACTAGAGCCCTTCAGAAGGATGTCCTATTTAATAGCAGGGCCTTAAGACACTCCTTACAAGGTCAACTGTTGCTAAGCCCCTCGACTGTCACATCGCTTAGATGGTGGCTCGATGATGAGAACCTAGCCTCAGGGGTGCCCTGGATAACGCAGATAACCCGTGTTATAACCACAGACGCTAGTCCCTTCGGTTGGGGGGCCCATATGGGGGACATAGTGGTACAGGGACAGTGGGATACGGAGATCTCATCCAACCAAAGAGAGCTATTGGCGATAGAGCAGGCAGTCAAAAAACTCATTATGTACCTACAGGGCCATCACGTGAGGATACTCTCGGACAACCAGGTAGCGGTAGCATATATCAACCACCAAGGTGGAACCCGCTCCGACGCCCTGATGCGGACAACAGAACGTCTCCTTCAAATAGCAGAGGGAAGTTTTCTATCTTTGACGGCGCTCCACATCAGAGGAAAGGACAACGTAAAGGCAGACTTTCTAAGCCGCAAGGCTCTAAAGCAAGGAGAATGGGCTTTGAACAGGGATATTTACCACCAGATTGTCCGCAGATGGGGTCGGCCAGAGGTAGACCTCTTTGCCACCAGAGAAAACAGAAAAGAAAAATCGTTCTGCTCTCTGAATCCCAGGGAAAATCCACTAGCAGTGGACGCCCTCCTGATAAGATGGAACTTTTCTCTGGCATACGCCTTCCCGCCATTAAATCTTCTACCTCTGGTAGTAAGGAAGATCAGGGAAGATCGGGCAAGAGTCATATTAATTGCCCCCTTTTGGCCCAGGAGGACCTGGTTTGCATGGTTGAGGACCATGTCTGTATGCGATCCCTGGGTGCTGCCGAACCTTCCGGATCTCCTCTACCAGGGGCCAGTCAGCCACCCACAAGTAGCGAGACTCCATTTGACGGCGTGGTCTATGAAAGGTCACTGTTAGAGGATAGAGGGTTCTCCAAGAAGTTAATTGATACCCTCCTAAAAAGCAGGAAATTGATTACCACTAACATTTATGCTAGGACCTGGAAGCGATTCATGTCCACCTTTCAGTTTGACGCCAGAGACGGAATTCCCACTAAACATATTCTGGAATTTCTCCAGAAGGGTCTCGAATTGGGTCTCTCCACAAGTACATTAAAAGTACAAGTTTCAGCCTTAGGGGCCTTGTTTGCATGTGATATTGCCAATAACTATTGGGTAGCAAGGTTCATCAAAGCAGCGGCTAGATCGAGACCCATACACAAAGACAGATGTGTACCTTGGGACTTAAATTTAGTCCTTACGGCCTTGACAGAAAGACCATTTGAACCTCTGGATTCGGCCTCATTAAAGATTATATCTCTTAAGGCAGCTTTTCTAGTGGCGATAACATCTGCACGTAGAGTGAGCGACATACAGGCACTTTCCAGATTGCCCCCTTACACAGAGTTCTTACAGGATGGAGTAATCCTAAGGCCAGATCCAGCATACCTTCCCAAGGTAGCATCACAATTTCACAGGACACAAGAGATAGTTCTGCCTTCCTTCCTCCCTAATCCGACCAACCCTAAGGAGCAAAAACTTCAGGCATTAGATATTAGGAGATGCTTACTTAAATATTTAGCAGCCACGGATCCTTGGAAGAAGGAGAATGCATTATTCCTATCCTTCCAAGGTCCCAGGAAAGGTTGTAGGGTATCAAAACGCACATTAGTGAGGTGGATTAGGGAGGCTATCTCTCTTGCCTACACAGCAGGTGGAGGTCCGGCTCCGCAGAACCTGAGGGCGCATTCCACTCGTGCCATGGCATCATCTTGGGCAGAAAGATCTGGAGTGTCAATTGATCAGATATGTAAGGTGGCCACCTGGTCATCTCCTTCCACCTTTTTTAACCACTATCGATTAGATATGGGTGCCTCTTCAGATCTCACCATCGGGCTGAGGGTGCTGCAGGCTGTAGTCCCGCCCTAAATTAGTTTACATCTCTGTAATTCTCTCGTGGTGCTGTCATGGGAGTCCGAATAAAGTATTAAGTTACGTACCGGTAACTGTATTTTTCGGAAGCCCATGACAGCACCCTTAGTTCCCTCCCTTGTTCACATATAGGGGTGCACTCCTTTAGAAGATTGTCCACAATTTACGGTATGTGGGAGATGGTATAAAAAAAAAAGAATAAATATATATATATTTCTGCTATATAGGGTAGATAGGTTGTATATGTTGTGTACTAACCATGGTAGCCTCTCAAGCTCTGTAAACCAACTGATGCGTGGGAGAGGTGCCGCCCTTTTTGTATCTGTAGGTTTCCTGTTCCTAAAGGGCGGATCCCCTCTCTCGTGGTGCTGTCATGGGCTTCCGAAAAATACCATTACCGGTACGTAACTTAATACTTTGCAGCATAATGTAGGGCCCAGTGTGAGAAATCTGGGTCTCCCTCAGAGGTCATGGGTCTTCCAGCAGGACAGTGACCCAAAACACACTACAAAAAGCACTAGAAAATGGTTTGAGAGAAAGCACTGGAGACTTCTAAGGTGGCCAGCAATGAGTCCTGACCTGAATCCCATAGAACACCTGTGGAGAGATCTAACAATGGCAGTTTAGAGAAGGCACCCTTCAAATATCAGGGACCTGGAGCAGTTTGCCAAAGAATGGTCTAAAATTCCAGCAGAGCATTGTAAGAAACTCATTGATGGTTACCGGAAGCGGTTGGTCGCAGTTATTTTGGCTAAAGGTTGTGCAACCAAGTATTAGGCTGAGGGTGCCAATACTTTAGTCTGGCCCATCCATTTTTGGAGTTTTGTGTGAAATGATCAATGTTTTGGTTTTTGCTTCATTCTCTTTTGTGTTTCTTTTTATTTAAGACAAATTAAATGAAGATAATAATACCAAAGAATTTGTTTGCAATCATTTTCAGGAAGAAACTGAGTATTATCTGACAGAATTGCAGGGGTGTCAATACTTTTGGCCACAACTGTATGGTAAGGTTTTGATACTGGAGGGGTTAGTGAAAAGGGCAATTTGATTAAACTGTCTAGTGTAGGAAGATTATGTCCGAAAAGTCACGATTCTGATCAAAAAGGTTCATGAGGTAATGGAAAAAAATAGACAAATACAAATGTAAAAAATGGCAAATCATGCTTGACCAATTCAACTGCTGCTTCCAAACGCTTTGGTAGTGCATTCGGATGGCAGGCATTGTTAAATTTCACACATTGGTCTGGCAATGTTATTTATTTATATAGCACCATTAATTCCATGGTGCTGTACATGTGAAAGGGTGTTGCATACAAAGCTTTAGATATTAACAGTAAACAAATTTACAATGACAGACTAGTGCAGAGGGGAGAGGACAATGATTAGTTTTAAGGTACTGTCGCACTAAGCGATATCGCTATAACTTGTGACGTTATAGTGATATTGCTAGCGACATCGCTGTGTCTGATACTTGCCTACGACCTGCTCCCCCGCTGGTTATCGCTGATCGCGCGAGAACGTCCTGGACCGTTTCTCGTCGTCAGCTTCCTCCGGCGCTTCCTGTGGAGAGACGAGCGTGGAGCCGGGAGGGAGGACGCAGGATCGCCTAGTGTGACAGGTAAGTAGCGACCCCCGTCCCCAGCGATGTCGCTGGTGAGATCTGCCTGTGTGGCAGCTCACTAGTGACCACTTAGCGATGTATCAGCGATCCTGACCGCATCATATCTTTACATGTTGGTGGGCCCTTGAGATGGTCTGCCAGTGTTAACTTTAACACGTCACTAATTTAATTAAATTGTACTAATCCTAACTGCCCTTGTCAGGTGAGGACACAAAGATAATTTGGCTTAAACTTGATAAAATCACAAAACTAAATGGGCTTAATATCTTGCTGCATCTACTTTTTTTTTTTTTTTTGTTTCACTTAAAACGCACCAAAAACGAATGGCAACTTTTTTGCAGTTCTTGATTTCTATGGGTGAAAAACACTGAAAGAATTAACATGCTGCTGATTAATCGGAATCCGTGTACATGAGATTTCTGATGTCTCATAGCATTTGCTGGTACTGTGAGGTTATGCACATACAACCAGTAATTGCTGTGGGTTTGATGCTGCGTACTTAAGTAGCATCAAACCAGCAGCATCCAGATGTTGCCACATAGATGTCCACAGACACCCGCGGCTCACCTTTTGGAGACTGTCATGCGGGGCATGTCTTTCCATACTGCAGAATGTCAATTTCTCCTGTGGTGACACTAGTCTCCGCAAGAGAAATTTCACCTGTAGAATGTATTGGACGCAATGAATCTGTGTTGTTCAGTTAACACAAGTGGATTCACCTGAGTTTAATAGATGGATGTGCTTTTTACGCAGCGAACTTGCGATACGTCCAAAGCGCTGCTACTTCCGAATCGTGTGCACCTGACCTAAAAAGCAGCACTTGACTTGTATAAAAATGAGCAAAAAGCACAATATGTGAATGTAGTATAATGGTATGTGCATATGTTATGTATTTGGTGCACAAATATCTGTACCACTTCTGCTTCTCTTGGCAGCAAAACTTTTTTTTTTTTTTTTTTGCTGCAGATTTTCCCCTATTTGTATGGGTGAAATCTTCAGCTGAAAGAATTGATATACTACAGATTTAAATTTGCAACAAATAAGCAATGTGTGTGATACTTCATGACACTTTGCTGTTATCAGGAAACACCTTCAGGTTTTGTGACAAATCTGCACTAAGTACACAAGTATGGCTTCTGACATGTCACTGATCCCTTAGTGACCTGCCTCCCAGTTTACATAATGAATATACACTGCTCAAAAAAATAAAGGGAACACTAAAATACCACATCCTAGATATCTCTGAATGAAATATTCCAGTTGCAAATTTTTATTCATTGCATAGTGGAATGTGTTAAGAATAATAAAACATAATCATCAATCAAATCAAAATGAATATTCCATGGAGGTCTGGATTTGGAATGATACTCAAAATCAAAGTGGAAAATCAAATTACAGGCTGATCCAACTTAAGTGGAAATGCCTCATGACATGGAGAAGATGCTTAGTATTGTGTGTGTGTGTGGCCTTCACGTGCCTGTATGACCTCCCTACTGTACGCCTGGGCATGCTCCTGATGAGGCAGCGGATGGTCTCCTGAGGGATCTCCTCGCAGACCTGGACTAAAGCATCCGCCAACTCCTGGACAGTCAGTGGTGCAACGTGACACTGGTGCAGGGCTGCCACTAGGAATTTCGGGGCCCCATACTGGCAAAATTTATGGGGCCCCCTTGAGACTCCGCCCAGGCTCCACCCCAGTTCTGCCTCCACCCTAGCTCCTCCTTCACCATGCGAACCTTCCAAAATCCCTCCGCTCTTTCATCGAAAAACTTTACCATGCCCTCAATCACACATTAACACCATATCACATACCAAGCCATCAGTTTTTGTTTTGACCAAAGGATTTTTTTAAGCCTGCCACCATGACAAGGTAGACTCTATTGGCAGGGCCCTACTCTACTCTAGCCTAATAAACATTTATAAACTTATTTTTTGGTAACCTTCTTTGTTGGTAACCTTTTTGTTTTTTTTTTTTTGTAAACTTTTTTGTCTGTCAACTTTTTTGTAACTTTTTGTAAACAGATCCTCAGCAGAACTGCAGGTGATGTACAGTACCATTATTGGCTACGTAAAACAAAATCCGCTGTGCACATGCTGCAGATTTTTCTGCGCAGATTTTGTGCGGAATTAAAAGAAGCAGCATGTCCCTTCTTTTGGGCGGTTTTGCTGCAGTTTTCCACCTGCTCCATTCTTGAAATCCGCAGGGAAAAACTGCACAAAAACTGCAGTAAATCCGCACAAAATATGCACTAAATCCGCAGGAAAAATGCTGGTCATTTGACCTGTGGATTTAGTAAAATCTGTGCAGAAAAATCCGCAGCAGAATCCGCACCGTGTGCACATAGCATTATACAGTCAGAATTCAAAAAATCTTTTGTCTATGTTCCCACGGTCAGTAAACGTTGTATAATACCAGAACAGGGAGGGCACCATCAGGAAAAACAGACCAAATATATCGGGGATCCAACCGCTGTATGTCAAAAAGTAGATCCAAATAGAAAAAAAGAAAGCAAAGTAGACATACACACATGCAGGGATCACCCTTAGGCTGTGTGCACACGCTGCGGATTCCGCTGCGTTTCCGCAGCGGTTTTGGCCGCTGCGGACACGCAGCAGTTTTAGCTGCGGTGTACAGTACCATTCATTTGAATGGAAAAAAAAAAACGCTGTGCCGACGCTGCGGAAAAAACCGCTCAGATTTGCTGCGGTTTTGAATCCGCAGAAAGAATTGCATGTCAATTCTTTCTGCGGAAACCGCTGCGGGTTCCTATCTCCACCATTGTGGAGATAGTGAATCCGCAGGACCAAACCGCAGATAATCCGCAGGTCTTTGGACCTGCGGATTATCTGCGGTTTTTGCAAAATCCGTGTGGATTAATCCGCAGCGGATTCCGCAGCGTGTGCACGTACCCTTATAAAGTTAATTTTTAGTACATACTGATGTGCAGGAAAACACCACAGATGCTAAAAACATGTAAAATATATGCAGGTGTCACCAAACGTGACCTATATATAAGGGAGCGGCTAGACGGTCCTGGGCAATATATACAGTAAATGTACAACAATATTCAATAAAAGTTCAGTATTCTATGTAGCATGCCAGAGCAACAAGTATATAATAAACACATATATTCAGTGTATTCGTTGTGGCCAATGAAATCCTCCGAATTTCAAATAACTCTACAATCAAAGTCTTATGTTTAAACAAGAAATATTGATGATATTACAACAAGACACCTTATAAATAACAAACAGCCATGTTAGCAATAGGATTGGCACCTAATAAAAACCAAATACAAGTGGATAGTATGTTAATCAAAAGCCCAAGACAATAGAAAAGGCCGCTTTGTAATACCCTTTTCTTATGATAAGCCACCCTTGCTACTAGCAGAACAAAGACATGCTCACTGAACATGACGAGCCATAATGAATGCCCTGGTCCCAGGAACGGGATGCCACTCTTGTTACTTGACACGTTTTATCACTAACGTGACTTCATCAGGAGTGGAAGAAGTCACTTTTCATAAGAAAAGGGTATTATCATAGTATTTCTAGTAACCCCTTTTTCCAGGACGTCCACCTGACAGCACTATGGACGTCCTCCTCCTCCTTACAGGGACAGGAAAGCACACGAGAGGTTAAAAGGCCATGTCCCACCCCCTTTCCCCCAGTGTTTTTCCTGTCCCTGCACGGAGGGACACGCGAGAGCTTACCGGAGGGACCCAGGGGATCGTGCGGCCGGTCCAATCCTTCCCCTGTCAAGAGGTCCCGGGGCCGAAACTTCCCGGTGGGGAGTCCCTCGGCTCCAAAGGCCAGGAGCAGGACGGCGCTCCTGGAGGGAGCCGTTCCTCCCGGTGGGGGGGGCTCTCGGCTCCAGGACGGGTCGGCTCCCCGCAGGCGGCTGGCCATGCGGGCACCGACAGAAGTGGGGCGGCGGGCCGAGTACCCGCAGGACGTCGCCGACGCTGGGCAGTGGAGGCCGGAGCACCATAGCAGGAACGGCTCCCTGCACGCGCCGAGCGCGGTCGCGCGCAGATGCCCGGCAGGAAGTGGAGGCGCGGCTTACCAGCGTCACATCCGGTGACGTCAGACGCCGGTTTCAAATCCAGGGCGCGCGTGCTCCTGGACCAAAGCGTTCTCCAGAGTCGTCACAGGTGGTTCCAGGCTGTGTGACTGCATCGGACGCCAGGGAATGGAAGGCAACACTGCATCTGGTGGAGGGGTAAGTGCGCATAGCGCAGACCACCCTCCCCACCCGTCCCCACAGCCCAGATCTGATGAGGTGCCCCTTATATTATCAGGAAAAGGGAACCCCGGCTGAGTCCCCCTCGGGGAAGGACCCGGCGAAAGCCACCGCCAAATCAGTCAGATGTCCGGTGTGCAGAGTAAAGCTGCCAGACACCTATAGCAAGACCCTATGCGGTCCCTGTACCTCCAGAGTCATAGGCGAGGAACAGCCATCTCTGCTTTCCGAAATGAGGTCGCTGATAAGGGAAGAGATTCAGGCCTCTACGTCCCGGCGTCGATCCCCCAGCCCTGGGCCAGGTCGCAAGCGTCCGAGGTGGGAACCAGTCCCAGTATCAGAGGCGAGCCCTAGCGAGGAATCCGATTTCCGGAACTCAGATCAGGAGGAAGAAGGCGAGATCCTGGGGGATAGTCAGGAACAGAACAGAAAGTACCTATTCAGACTGGAGGATACGGACGAGCTGGTACACGCGGTCAGAAATACCATGCAGATGGAAGAAGTCCCTAAGCCACAGTCCAGACAGGACTTAATGTTTGGAGGACTGGTGTCCCGCAAACAGGTGGTGTTCCCTGTGAGCGAGCACATCAAAGCAATGATCCAGGAGGAGTGGAAGGAAGCAGAGCGTCGGTTGACACTCTCCCGAAGCTCTAAAGATAGACTGCCCTTCGATCCCGAGGAAACTCGGGCGTGGGAAGAAGTCCCTAAGATCGACGTCCCGGTTGCCAAGGTTACGAAGAAATCGGCTATCCCAGCCGAGGACTCATCCGGTCTTCGAGACCCAATGGATAGAAAGGCGGACGTCTTGTTAAAAAGAACATGGGAGACGTCGGCGGCCCTGATTAGAGCCAACATAGCAGCCACCTCGGTGGCCAGGTCTATGTTCCTGTGGTTGGGGCAGTTGGAGGAAAACCTAACCAACAAGACCCCGAGGTCAGAGATACTAGCATCTCTTCCTCTTTTGAAATCGGCCACGGCGTTCCTGTCGGATACGTCGGCGGAATCAGTTAGGTTTGCGGCCAGAAACAGCTCCCTCTCTAATGCGGCCCGGAGAGCAGTCTGGCTTAGATCCTGGTCGGGGGATAACCCTTCTAAGGCCAAGTTATGTGCCATCCCTTTCTCGGGTCTGAGGGTGTTTGGTCCAGCCCTGGATAATATCCTTGAGCTGGTGTCTGATAAGAATAAGGGATTTCCGGAAGAAAAGCCCAGGCGGTCCCAGTCCTTTCGGAGAGGCTCCTTCTTCAGAGGACAGTCAGAGTTTAGGGGCCGGGCGAGGTCTAATAGAAGCTCCTACAGAGGCTCCTTCAGCCAAAGTGGGAAGAACAGAGGTCCCCCATTTGCATCGACATCTAGGTCGAGGAGACAATGACGCCATAGGCATTGGGGGGAGACTTCGCCACTTTGCAGCAAACTGGTCGCGAGTCACCAACAATCAGTGGGTCCTCAGAACCATCAGCGAAGGTTACAGGATAGAGCTCTATTCTCCTCCCCCCGACAGATATATTGCCCCCACTGTCGTCCAGGAGGACTCCGCAATGTGGTCGGATCTTCAGGACATGTTAGACTCAGGGGTCATAATACCAGTTTCACCATCAGAAAGAGGAAAAGGTCACTACTCTTCCCTGTTTGCAATTACAAAGAAATCCGGCGAGGCCCGCACCATCATAAACCTGAAGCCACTAAATGCTTGGGTCAGATACAGGAGGTTCCGGATGGAATCAATCCGATCCGCAATTCCTCTGATAGACAGGGACGCAGTTATGTGCACCCTAGACCTAAAAAAGGCATATTATCAGGTTCCTATTCATCCCTCATCCCAAAGCCTACTAAGGTTCGCGATCAGTTCACTAGCCCGGACCTGC
The DNA here is from genome assembly GCF_039654945.1 of Dendrobates tinctorius. Lineage (NCBI taxonomy): Eukaryota > Metazoa > Chordata > Amphibia > Anura > Dendrobatidae > Dendrobates > Dendrobates tinctorius. The sequence goes on along the minus strand of NW_027361730.1, from coordinate 10,632,237 downwards.
CATTTCCAGTTCCAGGGTCTTCCATTCGGGCTGGCCTCCGCTCCCAGGATCTTTACAAAGCTGGTGGTAGAGGTGGTGGCCTACCTGAGAGATCAGGGTATTGTGATTGTGCCGTACCTGGACGACTTCTTACTGGTGGCAAGATCCAAAGAAGCGCTCATCCGAGACAGGATCCGAACAACTACTGTGATGGAGTTCCTGGGCTGGGTGATCAACTGGGAGAAGTCGGACCTCACACCAAACACCAGAAAGGTATTCCTGGGAGTCCTCCTAGACTCAGCCGACAGAATATCCTGGCTACCCGAGCAGAAGCAGAAGTCCATTCAGGCCAGAACCAGAGGTCTGCTGAAGCGTCAATGCTCCATAAGGGAAGCAATGGAGGTCCTGGGCCTCATGACGGCCTGCATCCAGTGTGTCCGTTGGGCCCAATTCCACTCGCGGTTGTTACAAAGAGAAATTCTCGCGAGGTGGGACAGGAGTCAGGCGTCGCTAGACAAACCCCTAAGACTCTCAGGACGAGTAAAGGAGTCCCTTCGCTGGTGGTTACAGGCCAGGAACCTTCAGGTGGGCGTGCATTGGACAACCTCTCCATACGTGGTAGTCACCACAGACGCAAGTGCGTGGGGATGGGGAGCCCACATAGAAGGGAAGATCTTCCAGGGGAAGTGGCCAGCAAGCATCAAGGCCAGATCCTCCAATTTCAAGGAACTCTTCGCGGTCTGGGAAGCGTTGCGGAGAAACCGGTCGGTACTAAAGAGTCGTCATGTTCGCATTTTATCCGACAATACAACGACAGTGGCATTCCTGAAACACCAAGGAGGAACCAGGCATCAACCACTACAGGCACTGGCGGAAAAGATATTCACGTGGGCAGAACGGACAGTTCGATCCGTGACCGCGGTACATCTAGAGGGTTCCCAAAACGAAGTGGCGGACTACCTGAGCAGACAACAGATCCACCCGACAGAGTGGGAATTGAACATGGAGATCTTCAACCAGCTTTGTCAGCGCTGGGGGAACCCCAGTATAGATCTCTTCGCAAGCCGCAAGAACTCGAAGGTTCCCAGATTCTACTCCCTAAATCCGATGGACCATCCAGAGGGCGTAGACGCCCTGAGTCAGACTTGGGGAGAATCCCTCTCTTATGCGTTCCCACCACTGGCCCTCATACCGGCAGTGCTCAGAAAGATACGCGAGGACCACGCAAGAGTGATATTGATAGTGCCATACTGGCCGAGGAGAAGCTGGTTTTCCCTTCTGGGAGCCATGGCAGTAGAAGATCCAGTCGAGCTGCCCTTGTGGGAGAACATCATCCACCAGGGCCCGATCCACCACCCGGACCCAGCAAGACTCCATCTATCGGCTTGGATCCTGAGAGGGACATCCTGAAGGCAAAAGGATTGTCGGAGCAGGTCATATCCACCCTACAGGCCAGCAGGAAGCCGGTGACGTCGGCAATTTATCGGAAGATATGGAAGAGATTCTGTTTGGAGGGTGGCAGGTCCGGGCTCGTGGCAGGTACCCCGGATCTCCCTAACATACTAGGGTTCCTGCAGGCAGGTTTTAATAAAGGCCTCAAGCCCAGTACTCTAAAAGTCCAGGTTTCAGCTTTGAGCGCCTTCTATGATTATCAGTTAGCTGCACATCCCTGGGTGATAAGGTTTATAAAAGCCACACAGCGCCTGCGCCCCACGATTAGGCAGCTCACCCCGCCATGGGACCTGGGCCTGGTACTTCGGTTCCTCTGCTCGGACACTTTCGCCCTTAGTGAGAAGATAGCCATCCCTGCTCTCACTCGTAAAGCGGCCTTTCTAGTAGCCATTACCACGGCCAAAAGAATAGGGGAGATCCAGGCCCTATCCACTAAGGATCCATACCTCCAGATAAGAGAGGATAGTATAATCCTAAGGTTAGACCCGGCATTTACCCCGAAGGTAGCCTCTACAAGAAATCTGAACCAGGAGGTAGTGTTACCCTCTTTCTGCGATAATCCCCGAAATGAGGAGCGGCGGCTCCACTCGCTAGACGTGAGGCGCGCAGTTATAGAATACCTAGAGGCCACCAATAGTTGGCGTATCGACCCGAACCTGTTCGTTCTCTTTGGTGGTAGGAATAAAGGGAAGAAGGCCTCTAAGGCGTCCATAGCGCGTTGGATTACCTCAGTAATCTCGGACGCTTACCAGGCTGAAGGCGCCAGCCCGCCTGATTCCTTAAAAGCCCACTCTACAAGGGCGGTATCGGCCTCATGGGCCGAGCGGGCGGGGGCGTCAGTTGATCAAATTTGTCGAGCGGCAACCTGGGCTAGTCTTAATACATTCTGCAAACACTACAAACTAGATGTGTTAGCTGGCCAACAAACCGCATTCGGGAGAAAAGTTCTCCAAGCAGTAATCCCACCCTGAGGAGGTGCTTTGGTACTCTCCATAGTGCTGTCAGGTGGACGTCCTGGAAAATAGGTATTAGACCTACCGGTAATGATGTTTCCAGGAGTCCATCCTGACAGCACGGGTAGTTCCCTCCCTGTTATGTTATACTATGTTGTATTATGTTATGTCATATGCTGTAATATGATTGTTTCATTAAACCGTTACTAGCATCATCCACCTTGTGGTACTTGTCAAATCACTGAGGGAAAGGGGGTGGGACATGGCCTACCTCTCGTGTGCTTTCCTGTCCCTGTAAGGAGGAGGAGGACGTCCATAGTGCTGTCAGGATGGACTCCTGGAAACATCATTACCGGTAGGTCTAATACCTAGTTTTTCTACTCTAACTTTAACCCTGTTTACAAAGCAGCCTTTTCTATTGTCTTGGGCTTTTGATTAACATACTAACCGCTTGTATTTGATTTTTATTAGCTGCCAATCTAAAATCTAATTTTATTTTCACAAAAATGATCTTTTCACCCCCAATGTTTGTTTTTCCCCAAGTGTAACATGAGAAATTGGACCCTAACAGTACTTGTGCAATTTGTCCTGAGTAGGCTGATGCCCCATATAGGACTACAGGCTGAGCTGCAGGTGGAGACAATGTGCCTACTAATCTTGGCACTGGAGATCTGTCTCCCTGGGCCCTGGCTCACCCCATCAGCCGGGCCCCTGGGTGACCCCCCCCCCCCCCCCCCCCCACGGACAGCCGGGCGGGCCCCTGGGTGACCCCCCCCCCCCCCCCCCCCCACGGACAGCCGGGCGGGCCCCTGGGTCCCCCCCACGGACAGCTGGGCGGGCCCCTGGGTCCCCACCATCAGCTGGGCCCCTGGGTCCCCCAGGTCCCTGGGTGACCCCCCCCCCCCCCCCCACGGACAGTCGGGCAGGGCCCTGGGTCCCCACCATCATCGGCTGGACCCCTGGGTGACCCCCCACGGACAGCCGGGCAGGCCCCTGGGTCCCCACCATCATCAGCTGGGCCCCTGGGTGACCCCCCCCCCCCCCCCCCCCACGGACAGCCGGGCGGGCCCCTGGGTGACCCCCCCCCCCCCCCCCACGGACAGCCGGGCGGGCCCCTGGGTCCCCCCCACGGACAGCCGGGTGGGCCCCTGGGTCCCCACCATCAGCTGGGTCCCCCAGGTCCCTGGGTGACCCCCCCCCCCCCCCCCCCCCACGGACAGTCGGGCAGGGCCCTGGGTCCCCACCATCATCGGCTGGACCCCTGGGTGACCCCCCACGGACAGCCGGGCAGGCCCCTGGGTCCCCACCATCATCAGCTGGGCCCCTGGGTGACCCCCCCCCCCCCCCCCCCCCCCACGGACAGCCGGGCGGGCCCCTGGGTCCCCCCCACGGACAGCTGGGCGGGCCCCTGGGTCCCCCCCCCCCACGGACAGCCGGGCGGGCCCCTGGGTCCCCCCCCCCACGGACAGCCGGGCGGGCCCCTGGGTCCCCACCATCAGCTGGGCCCCTGGGTCCCCCAGGCCCCTGGGTGACCCCCCCCCCCCCCCCCCCCCCCCCCACAGACAGCCGGGTGGGCCCCTGGGTGACCCCCCCCCCCCCCCACGGACAGCCGGGCGGGCCCCTGGGTCCCCCCCCCCCCCCCACGGACAGCCGGGTGGGCCCCTGGGTCCCCACCATCAGCTGGGCCCCTGGGTCCCCCAGGCCCCTGGGTCCCCCCCCCCACGGACAGCCGGGTGGGCCCCTGGGTCCCCCCCCCACGGACAGCCGGGTGGGCCCCTGGGTGACACCCCCCCCCCCCCCCCCCCCACGGACAGTCGGGCAGGCCCCTGGGTCCCCACCATCATCGGCTGGACCCCTGGGTGACCCACCACGGACAGCGGGGCAGGCCCCTGGGTCCCCACCATCATCGGCTGGGTCCCCCAGGCCCCCCACGGACAGCCGGGCGGGCCCCTGGGTGACCCCCCACGGACAGCCAGGCAGGCTCCTGGGTCCCCCACCATCAGCCGGGCCCCTGGGTCCCCACAGGACCCCCCCATGATATGACACAACCGGGCCCCCAGAGACTCCAACCCCCCCAAACTTCAGACTGAGAAACAGGCGCCCCTCGGCCCCCAATGTCCCCATCCCCATGAATCATGATCAGCAGGCTGCAGCCAGACAGACATAAAAAGAATTCACTTACCTGCTCACTGGCCGTCCACTCCTCCACAGCATCGTCAGACCGTGACCCGCCGTCCCCGGGACCCGACGTCTTCTTTTGCTCTGGTGCAGGCCTGCAGCCGCTCCCACGCTGATGCCACGTGCACACCGCTCTTCAGCTATCTCAGGAATGAGGAAGTGAAGAGGCAGCGTGTGACGTCACATCACGTGGTGAGCCGGGGGCGGTGCTGGGAGTGACCATGATCCAACGATGGTGGACTGGGGAGGAGGAGCCAAGTGCTGGCCGGCTGTCCTGTCAGTCAGACTGAGTGAACTGAATGTACAGGCAGAGGCCTGGGGGAGAACGGGGGGGGGCCCGAACCGCTGAAATATTTGTAGGTGGGGCCCGGCCGGGACCCGAGCGGCGAGAGCGGACCAGGCTGCAACGCCCAGCTTGCTCAGGCGCTGCTGGGCCCCCGGGGCGGCGGGGCCCCATACAGGTGTAATGCCTGTCATGCCCTGATGGCGGCCCTGCACTGGTGGATGGAGCAAGACATGATGTGCTCAATCGGATTCAGGTCTGGGTAACGGGCGGGCCAGTCCATAGCTTCAATGCCTTCATCTTGCAGGAACTGCTGACACACTCCAGCCACATGAGGTCTGGCATTGTCCTGCATTAGGAGGAACCCAGGGCCAACCGCACCAGCATATGGTCTCACAAGGGGTCTGAGGATCTCATCTCGATATACAAGAAATGAAGTGAAGTACCATAAAGGTTAAAATTAACTTTTATTGAAACATCTTTAAAAGCAATTACAGCAAGAAAGTTGCAAGTACAACAAGAGAGGGAGTAATTACCTTCTCATGTGATGCCAATAACAGCAGAAGTGTACATTCAATTTAAATACAGATGCTATGTAATTCACTCCTATTGGTACACACCATAAGAAATCAGTGGTTACAATACTATTTGCACACCTGTATTAAGCCTCAACTTCTAAAATTGCACCAGCCAGGAATTAATGCAGATCAGTAGTTTATCAAGAGTTCCCCGTACCCCCCCCCCCCCACAAAAAAAACCCCCCTGAGGTCATGAGGTACAGTGCGGTTTTTAGGGATCTATATTGCGCTGTAAAGCAATGTCATTACCTGAATGGCTCGCTGTTGGCTCACATGAAGGGCGTCCCTCTGCCCCGACGCGCATTGCTTTCGCTTCCCAAAGAAGAATATACAGGCAAGACAGGAGGGAGTCACAGTTGATTCTTTCTGTGAGGTAAAACCTGTTTAAAAACAAGTAGCATTTGTTTCACCTCACAAAGAATCAGCTGTGATCCCCTGCTGTAATATCAGTATACTTTTTTTTTTTTTTTTTTTTTTTCTTCGCCTGCCCAAGAGATGTGATATGATCAGACCATGTCATCACTGTACGGTCATTACACAGTACACAGCAGGGGCACATTTATAGTATCTCAGCGCAGGAACTTTTTTTTTTTTTTAACACATTGAGCTATTGATCTCTGGTTTAATCTGGTGGTTTTTTTTATAGCATTTAGACGTACTGTATGCTAGTGAAATGCATTTTCTTTACTAATTGTTATTTATTTTACAGGTCCTCTCAGGATGTGCTATTACTGTAAGAGGCCAACCACGTGGCGGTCCACCTCCAGAGCGCAACATCTACCTAAGTAACATTCGTGCTGGAGCTCTTGCACGCAGAGCAGTGGCTTCTCAACAAGATTCAAAAGATGTCCCTGATGAGGTGTGTTTGTAGATGTGGCTTATGAATTGCATGTGGCTTGGGTCCTATTCATGTGTCCAATTTTCATGTACGGATTTTTTTTTTTTTTTAATGGCCGTAATGCATCTTATAGTGTGCAATAAAACCACCTCAAAGCCTGGTACATGTGAATGTGGTTTACAAATCTGTTTACATAGAACAAACTTGCACGCTTTAGTTTTTCAACTTTGCATCATTCTACATTGTCAAGAATTGGCTCCTTTTTGGTGAAACTCTGTATGGAGTTCATGAGTCTTCTACATGGCTGTGATAAATGGCTAGTAGACTACTGCTCGCAACAGCCAATAACTGCTGCTGTCAACAGTAGCACTTCCCACTTGTCCTGTAGCAGTGGCAAGTGGGGTTTTTCACCTCTGTATTGACTGGTGACATCAAGCCCACAACTTGGTAATGGAGAGGTGTCTGAGACTCCTATCCATTGCTAATCCTATAGTTATATTGTAAATAAATACACAGCAAGAATAAAGTCCTTTATTTGAAATAAAAACAAAATACACTTTTTTTTTTTTTTTTTTTTTTTTTTCTTATAACAGGTGTGTATAAAACCCATTCCATGGAATTCCTTGTCTCCTGTAATAAAGTAGAAATTTAAAAAATCCGGAACCCACACCTGTCTGACGTTTTGTCCCACGCCATAATCCATGGCTTGTGTTTTCTAGTTTAACATCTGGACGATGCCAATATGCAACTGTTGAGGTTGAGAACCACTGATGAATGAGCTTCTGAGAGCGCAGCATCAGTGAGCAGTGGTGATATCTTTCAGCTTACTGCAGGTCACTGAGGCTGTGTTGCCAGCTGGGCCAATGAACTGCGATTACCTCCCTCTGGTGAGATTCCTGCTAGCACAGTGAGTCTCACGGTGCAGAAGTGTTCACCGCAGGGAAATTCTCCTGGTGAACTCTCCTTTACAATGTCTTGTAGACGTTTCTCCATTACTAAGCTGTGGACTTGATGTCAACAGACAATACAATAATAATTTTTATTTATAAAGCGCCAACATATTCTGCAGCGCTTTACAGTTACAAATACAAAGATGACATCAACCCCACAAATATGAACCCCATTTGCCACTGGTACAGGGCAAGTGGAAAGAGTAGGGCAAAGCACCAGATTTGCCGCATCTAATAGATTTGCCATTTCTGGGGAAGCTGCGGGCTACTATTCTTAAGCTCTGGTGGGGGGCAGTGGCCCCTTGCCAGCCTAAGAATACCAGCTTCCAGCTGTCAGCTTTAGCTTGGCTGGTTGTCAAACACTTGGGGGGGGGGGGGGGGGGGGGGGGGGGGGGGGTGTCCACGCGCAGTTTTAAATTTATAACAAAAAAAGAATGGGGACCCTTTCATATTTGATAACTAGCCTTGCTAATGCTGACAGCTGATGGTTGCAGCTGTCAGGTTTGCCTGGCTGGTTATCAAAAATATAGGGGAACCTATGCCAGGTTTTTTTTTTTTTTTTTTAAATTTGTTTAGAGCACAGATGTCAGCTGATGAATATTCCCATCAGCCGCTCCTACTCTTGCTGTTGGCGGCAGCAGCAGGCGTCCCATCAGCTCACACCACTGATCAGAGGTAAAACTTATACCTCCAATCCGCTGTCACATGACAGCACGGCAACCGCAGCTGTCTGACCGGAGGTAATGATTTTACCGCCAATCAGAAGCGATGTTTGCTGTGCTGTCGTGCATATGACAGCGCAACAAACACCCAGTGTTCGGGGGGGGGGCGAGTGGGCAAACCCGAACAGTAACATGGACTTCCTGGTGAAGTCAGTGTTTGGTGTACATGCCTGAACAGTAGGTATTCGGTACTGATGCTGAAGTTTACTGTTTGCGTTTGCCCATCACTAATAACTAGCACGTATTTGTAATTTAATGTGCTTTTGGTGTTGTCATTGTTGCTGAGGGCCTACTCAGTGACCTCATATCTTTCATGGTTGTGCCCCTATGAAGCACTGTATTGTAACTTATTGTTCAAGCAGTCACCAGTTCAAGAACAACTAAAGAAATGAACTACAAAATTGAAAAGGCTTAAATGTGCCTCCCCACTTTTCCTGTTCTGTTTCTTAAATTTTTTTTTCTTTATTTTTCTGCACGGTCTGAAAGTCAATGGACATTGTATAGAAAAAATAAACAATTTAGACTTGTTATCTCCCTTCACCCCCTTAATTAAAAATGAAATGAAAAATACAATGTACCCTGGGTACTGATACTACAGTTTGCCATGCAGAAAGTTTTAAGTCATCACATGGTGCTACTGGAAAAGTTAGTTATGGGTCTTAAATTATAGTGATAGAATTACAACAAAAGCACATTTATATTACCACTATGAATTATATAACAAAAATTCTAGCCCGCAAAAAGTTCTTGCTCCAGTGAACGCTATAAAATTTAAAACGCAGCTAAGAAGTCACATTTTGTTTTTCTGTATATTAGTAGCAGTAAATTTATATAGGGTCTTTCAAAATAACAACTCATCGTAAGAAAAAGCCTCAATTTAGCTTTTGGAAGAAGAGCATTGCTAAAAGTGGCTCTGATAAGAGCTGGTCTGGTCTGTTTTGCCTGTAGATAATCTGCTGCTGAGGGAGACTACCTATCAGGATCCCTCTTCCCTACATTGTGGAGAGGAAAATTTTGATCAATGACATTGGTTTTGAAATAAAGCGATCTTTATTCATCTTCAGCACATACCATTAGCAAAAATATTGGCTTTTCTCCTCCTGGACTGATCATTATTAAAATTCACAGGTAAAATCTGTTCAGAGTCCAGATTACATTGCCAAGATACTAGCTGCTACTGTCCAGATGTGGTGGGAGAGGGATGATCTAGAGGCGAAGCTCCCCCCTACTCATGGCTACACAGAATCTTATCAGTAACACCAGTATTTCCTATCTTACATACTTTAACGCCTTCACGACATGTGCTGAACACCTGACATGTGTAGGAGCAGCCGTGGGTGGAATCTTGATCCATCCGCGGATACCAGTCCGTTAAATATTCGCTGTCGCACTTGCGGCCATCTGGCTGGAATTCTACCCACTGGTGACACCCCCCCCCCTGTCATGTGACTGCGGGTCACAGGTGGGTGACCTCTATGGTTGTCAGTGCTGCCCGGTGGTCAGTGCTCATAGAAAGTCAGCAATTCTGCTACATACAGGTGATCTGATCATTGCCTGTATGTAGCAGAGCCTATTGGGTTATGGCAGCTTCTAGTCTCCCATGGAGACTACTGAATCTTGCCAGAAGTGTAAAAAAAAAAAAAGTAAAAGTTAAAATCACCCCCCTTTCACCCCATTCAAAATCAAACATATACACACATTTGGTATCGCTGAGTTCAGAATCGCCCAATCGATAAAAAATTAACCTGATCGCTAAACAGCGTAGCAAGGAAAAAAATCAAAACGTCAGAATTACGTTATTTTGGTCACCGCAACATTGCATTAAAATGGAATAACGGGTGATCAAAAGATCTTCACCAAAATGGTATCAATAAAAAGTCAGCTCAGTGTGCAAAAATAAGTCCTCCATGCAACCAGAGATCGCAAAAAATGGAGACACTACGGGTCTCGGAAAATGACAAAAGTAAAAAAAATATATATATATTTTAAAAAAACATAGGATTTTTTTCACCACTTAAATAAAGAACCTAGACATGTTTTGTCTATGAACTCCTAATGACAGGTCAGTTTTAGCACTTGGTGAAAATGGTGTTTAAAAAAAAAAACAAAAAAAAACCCCAAACTGTTGTAGAATTGCACTTTTTTTTTTTCCCCCGTTTGAGTACATGGTATGATAAAACCAATGGTGTCATTCAAAAGTACAACTCGTCCTCGAAAAATAAGTTATGGCTCTGGGATGAAGGAGCAAAAAAGAAATGAAAAGGTGAAAAAGGTCTACTTTATGAAGGTGTTAAAAATATTTTACCCCTGAATTTAGCAAAAGATCAATCCAGGGCGAGAGAGAAGCAGATTTCACTGATAAGAGAGCTTACTAAGTTGCTCATTTTCATGTGTACATATTTTGATTTACAAAAAAATATATTGGTTACTCTTAACACTTTCAGTTTTAGTGCAAATGTACCTATATAGTGTAGTCCACAAACTAATATATAGTTTACTTAGTTGATTCATTTTCAGTTGTTACCTGCTTCAATAACATGTGTCATTACGGTTTTCTTTGCTCTGTGGCGATAAAAGTCGCATTAGCAGTGGCACAATTTCTACAATGGCAGATTGGCCCATACACCATAGTAGTAGGCTAGACCTACACTGCACAACATGATCTCCGTATCTGAGTATGTGCGCACACGGACTTTCAGATGCTGGCATACCTGCTAATTTTTCTGACTGCTTCCTCTTGGAAAAACTTATGAGTTAGGCCTCTTTCACACATCAGTTTTTCGCCGTCAGGCGTGATCCGGCTTTTTTTTTTTGTAAAACCGGATCCGGCAAAATGCAATGCCGGTTCCAGTTTTTCCCCATTGACTTGCATTAGCGCCGGATCGCATTGTTTCATCCGTTTTTTGCCGGATCCGGCTACTTGTCTCATTCCGGCGTCTGGAAAAAACGGCTACTGTAACGTTTTTTGTCTCCGGCGAAAAAGCCAGAAGCGCCGGATCCGACACTTCCGGCTTTTTGCCACAATGAAAGTCTATGGGCGCCGGAATGCGCCCGATCCAGAAAAAGACGCATCCAGCCACCTGATCTTTCTTTTTTTTTTTTTTTTTTTTAAGTCTGCGCATGCTCAGATCCAATTGGCCAGCCCCCAGGAAACAGATATAACCTGCTAGACGGATCCGGCAGAAAAACTGATCCGTTTCTGCAGTTCTCCAAAATTTATGCCGGATCCGTTTTTTCTATAAATATCCGGATCCTGCCTGACGGCAAAAAAATGATGTGTGATAGTAGCCTTAGGCTTAGGAAGCTGTTAAAAGACGCTAAACAAGACTAACATCTGCACTGCAAGGTCAAAAGTGCTTCCTGTGCATAAGTTAACTATTATAATTTTTTTTTTTTTTTTTTTTGCCTTTCTACTCTTCTCTGCTCTATGTATCATTCCCATCCAACTCCTGACTCTGCTTTTCTGCCCCCCCCCCCCCCTCCTTTTTACTTTTGCAGTGTCTTATGACTCATACAGGGAATATTGACCTCCTGTTTCTACATGATTTTAAAAGGATTCTGCTAGTCAGTTTTTTAATCATGTGATGCCAGACATAATGGGGGGGGGGTTTGGAAAAGAGCTGGGTAGAAATGCAGAATGAGAAATTAAGTACACAGTGCTGTATAATCTCTTTGTATATTGCAATTATGATGAAAATTTTGGTTGAAGTGCTTCTTTAAATATTTTTGGATGTGCAGTTAATATTTGACAAATCTCCTGACTTATTGCCACCATTTAACTTAGTCAGAAATCTGAAACTGCCAGTTGACCATTTATTAAAGGGAATCTGTCACCGGAAGCTGGAGGCCTATGTAAATGGCCTGTGTCCGGTCCGATGGGCGGTGTTTCTTCTTTCTCCACCCCATCCATGGCCCCGTCCACAATCTTTGCCGGTATTGGAGAAGTTCAACTCCATAGTTCATGCGTGCACGAAGCAATCTTGCTTCACGTACTCACAGTATGCTTTTGCTCAACTGCGGGCAAAGCCGAAAATCATTACTGTGCATGCGCTGGTACACTATGTCCCTGAAGTATTTCGCTGTGTTCCAGGACATAGTGTACCGGCGCATACCTAGTAATGATTTTCGGCTTTGCCTGCAGTTGGGCAAAGCATACTGCGCTTGTGCGAAGCAAGATTGCTTTGTGCGCACGCGAACTATGGAGTTGAACTTCTCTAATACCTGCAAAGATCGTGGACGGGGGCCACGGATGGGGTGGAGAAAGAAGAAACACTGCCCATCGAACTGGACACAGGCCATTTACATAGGCCTCCAACATTGGCATGTGAAGGGTCGCACGCAGTAACCAAAGCATTGTTTTAGCGAAGCAACATGATTACCATTCACTCTGCTTGCTAACATTGAATAGGGTGAGATACATCCAGGCTGGTGCAGATCAGAAGTTGAATAACATGATTACCTGTATGAAGAGAGAAGGTGGATGTTAGTTCCTTGTCATGGAGTAACTGTCTCTTGCTGGATGCTTAGCTAATGCGATGCTTTGCTTAATATGTGCGACCCCCCCCCCCCCCCCCCCTCACATGCCTATGTTGGAGGCCTGGATTTACATGCCTCCAAATTACAGTGACCGATTCCCTTTAAGCGCCAGCAATTTAAAAGCCAAATCACAGGAGTGGAGTTGCTAACCCAAGTTCTTTGTCCCCCAGTAATATACTTGCCAGCTGTTGTCTTAGGCTGGGGTCACACTTGCGAGAAACTAGCACGAGTCTCGTGTCTCAATATCCGGCACTGCCGCCGGCACTTGGACCGGAGCGCTCAGCTGCATAGAAATACATGCAACCGAACACTCCGGTCTCGAGTGCCGGCAGCATTGCTGAGTATTGAGACACGAGACTCGTGCGAGTTTCACTCAAGTCTGACTCCGGCCTTAATCTGTCAGTGTCTGTCTTGTGCAGGTTTTGACCTGCTGGGTGATCCAGAAGTCACTACTTGATGTAAGTCTGAGAGCCTGAGCAAGACTCTTAAAGACTTAAATTGAGCTAGTGATTGGTCAGTCAGCAGCTGGTAAATATAATACTAGAAGCAGGGAGCTTAGGTTAGTAGCACCAGTGATTATTTAAAAAATTGTATTCCAAGTTGTATTTCAGGAGCACATTTATCACCAGCCTGCTGCCTTTGTGGTTGGAGGGCAGGAGCCCTTTAGTAACAGTTTAGTATAGCTGCATCACACAGCTAAATTTTTATAAATCTGTCTGTGCAGTATTAGAAATCTAGGCCAGGATCACACCTGCAAGAAACGTGGCAGAGTCTGGCATCTTAATACCCGGCACTACCGCCGACTCAGTTTCTTCAGGCCCTGTGTACATTGCTTTGCTTTGAGTTTCATTGGTTTCATAAGTGAAGAGGAACCTGTCGCCAGTTTTTTAGTGTCTGAACAAATGCCACAATCATTCACAGCTCCTGTATTTTCAGTTATTTTTCTTGATTTCCCCCCCCCCTCCTGTATATCCCCAAAAATACCTTTTTGAACTGCTCCCACGCTGTATCTAAATCAAGTGGTCTCGTCCAATGGGTGTCATTGCTGCAGCATCTGTGCCTCCTCTCTGCTCCTTATGATCATCCTCTGGCTCTGATGTGTATGACTCTTCTTGCATCCTCCATGTAAAACACATGATTTTGATGCCCTGTGCAGTACCATCTCTGGCTCATGCATGCCTATGACTGATTCTGGTACATGGGAAGAGCCAGAGTGACTTGTCAGCCACAAATCAAATCCTGAGGCTGGCCATTAGCAGCAAAGAGGAGGGAGATATGCTGCAACATTAATGTCCATAGGACTGGATCATCCAATTTATGTACAGCATTGGAGGCATTCGAGAGGTATTTTTGGGAGTATATAGGGGCAGTCAGGAAACATTTGGCATCATTGTGGAATGCAGTACAGGAGGTGTAGCAATTGTTCAGACACTGGGAAAAAAAGGGTGATGGGTTCCCTTTGACGAGTAATACTCTTGGAAGAAAGTGTTCTTCGTTCAAGGTATTAAGCAGAACTATAGGATGACAGTTGTCAAAAAATGGTTTTCCTCAATCGTTAAAGACATCAAGGTAACTTATGGCTGTGCACTGTTGTTCTCTTGGACCACAAAGTTTCATATCTTCTAACTGTTCTCTAGTGGTTTAATGAAGCCACTGCCTGGTAACACAGGATCCTGGACCTCAATTTTGAGAACAGTAAGAGGAAAAGCTCTGGTCTACAGACAAACATTAGCACTACCGTAGTGTGTTAATTGGTATGACTTACAAAATTTTAGTTTACAGTATTAGTCAGACTGAAAAACTCCAGTTTATCTATACCCTGGTTACAACTTATAGCTACAGTAAAAATCACCAGATCACTGTCATATTTCTCTGGTTAGGAGTATAGTGCCCTCTTCTGTTCATTTATGAAATAAAACCAGGGTGGCTTTAATTCCTTAAATTGCTATATTACAATAAAGATTATCTAATGTGCTTTAGTATTAAAACTAAAATATTTTTGTTAAAGTGTATTTGTTACATAAATATTTACTAGACACTGAAAACATCACAAAGATTAATAAAAATAAAACTTGACACTTGGCTTCCACTTCCTCTGTTCATGTCAGATTGGAGTTTGAAAAACAATCCTATGACTGAAAACTGCACATATCGGCAACATCACTTTTTAAGACACAGTAGAGGTGGGTGAGGGGCAGAGGGGGGATCTGTAAGTGGCTCACCTCCAATTGAATGGAGTATAGTCTAAACACTAAAGAACTTTCACTGGCATTGGATTATGTATATCATTTTTGTTAACAACTAAAGTCTAAGAAGAATCTTCAGGTATTTTTCTGCTGGTCAGTATTAAGTTCTGCCTAGCAAAATCAGATTTCTGTTCTCACTGAACTTAATTTAGGCTCCTTTCTATTTTTTTTTTTTTTTTTTTTTTTTTTTTTTTTTCATTTTCCCATGAGCTTTTGCCCATACAATGTATTGAAGCAAAACTGCTTTGGCTAATCCTATAAACATGGTGAGCACTTGGTAATTTGAACTGTTCTTCATTCTGCATTTTTGGAGCTTTGGTAAATGACCATGCATTGAATACTTTTAAAAGGATGTATTGGACTAAATATGCTTTATAATTTACTCTGCTCCTATCGGTATAATACAGCAGAAAGTCTTCATGAAAAGGTTGGAGGTGTAAAGCTCTTCTGTAAAGTTTAGTTTGTCATGTAAGCTGATAGTTTTACTATTCCTCTGACATTTTTCATACCTCCTTCTATATCCCATTGTTTGTAGTGTAGGGGTTGTGCTCATTCGGGTGCAATGGGAGGAAACAGGAGGCCCGTTCCTTATTAATGTGGGTTTATTGTTTCATAAACCCCCCCCCAGAAGCACAAATAGAAAGTAAACAGCCTTTAAGTCCCTGTTACACACAGCGAGGTCGCTAGCGATATTGCTAAAGCGTCACCGATTTTGTGACGCAGCAGCAATATTTCTAGCGATATCGCTATCTGTGATACTTGCCTTCGACGGCTCCCCTGCTGGTTTTCGCTGAACGCGCGAGAACGTCCTGGACCATTTCTCATCGGCCACTTCCTGCTGTGCTTCCTGTTGGCGCCGACGAGCGACGCGAGGATGTCTTCATCGCCGCGTCTGACAGGTAAGTAACGACCGCCACTATCTCGCTGGCAAGATCTGCCTTTTTTGGCAGCTCACTAGCGACCATTTAGCGATGCACCAGCGATCCTGACTAGGGTCGTATCGTGGTCAGAATCGCTGGTGCATCGCTAAATGTAGCGGTATCCTTAAACCAGGCAAAGTAACATTGTCCATAGCAAGGCTCTGCTCCGTCAGTCCTGTGGTCACACAGGCTTGGTTAGTGTCCAGTATTCAGGCTCTGTCTTGAGCCACCCACAGGAGGCCTTCTCCTTCCCAACACACAGACCATATGCCAAACAGCCTCCATTATGCAGGCTGTAGCCACACCCAGTTGCGAGGTATGTGGGTAGGCAGACCTGCCCATCTCTCATTCCTACCCGCAACTCTGTCCCAGGTGCACCAAACGAACCTCTCTGCTTATGTGCACTAAAGAAGATACTTTGGGTTACATCAGAGACAAGCCATCTCTGTGACATACTGCCCATCGACTATGCGACCATTCGCCACACTACAGTAGTTTAAAGGATTATCTGCTATACACTGGATCTTCATGGTACATGGGGCAAATTTTGGGTAAGACTGGAGACCTGCCACCAATCCCGCAAAGAATACACAGCCAGACCTAGATGGGTTGAACAGGTCGGTCACAGATTAATTACCTAAGGCCTGTTTCACACTTCCGTTTTTGTGTCCGCCAAACGGATCCGTTTCCGTTTTTTTGACGGAAACTGATGCAAACGGATCCGTTTTTAAAAAAACGGATCCGTTTTTTTGACGGATCCGCGGTAACCGTAATGGAAGTCTATGGGACAAAAAAAACGGATCCTGCAAAAAATGGCGGATCCGTTTTTTTACGGAAAACAACGGATTTTGACGGATTTGAAAAAACGGAAGTGTGAAACAGGCCTTAGCAGAGAAGGGCAGTTACATTTCGTAATGGGAGGCTCATGGCTGAGATCCTATCCACGATCGACAGGAGATTTGGCCAACGAGCGATCACAAACCTTTGCCCTCATCCTTCCGCTGTGACTTATTGTTAACAAAGATGAGTTATACATACCCTTTTTTTTTTTTTTTTTTTTAATGCACATCTGTCGCAGTTAGTATGGCAATTTACACCCCATTGAAATGTGTGTGGGAGGGAGGATGGGTCAAAAGCTTCCAAGTGAGTTACTGACGGAGGGAAAAGTAAGTTGCTGGCCTGGGCACCTGGATTTAACACCTGTAAGTGTGGCCGTAGATACCTACCCCTTTAAGGACCATTGGACAGCAGTGCATCCCGATTAGTACATCACTGAGGGGAGTGATGCGAGGGGCGGGGGGGTGAATTGGGCACTGACCGTGTTTTATTAGCTGTAGTCTTAGGGGCTCCACAGTCAGAGGCCCCAGAGTCACATTCCTTATGCAGTGCTGTGCCTGCCATTCTGTGTTGTAGTACAACTCGGGTGATTAGTATTCTTTGTATATGCCAAAAAAAGTAGAGTAGTTTGTGTACAATTGTCACATGGCATAAAAGATGGATATATATATAGTTCATAATATTCCAGTTATCAATTTCATAAATACGCTAAATTAAAAGCACTTTTCTGTATTATAACTTGTTTTTTTTTTTTTTTCTTGTGACTGTTCATACAACAATGAAGCTAATGCATGACAATACGTGCAATTGTAATTGAACTGATGCATGCCCTTTGCAAACTAGGGTTTTTCAGCCATTTTAAATTGCCCAGCACAATATTATAAGTTTCTCCAAATTCAACACAATGTTGCTTTTACCGACTGTGTCCTGAGACTTATTCAGCACTATCATAAGCATCTTTAGTAATTAGTAGCGCACCTTTGTGCTGTTATGAACTGCTGTAAGTATAATATATAGGAAAAGGCCAGCTTCTGGCAGTGTTTCTAAGGAATGTCGGCCCATTGTTCATGGAGCAGAAACCTTCAGTTTGTGAGCATTTTGGGGGTTTTGTGCTCGGAAGGGAAGCAGTGCCATTTGACTTTTTTGGCTGGAATTGAGATCGGACACCGTGTCGCGTTTGGAAAGCCCCTGATGTACCAAAACAGTGAAAACCTCCCCCCACAAATGACACCATTTTGGAAACTAGACCTCCCCCCCCCCCCCCCCCCTCCCCCTCCCAAGGAACTTATCTAGATGTGTGGTGAGCACTTTGAACCCCCCAGTGCTTCACAGAAGTTTATAACGCCCGGGCGTGAAAATAAAAAAATCATATTTTTTCCACAAGCATGATCTTTTAGTCACCAATTTTTTAATTTTCCCAAGGGTACCAGGAGAAATTGGACCCCAAAAGTTGTTGTCCAATTTGTGCTGAGTACGCTGATACCCCATATGTGGGAGAAAACTACTGTATGGGCACACGTCATGGCTCGGAAGGGAAGTAGTGACGTTTTGGAATGCAGACTTTGATGGAATGGTCTGCGGGTGTCATGTTGCTTTTGGAGAGCCCCTGATGTACCTAAACAGTGGAAACCCCCCTCAAGTGACCCCATTTTGGAAACTAGACCCCCTAAGGAACTTATCTATATGTGTGGTGAGCACTTTGAGCCCCCCAGTGCTTCACAGAAGTTTATAACGACCGGGTGTGAAAATACAATTTTTTTTTTTTTTAAAACAAACATGATCTTTTAGTCCCCATTTTTTTTATTTTCCCAAGGGTAACAGGAAAAATTGGACCCCAAAAGTTGTTTTGCAATTTGTCCTGAGTAGGCTGATACCCCATATGTGGGGGTAAACCACTGTTTGGGGCATGGCAGAGCTTGGAAGGGAAGGAGCACCATTTGACTTTTTCAACGCAGAATTGGCTGGAATTGAGATCAGACGCCATGTTCCATTTGGAGAGCACCTGATGTGCCCTAACAGTGGAAACCTCCAATTATAACTCCAACCCTAACCCCAACACACCCCTAACCCTAATATCAGCCCTAACCCTAATGGGAAAATGGAAATAAATACATTTTCTTTTAATTTTATTATTTTTCCCTAACTTATGGGGTGATAACTGGGGGTTTGATTTACTATTTATGGCGGTTTTTATGTTTGACAGCTGTCGCACGCTAAAAAACTTTTTATGGTAAAAATAGTTTTTGCATCACCACATATTGAGAGCTATAATTTTTCCATATTTTGACCCACCGAGTCATGTGAGGTCTTATTTTTTGCGGGACAAGTTGACGTTTTTATTGGTGCCATGTTTGGGCATGTGACATCTTTTAATCGCTTTTTATTCCGATTTTTGGGACGCAGAATGAACAAAAACCAGCGTTTCATGAATTTCTTTTGGGGGGTGCGTTTACACCGTTCTGCGTGCGGTAAAATTGATAAAGCGGTTTTATTCTTTGGGTCAGTACTGTTACAGCGATTCCTCATTTAGGTCGTTTTTTTATGCTTTGGCGCTTTTATGCAATGAAAACAATTTTTTTATATAAAACAATTTTTGCATCGCTTTATTCTGCGAGCTATAACTTTTTTTTATTTAGCTGATGATGCTGTATGGCGGCTCGTTTGCGGGACAAGATGACGTTTTCAGCGGTACCATGGATGTTTATATGCGTCTTTTTGATCGAGTTATTGCACTTTTTGTTCGGTGGTATGATAATAAATCATTTTTTGCTTCGTTTTTTCTAAAGGGGTTAAGTAATGGGACAGTCTTATAGGGTGGGTTGTTACGGACGCGGTGATACCAAATATGTGTAATCAAATTCATTTTTTGATTAAAAAAAAAAAATAAAAAAATCCCAAATATATTGTTTTTTTATTTATTTTTTTTTTCCTTCTTACATTGTCCCAGGTGGGACATCACTGTCCTGTGACAAATCAGTGATCGGTCACAGGCTTTGCAGGCACTGAGGAAGCCAGCTCCCTGCAGGCCCCCGTTGCCATCTTGGATTCGGGGGCCTGCAGGGAAAGAGCCCCCCCACAGCAGCGCTGCACATTGCGCTACTGTGGGGGTCTCAGGGAAGCACGGAGGGAGCCCCCTCCCTGACGATGCTTCCCTTTAACCCCCGGTACACCGCGATCGTGTTTGATCGCTGTGTGCAAGGGGTTAACGTGTCGGGTGCGGTCCGTGACTGCCTCTGACACATTATCACAGCTGACACCCGGCACAATCAACTGACACCCGGCTGCGATCAGCGGCGCTCACCGCGTGGGCGCCGCTGATCGCTATGATGTAATATTCCGTCCATGGAAATTAGGTCCAGGGTCACATTGATGGAATATTACGTCCATTGTAGGTAAGGGGCTAAATTAACCCCCCAATGTATCCCCCGGAGCCCCTAATGATTTTAGTAAATACCTTTTGTTGTCCATAATACCTGTGAGCGGCCATGGACCACGCCGCCCACAGGCAGCTCGTGACCCAGCACTGACGTCACGACAAGTGAGGCGTTACTCAGCGCTGGGTTGTGGGCAGGGTTACCACCCCCCCCCCCCCCCCCCCCCTGCCATCACACCCAGCATCCACCACGCTCTTTCTCAAAGAATGGGTGCATGGTGGATGCTGGGTGTGATATGGGGGGGACCCCCGGCTACTGCTGCCAGCACTTTTGACGGGACATCAGCGGAAGCAACAGGGGGTCCCGTGCTGCTTGTGAGCGGCCAGTGATAGCGCTGCTCACAGGCAGTATAGGCAACGTGAGGTATTTACAGAATTCATTAGGGGCCCTGGGGGGGATACATAGGGGGGTTACTTTAAAGTAGTGGACAACCCCTTTAAGAGCACTTCTGTGGAAACCTTCAGTGTTCTATGCCTTATACAATGGTTTCAGTTTGCATATGTATTGCTGCCAAATCTTGCAAGTGTTCCGCAGTCACTATAAGTTATTTGATCACCTGCTTCTCACAAAGTTGGTGGCAGCTTGTGGTGGTCTTCTCTTTCTGCCATGTCCAGGTACTATAACAAGTGTTCCTAGAACTCTTCAACTTCAAGGAACAATTTTTGCATCTCTATGTACATTGAATACTGTTGTGTAATTTTTTTTTCCTCGTCCACTGTTTTATTTTACTGCTGGAGTGGCACCATGACTCTACGTTCCCTTCACCTAGTATGCTAGCTACCAGCCCAGTCACTTTTAGATTAGTGACTCCATTGATAAAATTTAAACAAAACAAACTGGAGTAGCTCTTCAACATTTTTGGACCACTTTCTTGATCGAAGAATTGTGAACGGGATGCCTTTTGTCTATGTGGAATGAGCAAAGATTTCTCCAATACCTCCAGAAGCTGGTGTCCGGTTATGTATTGTATTTTCAGCAGGTCATAACAGCAACATGGTGATCTACGAATTACGGAAGATTCTTTTCATGAAGAGATTCTTAAGTGGCATTTCAAAATAAATTATGAGAAACCATTTGTCATTAGTTGTATTGCACTATTTATAAACTATTCCTGTTGCATTTGTTTGAGGCAAACATCAGAAAGGTTCTACATTTTGGCTGCAGTTCTAATCTTTGGAATGATCACTCCAACCTTTTTCACTATTTATGCTGTAAGACTCTCCACTTTTCTAGAAGCGAGAAAGAAGCCGTGATGGCTGTCATGGTTAGGCTGGGTTCACACTTGCGTACTGGGGCTTTGTGGGCGGCTGCGTACTTCCTCCCTGAAGCTCCACCCGCTTCCGCACTTCTCCCGCCTACTTCTGCATGCGTTCTGTGTACCGATCTGTAACATTGGGTACGCAGGGCCTGCGGATGCGTTGTTTTGACGCGCCTGCCGACCGTGTCAAAACGACGCATCCGCATGTCCTGCATACCCAGTGTTAACAATGGACACTACCGCACACCACAAAATGACGCATGAGTACGCAAAAGCATGCGAATGCATGTCCCTGCGTACGCCATGTTAAATATATGTACGCATGACACATGTGGATCAAATGCTGCGTGCACAAACACCAATGTGATACCAGCCTTAAGGATGATTATCCTGAAGCTTTGTCAGTATGCATTTTGACTCATTAATCTTAGGATTTGTTTTCCACAGTGCTCTTCATCTCTGTTCATCTTCCATAAAATCTAGTTTGACCAAGACAGCGGATAGTGTTATCTGAACATGATGTACTTTTGCCCTTGAAACTTACCTCATATCTTTAGTAGTCTTTCTGGGCTATTTGACAAATTAAAGAGATTAAAAATACTACCCAATTTTTCCCCTTGTGACCACATCCATGGTGATTGGCTGAAGTCCTATAGACCTTACACGTGTGAATAATACTACAGTTGCACGTAACAGAAACATCAAAGTGTTTGAAGATATTCTTTAGTTTTTACCTCTACCATGTTTATCTATAATTTTCTTTCCAATCTGCCACGTCAACTTTAGTTTTCTTTGGTTCATTTCCAGTGTGGTATGTACCATGATGCCAAACTGCACAGTGACTACTCTTCACCCTTGTGACAGACTGATTACAAGTTTGGAGACTCTTATGACGCTAAGTACAGGACACACCTTGGTTTAATATTTATGGACAATTATTTTCAATCTTTTCTAAGACTACCATCATTTTTATCCGGGCAACTTTGTTTAGTTTAGAATACCAAAGATGACAACTATGCAAAAAAATTAAGGCATCTCCAAAGAAATCTATACAAAACCACATAAATAGTGGAGAAATAGACCAGATTATAAAAGATTTGTAATTTCGTTGGTAAATGAATTATGATAACATAATTGATAAAGTGTAATGGGTGAACAGTGTTTTTAGAAATATAGGATCTGGTATAGTAAATAGTAATCTTAGTGGGGCTGCATACATATACAAAACATATCAGATCAATGAATTTACAAGAACATGATCATGTTAAAGAAAAGACTCATGACATGAACTAATCAAAATACATGATCAATAAATAAATGATATGTATAGATCACCATTTTAATATAATAATGAGATAATCAGACATAAATAGTCTATGCTTTTTGAGCAAATTAAACAGATGTAGAGAATTTAAAGGAACCTGTCACCAGAAATAACGTGATTAACCTGCAGATGTGGTTAATCTGTAGATTAATAGCGTTATGCTGTCTGGCGCCTGCACGCAGCCGAATGCAGCGGGGAGAAAATTATCTTTTATTCTTGCCAGCATTCAGTTTCCATCATGGAGACAGGGGTGCTGCGGGTTCAGTCAATGCCTGCTTTAAACGTGCCACCCTTCCCTGACAACAGCTGAGCGTCAATGCAGAGCCAGTGTCCGTCAGGGCCGGGTGTTCGGTTACAGCATAACGCTATTAACCTGCAGCTTAACCTCATATCTGTAGGTTAATAGCAGTATGTCTGGTGACAGGTTCCTTTTAAGGCATATATCCAAAGTAAACAAGAAGTAGCAAGCAGTAAAATGCCAGTCAATACAGGGAGCCATTACATAATGACATGATTATGTTCCTAATACTACACCATCCACACCCGAAAGAAGGAACAAGAACCCTGGTGACGACCTGGTCCTGAATACCCTGTGAATGCATATGACTGGAATTTACGTAGTCAGACGCATCACCGGATCTGCCAGAGACCATAAAGGATGTGCCAGGAAGAAAACGGCGTGTGTGAAGTGCATCCGACCAGCAGCTTTTAAAGGCATAATAATCTTTATGAAGGGAACTGAACATGGCATAAAAAATAAGTACATTTGTAAATAAGTTATATTGGCATTCGAGGTATAAAAGAAATGCGTGATATATATCATGTATGCATAAAGTGCATTATATGCGTAATTATATATCATATTAAGAGCCATGAAAGGAATAAATATAATTTTAATGAAGAACAAGGGCAGATAAAAAAAAAAAAGTGAACATAAGGACAGACTATATCAAATATGATAGTAAATATCTGCATTAAATTTAATACACAGTATGATATCAGAATATAAACACATGGGCTATGCACACAGTGAACAAGTCTGTAGGACAGTGTTAACTCTACCAAATGACTGAAACACAGAAAAACCGTAAAACAAACATATAAAAAATATTCTGTTGTTAAAAAAAAAAATGTAACAGTAAACAGCAAGTGCTAGTAAAAAGATACCAAAACAGGGTGTTTGGTTGATAGTATACATTTTTTGCAAAAAAAAAAAAAAAAACATAAGCCACTCTACCAAATGTAACGGTATACCCATATCAGCAGTCCCTAACCGACGTATTTAAAAACCTCACCATGTGTATGGTACCTAAATGAGCAGGATTCAGAAAGGTAATGCCTGATGTGGACACGCTGTGGAAGATGTCTTATATGTGCATGGCCAACAAGGGAGGGGTGGAGACCTCCCTAGTCTTGCAAAAACAAGAAACCAATTAAATATATATACATGGGCCGTGCACACAGTGAATAAGTCTGTAGGACAGTGTTCACACCACCAAAAGACTGAAACCCAGAAAAAACAGTATGAGAAACGTATAAAAATACTCCGTTGTAAAAAAGTAACAGTAAACAACAAGTGCTAGTAAAAAGATAACAAAACAGGGTTTTTTGTTGATGTAAACTATGGAATCCATTTAGATTATAAGAATCATTCGATAAATACATGTAATCCGTCTTAATTAAAGCTTCCCTCAGCATGTTTTGTTTTTTCAATTTCAGCGATGACGTGACGCAATTATTCTTAGTTTCCTGACTTTAATATCTTTGCCAAGCTATCATAGTCTTCAGTGGTAATGAGCAAACGTGCTCGGGTGCTAACCAAGTGACTTCGATGTGCTCTAATAATATGGTCAAGTCTAATAAACAGGCAATCCCTGTATGCATTGTGACTGTCAAACAGCTGTGAGACATGCAGCCGCGGGCACTCAAACATATTTTTTGACCACGCTGAAGACAGCATGTGAGCGCGCTCGCTCATCACTAGTCTTCAGTGTTTCCCGGCTCTTCTTGCTATTGCAGTGTCTGAATGACAGGAAGGAAGTCAGAGGCATCGGTCACAAGCTCTCAATGAAAGCCTCGTTCTGGCTTTCACATGGCATTTTGACTTCCAGATTGCTGCAGTGTTTGCTAGGCTATCGGACAGGTCACAACCTACAGAGGACCGACTGGAGCAGCGCCAATAAAATATGAAGATGACTGCTGGCAGTGGTTGCAATAAAAAAAATCCCACCGGAGTAGTGTTAAAACATACAGCATGATATCAAAATTAGTATTGCACTTGCATTTTAAAGTGACCGTGTCAGCACAGAATGACTGTTCAAAGCAAGTACAGGCACTCGGTGCTTCATGGCGGAGCCAAACATTTATATACACCTTACCTTCTTGGTTTTCATCTTTCCCACACTTCTCTTGTCCTATGAAGTCAGAGCTGTCCATAAAAGAAGGGGGATTTGAGAGAAACCAAGCAGGTGGGTGGGAAAGTGGATATAAATGATTGGCTCCAATGTGAAGCACCGAGCGCCTGTAGTTAGTTTGAACAGTCATCCTGTGCTTTCTGAGTCCCTTCAAGCAAAAATGGATTATACAATGCCTGGCATATATTTAATATATATGCAGGCATGGCACTGCAAATGATCAATAGTATATTGTTACATTTTGAGTGCCGTATCGTTACAAATGATCCAGAATAGCTGATATCGGATGATATTTTGAGATCATCTATCCAAAGGAGATCTGTCATAAAAAGAAAATAAAATTTATATCCAGATAAGTACATTAAAATTCGTGTGTTGATATTAAAGAATTGTAAAGTAAGGCTACTTTCACACTTGCGTTTTTTTGCGCTGCTTGCGCAGCGCAAACGCGCATAAAAAGCGCATCATGCGTTTTTAATGCATTTTCTTTTTTATTGCGCATGGTTTTAACAAAAAAAGCATGCGTTTTTAAACGCTGATGTGCGCATGATAATGCGCACGTCAGCGCTCCCATAGACTTTAATGTGTTTTTGGGTGAATTTCGTGCGCATGCTTTTTTTTTTTGCGACAGGTCGGACACACCAAAAAGCACACTACAAAAAACGCATGACAATATGCACCCATGTTAAATATAGTAAAAAAAAAACAAAAAAACGTATGCGCAAAAAAACACAAGTGTGAAACCAGCCTAAGCGATTATTCAAGAAAAGATTTATAGCATTTATGTATTCAAGCCAGCAGGTGACACTGTTTTTAGGAGGATTCTCCATTTTGCCTCGGGAGCAGTTTATTGACATCCTAAAGCCATGTGCACACGTTGCGGATTCTGCTGAGGATCCGCAGCAGATTTAGCTGCGTTGTACAGTACCATTGTTTTCAATGGTAAACTGAAAAACGCTGTGCACATGCTGCGGATTTGCTGCGGGTTCAAATCCGCAGCATGTCAATTCTTTGTGCGGAATCTGCAGCAGTTTCACATCTGCTCCATTGTAGAGGTGTGAAACCGCAGGGCTAAACCGCAGGCTAATCTGCAGGGAAACTGCAGGTCTTTTGACCTGAGAATTTACCTGCGGATTTTTCCAAATCCGCAGCACCAAAAACTACATGTGAGCATAGCCTAACACTCCTGGTAGGCCTAGATTAATCCTGTATATACGCCGTATGTATAAACTTTCAGGATTGCGTTGATGAAAATTTATGAAAATATCTCGGAATATGGTGTTACTTTTTTTTTTTTTTTTTTTTTTTTACTCTGTCACCTCATTGGGGGACACAGAACCATGGGTGTTATGCTGCTGTCCACTAGGAGGCGACACTGTGCATAATCTGAAAAAGATTAACTT
Source organism: Dendrobates tinctorius (assembly GCF_039654945.1). Classification (NCBI taxonomy): domain Eukaryota; kingdom Metazoa; phylum Chordata; class Amphibia; order Anura; family Dendrobatidae; genus Dendrobates; species Dendrobates tinctorius. The sequence continues at coordinate 10,605,932 of NW_027361730.1, read as the reverse complement.
TGGCTCCTCCTCTGCAGTATACACCCCTGGACGGCGTCAGCCTTCTCCAGTTTTTGCTTAGTGTCGCATAGGAGGCACACCTAAAGATTTTTTCCCTGATAGCCAGCCTCTCTGCACTCTGCCGGGCTCGAGAAAGAGAACCAGGCAGGACTGTTTTTATGCATTCTGCACAGCCTGCAAAACCGCTCTCCCCAGTGGTAGCAAGTACCCACATTGCCGGGATTGCATCCAAAACACTGGGTCAGAACCCCAGGAAGCCCCTACCAATGCTTCAGCGTCGGCTACTACGCCGGAATGGGCTGCTCAGATGTCGCAGTCTATGACACAGTCCATAAATAATCTAACCTCCACACTGCCGCAGGCTCTGCAGGGGCATGTCTCGGCTATGAACGTTACCCAGCAAAAGGATAGCTTGTCTCGGGAACATGCCGTTTCCGACACTCTCAGACGTAAGCGAACCCACAGGTCGCGGTCATCTGCCTCATCCCATAGCACACGGTCATCTCCCTCCAGGGAGAGACACCGTGATTCCAGGTCACCTAGACCGTCCCCTACCAGAGACAGGCAACGCAGATCCCCACAGCGCTCTCCGACCACAGCAGACCTCCACTCCACTTTGCCCACCAGGGAACGCCTTAGTGACACGCAGGATTCGGAAGGCATCTGTGACTCCGACTCAGACAACAAAACGGAGAGGTCTGCTGTACCTTGTCCCTCTAGCACTACAGCGCTAGTTGAGGACATAGTCTCTTCCATCCACCGGGTGCTGGAAACTTCTGATCCAACCCCGGAAGCCCCAGAACACAAAATTTGCTTTGAAAGTGTCCTGAAACCACCTAAGGTCTTCCCTAATCACCCGGAGTTTCAGATGATGCTTACTAAACAGTTCTAGCAGCCTGAGAAGAAATTTGCCAATCGCAAACATTTGGAAGCGAGGTACCCCTTCCCAGAGAAGGACACCAAGGGGTGGACAGACCCACCCGAAGTGGACCCCCCAGTCTCTAGGCTAGCAGCACAGACCCTACTCTCACTTCCAGATAGCTCAACCCTCAGGGACGCAGCAGACCGGCAGGTAGAACGCATGGCCGTTCAGTTTTCAAAGCGGCAGGGGCCTCCCTAGCCCCCGCGATCGCTTCAGTTTGGGCGGCCAAGGCCATTCTGGCTTGGGCCAAAGCATTGCAAGAGGGTCTTCAAACTTCAAATCCCGGGCTTTCGGACCAAGCGGTTCAAATAGCAGTTGTAGCAGATTACTTGCTTCATGCAGCCCTGGACTCTGCAAGAGGTGTAGCAAGGATAGCAGCAAACGCCATCACGATCCGGCGTATCCTCTGGCTGCGGGAATGGAAAGCGGATGCGGCCTCAAAAAAAATCCCTCACGCATCTCCCGTACCTTAGTGGACGACTTTTTGGTGAAAAGTTGGACACAATGATATCCAACGCCACTGGGGGTAAGAGTACCTCTCTCCCTCAGCTGAAACCTAAACGCACGTTCAAGCGGCGTAACCAAACACGATTCCAATCCTTTCGGAATTCTTCGGGCTGGTCCGTCTCGCGACCAGCACAATATCGTAACCGCTCTCCACGCAGGGACAACCCATGGGCGGTGCAGAGGCCGGACAGGACCTGGCAGTCGAAAGCAGGCCAAGCGAAACCCAAAGGAGGAAAACCTCAGAACTTCGCTTCATCATGACTCACGAACTCCGGAAGACACCCCACCAGTAGGCGGCCGACTTTTACTCTTCCAGCAAGTCTGGCTGCCTATTACAGAAGACAGGTGGGTCAGGGAAATAGTGTCTTCCGGATACAAGATAGAGTTCACTTCCGCTCCACCGAACCGGTTCTTCCTTTCTATTCCTCCAACACCACCAGACAAGGCTCGTGCTTTCCACCAAGCGGTCTCCTCTCGCCTTCAAGCAGGAGTCGTAGTACCGGTTCCCGTGAACGAACGCTTCCGAGGGTTCTACTCCAATCTATTCGTAGTCCCCAAGAAAGGAGGCAGCGTCCGGCCCATGCTAGACCTGAAACAGCTCAACAAATATGTACGGGTCCGTCATTTTCGCATGGAGTCCCTTCGGTCCATCATTGCGTCCATGGAGCAGGGAGAATATCTCACTTCCATAGATATACAAGACGCATACCTGCAAATACCAGTTGCTTCCGCCCATCAACGGTTTTTCAGGTTCGCGATCAACCAGGACCACTACCAGTTCGTGGCTCTCCTGTTCGGGCGTGCCACGGCTCCAAGAACGTTTACCAAGGTCATGGCAGCTACCATGGACGTTCTACACTCCAGAGGCATTGTAGTCGTTTCATACCTGGACAACCTTCTCATCAAGGCTTCCACCTTCAAGGACTGCGAGGACAGTGTCTCAATCACAATCGACTCTCTGAGTCGCCTGGGCTGATTAGTCAACCTACAAAAGTCATCGACTACCCCGAGTCAGGCCCTGACCTTCCTGGGGATGCTATTCAACACTTCCAGGGGTCTGGTGCTCCTACCCAGGGACAAGACACTGGCTCTCCGTCTGGGAGTTCGCATACTCCTCCGCAATCCTCGATCCCTCCGGTTTGCCATGAGAGTCCTCGGCAGGATGGCAGTAGCAATGGAGGCGGTACCATTTGCCCAGTTTCACCTCAGGCCTCTTCAACTTGCCATCCTCAAGTCTTGGGACAGGAATCCCTTCTCCCTCGACAGGGAATTCCGGTTGACATCATCAACCAGGAGGTCCCTACACTGGTGGCTCAAGTCAACTTCGCTTGCAAGAGGAAAATCTTTTCTCAGGTCATTGGAAGGTCCTGACCACCGATGCAAGTCTGACAGGTTGGGGTGCGGTGCACCTACAGCACAGGGCACAAGGCAAGTGGTCACCATCAGAAATGACTTTGCCCATCAATATTCTGGAAATTCGGGCCATCTTCCTGGCACTGAGAGCCTTTCATCGCTTGCTGCCAGCCTCTCACATAAGGATACAGTCAGACAATGCCACGGCGGTGGCATATGTGAATCACCAAGGCGGGACCCGCAGTGCCCAGGCGATGAGAGAAGTGGCACATATCCTCCACTGGGCGGAAGAGACGAGGTCGGTACTCTCAGCGGTCCACATTCCGGGTGTGGACAACTGGGAAGCCGACTTTCTCAGCAGACAAGGAATGGACGCGGGGGAGTGGTCTCTCCATCCCGAAATTTTTCACCAGATCTGCCATCGCTGGGGGACCCCGGACGTGGACCTAATGGCATCCCATTTCAATGCCAAGGTCTCCAATTTCATGGCCAGTACACGCGACCCGTGGTCGCTCGGAGCGGATGCCCTGGTGCAGGACTGGACCCAGTTCCAGCTTCTGTACATTTTTCCACCCATCCTCCTGATCTCCAGAGTCGTGAGGAAGATCAAACAAGAGGGAGTTCCAACCATTCTGATCGCTTCCGGACTGGCCCAGACGTACATGGTATGCCGACGTCGTGCAACTTACAGCAGACGCCCCCTGGCGTCTCCCCAACCGTCACGACCTTCTGTCACAAGGTCCATTCTACCATCTGAACTCAGGGGCTCTCAATTTGACGGCGTGGCCCTTGAAACCTGGGTTCTAACCCAAGCAGGGCTCTCACCAGATCACAACCATGATCAGAGCAAGAAAGCCAGCCTCCGCCAAGATTTATTATCGTACCTGGAGAGCTTTCTTTACCTGGTGCGAATCCCGTGGACAGGTCCCACTCCCTTATTCCCTCCCGAAGGTGCTGGGTTTTCTTCAATCGGGCCTGGACGCCGTGCTATCCCTAGGCTCGCTTAAGAGCCAGATGTCAGCGCTTTCAGTGCTTTTCCAAAGGCGTATTGCTAACAAGCCGCAAGTAAGGACTTTTCTCCAGGGAGTTTCCCGATTAGTTCCCCCCTACAGACGCCCACTGGAAATGTGGGATCTCAACCTGGTCCTGACAGCATTACAGGCACCACCTTTCGAACCCCTTAAGGAAGTCCCACTCCGCATCCTGTCACAGAAAGTGGCTTTTCTGGTCGCTGAGCAGGGTGTCTGAATTGTCAGCACTCTCCTGCAGACGGCCTTTCCTAGCTTTTCACCAGAGCAAGGTGGTTCTCCGTACAATACCATCCTTCCTTCCGAAGGTTGTGTCCATCTTCCACCTCAATGAAGAAATTTCAGTGCCATCCCTTTGCCCGGTTCCGGTTCATAGAGTGGATAAGGCTCTGCATACGCTTGACCTCGTCAGGGCATTGCGTATATACGTGTCTAGGACTGCACCCTTCCGGAAGTTTGATTCCCTTTTCCTTCTTCCAGTGGGCGTTTGCAAGGGACTGCCGGCTTCCAAAGCTACCCTTGCCAGGTGGATCAAGTCCACCATACAAGAGGCTTACCGACTTAACAATTCCCCTCTTCTGTCTGGTATCACGGCGCACTCTACGCGGGCAGTAAGGGCATCCTGGGCCATTCGGCACCAGGCTTCGGCACAACAAGCGTGTAAGGCGGCCGCTTGGACTAGCCTACACACGTTTACGAAACACTACAGTGTTCATACTCAGTCCTCAGCAGATGCGAGCCTGGGTAGAAGGGTTCTGCAGGCGGCAGTGCTCCAAGTTTAGGGACCTGCTAGCACAATATTCATCCATTGCTTCCCACCCAGGGACTGCTTTGGGACGTCCCATGGTTCTGTGTCCCCCAATGAGGCGACAGAGTAAAGGAGATTTTTGTGTACTCACCGTAAAATCTCTTTCTCTTAGCCTCTAATTGGGGGACACAGCTCCCACCCTGTTGCCCTTGCGGGCCGTTGTTTGCGGTTGAGTTCTCATATTGTTCTTTGAGCTCGTACATAGTAGCCTTCTTACAGGCATGGTTATTATTTGTTGCGTTCCTCCTTATGCTTTTGCACAAAACTGGAGAAGGCTGATGCCGTCCAGGGGTGTATACTGCAGAGGAGAAGCCAAAGTTAATCTTTTTCAAATTTATGCATAGTGTCACCTTCTAGTGGACAGCATAACACCCATGGTTCTGTGTCCCCCAATTAGAGGCTAAGAGAAAGATTTTACGGTGAGTACACAAAAATCTCCTTTTTAATTTTTTTTGCAGCGTCCGTATCGTTAATAAGTTCAAGAATATGGACCTTAAGTTGACTCATCTCAATATAGATTAAATGACTGAGGAATGTCGTGAAATATATAACTGATGTTACATAATAGGTGATGAGCGATCTTGTATTTCCTTTGGCTATTTGAATCTGTAAAGGTAGAGGTCCAAATGTATTGCTGAACAGTGGCCACAGAGAGAGGAACCCCATGGGTTGCTTTTGCTGTTGAGTGTCCTGGTGCAGCATAGTGGCTCTACGTACGTTTGCGATTTTCACACTTGTGCGACTTGGCTGCATGTGACTTCAAGTGTGCAAATCGGTGTATGCAAGTACCGTATGCACGTGGTTATATGACAAAGGAGAATCATCAGTGTGCACATCGCAAACTGTCACAATTTGTAAGTCCCATACAGTGATTGCAGATTTCCCTTTTAGACTGGAAAACCCTTTAAAGACTCTGTTGAACAGAATTTCCAAGCTCAGTTTCCCCAGCTACTTTTACCAGGACCTGAAAATACACTTTGAAAAAACACAGTTGCATTTTTAAGTGAAGAATCCCAATGTTTATGCACTTAAAATGCATTTGAAAGGAAAACTCATCAAGCTAAGCAAATGTGACGACTAGAGATAATTGCTATTGCGTGTTCATGCAGAAGAAAAGCATTTTTGCAAGTGCAACATGGCCATTGACTGAACACAACCCAACTTTAGAGCCTTAGGCTAAATGCACACGTTTCAGAAAATTTCTGCTCAAAAACCTGAATCCCTTCCCAGAAACCGCACCTATTTTTCCACGGCGGTTTTTGTGCGGTTTTGATGCGTTTTTTTCCGCAGCGGTTTCAAACCGCTTGGAAGAGGCCAAAACCGCGGAAAAATCCGCAAAATTAATGAGCATGCTGCGTTTTGTTACCGCAATGCGTTTTTTTCGCAGTAAAAAACGCATCAATGTGCACAAAAAGTGCAAAATGCATAGAAATGACTGGGAAGCTTATTTTTAGCGGTTTTATAGTGAAAACCACGGTAAAAAACGCTGTGTGTGAACACAGCCTTAAAGGGATTTTACCACAAAGTTAATTTTAATCATCATTTTAATTAATAGATCTTTTGAATAATAATAATTTCCACAATTGGATGTGTTTAATAGAATGTCCCTGTGCTGAGATAATCTTATACATGTGCCCCTGCTGTGTACTGTGTAATGGCCGTGTCTGACCATGCATGGTCTGATCATACCACAGCTCCTGGGCAGGGAAGGAAACAAAAGAGAATATACAGACATAACATTATCACAGCACAGGGACATTTTATTTTAACATGACCACTTTATTTTTGGGAAAACCCCTTTAACTGAAAATTTTAAAGGAACCTGTCACCACGAAATTGCAGTCCAATCTGCTGACCCCATATTATAGAGCAGGAGAGCTGAGTGTGATTGATATGTAGTCTTGTGAGAAAAGATTCAGTATAACTTGTGTTTTAATAATTTTTCTGTTCTTGCTGGAGTTTTCTGTCCAGTGAATGGTACAGTCAGTGACTGACCGCTTTCTTGTGTGCGTGGGCATAAAGAGGTAGATGTCAGTCACTGATAGGACCTCCCACTGGACTGAAAATCCCAGAAAGAGCAGAGGATTAAATAATTAAAAAAGGGGTCATACTGAATCTTTACTCACAAGACTACATATCAATCTGCTCACTCTGACATGGGGCCTTCAGATTGGACTGCATTTTTGTGGTTGCAGGGTCTCTTTAATATTAGAGACTCTAGTAAAATATGAATGCCCACAAGGGACTAAGCATAAAAAGTAAAACACTTTGCAACTAGATGTGCTGCATCCATCAACTTGGGGCTGTTACATTTAATGGTATAATAATATGCAGTGATGTCTATAGTTCTAACGTCTGGAATCCTTTTCAGCCTTGGGCCTTTCCAGCTCGAGAGTTCCTGAGGCGAAAGCTTATTGGTAAAGAAGTCTGCTTCACCGTGGATCACAAGATTAATGAAGAAAGATACTATGGAACGGTGTATTTGGGCAAAGGTATGTTTTCTAATGTTTATTATTAAATTTTAATTTTGTGAAGTTTAGCTATGTGTGTTCCTAATGCTTGTTTCCCTTAAATATATAAAGGCTCATACTTTTTCTTTTTTTTAGTGTAAACATTCTTTAATATAGCGCAAAACTTCTATACTACTAGTAGAAATATAATTGTAGCATATGTAGTTACCTCTGAGATTGGACATAGGCATATTGTGTGTGTGTGTGTTTTTTTTTTTTTTCTTTTTTTATGCTTTATCAAAGTACTTGGTAAAGCCTAAGCAAAACGCGTGTCGGTGTAGACGGAGATTACATTTCATCATAATCATGCCTAAGCATTTGCTATGTACATACATTTAATCATGCCCCTTTTTGCATGTCATTAATTCATGTGGGAGATATGTCAATGTCCCTCATATATCATTAATGATGGAATGGTTTTCTGCACATAGTTTAATGCACTTTATAATAACATTTTGTCCTTGTATGCATGGCTCCTTATCCCTATCCTGGTCTGCATGGCTCCTCATCCCTATCCTTGTATATATGACTCCTTATCCCCATCCTTGTATGCATGGCTCCTTATCCCCATCCTTTTATGCATGGCTATTTTCCCCAATCCTTGTATGCATGGCTCCTTATCCCCATCCTTGTATGCATGGCTCCTTATCCCCATCCTTGTATGCATGGCTCCTTATCCCCATCCTGGTCTGCATGGCCCCTCATCCCTATCCTTGTATACATGGCTCCTCATCCCCATCCTTGTATGCATGGCTCTTTTCCCCCATCCTTGTATGCATGGCTCCTTATCCCCATCCTTGTATGCATGGCTCCTCATCCCTATCCTCGTATGTATGGCCCCCATGATAAAAGCTTAAAAAAACCCCCAAAAAATCCTACTTGCCTTCCCTGCACATCCTCGCAGCATTGTGTTCCAGTGCCAGCAGCTCCTGCAGCCAAGCGATCACGTGTCCCCGCTCATTAAGGTAATGAATATTCACCTCTCTCCACGCCTATGGCTCATTACCTTAATGAGCGGGCACACGTGATGGCCTGGCAGCTGCAGGAAGTCGGCGACTGCTTCTGACACTGTGCGCGCTATAAGAGAAATGAATATTCACTACCAGTTCTGTGAAAATTCATTTCTCTTTAGCCGCTTTAGCCGCAGCAGCCGGCTCCTGCCTCCTGTGACCCGCTGCTCCGCCTCTCCCCCTCCGCTGACATTTTCTGGAACAATGACTCGTGTATAAGCCAAGGGGAGCGTTTTCAGCACAAAAAAAATACTGAAAAACTTGGCTTATAAACTTTAGTTACCGTATATACTCGAATATAAGCCGAGATTTTCAGCCCAAAAAATTGGGCTGAAAGTCCCCCTCTCGTCTTATATTTGAGTCATATACAAAGGGGGTCAGAGGGGGAGGGGGGGCGGGGGTGTCAGGTCATACTTACCCGTCCTGACGCTGTGTCTTGAGCCCCCAGCTTCTCCCCGTGCTCTCTCTTCCTGCCTTCAGCGGTCACGTGGTGCCGCTCATTAAAACTCATGAATATGCGCATATTCATGAGTTTTAATGGGCGGTACCACATGACTGCTGAAGGCAGGAAGAGAGAGCGCGGAGAAGCTGGGCGCTCAAGACACAGCGTCAGGACGGGTAAGTATAGCTCATTATTTTTGGCCCTTCTACTAATTAACATTTCTCTGCATATTTGGAATGTTCATGGTAACCCCCCTTCTTTTGTCTTTTGTTACCTGATGACTATTAAATAGGGTATTAGGCAATTAGTACTCATGTGGAAGTAACTTTATTATATATAGATGTACAACCCACATTCTCCAGCATTGTAGGCTCGAGCGTGTACCGCGCATGCGCTGTGCTGCGGTGTGGTGGCCGGCGCTCTTGTGGGCGTTGCGTTGCCCGGCAACATACCCGGTCACATGACCGGATTGTGCTGCCGTGTGACGTGCGTCCTGAGCGCCGCCCGCCTCGCAGCGTCACAACATGGCGGGGACGCGCCGAACACAGCTGCCAGTGATTGGAGACATTAGTGGGGGTATTTAAAGGATTGAGATCCCATGCTTACCTACCTCCTGATGAAACTGCAGAGGCGGTGAAACGCGCGTCGGGGTGCGTTACAGGCCATCTATCCAGCTCACCAGACGGCAATATGATTGCAGGTAAATGGGCTATATACTGATTATTTATTGGCTCTGACTATATTAGATAGCCACTTATTATGCTATCATCTATTTATTGACACATGCATTTTTGAAATAGTGAGCCAGCGATTAGATCGTTGTGTTAACGGAACTGTTGTTGGTCCAAATCAGGGATGATGCTCCAGCTTTGTGACATATGGTAGGAGCATTGTTCCATATATATATTAATGACTGCCTAACGGTTTGGGATATGTGGCCTTTTACAGTTTTCAGTTAGTCACAGCTATATGTAACTGATTAGGGTTAGGTATTCACCACCCTCCATGTATTGTATGTCTTATTGTGTTGAATTGTGCTATTATGATATGCTTTTTAATAGGTGTTTTGTATTAATAAAATCATTCTTGGATCTATTTGTTCCTTCGTTGTTTCTCTTTTGGTATTATGATACTCACCTGTCCTGCGTCCATGGCTGCTTGCTGCTGTCTGTCATCGGTCAGTGACTTCAGACAGCAGAGGGCGCAGTGACGTGGTTAGTGCGCGCCGCGCCTCCTGCAGTCTGAACGTCACTGACTGATGACGTGGCAGCTAGCGGTGAGCAGCCATGGATGCAGGACACATGAGTATCTCAGGTGCCAGCAGTGACACCGGCACCTGACACCCAGCGACGGAGAGGTGAGTATGTCTTTTTTTTATTTTTACATGCAGCAGCAGCATGGGGTCAGCATATGGGTAACAATCTATGGAGCTTCTTATGGGGCAGCATATGGGGGAATAATCTGGAGCTTCTTCTGGGGTAAGCATATGGGGGAACAATCTATGGAGCTTCTACTGGGGTCAGCATATGGGGGAATAATCTGGAGCTTCTTCTGGGGTCAGCATATGGGGGAACAATCTATGGAGCTTCTGGGGGCAGCATATGGGGGAATAATCTGGAGCTTCTTCTGGGGTCAGCATATGGGGGAATAATCTGGAGCTTCTTCTGGGGTCAGCATATGGGGGAACAATCTATGGAGCTTCTTATGGGGGCAGCATATGGGGGAATAATCTATGGAGCTTCTTCTGGGGACACCATATGGGGGAATAATCTATGGAGCATTTCCCACCCTAGGCTTATACTCGAGTCAATAAGTTCTCCCAGTTTTTTTGTGGCAAAATTATGGGGGTCGGCTTATACTCGGGTCGGCTTATACTCGAGTATATACGGTAGGTTCTTTTCAATGACAAGACATTCTGACTACATGTTTCGATACCAGACTGATATCGTCATTTGGTCAAATACAGTAAATGTGTACATGTGTCGGTTGAATTGAGAGTTGGGAAATTATGATGGAATAGTTTGTTTTTTTTTCCTCCCAAATTTGTGTTTGTTAATATGTGATAAACATGATGTTATTTTACTGATTGGCTTTTGAGCGAATTGAATATCCAGCAGTGATTGATAGCATCCAAATATGTTACTGTTTTTGACCTTTTATAATGTGGTGTTTTTAGATACATCGGGCGAGAACATTGCAGAATCGCTACTTGCAGAAGGACTTGCCTCCCGACGTGAAGGTGCTAGAGCTACTACGTAAGTGCATTTTCTTAATGTAATTTTTGGCTCAGCTCTTTTCAAGTTACTAAATAATGGAAGTAAGGATTTCCCAGAAAATGCTTCATTTATTCTATAGCTGATTTCTATGATTTAAAGTATGAAATTAGGCTAAGGATTTAACTCCTTGGTGATCAGGCCAATTTTTTCAAATCTGTCATGTCAATTTATGTGGCAATAACTCTGGAATGTTCCGACGTATCTCAATGATTTTGAGATTATTTTTTGTGACATCATATTTTGTGATAATGGTAAATTTAGATCAATATGTTTTGCGTTTATTTATAAAAACATCAGAAATTTGACATTTCTAAAAAATTGAAATTTTCAAACTTTCAATGATTATCCCTTTAATCCAGTTATACCACACAAAATAGTTAATAAATAACTTATACTTCATGTCTGCTTTACATCAGCACTATCTGTAAAATGTTCTTTTATTTTATGACGTTAGAAGCTGTAAATTCATATCCAGACAGCTCAGTACTGCTGTACATTTTTCTCCTTATTTCTGTGCGCTAAAATGGGAATGAAGAGCCAGAATTAATCAATGTGCTTATCTCTAAATGGCAGACGTCATAATATATAGTTTCTTCGCAAGATCTCAGAATTGACTGCAAAATAAAAAAGTCTGCAGAGGAGGAAAACTGGTAAAAATGCAGGATACACGTCATATTATGACCAGATGTAATGTTATTCCTCATGTACAAAAGACACCTTGTTCTGGAAAGTTTCTTGAAGTGCGGTTACCCTTTAAAATTGTAGTAAACTATACATGGAATAGGTGTGTGTGTATATAAAATAATATATACACACAATATTTTTTTTATTAGATATATTATTTTTATAGCATCCCATTACACAATTGTCGTAGCACATGCCAAATTGTAACAGTCTGACAATGGGTTTAAGTAGTAACTCTCAAACTGTTTAAAGTGAACCTGTCAGATCCCTGTGCCATCCAATTCAGCAGTAGTCACCTATGTATAATTAAACTCCCTCCCTAGCCAGCTCTGTATAACATGATTCAGTTAAATAAATTCTTTAAAACAACATTTATAACCTCTGTTTTTCCTATGCTAATGAGGGCTTTGAGTAGTCGATGGGGCGTTAGTTCCCCAGACTAGTTGGCCCATTTTCCATGTTATCATGCCTCCCTTGAAGGGTTAATAAAGTTGTTGAATTTTGGTTTTGAGCACCTTGAGAGGTGCAGTTCTTAGAATGGTGTCACTTTTGGGTATTTTCTCTCAGTGATTTTCAAATGTGATGTGCTCCCTTTAAAAATAAAAGTGATTACTCTGTCACCTCATTGGGGGACACAGAACCATGGGTGTTATGCTGCTGTCCACTAGGAGGCGACACTATGCATAATCTGAAAAAGATTAACTTTGGCTCCTCCTCTGCAGTATACACCCCTGGACGGCGTCAGCCTTCTCCAGTTTTTGCTTAGTGTCGCAAGGAGGCACACCTTTTCAGCTCTCCGCCCCCTCCTCCCTCTCCTCAAAGGAGCATCACAGCGGTCTCCGGGGGGCACAGAACTGGGATCTGTCTGCGCTGGACCTAGGGGCACATCGGTGGGGTAAGCTCACAGCTGGGTTCTCATTACTCAGCTGTGAATCCATACTTCCTAGAAGGCTCTCTGTGGGTTCCCTCTGCGTAGCCACCCCTGTACGATCCATGATAGCCAGCCTCTGTGCACTCTGCCGGGCTCAAGGAAGAGAACCAGGCAGGAATGTTTCTATGCATTCTGCACAGCCTGCAAGCCACGCTCCCTAGTGGCAGCACGTATCCGCACAGCCGGGACTGCATCCAGAACTCTGGGTCAGAACCCCAGGGAGTCCCTACTGACGCTTCAGTGTCAGAGGCCACGCCGGAATGGGCAACTCAGATGTCAGTCTATGACACAGTCCATAGACAACCTAACTGCCACATTGCTGCAAGCTCTGCAGAGTCGGGCCCCGGCTATGGACGTTACACAGCAAACGGACAGCTTGTCTCAGGAACATGCTGCTTCCGACTCTCACAGACGTAAGCGGATCCACAGGTCTCGATCACCTGAGTCGTCCTATAGCACAAGGTCGTCCCCCCCCAGGGAGAGACAGCGTCATTCCAGGTCTCCTAGGCAGTCCCCTGTCACAGACAGACAGTGCAATTTACCACAGAGATCCCCCACCACAGAAGACCCCCGCCCCAGGTCGCCCTCCAGGGATCACCTTAGCGAGGCTCAGGATTCGGAGGGCATCTGTGACTCCGACTCAGATAAGGAAACGGAGAGGTCCGTGGTACCTTCTCCCCCTAGCAATACAGCGCTAATTGAGGACATAATCTCTGCCATTCATCGGGTGCTAAAAATTCCAGAGTCGGCCCTGGAAGTCCCAGAACATAGGATTTGCTTCGAAAGTGTTCAGAAACCACCTAAGGTCTTCCCTAATCACCATGAGTTTGAGAAAATACTTACCAAATAGTTTGCGCAGCCTGAGAAAAAATTTGCTAATCGCAAATATTTGGAAGCGAAGTACCCCTTCCCACAGACAGACACCAAACAATGGACAGATCCACCTGAAGTGGACCCCCGGTTTCTAGGCTAGCAGCGCAGACCTTACTCTCTCTGCCAGATAGCTCAACCCTCAGGGACGCAGCAGACCGGCAAGTAGAACGCATGGCTCGTTCTATTTTCGAAGCGGCAGGCGCTTCTCTGGGCCCTGCGTTTGCTTCAGTTTGGGCGGCCAAGGCCATCCTGGCTTGGGCCAAAAAACTACAGGAGGGTCTTCAAGCTTCAAATCCCGAGCTCTCGGACCAAGCGGTCCAGATAGCAGTGGTAGCAGACTACATGCTTCATGCAGCCCTAGATTCCGCAAGAGGTGTAGCGGGAATAGCATCAAACGCCATCACGATCCAACGCATCCTCTGGCTGCGAGAATGGAAAGCGGATGCGGCCTCAAAGAAGTCCATCACGCGACTTCCGTATCTTACTGGAAGACTTTTCGGCGAAAAGTTGGACACAATGATAGCCAATGCCACTGGGGGTAAGAGTACCTCTCTCCCTCAACTAAAACCGAAACGCACGTTTAAACGAAGAAACCAGATGCGATTCCGATCCTTTCGGAATTCCTCGGGCTGGTCCGTCTCGTGCCCAGCGCAAAACCGTAACCGCTCTCCACGCAGGGACAACCCACGGACGCAGCAGCGACCGGACAGGTCTTGGCAGTCGAAAGCAGGCCAAGCGAAACCCAAGGGAGGAAAACCTCAGAACTTCGCTTCATCATGACTCACGAACTCCGGAAGACACCCCACCAGTAGGCGGCCGACTTTTACTCTTCCAGCAAGTCTGGCTGCCTATTACAGAAGACAGGTGGGTCAGGGAAATAGTGTCTTCCGGATACAAGATAGAGTTCACTTCCGCTCCACCGAACCGGTTCTTCCTTTCTATTCCTCCAACACCACCAGACAAGGCTCGTGCTTTCCACCAAGTGGTCTCCTCTCTCCTTCAAGCAGGAGTTGTGGTGCTGGTTCCCGCGAACGAGAGATTCCGAGGGTTCTACTCAAATCTGTTCGTAGTCCCCAAGAAAGGAGGCAGCGTCCGACCCATACTGGACCTAAAACAGCTCAACAATTACGTACGGGTCCGTCATTTCCGCATGGAGTCCCTCCGGTCCATCATTGCATCCATGGAGCAGGGAGAATACCTTGCCTCCATAGGCATACAGGATGCGTATCTGCACATACAAATTGCTCCCGCCCACCAAAGGTTTCTCAGGTTCGCGGTCAACCAAAACCACTACCAGTTTGTCGCCCTTCCGTTCGGACTCGCCACGGCTCCAAGAACGTTCACCAAAGTCATGGCGGCCACCATGGACGTTCTGCACTGAAGAGGCATTCTAGTCATCCCGTACCTGGACGACCTCCTCATCAAGTCTCCCACTTTCAAAGACTGCGAGGTCAGTGTCTCAATCACAATAGACACACTGAGTCGCCTGGGATGGCTAGTCAACCTACAGAAATCGTCGACTATCCCAAGTCAGACTCTAACATTCCTGGGAATGTTATTCGACACCTCCAGGGGCCTGGTGCTCCTTCCCAAGGACAAGACACTGGCCATCCGTCTGGGAGTTCGTACACTCCTTCGCAGTCCTCCTTGATCTCTCCGGTTTGCCATGAGAGTCCTCGGCCGGATGGCAGCAGCAATGGAGGCAGTGCCATTTGCCCAGTTTCACCTCAGGGTCCTTCAACTAGCCATACTCAGATCTTGGGACAGGAATCCCTTCTCCCTCGACAGGGAGTTCAGGTTGACGTCGTCAACCAGGAGGTCCCTGCATTGGTGGGTCAAACCAACCTCGCTTACAGAGGGAAGCCCTTTCTCTCAGGACAATGGAAGATCCTGACTACTGATGCAAGCCTGACAGGCTGAGGGGCGGTGCACCTACATCACAGGGCACAAGGCAAGTGGTCACCGAGGGAAGTGACATTGCCCATCAATATTCTGGAAATCAGGGCCATCCTCTTGGCACTGAGAGCCTTTCATCACTTGCTTGCAGCCTCGCACATACGGATACAGTTGGACAATGCCACGGACAATGCCACGGCTGTGGCATACGTGAACCACCAAGGCGGGACCCGCAGCGCCCAGGCGATGAGAGAAGTGGCGCATATCCTCCGCTGGGCGGAAGACACGAGGTCGGTACTTTCTGCGGTCCACATTCCGGGTGTAGAAAACTGGGAAGCCGACTCAGCAGGCAAGGAATGGACTCGGGGGAGTGGTCTCTCCATCCCGAGATTTTTTACCAGATCTGTCAACGCTGGGGAACCCCGGAGGTGGACCTAATGGCATCCCATCTCAATACCAAGGTCCCCAATTTCATGGCCAGGACACACGACCCGCGGTCGCTCGGAGCGGATGCCCTGGTCCAGGACTGGTCCCAGTTCCGACTCCTGTGCATTTTTCCACCCCTCCCCCTAATCTCCAGGGTCGTGAGGAAGATCAAGCAAGAGGGAGTTCCAACCATCCTCATCGCGCCAGACTGGCCCAGGCGTACATGGTACGCCGACATCGTTCAACTTACAGCAGACGTCCCCTGGCGTCTACCCAACCGTCACGACCTGTCTCAAGGTCCGTTCTTCTATCAGAATTCAGGGGCTCTCAATTTGACGGCATGGCCCTTGAAACCTGGATTCTAACCCAGGCAGGTTTTTCACCGGCAGTCATTGCAACTATGATCAGGGCAAGGAAGCCTGCCTCCGCCAAGATTTATTATCGTACCTGGAGAGCTTTCTTTTCTTGGTGCGAATCTCATGGACAAGTCCCACTCCCTTATTCCCTCCCGAAGGTACTAGGTTTTCTTCAATCGGGACTAGACGCCAAGCTATCCTTAGGCTCGCTTAAGAGTCAGGTGTCGGCGCTTTCAGTCCTTTTTCAAAAGCGCATTGCTATTAAACCGCAAGTAAGGACTTTCATCCAGGGAGTTTCCCGATTGGTTCCTCCCTACAAACATCCGCTGGATACGTGGGACCTCAATCTGGTCCTGACAGCATTGCAAGCTCCACCCTTCGAACCTCTTAGAGGAGTTCCACTCTCCATTCTGTCTCAGAAAGTGGTTTTTCTAGTGGCGATCACCTCGTTACGCAGAGTGTCGGAATTGTCAGCACTTTCCTGCAGACGGCCTTTCCTAGCCTTTCACCAGGACAAGGTGGTTCTCCGCACGGTACCATCCTTCCTTCCGAAGGTTGTGTCCAACTTTCACCTCAATGAGGAGATTTCACTGCCATCCCTTTGCCCGGTTCCGGTTCATAGAGTGGAGAAGGCTCTGCATACGCTTGACCTCGTCAGAGCATTGCGGATTTACGTGTCCAAGACTGCACCTTTCCGGAAGTCTGATTCCCTCTTCATTCTTCCAGAAGGTAGTCGCAAGGGACTGCCGGCTTCCAAGGCTACCCTTGCCAGGTGGATCAAGTCCACCATACATGAGGCCTACCGACTTAACAGTTCCCCTCTTCCGGCCGGTATCACGGCACACTCTACACGGGCAGTAGGGGCCTCCTGGGCCATTCGGCACCAGGCTTCGGCACAACAAGTGTGTAAGGCGGCCACTTGGACTAGCCTACACACGTTTACGAAACACTACAGTGTTCATACCCAGTCCTCAGCGGATGCGAGCCTGGGTAGACTGGTTCTGCAGGCGGCAGTGCCCCAAATTTAGGGACCTGCTAGCACATTATTCGTCCATTGCTTCCCACCCAGGGACTGCTTTGGGACGTCCCATGGTTCTGTGTCCCCCAATGAGGCGACAGAGTAAATGAGATTTTTGTGTACTCACCGTAAAATCTCTTTCTCTTAGCCTCTAATTGGGGGACACAGCTCCCACCCTGTTGCCCTTATGGGCCGTTGTTTACGGTTGAGTTCTCATATTGTTCTTTGAGCTCGTACATAGTAGCCTTCTTACTGGCATGGTTATGTTATTTGGTTACGTTCCTCCTAATGCTTTTGCACAAAACTGGAGAAGGCTGACGCTGTCCAGGGGTGTATACTGCAGAGGAGGAGCCAAAGTTAATCTTTTTCAGATTATGCATAGTGTCGCCTCCAAGTGGACAGCAGCATAACACCCATGGTTCTGTGTCCCCCAATTAGAGGCTAAGAGAAAGAGATTTTACGGTGAGTACACAAAAATCTCCTTTTTGTTGTAAAAAAAAAAATGAGAAATCGCTGGTCAACTTTTAAAACTTCTAACTACGTAACAATTTTTTTTTTTTTTCCAAAAATTGTGCTGTTGTAAAGAAGACATGTAGGAAATGTTAAACTGTTTTGTGTGACATAACTTTCTGATTTAAGGGCATCAAAATTAAAAGTTTGAAAATTGCTAAACTTACAAACTTTAAGCCAAATTTTTGAATTTTTTTTCTTCTTTTTTTTCACAAATAAATGGAAGTCATATCAAAGAAATTTTACCACTGTCATGAAGTACAATATTTCACAAAAAAAATATTCTCAGAATGAGTCTGATCCGTTGAAGCGTTCTAGAGTTATTACCACATAAAGTGACAATGGTTAGAATAGAAAAAATTGGCCTGGTCAGGAAGGTGAAACCAGACTTCGGTGAAGCGGTTACGTGAAAATCCAAACGTTACCAGTAGAGTTGACTGAAACTGGTCGGCCAGATTCATAAGTTGCCGACTTATGGCAAAGTCGGGTTTCGCCGATCGAAACCCGACCACAGCGTGAAGTCGGCCATGCGGTCGGCAAAACGAGCGCCAAAGTCGGATTTCACAGAATGCTTGCACGTCACTTTTTTCAGCCACTGAGCAAGGACGTACACTGTGGGCAACGAGATGACATGTGCAGCGTCCGGGGGTAGAGAGAGATTTCGCCCACTTTAAAAAAGCGGTCCGGCATGTAGGTGTGTTTACTGTCCTCCACTCCCTGCCGACTTTTCTTTCCCATTTACTTGCATTGGGTTTCGTGTTTCAGTCGGACCTTCGACTTTTCACGATAGTTGGCCGATTTCGTTCGACTCGACTTTTGAGAAAGTCGGGTTTCATGAAACCTGACTCGACCCTAAAAAAGGCAAAGTCGCTCATCTCTAGTTACCAGTACTGTAGAGAGTGAGCATTACTGGCACCCCTATCATGTTCCACAGTTTCACTCACGTCTACAGGCTTTGGAGATCTGCGAATGCATTGAGTTTGTTCTGGTTGATTGCTATCAGACACACTACCTATACCAGCAATTGTGCAGTAATCGGTTTTACAGACCAGATTTATATGGTGCTAATATAATCTACAGTGTTTTATGGACAGGTTGCACATTTTTCATTCGGCAGGATACTCTTTCTAATATTCATAGTAATGGCGACATCTGCTGGTTGCATCTTAAAATAACATGATTTGCAGGCTGTATCTAAGGCCACATGCACACATTCAGTATTTGATGATGTTTTTACGTTTAGGATTTGTCAGCCAAAACCAAGAGTGGAACAATCAGAGGAAACATGTAATAGAAACATGTCACCTCTTCTGTATTTCTCACCCACTCCTGGTTTGGCTTACAATTACTAAGGTAAAAGAGTGAATGTGGCCTAAATGTTAGGCCAGCCACTTGCACGCCTTCTAAGTGCAGCCCTACTCACTGTCTGTTTCGCTCTGCTCCACCCAGTACCTGACTATCTCTCTGAGTTGCCTAGTACTGGTTGTAAGTCATGAGGGGCTGGGACAAACTCTGCAGGAATTTCTGTACACTCAGTCCTGCAGAGATTTGCCTCCCCTGCGTATCACCTGCTAGCAGGTAATAAATCAGGCGAATCCACCCAACTTGTTTAAGCATAGCTTCATATTTTTTCTCCCATTATTGACCTGGCCTATGTACTGGCTCTGCTTGACTTCTCCATCCTGCTCTCCAGCTTTGATCTGTGAGTAGTACCTCGTGTCTACTGGCAGCCAAGCCTATCTTCACCATCGGAGGCCCTCGTGAAGGCCCAGTAGACACTTGGTTACACCCCTCCAGGGTAAGCCTGTGGTGCAGTGGGTCCACATCCACCAGCCTCAGACTAAAGTGTTTATTTTCATTCCATGTATCATGTGAACTGATGATTTTACTACAACCTGATTATATTATGCAAATACAATCTGATAGACATCAATTACCATGCTGCATTTTGTACAATAAAGGCATTGTCTGCTGCATGTGCTCGCATATGGTTGTTAAGGGGTGCAGATCCTGAAAGAATTTGAGTTTTTTTTTTTTTTTTCTATTAGTCAATGGAAGACTTTGATCTTCTGTGTATGGCTGGCTTAGATGACTCTTATTTCTCTCTAGCTGAGCTGGTCTACAACATTACCTCTGTGATATGTAGATTTACCCCAGTCTCATAGGAACCTGTGAAATACTCCATTAGACATCGTGTTCCTCATTATGTGCTTATTCACAACGCCATCATTGATCATATATGATCCCACTTGGTTAGTGGTATTTGTATAGCTTTGTTCTATGATAAGAGTTGCATATTAAACATTTCACAGGAATGGACAGTGCGGCTCATAAAGTGCACTGACGTAAAATTGTTATTAATTAGATCTTATTAACCCCTCCACAGCTCTTCTGTGCAGCTCATTGAGTGCTTTTTGCCTTTGGCAAATCAGAATATGCTTTGTCAGTATAGATGTGTCATTGAGATGTACTTGCAAGATTTTTAACTTGGTATTAATAAGTAGACATGTTGCTCCAGGAGTGGTTTAAATGAGGGTAGCGGTTCAGTTAGCAGACTAATGCAATTATCTAATTGTCTTCATTTGATTTAATCTCTTCCGTGTGAGATTTTTTTTCTCCTCCTTTCTCCATGCAGAACTCTAGTTTCAGGTGAGTGGGATATTAAAAGAAATGTGTCATAGGAAATTGAACTATTGCTTTAGGCTACGGCCACACTATCAGTATTTAGTTAGTATTTCACATAATTTGTAAGGCCAGGTTCACATAGCGTCCGAGGGTCCGTCATAGAATGACGGCACATTGCTAGAGCAAGTCGATTTATGGCATGTGTTAGCGATGCGCTCCTAATGGGAGTGAATGGCAGCGTTAACGAATTGCGTTACATCGCGTTATGCTGTGGTGTAACGCAATCCGTTAAACAGACTGCATTAACGCAGTGTGACCCCAGCCGAAGCAAAACCCGGATTGGGTCAAACATGCAGAATTGGTGCACTTGTTTCTATAATACCTTGTCCTCTGATTGTTCCTCACTTGGAGTTCGCTTACAAATGCTAAGAAAAAATACTGCACAAATACTGATAGTGATGGCGTAGCCTTAAACAGGTAGTCTTGGTAATTGTTCTCATATATATATTTATAATATCAGAAAATTTAACACTGTCAACTAAGCTTAATACTAGTCTCATTATTCATGTTCTGCTCAGCAGCCACATAGAACTAGGCAGCTGGTTTTTACTTACTGACTATGGGAGCTCTGATCTGTGCAAGGGTCAAGTGCGGTGGCAATCCCATATTGTGAATACTGTGTAAGGTGTGTAGAAGGTTACCTTCCCTTCTAATCTCCTGACTGAAAGTGAGCCTGAAGAAAAACAGTTAGAGTACAGCAAATGTGTTTAATATTAAGCGCAGTGGCCAGAGTGAAAATTGCAAGTTTTTTTATTTAGTGATGTGGCAAATGAAAATATACATTATCAAAAATAAAAAAAAAACCCTAACATAAAAACCTGATATAAACAATATGTTCTTTTCGCTTGACTGAGTCCCTTTTTAAAAGCGCATCTGGTTCTGATTTTGGTTTTGTAGGATAACTTTCATTAATCAAATGCAGCCTGATCGAAAATGGAATTAAACCATGCTACAATTATATGGAATATAGTGGCCTTTGCTCAGCACACAAGCGTCATATACTGTGGGTAACAGGACTTTAGATAGGCTTATATAGGCTCCGGTTTAACTCTAGCTAGTTATCTATTTGTGGCTATTGCGCCCCTTTGGTGATACTGATGCAATGCGCAGTACTCTTGGCTGCTTATTATTTTATGACGTTTATAAACCTAAAATTTCACGTGATTTACCTTCAAGCCTCTGTTGCAGTCTGTACTACACATGTGTCAATCATGTGTTACCCCCATTATTTGAGGATAACAAGCCAAGAGCTGTTACTTTGGCTATGATGCTGCTCCCATATTCCAGAGGGAATACGCTTCAGTGGAATCCTCCAGAAAAAGCGCCACAAGAGAGAACATGCTCACAAATGTAAAAACGACATTGCTGTGCAAATACTCCGTTTTCTTTCTTTAAACCACTTCAGGGTTCGGAAACCCTGAAGCTTTATAGTTACTGCAAAAAGTGATGGCAAAACCATTAGCGAAGCTGTGTCTGGGAAGACCACCAGCTTTTATCTGAAGCATCTTGGCTTAGGAAACCTCAGCTGCTGCGCCAGTGTCTTAGTGACGTTATGTGCGCACAATGTTAACCTAGAGTTTAATCCCTTGTATTTTTTCTGGTATAGGAGACTTGTATGTAAGGCTATGTTCACATCTCTAATAATCATCCGTTAGAATGGATCCAGCAGGAATCCGTTGACAGAAAAGTTGTGCAGACCCAACGTTTTTGTCCTTTTTATAGGGAAAAAAAAAGATTTTAACTGGATGTGTTTGTATCAGCAAAGTCTATGGGCAACGGATTCAATAAACAGCCATTTGTTATCATCCGTTTGAAAGTGATCCAGCAAGCAAAAAATGGATCCTTTTCAAGTGAAAGGAAAACGGATGGCTATTTAACAGATCTGTTGTCCATAGACTTAAATGAGGAAAAAACTGATCCACCTGAAATCTGCATTCTGTTATTTATTACTCTTGTAACTCCAGCATATGGTTGTCTTGATGTGCTACTATAATCAGATAAATGCCTTCTGGGACCTACAATGCAATAGTTTTTATATGGTAAAGCTGAATTGTTCTTGGGAGAACCTGAGTTAATACAGCTTAGATGTTGATTTTTAGTACCTATTTCTTTGGATTCACTGAATCCCCTTTGAGTCGGATCCATAGAGGCTTCCCCCACATAGGGTTGAGGCTTGTACCTGTTGTGCTGCTTTGCTCTATATATTATACACATTCTATTTCATGGTGGTATGAGATAGTTTTAATTGTAGAATTAAAGAAATTAAAAATGGTGTGACTTCTGAGTGGTGTTAAACTTGCATGTTTTTTCTCACATTTTGTCACAGGCCTGAGCAAAGCAGGCTAGCAGAAATTGAAGAACAGGCAAGAACTTCTAAGAAAGGACTTTGGAGTGAGGGGACTGGCTCGCATACTATCCGAGACCTAAAATACACAATTGAAAATCCAAGACATTTTGTGGACTCCTTACATCAGAAACCAGTCAATGGTAAGCAACGCCTTGCTTTATGCACATTTGTCCAGTTTACTTTTCAGACCAACATTAATTTGTCCATAAGAGAAAAATACCAATCTCTTTTCTTAAGGCCCCCATACACATTAGTGTAAATATCAACGAGTTCGGCCGACAGTCTAACAGGTATGGGGGTGCACCGGTCTGATGTGAATGGGGGTGATGGCCAGCTGATTGTCAGGAGATGTCCATCGCGCATGTTTGATTTCGGAATGACTATCGCAAAGTTGTCTCCCAGATAAGCCGCCTTTCGACATGTCAAACAAAAGTTTTTCCATACAGAACACTGGAGCTTTTGTCCGTCTCTGTCTATGGGAGATTTGGGTGAGATGGCTGTAGGGCCAGCGACTGGCCAATTCATTGCTTTGCTGACGACCTTCTAATGTGTATGGCCAGTTTTGGGTTCATCTGTGGCTAATCTCACTGGAGTAAATAATCCATTTATAAGTTTTAATTTTATTTGCACTGATAAATGACTCCCTGAATGGAATAATGGCAAGTGTGTTATGGAGTACACTCAGCAGAATTTTATATTTTTGGTCCTACATAATTCAACTTTGTATGGAAGAATTAGAAACGCTAGTGCCGACGCTAATTTGATTCTGGACCTCAATTGTTCTGAGGCCGTTTAGCATGTGCATCAATTTTACTAGTGGGTTGCTGAGAACAACTTTTTAGTGCTAGTTACCATGTAGTCTAGAGACCAATCTGTTAGATGCTATAACACTTTCTGTTGGAGTTTTTCTACTGTACACTGTATAAAAACTAAACTATATGGAAGAATCTGGTAAGAGAAAGATGAATTTCCATATTAATAATCTCACAGTAAGAATAACATGTCAGGCTTTTGTCTACCTCATTGCCCATGGCTAACTCTTGTGGTTCTTTGACAGGTCGTGGAATTTCATAAGATATCTGCTATTAATCTATAGCGGGAATCCTCTTACTGTGAACTGAGATGGTTTTCATACACTGGGTGGGGATAGGTACTGATTGCACATTTATTTCAAAGGAGGAATAGTTCCCCTGCTCACTGGCAGCACTGCTTAGCTGTGAGATACTCCCCTGCTCACTGACAGCACTGGTCAACTGTGTGATACTCCCCTGCTCACTGGAAGCACTGCTCAGCTTTGTGATATTCTCCTGCTTACTGCCAGCATTGCTCAGCTGTGTGATACTCCCATGCTCCCTGGCAGCACTGCTCAGCTGTGTGATACTTCCCTGCTCACTGGCAGCCCTGCTCAGCTATGTGATACTCCCCTGCTCACTGGCAGCCCTGCTCAGCTGTGTGATACTCCCCTGCTCACTGGCAGCACTGCTCAGCTGTGTGATACTCCCCTGGTCACTTGCAGCACTGCTCAGCTGTGTGATACTTCCCTGCTCACTGGCAGCACTGCTCAGCTGTGTGATACTTCCCTGCTCACTGGCAGCACTGCTCAGCTGTGTGATACTCCCCTGCTCATTGACAGCACTTCTCAGCTGTGAGATACTCCTGATCACTGACAGCACTGCTCAGCTGTGTGATACTTCCCTGCTCACTGACAGCACTGCTCAGCTGTGTGATACTTACCTGCTCACTGACAGTACTGCTCAGCTGGGTGATACTCCCCTGCTCACTGACAGCACTGCTTAGCTGGGTGATACTCCCCTGCTCACTGACAGCACTGCTCAGCTGGGTGATACTCCCCTCCTCACTGACAGCACTGCTCAGCTGGGTGATACTCCCCTGCTCACTGACAGCACTGCTCAGCTGGGTGATACTTCCCTGCTCACTGACAGCACTGCTCAGCTGGGTGATACTCCCCTGCTCACTGACAGCACTGCTTAGCTGGGTGATACTCCCCTTCTCACTGACAGCACTGCTCAGCTGGGTGATACTCCCCTGCTCACTGACAGCACTGCTTAGCTGGGTGATACTCCCCTGCTCACTGACAGCACTGCTCAGCTGGGTGATACTCCCTGCTCACTGACAGCACTGCTCAGCTGGGTGATACTCGGACAGCACTGCTCAGCTGGGTGATACTCCCCTGCTCACTGACAGCACTGCTCAGCTGGGTGATACTTCCCTGCTCACTGACAGCACTGCTCAGCTGGGTGATACTCGGACAGCACTGCTCAGCTGGGTGATACTCCCCTGCTCACTGACAGCACTGCTCAGCTGGGTGATACTTCCCTGCTCACTGACAGCACTGCTCAGCTGGGTGATACTCCCCTGCTCACTGACAGCACTGCTCAGCTGGGTGATACTCCCCTGCTCACTGACAGCACTGCTCAGCTGGGTGATACTCCCCTGCTCACTGACAGCACTGCTTAGCTGGGTGATACTCCCCTTCTCACTGACAGCACTGCTCAGCTGGGTGATACTCCCCTGCTCACTGACAGCACTGCTTAGCTGGGTGATACTCCCCTGCTCACTGACAGCACTGCTCAGCTGGGTGATACTCCCTGCTCACTGACAGCACTGCTCAGCTGGGTGATACTCGGACAGCACTGCTCAGCTGGGTGATACTCCCCTGCTCACTGACAGCATTGCTTAGCTGGGTGATACTCCCCTGCTCACTGACAGCACTGCTTAGCTGGGTGATACTCCCCTGCTCACTGACAGCACTGCTCAGCTGGGTGATACTCCCCTGCTCACTGACAGCACTGCTCAGCTGGGTGATACTCCCCTGCTCACTGACAGCACTGCTCAGCTGGGTGATACTCCCCTGCTCACTGACAGCACTGCTGAGCTGGGTGATACTCCCCTGCTCATTGACAGCACTGCTGAGCTGGGTGATACTCCCCTGCTCACTGACAGCACTGCTCAGCTGGGTGATACTCCCCTGCTCACTGACAGCACTGCTCAGCTGGGTGATACTTCCCTGCTCACTGACTGCACTGCTCAGCTGTGTGATACTTCCCTGCTCACTGACAGCACTGCTCAGCTGGGTGATACTCCCCTGCTCACTGACAGCACTGCTCAGCTGGGTGATACTCCCCTGCTCACTGACAGCACTGCTCAGCTGGGTGATACTCCCCTGCTCACTGACAGCACTGCTCAGCTGGGTGATACTCCCCTGCTCACTGACAGCATTGCTCAGCTGGGTGATACTCCCCTGCTCACTGACAGCACTGCTCAGCTGGGTGATACTCTGACAGCACTGCTCAGCTGGGTGATACTCCCCTCCTCACTGACAGCACTGCTCAGCTGGGTGATACTCCCCTGCTCACTGACAGCACTGCTCAGCTGGGTGATACTTCCCTGCTCACTGACAGCACTGCTCAGCTGTGTGATACTTCCCTGCTCACTGACAGCACTGCTCAGCTGTGTGATACTCCCCTGCTCACTGACAGCACTGCTCAGCTGGGTGATACTCCCCTGCTCACTGACAGCACTGCTCAGCTGGGTGATACTCCCCTGCTCACTGACAGCACTGCTCAGCTGGGTGATACTCCCCTGCTCACTGACAGCACTGCTCAGCTGGGTGATACTCCCCTGCTCACTGACAGCACTGCTCAGCTGGGTGATACTCCCCTGCTCACTGACAGCACTGCTCAGCTGGGTGATACTCTGACAGCACTGCTCAGCTGGGTGATACTCCCCTCCTCACTGACAGCACTGCTCAGCTGGGTGATACTCCCCTGCTCACTGACAGCACTGCTCAGCTGGGTGATACTTCCCTGCTCACTGACAGCACTGCTCAGCTGTGTGATACTTCCCTGCTCACTGACAGCACTGCTCAGCTGTGTGATACTCCCCTGCTCACTGACAGCACTGCTCATGTGTGTGATACTCCCCTGCTCATTGACAGCACTGCTCAGCTGGGTGATACTCCCCTGCTCATTGACAGCACTGCTCAGCTGGGTGATACTCCCCTGCTCACTGACAGCACTGTTCAGCTGTGTGATACTCCCCTGCTCACTGACAGCACTGCTCAGCTGGGTGATACAGCACTGCTCAGCTGGGTGATACTCTGACAGCACTGCTCAGCTGGGTGATACTCTCCTGCTCACTGACAGCACTGCTTAGCTGTGTGATACTCCCCTGCTCACTGACAGCACTGCTCAGCTGTGTGATACTCCCCTGCTCACTGACAGCACTGCTCAGCTGGGTGATACTCCCCTGCTCACTGACAGCACTGCTCAGCTGGGTGATACTTCCCTGCTCACTGACAGCACTGCTCAGCTGGGTGATACTCCCCTGCTCACTGACAGCACTGCTCAGCAAATCTGTTGGTGCTTTTATTTGAAATTACATCCTATTTTGTCTGTATATGCAGTTGTATCTGTGGTTTGTGGGGTTTTCTGATTATGAGGAAGTGTGATGACTTTGAAAAGCGTTGATAATAAACAACATCACTACCAATCCTTTCTCCTGCAATCTTCATTTCGATTTTATTAGCAGCGCAGGGGATCTACTTATTCCTTTAGGCTAGTTAGTAAAATAAGCACACTTGTGGGTGGTTTCTGGTACTTCAAGACCTCTACTAATAAGCTGGAGGGACAGAGGCCTCAGATCTACCACAATCATTCAGCCTCATTGCATTCCAATTCAAACACTGATTTTTCCGTAACAGTGGAACAGACTGGCCATGTAAAGGTATTGTTGGACCTATCTTTTAAAGAGCTACTGTGGATGTAAATGGTTTGGGGAGTGGGGAGGTGAAATTATGCTTGCAAATTCCCTTTTAAAGCCCAAAATTTCATACAGATGGATCAGATATCATCTTGGTTAATTGATTTTTTTTTCTATTATTTTGTATTTTTAATTAATATTGAAATTAACTTTGCAAATACAGCATTGTTAAATTTATTGTTGTACATTCAGCTTTTATACCAACCTGTTTCTACATGATTAGGCAATAATACAACCAATGTATAGTCTGAAACTGCACTCATGTTTTTACTCTCCTTCTTCCCAATTGACGTGTACTGCTGACAGTATGAGGGGGCAGATGAGCACATGACTGCAGGATCAGACTGACAGTGTGGTATATTTGTAGTTATAACATGTAATTAATAGAGGTTTTTACAGTAGTAGGTTGAGGGACTCCTAAAGTCTCACGGAGTTGCTCTTACTGTGGTAGAGCCATATTATCTCTGTTTCCTGGGTAGCGGCTTATTTTAAATAATCATAATTGCATTTGGACACAATTTTCACTTATGTGTTTTGGTCAGTTTTTCTAAGCTAAAACTAGGAGAGAAAATTATATAGCATAAAAGTATAATGAACACTTTTGCACTTCTTAGTGTTGGATTGTACATAATGATGCAAAACTCTGACTGAAATTGTTGTGAAAATAGGTGATCAAGTGATATATATTTAGTATAGTGCAAAAGTTTTAGGAAGGTCTAGAAAAAAGAAACGTTGCAAAGTAAGAATGCTTAGAGAGTGAACATGACAGCTGATACATTGTGCCCAATCCATGGGCAGAATGTATCAGACATTATATATGTTTTTCTCTACACCACTGTTTCAAATCCAGCTGGCACCGAGCTCCACGAGAGATTGTTGGGACAGGTAGGTCCCAGGCCGCTCCTCACCTGCTCTACTTGAGAGATAAGTCTCTCCCTATACATACATACTGGGAGAGACCTGTCACTCCAGGGCAGTGGGCGGGAGAAGCTATTAAACTGTTACTCTCTGAAATGCTGCAGCTTTTCAGAGGTAATCATACTTGGCTGAAAACATGCTGCAAGCATCTGACATGCTGCCCGTAGATCGTGCAGCATGTATTATTTTTTCAAGTTCCCTTTTAGCAAAAAAATCAATATCAAAATCAATCTTTTTATCAATTAATAAAATACAATCTAAATCTAATCAATATTTGGTGTGATAATCCTTTCCTTTCAGTAAAGCATCAAAGCTTCAATGCTTCAGTGCTTCTAGGTGCGCTTGCTTATGATTTCTTGAAGGAACTCGGCAGGGAGGGTGTGCCAAACATCTTGGAGAACTAACCACTGGTCTGTGGATGTAGGCTTGAGAAAATCCTTCTATGTATTCTGACAGATTTGTTGATGTTGAGAACAGGCAGAAACTTATACATCATGAAATACCATCACGAAGGCATCTGATTGGAAAATTTATAAAGCAGCAAGACCATGACCCTAAACATACAACCAATGTAATTTAAGCGCCACTCCAGCATGTGCTGGAGTGGTGCTACCAATGCAAGTTCCCTGCCTCCTCTCTCATACTTACTTGCTGCCGTCTTCATCTGTAATCAGCACTGCATCTGTCGATTTCCAGCAGTTTTGTGGCCTACTGAATCGCTTCATTGTTTGCTGGTGCAAGCCAGAGGTCATTTTTCAATCCAAGTCTAGGAGAGTATCATTTTGGCTTTCACACTGTCATTCAGAGCTTGTGATCATTTCCTCTGACTTCCTGTCAGTCAGAAGTTGCATTCACAAGATGGCACCGCGGGACTAGAAGAGCGTTGGGAAGAGCTGAAGACAGCGACTAGTAACTATAATAATATAGGTGCAGGGATCTTGCATTAGTAGCACCACTACTGATGAAATAAAAAAAGAAAACGCTGGAGTGATGCTTTAAGAACGATCTTCAGAATAAAGATTAGCAAGGCCCTCACAAAGCCATGATTGCAAGGTTTTTTTTAAATTTGCCTTCAAAACAGCATAATTTCCTCTAAGTACATTTGCACACAAATTTTAAAGACAAAGGAAGGTCACACCAAATATTGATTTCATTTAGATTTCTCTTTTGTTCATTCCCATTTTGATAATTGCTAAAAATATACTAACACTTGCCGTATATATTGTCCTACATTTTTACACAATAATTGCTTACCCAAGAACAGTATAAATACAATATATAAAATACTGAAGTTCAGTATATAAAATTAAATTCTGAACAAAGAAATAAATAAAATCACTTTTGCTTTGTATGAAATATTTTTGCTTGTTTTGCAGCTATTATTGAGCATGTTCGAGATGGTAGTGTTGTGAGAGCCCTTCTTCTTCCTGACTACTACATGGTGACTGTCATGCTGTCTGGAGTCAAGGTAGGAAACACTTTGACCTTTTCTTTTTCTTCAGGCAAATTGACATAATGCTGAATGCAACTGTTTTGCAAAATGTTAGACCTAATATACAGCTATTTGTACCGACCTATGTAGCTGTAAAGTTTTGCTGTTTTCATTGCTTCATAGCTTTGTGTTCAGTGTGTTTTTGTGGAGCTCCAACAATGTACCAGTTCTCATATTAGGAAGTGTTGAGATGAAAATGTTGCATTTTTGCTTAACCCCTTTAATCCCCAAGACTCTTTCACCTTCTTAACCAGGCCAAATTTTAAATTTCTCTATCGCTTCATTGGGGGACACAGGCAACATGGGGTATGCTGCTGCCACTAGGAGGCTGACACTATGCAAATAAGAAAGTTAGCTCCTCCTCCGCAGTATACACCCCACCGACAGGCGCTCAATTACTCGGTTTAGCTTAGTGTTAGTAGGAGGTGGACACGGGTCTTTCATTAGACCCTTATCTACCTCAGTGTGCGTCGTTTCTTTACAGGTTCCGGAGGGATACAGAGTGAATAGTCACATCTGTACTCCCACAAAGAGACTATGAGTACGGCTTGTACTGCCACCCTGTATCCTCATATGTCTACCGGCCAGGAACACGTATGCGTGTTTGCCTTCTGTCTCTCACCCACGCGCCTACCAGAGCCTGTCGGTGGATGGAGACACGGTCTGCAGCTGGAAATGGGGTAAGTCAGGACTGCATGAGGTAAGTATCAGCAGGCTGAACCCCTCTCTCCTTACCATGATAGTAATCCCGCTGGGCGGTGGGGAAAGGGCAAGCTTCCTTAAGCGGCATTACCTGTATTTAGCGTTCTCAGCGCCGCGAAACTGAGGTTCTCTTTAGACCTCCGCGCCGCCCCGCGCTATCCGGCGGCTGCCGTTTCTAATCCAGGCCCCGTCTTCAGATTGGGCCTAGTTCTGAGGCGACGCCACCCCCCCATTTTCAGGCTGTTTTTTTCTTCTGAGGAACAGTCCCGCCAGTCTGGCGTCGCCCACCGCTTCTCTGAGGGTTAGAGGCGTCGCAGGGGCCGGCCCACTCCTCCCAGTATAGGAGAGAGTGGAGTTTTCTTATGCTCCTAACAGAGCGGTTAGCTCCGCCCCCCTCTCTGGTGAGCTGATTCCCACCCACAGCATTCAGGAGTGCGTTTTTTACCTCACAGTTTTTCCTCAGCCTGTGAGCTGCTCGTCTCCGCTTCAGCGTGCTGTGTACACAGGTTCCTTGAGTAGCTCTGCGCTGCAGACTGACACCCTCCTCAGCTCTCCGTCCCCTAACCGTCTGGCACTGTTAGTGGGTTAGCTAAACCAATTTGCTCTGCTGCTTCCTCTGTGGTAGTCAGTCATTTCGCATGTTCTTTTTGCAAACGCAAGTTTCCATCAGGTCAGTCCTCTCCCCTCTGTCAGGACTGCAGCAAGCCCACTGAACCCACCGCCCAGGAGCCCCCGGTTGTCCCGAGTGAGGTTGAGGCCCCTATCCCAGGGTGGGCTTTCTCTCTGTCTCAATCTGTGGCGGATCTCACCAAGGTGTCCCAGACCTTGGTGTCCGTACTGGATAAATTGCCACTACAGACTGCTGCAGGACCCAGCAGGTCACAGGATGCTCCAGTCGAGCCTGTTAATATTGGCCGCAAAAGAGCCAGACGGGAGCACCGGTCCGGGTTCCTCTTCCCGTTCCGCATCGCCCCATAGTCCGTCCAAACAGCCTCCCTTATCAAGATCTTCCTCCCCTGAGCCAGGCGAGACTTTCTCGGATGTACCCTCCAAGGATACTTTGGAGCTGGACTCGGACCAAATTGCTGATATGAGGTATATAGTTCAGAGCCTCATTGCAGCGATTAACCAGTCCTTCAATATCAAAGATTCTCCTGCGGAACGCGCGGACCAGGAGGTTTCTTTCAGATGGTCAAAACCACTTTCCAAGGTCTTCCCTCATCATTCGGAGTTCCAGAAAATTCTTTCCAGAGAGAGAGAAAATCCGACCAGGCATTTTCAAAGAAGAAAACGCCTTGGGGTGTTATATCCTTTCTCGCCGGAACTCATTGCAGACTGGTCAGCTTCACCGACCGTGGACCCTCCAGTTTCAAGACTGTCTAACAGCGCGGTCCTTCCGATTTCTGGGGGAGCATCTGTAGCAGACACTAATGACAGAGTCATAGGATCTTTTGCTAAGTTAGCATTCGAAGCGGCGTCTTCTGTTCTAAGCCCGGCCTTCGCTTCTACTTGGGCTTCTAAGGCCGTAGCGAAATGGGCTAAGGACCTCCGCCAAGGCATTTTGGCTGGAGACCAGCCAGAGCAGCTGGCGGATCTCGCCGACCAAATTTCGCATGCAGGCGAATATTTGGTCTCGGCCTCCCTGGATGCCGCATCCTGCGCAGCTCAGGCGTCAAGCAACTTGGTGGCTATTAGGCGCACAGTTTGGCTTAAGGCTTGGCAAGCGGACTTATCGTCAAAAAAGTCCCTCACCAGTTTACCGTTTCAGGGATCGCGTCTTTTCGGCGATAGGCTGGACCAGATAATTAAGGATGCCACTGGTGGCACAAGCTCCCTTCTTCCCCAGTCAAAATCTCGTCGACCTCCTCTGAAACGTCAGTTTCGACTCTTTCGGCTTTTTCGT
Organism: Dendrobates tinctorius; assembly: GCF_039654945.1. Classification (NCBI taxonomy): domain Eukaryota; kingdom Metazoa; phylum Chordata; class Amphibia; order Anura; family Dendrobatidae; genus Dendrobates; species Dendrobates tinctorius. The sequence goes on along the minus strand of NW_027361730.1, from coordinate 10,573,553 downwards.
CTCTTCACGACAGCAGATACGTCTTCCCACCAGCAGAGGCCTCAACCGCGCCAAGATAGGAAAAGTCTCATTTAGGCCCACTCCTTCCTGGCGATCTCATTCTTCCCAGGGTAGATCTACCAGACCTAGACCTGGAAGATCTTCCTCCGCTTGACTGGAATCAGAACACCGGAGCATACTCCCAGGTGGGCGGCCGTCTTCTTGCCTTCAGGGACGTATGGCTTGCCTCGGTGGAAGACGCTTGGGTCAGGGAAGTTGTATCTTCAGGATACAAAATAGAATTTATTTCATAGAATCGTAGAGTTGGAAGGGACCTCCTGGGCTATCTGGTCCAACCCCCTGCTCAAGGCAGGATTCGCTAAATCATCCCAGTCAGATGTCTGTCCAGCCTCTGTTTGAAGACTTCCATTGAAGGAGAACTCACCACTTCTCGTGGCAGCTTGTTCCACTCATTGATCACTCTAACTGTCAAAAAGTTTTTTCTAATATCTAATCTGTGTCTCCTCCCATTCAGTTTCATCCCATTGCTTCTAGTCTTTCCTTGTGCAAATGAGAATAAAGTTGATCCTTCTACAATGTGACAGCCCTTTAGATATTTGTAGACAGCTATTAAGTCTCCTCTCAGTCTTTTGCAAACTAAACAATCCCAAATCCTGCAACCTTTCCTCATAAGACAGGGTTTGCAGACCGGTCACCATTCTGGTCGCTCTTTTCTGAACTTGCTCCAGTTTGTTGATGTCTTTTTTAAAATGTGGTGCCCAAAACTGGACACAATATTCCATATGAGGTCTGACCAAAGAGGAGTAGAGGGAAATAATGACTTCACGTGATCTAGACTGTATGCTTCTGTTAATACATCCTAGAATTGCATTTGCCTTTTTTGCTGCTGCATCACACTGTTGACTCATATTCAGTCTGTGATCTATTAGTATACCCAAATCTTTTTCACATGTGCTGTTGCTTAGGCCTATTCCTCCCATTCTGTATATGCTTTTTTCATTTTTATTGCCCAGATGTAGTACTTTGCATTTTTCCCTGTTAAAAACCATTCTGTTAGTTGCTGCCCACTTCTCCAGTTTATTTATATCTTTTTGAATCCTCTCTCTCTCTTCTCTAGTATTAGCTATCCCTCCTAGCTTTGTGTCATCAGCAAATTTAATCAGTTTACCCTCAATTCCTTCATCTAAATCGTTGATAAAGATGTTGAACAATACAGGTCCCAGGACAGAGCCCTGTGGTACCCCACTTGAGACATTCTTCCAACTGGATGTGCAGCCATTTACGACCACTCTTTGGGTCCGATCACTAAGCCAGTTATGAATCCACCTAACAGTTGCCTTGTCCATTCCATACTTAGTCATTTTTTTCAATAAGGATTGTATGAGATACTTTGTCAAATACTTTGCTGAAGTCAAGATATACTATATCTACAGCATTTCCTTGATCCACCCAATCAGTGATTCCGTCATAGAAGGAAATTAAGTTAGTCTGACATGACTTATTAGTTACAAACCCATGCTGACTCTGTTTAATCACTTCATTCTTATCCAGGTACTGACATACATGTTGTTTAATAATTTGTTCAAAGATCTTTCCTGGTATAGAAGTCAGACTCACCGGCCTATAGTTGCCTGGGTCCACCTTCTTCCCCTTTTTGAAGATAGGAACAACATTTGCTCTTCTCCAGTCTTCTGGGACTTCTCCCAGAAGACTGGAGAAGAGCAAATGTTGTTCTCGTCCTCGGGATCGATTCTTCGAATCACGACCCCCGAAAGACCCCACCTTGGATCCAGGTTTCTTTTCAGCCATCGACTCTCTTCTCAAGTCGGGAGTGATTGTTCCAGTACCAGTAAAAGAGCGATTCACAGGTTTCTATTCGAACCTGTTTGTAGTGCCGAAAAAAGGAGGCACGGTTCGGCCCATTCTGGACTTATAACTACTGAACAAATGGTCGTCTGCAACATTTCAGGATGGAGTCCCTTCGTTCATTAATCGTTTCCATGCAGGCACAAGAATTCCTGTGCTCCATAGACATTCAAGACCCCTATCTACATGTCCCAATCTTCCTGGGTCATCAAAAATTCCTGCGTTTCGCGATACATCAGGATCACTTTCAGTTTGTCCCCCTGCCTTTCGGGCTCGCCACCGCCCCCATGGTTTTTACAAAATTCATGGCAGCGTTGATGACCATTTTGAGGATCAGAGGTCTCGTGCTCTTCCCGTACCTCGACGACCTCCTCATCAAAGCTTCATCCTTGTCCCAGGCTCTCGAAAGTCTGACCATTGTATGCGACACTCTTGCTCGATTCGGGTGGATCATCAACACAAAAAAGTCCTGCCTAGTTCCAACACAACGCCTTGTGTTTCTAGGCATACTTTTCGACACTCGTCAGGCAAAGGTCTTCCTTCCCGACAACAAGAGAGTAACTCTTCGGCGGGATGTTTGCTTCAGGCCCCCGACTCATTTCCCTTCGATCAGCCATGAGAGTTCTAGGGAGGATGGTTGCAACGTCGGAGGTGATTCCCTTCGCCCAATTCCACTCAAGACCGCTTCAGCGGGCCATTCTGTCGCAGTGGAACAAGTCTGTCTCCTCACTGGATCTTCCAATTCGACTCTCATTTCAGGTCAAGCTGTCCCTCAATTGGTGGCTAACATCTCCTCTTATCGCCCAGGGCCGATCGTTCCTTCCGGTACATTGGTAAGTGGTGACGACAGACTCCAGTCTTCTGGGCTGGGGCGCAGTGTTTCGCCATCTCACAATACAGGGCCGTTGGTCAAGGCAGGAAGCGACTCTTCCGATCAACGTCCTAGAGATACGGGCTATTTTCCTGTCCCTGATTCATTGGGACAAGCTGCTCAAAGGCCTGCCAATCCGGATTCAGACGGACAATGCCACAGCGGTGGCATATATCAACCACCAGGGAGGGACTCGGAGTTCCTCAGCATTGGCCGAGGTGTCCAAGATACTTCATTGGGCAGAAATGCCAGTCCCAGCGATATCCGCCGTACACATTCCGTGTGTGGAAAATGAGGCTGCCGATTTTCTCAGCCGCAAAGGCCTCGCGGCAGGGGAATGGTCCCTGCATCAGGAAGTCTTCCAATAGATTTGCCTTCGTTGGGGTACTCCGGACGTGGATCTGATGGCGTCCCGTCTGAACAAGAAAGTTCCATGGTTCGTATCCAGGGCCCGCGATCCCCCCGCGGTGGGCGCCGATGCTCTGACCATTCCTTGGTCACAGTTCGCGCTCCCCTATCTGTTCCCTCCTCTTCCTCTTCTGCCCAAGCTGTTGAAGAAGATCAAGGCAGAAGGGGTACCAGTTATCCTCATCGCGCCGGATTGGCCCAGAAGGTCTTGGTTTGCGGACATCGTTAACCTTCTCGCGGACGCTCCTTGGACACTTCCAGACATACCAGATCTGCTGTCTCAGGGTCCGATTTACCACCCCAATTCTCGGTCGCTCAATATGACTGCGTGGCCATTGAGACCGCGGTATTGAAAAAGTCAGGGTTTTCAGATCGGGTAATTCACACAATGATCCGGGCTAGGAAGCCTTCGTCTTCTAAAATATACTATAGAACGTGAAGGCATATTTTCGTTGGTGTGAGTCCAATCGCGTTCTGCCAATGTCTTTCTCGCTCCCTTCTATTCTAGCATTCCTCCAGGTAGGCCTAGACGGGGTCTGGCCCTTAGTTCTCTAAAGGGGCAAGTTTCGGCGCTTTCAATTCTTTTCCAGAAGATGCTATCCTCTCGGACGCAGGTAAAAACCTTTTTACAAGGGGCGGCCCATGCAGTTTCTCTGTATCGGGCTCCAGTGGATCCCTGGGATCTCAATTTAGTCCTAGAGGCTTTACAAGGTTCCCCCTTGAGCCTCTCATGGAGGTTTCTCTATCTCTTCTCTCTTGGAAAGTGGCCTTTCTAGTGGCCATTACTTCCATCCGACGTGTCTCGGAGTTTGCAGCTCTTTCTTGTCACCCTCCTTTTTAAGAGATTCACCAAGATAAAGTTGTTCTACGACCTACGCCGTCCTTTCTTCCCAAGGTGGTATCTGCTTTCCACTTGAATGAAGACATCGTTCTACCTTCTTTCTTCCCGGCTCCAGTTCATCCCCGGGAACGCTCCTTGAACAGACTGGACCTGGTCAGGGCGACGAAGGTCTACTTGGCTAGAACCGATGCGTTCCGGAAGACAGACACTCTTTTCGTCATCCCAGATGGGGCTCGAAAAGGCCTGCCGGCCTCTAAGGCGACTATTGCGCGCTGGATCAGATCGGCTATCTTAGAGGCTTACCGGATAAAGAACAGAGCGCCCCCCTCTGGGATTAAGGCTCAATCCACTTGGGCAGTGGGCGCATCCTGGGCGGTGCACAACAGGGCTTCTGCGATGCAGCTTTTTAAAGCTGCAACCTGGTCCTCTGTTCACACCTTTGTATAATTTTACAAGGTCCACACCTACGCTTTGGCGGATGCCAGCCTAGGAAGAAGGATCTTGCAGGCGGCGGTGGTGAGTCCGCTGACCTGATGGAAGTTTGTTTCTCACCCCAGGGACTGCTTTGGGACGTCCCATGGTTCCTGTGTCCCCCAATGAAGCGATAGAGGAAACAGGATTTTTAGTTGCTTACAGTAAAATCTGTTTCTCGGAGCCTTCATTGGGGGACACGGCACCCTCCCATGTTTTCAACTTCTAGTTGAATTGTTGGTTTACTTTTTATTCTATTGCTTCTCCTACTGCTTTCTCACTAACTGAGTAATTGAGCGCCAGTCGGTGGGGTGTATACTGCGGAGGAGGAGCTACCTTATTTGCATAGTGTCAGCCTCCTAGTGGCAGCAGCATACTCCATGGTTCCTGTTTCCCCCAATGAAGGCTCCGAGAAACAGATTTTACGGTAAGCAACTAAAAATCCTGTTTTCTGACCAGTGTCCCTTTGAGGCAATAACTCTGTAATGCTTTAACGGATCTCGCTGATTCTGAGATTATTTTCTCATGACATATTGTACTTCGTGATTGAAATAAAATTTGTTTAATATAGCTTGCATTTACTTTTGAAAAAAAATCAGAAATTTGATGACAATTTCGCAGTTTCGTAACTTTTAATTTTTAGATCCTTAAACCAGAGAGTTATGTCACACAAAATGGTTAATAAATATCATCTCCCACATGTCTGTTAAATCGGCATCATTTTTTAAACCAATTTTTCTTTTTGTCAGAAAGTTATAAGGGTTAAAAGTTGACTAGCGATTTCTCAATTTTCCAACAAAATTTGCAAAACCATTTTTTACGGACCACCTCACATTTGAAGTGACTGAGGGGTCTATATGACAAAAAATACCCCAAAATGACACCATTTTAAAACTGCACCCTTCAAAGTGGTCAAAACCACGTTTAAGGAATTCTTTTAACACTTGAGGTGCTTCACAGGAACTGAAGCAAAGAAGGAAAAAATGTAATTTTAGTTTAGACCCATTTTTTTTCAATTTTTTTTTATTTTCACAAGGTGAACACGAGAAAATGGACCCCAAAATTTGTTGTGCAATGTCTTCTCAGTACACCGATTCCCAATATGTGTGGGAAAACTACTCTTTGTTAGGGCTCAGAAGGGAAGGAACACAGTTTGACTTAATGAACGCAAATTTGGCTGGAATTGAGAGTTGGCGCCATGTCGCGTTTGGAGAGCCCCTGATGTGCCTAAATAGTGCCAACCCCCCACAAGTGACCTTCTTTTTTTCTTTTTTTTTTTAATTAGACCCCTCAAGGAATTTTTCTAGCTGTGTCGTGAGCACCTTGAACTCCCAGGTGCTTCACAGAAATTTATAACGTAGAGCCATAAAAAAAAAAAAAAAAAAAAAAAAAAATCACATTTTTCCCACAGAAATTTACTTTCAGCGCCAATTTTTTTTATTTTCACAAGGGTAACAGGAGAAAATGGGGGGGAAAGAAACTGTTTGGGTGTAAGGCAGGGCTCGGAAAGAAAGGATTGACATTTTGGAATGCAGACTTTGATGGAATGGTCTCTGGGTGTCATGTCGCGTTTGGAGACCCCTAAACAGTAGAAATCCCCACAAGTGGTCCAATATTGGAACTGACCTAGTGATTTCCTGGTATGTGAATTTTATAATGTGGCATACGTAAATTGTGTCGAGTGCATCAGGATGGTAGACGTGAGTTGTGTAAGTCAGAAATTTAGTAGTCCATGGATGTGTGGTACAGTTTGAAGCATTCATTTTTACCCAGGCCAGGATTGTCTGGGCAGCTGTCGCATTGCCAAATGGTGGCCTTTCTTATCCCCCTTCTTTAACACACTTGGCACCTTTGTTGCAACCTTCCTTTTCTTTGAGGTTTGAGGTACCTCACAGGGGAAATGTTGCCCTGGTAAGATACAGACATCTTAACTTCTAGAAGTACTATGGCCTGATCCTTACTGACTGCCAAATATTAGTACCTTGATCACTAACTTCTGGAACTGAAGGTACATATCGGTCTGTACATCGTGATAGCACAAAAGCGTTATACTTTGCCATCTGTATGATGTGCACGAACAGCTTCTTGTACCACACCTTAGCTTTTCTCATGATGCTGTATGGCTGGGGGACTTGATCAGAGAGATCAACTCCACCCATGTTCTTGTTGTACCCCACGGCACACTCTGGGTTGTGGACGTGTGTATAGGAATCTTGTACAGCTGTGGGGCTGCTGCCATTACCATGTGTAGTGGTCAAGACGAGGACATCCCTCTTGTACTTGACCACCATGTTGTCGCTACTTTGGTCTCTGCTCTCGCCCTTTCTGAGAAGCTGCCCAACTACCAACTAGTATAATAGGGAGGCCTCCGATTTTTGTGAACAGTACCGCATTTTGCGGTACCTCGCACTGAGAGGGACTTCAAGAGGGGGATGATGGTATAAAAGTTATCTACGTAGAGGTGATAAGCTTGATCCAGCAGTGGGTGCACCAAATCCCACAAAATTTTCCCACTCACTCCCAGGATAGGGAATGATTTAGCGGGTTGAATCCGGGTGTCCTTCCCTTCATATACTCTACAACCTGCGTGAAAATACTCATGATACACCCACAGGTTTAGAGGTTTATTGCGTACCAGGCCCTCTTACTGGGCAGGTATTGTCAGAATTTGAGCCTCTTCTTGTAATGTTTTGGTCACTCAGCCACGCAAATGTCCCTTTTGGAGAACGTACACCTTAGCAAACTTGTTGCTGACGTGATCAATAACTGGCCGAACTTTGAAAAGTTGATCAAGGTTGGGGTAATCTTGGGGAGGACGCTGCATTATTGTTGTAATGCAAAAATTGGTGGATGGCCTCAAAATGTTTACTGGTCGTAGCCATTCTGAAAACTGGAGTGTTGTATAAAACATCAACACTGCCAATATTGCCAAAGTTCTGGCTTCTTCACTAACCCCTTCACTAACCCAAAACGTCTTCATTTCTTTTGTGTCTACATGGATCGAGCTAGAAAATGACTAGTTGTGTTTTGGGCCAAAAATAGGCCCAAAATAGCTGGGCTTACAAATTGTTTCGGCCACCATGAGACTTTCAAAAGCCTCAGAGAAAAAGACTTTGAAAAAGTCTATTTCTGTGTGGCCGGGTAGTGTCTAATTGGATTCCTGATTGCCCCACAAATTCAGAAATCTGTGTCCCATAATCTTCGGGGGGTAAGGTTCATACGGGGTCAGTAGCGGTCTTCGCTTTTTAATTTCCTGTCTTGGGGCGTCTGCGTGGTGGTTCGGTATCATTTAAGGAGGAGGAGGAAAAAAAGAAGGTGGCATCCTCTCCCTCACTATCCGTGTTGGAGGCCAGGAAGGCATATGCCTTCTTAGCTGAATACCGTGATTGGGATGAGCGTGACATTTTATCTTGTATGTGGTGTTGATGCTCAACGGCTGTAGGACGCACACACGGATGTGATGCAAAAAGGGGTTTAAAAAAAATAGACAGGAAAAAAAGTCCTGGCCAAAAGTGAGCATGAGTGCCATTCAATGATATGCGTCTGACCTGCGGCTCGGCGGCTGTGGGACGCATGTATGGAGGTGGCTCAAAGTGGGGGGAGAAAGTTGGGGCAAAAAAGTCCTGGAAAAAAGTGAGCACAGGTGCCGATCAATGATTTGTGTCACTGATCAGCTCTCAGCGGCTGCAGGACACACGAACAAGAAAAAAAACTACCCAAAAACAAGTGATCAAAAAGTGATCAGCACTTGCCTGCAGAAGGGGGGTGTGGGGAGTGGGTTAGGGAGAGGCGGAAAAGGGAAGAGAGTGTGATTAGCATGGAGTAGGAAAAAATCAAAGATCAGGAACGTCCCGGAGCATCTTCTTTCTTTCAGGAACAGCAGCAACATCAGCAGTAGTGGTGGCACAGGCTTGAAAAAGTATGTAGAACCACATGGTCCAGCACAGCTGGTCTGCCTGGGTCACCTGCCATAGCATTTCATTTCATTCAAATGTTGACGGATAGTTTGCGCTGACACTCATACACCGTGAGCTTGAATTTCTTTGAAACTTGATTATGGTTGCTTATCCACCATCCGAATCATCCTGCACGGAAACCTTTCATCAATTTTTTTTTTTGTGCCGTCCACATTCAGAGAGATTAGCTATAGTACCATGAGTTGTAAACTTCTTTATTTATGTTACGCACCGTGGACAAAGGAACATCTAGATCTCTAGAGAAGGACTTGTAACCTTGACATTGTTGATATTTTTCAACAATTTTGTTTTTCACGTCCTTAGGCAGTTCTTTTCTCCATGCTTAGTGTGATGCACGCAGACACACAATGCAAAGATTGAGTCAACTTCTCCATTTTTTATATGGTTTCAGGGGTGATTTTCATATTACCCACACTTGTTACTTGCCACAGGTGAGTTTGAACGAACATCACATGCTTGAAGCAAAGTTGTTTATCCACAATTTTGAAAGGTTGACAACAATTTTGTCTGGCCCATTTTGGGGGTTTTGTGTTAAATTATGTCCAATTTGCCTTTTTTTTCTCTTTTTATGTTGTTCCAATATACACAAAGGAAATAAACTTGTGTATAACAAAACATATAGTTTAATAATTTTATGGGAGAAATACTTGATTTTCTGGAACAATTTCAAGAGTGCCAACACTTTCAGCCATGGATGTACTTCACAAGCTCTCAATGCAATTCTATTCGAGGCAGAACCAGGCTCTCTTAGACTTGTATCGAAACACTAGAGCATCCGACAGGAGTGAGGCTGGAAAACTAGATTGGTGCTTTCAGTGCATTTGTTCTATGGAGGTTAAGTGCTCCTACCCAACCCTCACTTTCCTTTTTAAAATTACTTGCTAATGGTTCATGTAGTCTAGAGTCTATTGTAATAAATTGTGTGTGTCTATATAACATAATTTTTATTCTTTTGTAATGTTTCGCTCTCAATGAAAACCGCTTTTATACATATAGATACACAAAACTGATACATCAATCTTTATAAGGCTGACTTCTATCCTTGCCATATATAGCTTTCCAAAAAAATATACAAAATATGTTCAGATTCAGGTTGTGTTTTCACATATCCTCTCTAAAGTAGCTATGTTGACAACCTGCTGACCTTGTGTTCATGCACAGCAGCCTTTCAACAATTAGGACCCAGACCTCATCTGACCCCTTATTGCGGAGACCTATAGAAGAGATTGCTGTGCATACACAGGAAGTCTCCACAGTTGGTTACAGAGCTGTGCATTGGCAGCAATTGACTTAACATGAAAGGGACTCTGTCAGCACAGAATTGACTATTCACACTAAGTGCAGGCGCTCGGAGCTTCATGGTGGGGCCAAATATTTAGATACACCTTCCCACTTGCTTGGCTTCCAGCTATCTCTGCCCAATCGGCATGACTTATTTTGAACAGACATTCTGTCCTGACAGAGCCCCTTTTAAGTGGTTGTCCAGCATAAAACAAATGCTTTTGAACAGTCCCAGCACACTCTTGACACTAAAAAATATTTTGTCTTATGCAGTATTGCCATTAGCTGGTCTTCCAGTTTGTTTAGGTGCAAAGGTGTCCCCCAATTCTGAGATCATGTTGGGTTCTTTCCCATGTTTGATTCATAGTTCAAGGACGTGTACTATTTGTATGCCGAGTCTAAAATGTTTATACCATTTATTTTATAGTGTCCAACCTTCAAGCGAAATGCAGAAGGCAAAGAAGTTCCAGAACCCTTTGCTGCAGAAGCAAAGTTTTTTACAGAGTCACGTCTACTGCAAAGAGATGTACAAATTGTTCTAGAGAGCAGCCACAACCAAAATACCTTGGGCACCATTCTTCATCCCGTATGTCATTTTTTAAAATATGTCTATTATATAATATATTTCAGTGATAGACTCTTAGTTGCATTTGTTTCTAAACGTGGTATGAAACCTTTTCCCCTTTGCAGAATGGAAATATTACAGAATTGCTCCTGAAAGAAGGTTTTGCTCGTTGTGTAGATTGGTCTATTGCTGTGTATACCCAAGGTGCTGAGAAGCTCCGTGCAGCAGAGCGGTAAGTCTGTATGATCATATTGTGTCACTTGTCTGATCAATTTAATGGATTATAAGGTTAACCCCTTAATGTCCTATACACATTAGACTAATATCAGCTGAACCCACCAATATCGATGTGTTTGGCTGACAATCTAATGAATATTGGGGCGCTGGCCAACTGACGGTCAGGGGAAAAAGTCAATCGGACATATCCAATTTTGGTCTGCCGAATGTTCTCCTGGAGATAAGCCAGTAGCCAACTTATCATCTGGCAACTTTCTTATTGTGAACACAGGAATATTTTTTCATTCATTTTTAAACCTACAAATAAAGCAAAATTGACAACCCCCATACCCTTGCCATCTTCTGGTCATACCCATTCTGTCTTAACCCCTTCCTTACTGATGATGGAATAGTACGTCATCGGTAAGGTCCCCCCGCTTTGAGGTGGGCTCCGGCGGTGAGCCCACCTCAAAGCTGCAACATGTCAGCTGTTATGAACAGCTGACATGTGCCCGCAATAGGCGCGAGCGGAATCGCTGCCCGCCCGCGCCTATTAACTAGTTAAATCCCGCTGTCAAAGCTGACAGCGGGCATTTAGATAGCATTTCCGGCCACCGTGAGCTCATCGCCGACCCCAGTCACGTGATCGGGGGTCGGCGTCATGTTGCCTGGACAACCAGAGGTCTCATAGAGACCTCTATGGTTGTTCCAGGCAGATGGCTTTCAGCGCCACCCGGTGGTCGGCGCTGAAAGTACAGGAGTAAATTTACTACATATGAGCGATCTGCTCATCGCTCATAAGTAGCAGAGCCGATCGAGTATTGCATGCTTCAAGCCTCCTATGGAGGCTATTGAAGCATGCCAAAAGTAAAAAAAAATAAAAAAAAAATGTTTAAAAATAAAAAAAAAACCTAAAAGTTCAAATCACCTCCCTTTCGCCCCAATCAAAATAAAACAATAAAAAAAAAATCCCACATACACATATTTAGGTATCGCCGCGTTCAGAATCGCCATATCTATCAATAAAAAAAGCATTAACCCGATTGCTAAACAGCTTAGCGGGAAAAAAATTAAAAACGCCAGAATTACGTTTTCTTGGTCGCCGCGACATTGCGTTAAAATGCAATAACGGGCGATTAAAAGAACGTATCTGCACAAAGGTGGAATCATTAAAAACGTCAGCTCGGCACACAAAAAATAGGCCCTCACCCGATCCCAGATCACGAAAAATGGAGATGCTACGGGTCTCAGAAAATTGCGCAATTTGGTTTTTTTTGTAAGCAAACTTTGGAATTTTTTTTCACCACTTAGATAAAAGAGAGCATAGACCTGTTTGGTGTCTATGAACTCGTAATGACCTGGAGAATCATAATGGCAGGTTAGATTTAGCAACTAGTGAACCCAGCAAAAAAGCCAAGCAAAAAACAAGTGTGGGATTGCACTTTTTTTGCAATTTCACCGCACTTGGAATTTTTTTCCCATTTAAAAGTACACGACATGGTAAAACCAATGGTGTTGTTTAAAAGTACAACTCGTCCCGTAAAAAATAAACCATCACATGGCCATATTGACAGAAAAATAAAAATGTTATGGCTGTGGAAAGAAGGGGAGCGAAAAACGAAAAATCGAAAAAAGCTCTGGGAGTGAAGGGGTTAGTAGACACCCCACTCACCCTTTCTGCACATCTGGCACTGTTGTCAATTGCCCAGGGGATGTTCTTCAAGGCAGATTAGGTCTACTTAGAGACATGACACCCTAATGCTGCCAACTTCAGCATTGCTGCCATGACTCTTGGTAAGCTCTGTATGCATTGTGCACTCTGAATGCAAGTTTTTTTTTCTTTCATTTTCATCTCTAAGATCATGCTTTCATGTTAAGCAGCAGTATTCTGGTGACTGGTTCCATTTAGGGTATGTTTCCATGGGCCCTATTGGCAGCGCTTTGGACACAGCTCTGCCCAAAATGCTGCCCCCTTTTGTACGCGCGGTGATTCCGCATGTGTTCATTGAACACTTGCGGAATCACCGCATCCTATACATAGAACAGTGCTATTTATCTTGCGGAGGCTGAGCGTCTCCGCAAGATAAATAGACATGATGTGGTCTATAATGACGTGCCGCATGTGCGTATACGCGGGTGTGCCACCTGCTTGTTTGAACGCATAGTGGAGATTGGATTTCATGAAATCCCCCCACTATGCTATAACATCTGGACGCTCCGGTTTCCACGCTGTGGCTGTACACCACGTCGAATCCACAGCGTTTACTGACCATGGAAACATACCCTTAAGCTTTTCTTAATGCTGCAGGTTCAGAGGAGTTGAAGTAACATGTTAAAAAATGTACACTCTTGAGAAATGGTGAGTCTGAAATGTGTGCTGTTTTTTGTCCCTCCCCTTCAAAAAGCTACTTTGGCATGATTATGCTACATTGTAATTTTTGAAATGTCTAAGCTGCCTATATTCAGAGGAGATGACTTGTGAAATCTAAGTATATTTTACTTTTATCTTAGTTTTGCTAAGGAGCGCAAAGTGAGGATCTGGAGAGATTATGTGGCCCCCACTGCCAGTTTGGATCAGAAAGACAGACAATTTGTGGCAAAGGTAATGTCAACTATGTTGCAATTTTTTTATTTCTGTACTACACCTACTAAGGGGCTTAAACCAGTGGTTCAGTCATGACAAGGTGATACAGTGTGCAACGCCAGTAATTGTATGTAGTGTAACCAATTTTGAGCCGTTTATGCCATTTTTCTTAGTCTCATAAAAGAGGGAGACACAAAAGCGCAAATAGGGTCTTATCAAACATTACACAGAGTTGCCCTCTAAGAGAACTACTCACCTGGTGAGAGTGAAGGAAAGACATATATTAATGGCGGCTGCTGCAGATCCACAGGTCAGTGCAGGACCTGGTTGAAGCATACACTTAGGTGGGAAGGAAGGATCATCCCCGCCCTGCTGCAAGAAGAATTCCAAAAATTGTAGAGGTTTCAACGTGGTTTATTCTACACGTTTCGGGTTCAGGTGACCCCTTCATCAGGACATACCACAAATACCACTGAACTTCAGGCTTGTTTGTGCCTTGTGTGTCTTTTTGTGTGATTTGTGGGCCCACTGTGCCACAGCGCCAGGCCTACCCAGGAAGGGGCTTAAATAAGCGGCTATCTTGGTGTTTACTGGAGCCTCTAAGTGGTGAGGTCAGGCTCGTGCTGCAGGTAGCTGCCAGCTAACACTCCAGGGCAGAAGCCAGTACTGTAACTGCTGGTCAGGTACACTGACACTGATTTAGGACTTAGTTCTGACATACTGGTCCAGGATTCAGAATCAGGGTTAGGCTACCGATGGACCGGGGAATAGCGCGCATGTACTGGCTGCACTGGGACCAGGGGTCTTCAGGAACAGGACTGACTGTTCAGGGGACAGGATTCAGGCACTGTCCACACCAGGAGCAGGGGACAAGGTTCAGGCACTGGCCGCTCCGGGACCAGGGGACAATGTTTAGGCACTGGTCGCGCTGAGACTAGGGGTCGAGGTTTAGTCACTGGCTGCTTCGGGACCACGGGGCGAGGATACCGGACTGGCCACACCTGGACCTGGGGTCTACAGACACAGAACTGGCCACTCCGGGACCAGGGGATAACATTCATGCCCTGGCCTCACTGGGACCAGGGGACCTAGCCATACTGGAATCAGGGGACAGCACTACTCACTAGCAGTACATCTTACGAACTATAATTCACTTGTTACTTGGCGACTCCCTAGGGAAGAGGGAGTCTTTTATACAAGATGCCTCCCAGCTATTGGCTGGGAGCCTTCTTGTGTGGCAGGTGTACTACTTATGCTATATGCCTCTGAGCAACAGGCTGAGAGCATTTAGCATAATGTGCGCGCTGCCACCTTAAGAACTGGGAAGCATGGACATGCGCATACTAAGCACGCTACCGGACTGCGGCACGTAAGCAGGAAGTAGCTGGAGGGACACGCCAGGAGACAACTCCGTTGGGCTGGGATGGTGAGTGAGCCGGGGTCCCTGCAGGAGGTGGAAGTGGACATTGTGCAGTGGCATCGACAGGAGTGTTGCACCTTATTATTTAATCTTGTGCACATGATTTGTGTCTGATAACAGTGCTTAATAGTGACATCTGCTTGCATATGAAACAATTTGCACACAAGCTCAATGGTTCTCTGATGAGGAAAGCTGGATATGCAGTGCTTAGCATAAATGAGTACACCCCTTTTGAAAAGTAAGATTCTAATTAATATCTCACTGAACACAAGAGCAATTTACAAACTTTTGAAAAGACTATGTTTCATAGAACATTTTTATTAACCTATAACATGAAAGTATATAATTTTCATTACAGAGCCTTCAGTTTTACTCTACTTAGTTGATGCCAAAATTATTGCACCCACATCAAAAACAGCTACATCTAGTACTTAGTTCGGCCTCCATGATTTTTTAAAGACAATACTAAGTCTCAGTGCACGGAATGAAAAAGTTGGCAACATATTGCAACGGTTATCCTTTTCCATTCTTCAAGAACGACCTCTTAAACTGCTGGATAGAGGGTGATGCTCAACTTGTCTCTTTATAATTCCCCATGTGTGTTTGATTGGGTTTAGATCAGGAGACGCTTGGGCATTGAAAGACTTTAATCCTGTTCTTCTTTAGAAATGCATCTGTGGTCTTAGATTTTTGTTTTGGATCATTGTCATGTTGAAAAAATGCACGTCTACCAAGGGCACAGAATGAGGGGAGCATCTTCTTTTTCAATTTATATGTCACGGGTTTATCGCGACAGAGAGGAGCCAGAATACCGCACTGTCTGATTTCTCGTACTCTTGCACTGCTAAGCACTTTACCTTCATATTAACAGTGCAGGTTTCTGCTAGCAGGGCAGGGGTTAATCTGTTCAGTTGAGAGCTCCTGGTACTTTCCTGCTTTGATGCTCTCAGCTGTTCGGTATTGGCCACTCCCCTCTGCTATATAGACTCTCATCTGGCAATCAAGGATTGCCAGTGTTAGTTTGATACTGTCTGGAGCTGTTGGTTTTTTGAGGAGGCGTTTTTGGAGTATTGAGTGTTGCTTGGTAATTTGTTTGTGTGCAAATCCTCATCATCTCCTATTTAATTTTCCCTTTCTTTACTTCTCGGTGCTCCATTCTGTTTGTCAGTTCATATTTGTATGATTGGTATTTTTTATTTATCCCAGCACGTCTTCCCTTTTAAGTCTGTTTTCTGTCCCTGGGTGGGTGAAGGGTACAGAAAAGGGCAGATTCAGGAGCACAGTAAGGCCGCTAAGCCCCGCCCCCTGCCACGCCTCCGCCGGTAGCTCCGCCTACCGGTGCATGACGCTGCCTGCGTCCCCTATCTTTATCACTGGGGGTGCAGGCCGTGCGCAGTATGCGTTTGGCGGCGCATGCGTCCTTTTGACGGTGCGCCGACCTGCGCCAAACGCAACCTGCTGCAGTTTGGTTGCGCTCGGCGCACCGTCAAAAAGGCGCATGCGCCACCAAACGCATACTGTGCACGGCCTGCGCCCCCCAGTGATAAAGATAGGGGACGCAGGACGCATGCAGCGTCATGTGCCGGTAGGCGGAGCTACCGGCGGAGACACGGCAGGGGGCGGGGCTTAGCGGCGGCTGTGCGCAGGCCGTCGTTGCGCTCAAAAGCGCTAGTGTGAAACTAGTCTAAGGCACATGGCCCCGATGTCTTCACCATCAGAAGTCATCCGGGTGAGCATGGATAGATAGGGTGCCCTTAGCCCCGAGATAGTTTGCAACTGTGCCATGGCAATAGAGCTGTACTTCTGTGAATTCATGATGCCATCAGTGAAATGTAGCTCCCCGACACCAGCAGCACTCATGCAGCCCCCCACATAAGGACACTGCTACCACCTTCTTTAACTCTAGGCACTATGCTTTTTTCTTTGTACCCCTCACCTTTGCGACATCATACAGGTTTAAAGCCATCAGTTCCAAAAACATTTATCTTGGTCTAATGACCCCAGGGTATAGACCCAGTAGCCTTCATATTTTTCAGCACATTGTAGGTGGACTTTTTTGTGCATGGGCTTCAGAAAAGGCGTCCTTCGTGGACGACACCCATGCATTCCAGTCCTCTCTTATGTATGAGTATAGTGGTATGTGAAACACTCCGGTTTGGTTTTCTACTTCTTTAGCTAACTGCAGTGAACTTGCATCCCGATTTTCTTCAACCCCTTTCATCAGAAGACGCTCCTGTTTAGGTGCTCAATTCTGTGGTCGACCTAGATGTCTCTTTGAGGTGGTTGCAGTTCCATGTCTGTTAAATTTTTGTATCACTTTTTGCTACATTATTATGACCGATAAGTAAAGCTTTGGTGATCTTCTTGAGCTTTCACTTTTCTTTTGTAAAGAAATGGTTTTCTTTCTCTGGTTGTGTGACATTTCTCTTCCATGCTGGGCCATTGGTTGCAGCATGAAATGGGAAAGAGTTTTCCTTGTAAAGTAACTCCCTTTTTATAGTCTACTGTCTGCTGGATACTTGTTTAATGAATAATTAGACTTAACTTTGGTTGAATTCTTCTTAATTAGAATTTTGTAGCCTAAATGTTAGCTTTGCTCCTTAGACTTTCATTGAGGTGTACTCCTTTTTGCAACATCGAGCCTGATGAAGGGGCCGCCTGAGCCCTGAAAGCTTGCAAGTATAATTTCTCTGGTTAGCCAATAAAGGTATCACTCCTTGAAATACCTTTCTCATTTTTTGGGGACATAAGTATTTACATTGATTTTTCTGGCTATCACTGTACCACAATATTATTTTGTATTGTACATCGTAAAAGTGTCAAATCAAAATAGAATTAACTTACCGTATATACTCGTGTATAAGCCAACCCCCCCTAATTTTTTTTTTTTAAATTCGTTTATTGAACCAAAGGCAGGGTATACAGTATGCAAACCAACAGCAATGAAAATATCATGTTAGGCCGGTTTCACATTTGCGTTAAAGGCCGCAGTGTCGGCCTGCGCACGGCCGCCACTAAGCCCCGCCCCCTGCCGTTCCTCCGCCGGTAGCTCCGCCACCGGGCGCATGACGCTGCATGCGTCCCCTATCTTTATCACTGAGGACGCAGGCCGTGCGTAGTATGCGTTTGGCAGCGCCTGCGTCCTTTAGACGGTACGCCGAGCGCAACCAAATTGCAACAGGTTGCGTTTGGCGCTGGTCTGCGCACCGTCAAAAGGACGCAGGCGCCGCCAAAATGCATACTGCGCACGGCCTGCGTCCTCAGTGATAAAGATAGGGGACGCATGCAGCGTCATGTGCCCGGAGGCGGAGCTACCGGCGGAGGCGTGGCAGGGGAGGGGCTTAGCGGCGGCCGTACGCAGGCCGACGCTGCGGCCTTTAACGCAAATGTGAAACCGGCCTAACACACATACATATCACAGAGCAACAATGTCAAGCAGCGTGTGTATACCAACTGTGCATTGAATAAAACATACTGTCAATTGCCTTATATTAGTCTGTGTAATATTATTCAAATAATATAGCCTGCCTACTTCTAAAACACTACTACTACAACAAAACAAATATTTGCAGCCTATGTCTATATATTTAGCCCTTTATCATGCGATATCTCCGTCCTACAACGTGAGGTGAGAGGAGTTCCACCTCTCCCATATCTTCCAAAATTTACCCGGGCACCCTCTGTTTTGGTAAAGCGTGCGCTCATATGGGATAATCAAGTTCACCAATTCTATCCAGGCCCTAAGGGAGGGATCCGATCCCCCCATCCACCGCAGTACCAACACCTTCCGTGCCATGAACAATGTCTCCCGTAAGAAATTCCCCGTATAATGTCCCCATGTCTCATCATCCCACACCCCAACACAGACAAACCAATGGCTCAAGGGGAACAGGAATCTGTGCCAGGGAGGTTAATAATGACGTCACCTCTTTCCAATAGTGTGCTATATTCGGACATTGCCAAATCATGTGAACAAAATCTGCATCGGATGCATGGCATCTCAGACACTCCGAAGATTGGAAACGGCCCATCTTAAAAAGTCGAGTCGGAGTCAAATATGATTGGTTTATGATATAAAGTTGTATCATTCTATTGTTAATTGACGGAGACACCTTAGTTGGTGACTCCAGAATTTCCTCCCACTCCTCTCCCTGAGTATCAGGGATGAGCCTTTCCCATTTCCCCCTAACCAAGCATACGGCAGATTCCGTCCCCACCGATAGCATGTGTGTGTACAGAGAGGAGATGAGACCCTGGGGACCCTGTGATTTAAGAATGCCTATCAAGGGTAGTGACGAAATAGCATTATTCATACCGATATGTCTCGTGCGATTGAAAGGCTGATCTTAATTGCAAATATCGGAAGAATTGTGACCTCGGGACATTGCACGTAGCTTGTAATTGTTCAAAAGATAATAGTGTACCGCATTCATATATATCCCCTATCGTAGAGACATTGCACTGAGGCCAGAATTCAGCAGATGGGTGGGCAAGCAGTGTCGGAAAATAACTATTATTCCACAAGGGCATTTCAGCTATGATATCACTAAATCCAACCACCCTCTTAATCTGTCTCCCAACTAGTCTTGCAAGACGAAGCATGGGTAGCAGACGTGGGACTTTTACTTTTTCCATCTCCAAGAACCCTAGCGGGCAATCAGCATGTGCAGCATGAAGCAAATGGCTCTTAGAATTAAGAAGATGATTACCAGGCATCCACTTATTTATAGTCCTTATCTTAGGGAGTAGTATCATTTTAATTAGATTAATGCGTCCAGCTACAGAAAGCGGGAGTTTACTCCAAATCGTAAATTTGACTTTAACCATCTCTAATAATGGATATATATTAAGTTGTAGATCAAGTGTGCTAGATTGAGAAATATGAACACCCAAATATTTAAAATGTGGTACAATAGGCAACAAGGAGAGAGTCCCAAGTCGCGGCATCGGGGCATGAGAAAGAGGCATCAGAGCAGACTTCTCCCAATTTATATACAGGCCGGAATATCTACTGAATTCATTTATAGTGGCAATCACCCCCGTCAATGTCTCCTCCGCTCTATCCATAAATATTATCATATCATCAGCATATAGGCCTATGGTATCCACCCGATCTGCTATCTCTATACCCATAATATTAGGAGAAGTTCTCATGCGAATTGCCAAAGCCTCTATTGCAAGAGCAAAGAGGGCCAGGGAAAGGGGACACCCCTGACGAGTCCCCCTGTGCAAAGAAAAAGACTCGGAAGTGGAACCATTTACAATGACACGGGCTTTAGGTTTCATATATAATGTATTAACCCATTTTAAAAATCTATTTCCAAAACCGTGTTTTTGCAAGCATGCGTGGAGGAAAGGCCACTCAAGGGAATCAAAGGCCTTGGTCGCATCCAACGACGCGAATGCCCATCTATTGTCCGGCATCAGGGAGCTATAATGAACCACCGATTGAACCCGTCTAATATCAATGGAGGTGCTCTTCCCAGGCATAAAGCCAGTCTGATCAGGATGTACAAGTTCCAAAATAATTGAATTTAGCCTAGTTGCCAAGATCTTCGTAAAAATGTTGTAATCCACATTTACTAAAGATATGGGGCGATAAGATCCACAGTCCAGAGGGTCCTTCCCTTCCTTCTTAAGCACTATTATATTAGCCTCATAGAAGGACTCCGGCATGCCCCCCCCCAAATCTCCCGGAACACCGACGACAAAAGTGGCGCTAAAATCTTCCGGTATTTCCAGTATAGCTCAATAGGGAACCCATCCGGCCCAGGGGCTTTCCCAGAGGCCATATCCCTCATGGCAACTTCTATCTCTTCCAGAGTGAAATCAGCGTCCATAAAGGCCCGCTGAGATGCACTTAGCGTGGGAAACGTTATATCTGATAGATAGTCTAGACACCCCTGGTTACCAATGTCATTTTTTGAACTGTACAGTGAGCTATAATAATCATGGAAACATCCCATTATTTCTTCGGACGAGGACACCACTGTACCATCTGAGCTGCGGATCTGTAATATTGTGTTAGTTGTATTGTGCTGCCTCTCCAAATAGGCCAGAAATTTGCTAGACTGGTTCCCTAGCTCAAAGTAGGACTGGCGAGTAAAAAATAATTTACGTTTGGACTTGGAGTCTATATGTTGAGTATATAATCTTTGGCCAGTTAACCACTCCACTCTATTACCACTAGTTTGATTAGATATGTAAGCAGCCTCTGAATCCTTCAATCGTTGCTCTATTTCGTCATCCTCCCCCGACGTCACCCGTTTGATGTAGGAGATTGTCGAAGATAGGCAGCCCCTCAAGTACGCCTTAAGGGTGTCCCAAAATAAATTAACATTCCGGGGTTCGGGGTGGGAGGACACGAAAATATGTAATTGGTCAATTGTTCTGTCGGGTGACTTGATCAATTTCAGCCAGAAAGGGTTTAATTTCCATGTTATCCTACCACCCGGAAGGCAAAACCTGAGCTTAAGAATGATTGGGCTATGGTCTGAAATCCCTCTACTTCCATGTTCAATACTATCCACCCGCATCGCCAGACCACTAGATCCAAAAATGTAATCTATGCGAGATAAGGAACGCCTAGTGGAAGAATGGCAAGTATACTCTCTTGTTTCTGGGTGACGTGTCCTCCATAGGTCCAACCATCCACTACCTTCTATAAACTGTGATAATTGGGATATAGCTACTGCCGGGGTCCCACCCTGTGTCCCGTCATCCAGTCTCAATCTATCGAGGCAATTATTCATAACCAAATTAAAATCCGGCATACAAATAACATCTGCGTCTGGGTAGTTTAAAGCAAAACTCAATGCTTTTTGGAGAATCGACGTACCAGCTGGAGGGCGATTATAAACACACAGAATAACATATTTCCTAGAATTGATCAGTGCATACACAAATATGGAGCGCCCTTCAGAGTCTCTCCGGGCCTCCCATCTAACGTCTTTGTGTATTAATAATGAGACCCCCCTAGAGTAACTGGTGTGAAATGCGTGTATAGACCATTGAACCCATGGTCTTTGTACACTCCGAGCCGTATCCCTGGTCAAATGGTTCTCGACCAGAGCCACAATATGAGGGTGATAGTGCCTAATTTGTGAAAATACTTTAATCTTTTTCCGGGGGGGCTTTGATACCCATCATATTCCACATCATGCAGATTAATTCAGAACCCATCTCCACTTATCTGGTCATGTTGTGTATCGGTGCCTAAGTAGAACTCAGAGACATCACACAAATAGGACTTCCATTGGCTGCAACCTCTACCTAAGTAACACTGAAAGCTAAAACCTAAAGCTTTTGGAAAAAAGACAACAAAATATAACCCTAGTAACATAGGAGCAAAGTCCTGCTCCTCTATCAAAAAACAAACAAGGGGATACCATCACTGAACACAGTGTCCGGTATTGTAGGTCTCTGGGTGTCTGCCAGGAGAGCTCCGATTTAAGCCTGCAATGAGAGGATCCAGATGAAAATAGATACTCTAGGACTCCTTTGCAGGGGATCCTCTATGGGACCGCAGCCACTCGGCAGCCCCCGCCGGATCCGTGAAAAACACTGAGGAACCCCCGTGGACAACCCGAAGCCGAGCTGGATAAAACATGGAATATATAATGTTCCTTTCCCTGAGCCGCTTCTTGCTGTCGATAAATTGCGCACGCTGCTTCTGGAGTTCCACGGAGAAATTCGGGAAGATTGAAATCACGGCGTCATTGAACTTGATGGGGCTCTTTTGTCGTGCGAGGTGCGGAATGGTGTCTCCATCCTTGCAGTTGAGGAGACGCGCCAGGAAGGGTCTAGGCGGGGCCCCCGGAGGTAGAGGTTTGGTGGGAACTCTGTGGGCTCTCTCAACAGCGAACACCGAGGAAAATTCATCTCCCAGAGAAGTCTTAAGCCAGCCTTCTAGGAATTGCTCAGAGTGCTGACCTTCAGATCGTTCAGGCAGACCGATGACACGGATGTTGTTCCGACGCATTCTGTTTTCTAGGTCATCTGCCTTTTGCCTCCAGGCGTTCATAGAGCCCGCTACCTTAGCCTCCATAGGCGTAATGGTGTCTTCCACCTGGGACACTCTTGTCTCCACCTCCGTGATGCGCCCCCTCATGGCCTGCATATTGTGACGGAGTCTCCCCACCTCAGTGTAGACATCCTCTATTTTCTCCGTCAGGGATGTCCTGGTGAGGGAGATAAACAGGCATCTGAACAGCTGATGCAGGCTAAGGGTCATTTCTTCCTGTTCAATCTCCTCTCCACCCCCTGAGGCACGATTTTTACGTTGAGATTGTGAGGAGGTGTTCCGTAAATAGCGTGCGCTCTGACGAGTCAGGTCTAACAAATGCCTTCAATTTTTCTGCTGCCGACGATCCCCTAGACCGATTCATGTTTATGAACCGCAAAGTATCCCAGTGTAGCTGAAGTTACACAGTCCAGAAATCCTCCTGTTGCACTTATATGTATACAGCAGGGGCCACGCTTATCAGTTATAGCCTGGGAGCAGAGTTCCTGTAGACAAAGATAGAATGTCACCAAGGCTCCTATGGCAAGGGGGAGGGGGAGGGACACCCACTCCCGGAGAGACAGCAGCAATGGGAGGGGGAGCAGATTCCCCCACTGTAATGGCACCAGCAGGCCAGCGATTCAGAGTAGAGAGAGGAAATTATGCAGGGCCCATCTTTCAGGGCACTCACCGCACTCCTCTCAGATCCTTTAGGATACAGGTCGCTGCCCCTGCAACACTGGAGACTGGACACCTCGCTCCTTCTGACAGAGTGCGCGTCCTATATGGCCGCCGCTCCCTGCGGGCCCCGCCGTCCACCCCCGTCTTCCAAGGTTCCCCTGCTCACTGCGTCCTCCTTTATCTTGCTAGCTGACTTCTTCACTGCATGTGCAGCAGTAGAGGCCGACGTACAGCTCACAACAGCCGAGCCGCGCGCCCAAGATGGCCGCCGCCTCGTGGGGGAACAGCCGCCCGCTCCAGCTCCTCCAGCCTCTCACACACCGGCCGCTCACCGTCCTCCTGCGGGGGCCCAGGGGGGATCCCGGTATCCAGAGGGTGCCAGGCAGCCCCGAATATGCCGTTGAAAAGGGTCCTAGCAAGCAGGATTATACAGGATGGTAAGGAGCTCTCCCGTCCAGCGTCCTCTCTCTCTCTCACTCCATAGCCACGTCCCCGACCCCCCCCCCCCCTAATTTTGCCACAAAAAACTGGGAAAACTTATTGACTTGTGTATAAGCCTAGGGTTAATGGTGGTCCAAGAAGATGCTCCATAAATACCCCCCATATGCTGCCCAATAATATGCTCCATAAAAAAAACCCCCATAACATGCTGCTGCACAAGGGTTAATGCTGCCCCATAAGATGCTCCATAAATACCCCCCATATGCTGCTGCACAAGGGTTAATGCTGCCCCATAAGATGCCCCATAAATACCCCCCATATGTTGCTGCACAAGGGTTAATGCTGCTCCATAAATACCCCCTGTATGCTGCTGCACAAGGGTTAATTCTGCCCCATAAGATGCTCCATAAATACCCCCCATATGCTGCTGCACAAGGGTTAATGCTGCCCCATAAGATGCTCCATAAATACCCCCAATAATATGTTGCTGCACAAGGGTTAATGCTGCCCTGTAAGATGCTCCATAAATACCCCCCATAATATACTGCACAAGGGTTAATGCTGCACCATAAGATGCTCCATAAATACCCCCCATAATATGCTGCTGCACAAGGGTTAATACTGCTCCATAAATACCCCTTGTTTGTACGATGATGGAACTGGGACAGGTGAATATTACTATGCCCCCATCATACTCACCCCCTCCTGGCGCAAAGTCTCCTCTGCAGCGGCAGCCCCTGCTTCTCCCTCTGTCTGCGTCCTGCATTCAGTGGTCACGTGGTGCCGCTCATTAAACTTATAAATATGCACATATTCATGAGTTTGAGCGGTACCATGTGACCCCTGAATGCAGGAAGCAGACGGCAGAGGGAGAAGCATGGGCTGCAGAGACGTGCCAGGAGTCGTGAGTATTGTCTCTGACCCCCCCCCCGGTATATGACTCGCGCATAAGCCGTGTGGGGGGGGGGGGGGAGACTTTCAGCCCACAAAAATGGGCTGAAAAATCTCAGCTTATACACGAGTATATATGGTACTGCAGATTTTCCGTAAAAACATTGCCCTGAGCTTGTAGATGAGATTTGTTAAACTCCTCTATTTAGCTGGTACTGTATTATAATGCTAGTTTATTTGCACACAATTTGTGTGTAAAATCCACTGCAAATACACAAGTTGTGAGCATATAAGAAAAAATGTCAGAAGACTTTTAATTGGCGTTCTGGTAATGTCACTCTTGGGGAGTTTTTGAACTCCTCATGGTTTTGGAGAGTTTCTGCTGCAAAAACTCAGCAAATAAAAGATTACCCTGATCCATCAAAGCAAATTTGAGAGAATTATGGCGTAAATTTGGTTGGAAAAGTTGCAAAATGTTTCTGCAACTCGGAGTTGTGCAAAAATGTAGCATCTTCTGGCATTTTCACACTAGTGTCTGCCAGCTTCAACAGAATGGGTGGGTTTGGGGCATAACTGGTGTGGCAGGGGCGTGCGTCACAGCTCATCTAATTAATGTTAGTGTTCCTTACAGCAGAGATTTCACTCCAGACCAAGATTTCTAGTGTAGCAAATGGATGTGCAAGCCACTTATCAGGCTCTGCTGATTAAGTGACCTGCTCTTAATGAATCCAGAGTGTTCTGACTCCGTAGACCCATGTCAAGCCTGGTGAGAAAATCGCCAGTTTTTATGATGCGAGGCCTAGGAGTTTTTTAATTGGAGAATTTCTGTGCAAATAAAGGTCAGTGTGAACAAACCCTTAGGCCTTACCATGCAGACACTAGCCCAAGGGTACGGTCACACATTGCATATTGCCATCAGATTTTCCATGCGTAATTTCATACAGACTAAATAGGTGAAAATCCAACAAATCTCTCTACGCAGATGATGTGATGTGTATTTTAAAATATGCAACGTGTCCTTTCAATGCATGAAATTTGTGCCATGCAATCCTGATATTTGTGGCTTGCCATAAAATCCACATATAATAACGTATGGATTTTGCTGCCTAAAAATCCACAGTAAATCTGCTTCATGTGAACTAGTCCCTGCCAAATGATGTTTGAGTCGCTAGCAAAGCTTGTTGCAGGACAGTCTGAGAGGAGCTAATTTCTAAATATGCAGACTGTCTGAGAAATGTGCAGTCTTATTGGATGCCAGCAGATGGCACTGTCCACCAACGCTTTGGGGTTTCAGTTCCTGCGTCTCCATAAAGGTGCGTGTTCATTTCTAATAAAGTTAAATTCTCAATTGAAATTCACAGGAAGTGTCCATCGAGCTTCCTTGGAAAGTAAACGGTGCAGTGTGGGGTGGTAAATGGAGGATGGGGATTACTTAGAAATGCTTACCGTACACAGTGGGTAGAGCATTAGTCATCTCCGATGTTGCTAAAGGCAGTTTTTGCTTCACCTTGCAGCAGTGTGGTTAAAGTAATTGGCTGCTAACGCAGGTTTTAGAAAGAATCCCAATAGGACTAATTCTGTGGAGCAAGCACGAACAATCTGCACATAGTGGAAGCTTGTTTGCTAAGCTTTGTACGCTTCATCAATGCTAGTGATAGTGGCTGCAGAAATGCATTTTCTGCATGACCTAAGAGGGGAGTAACCCCATGTCTTGTGGACTTTCAGTTTCTTTTGTGTTGAGGGTTTTCTTTGTTTTAGTGTCCCCGTATAGCGGCCCCACAGGGATGAAGGCATGGCATGATCATATCCTTTTCAGAGCTATGACGTGTAACGCACCCTTGCTTCATCCCGACATATTATCCAAACGTCCACCGAACTTGGCAGAGTCTCCTGAGTATATGTGCCTCCTACAAATGATTGTCTGGAGAGATAAGGGACCTACATGTCTGATCTTGGACCCCCCCCCCATCCCTTTGTTCTCTAGAAAAGGTACTGTCACACTAAGCGATATAGCTAGCAATATCGCTATAACTTGTGACGTTGCAGCGATATTGCTAGCGATATCGATGTGTCTGATACTTACCTACAACCCGCTCCCCCGCTGGTTATCGCTGATCGCGCGAGAACATCCTGGACCGTTTCTCGTCGTCAGCTTCCTGCGGCGCTTCCTGCTGTGACGACGAGCGACGCGTGGAGCCGGGCGGGAGGACGCAGGATCGCCTGGTGTGACAGGTAAGTAGCGACCCCCGTCCCCAGCGATGTCGCTGGTGAGATCTGCCTGTGTGGCAGCTCACTAGCGACCACTTAGCGATGTACCAGCGATCCTGACCGCGTCATATCGCTGGTCGGGATCGCTGGTACATCGCTAAGTGTGACAGTACCTTAAGGAACGGAGTGCAGACGACTACCAGGATCTGCTGGGGACAGAGCTTTCTAGCTTATTGTGCTGCCAACAACAGAAAATGAGTAGACTGCATGAATGATCCAGTCAGCCCTTCAAGAGGTTCCAATCAATGATTGGGGATGAGCATCTTTGTGAATGCTTCTTGCTAATTATTTTCAAACTAGATGGAGGCCTGATGCTATCACATCGTTAGGGCGGTAATATCACGATGAGGGCAGGCTTTGCAGCGTTGAGAACTCCACTCCACTCCACTCCACTATCCACTCTCTCTTTCCCCGTGTGCTGACTTCTCTTGTCTGTGCTCTCTTCTTTGACCTGTCTACCCCATGTGCTATCCCCCTTGTCTGCTGTGTCTCTACTTCCTGTGCTGTGTTCGCCCCTCATGTGCTGTCCCGTTTGAGCTGTCTCCTCCCTGTGCTCTGTCTGTCTCACCCCTGTGCGCTTTCTCTCTCCCCCCATCTGCTGTCTTCTCCTCTCTTGTCATCTCTTGTTTGACCTGTGTACCCCATCACTAACCAGTCAGTGCACAGCATGTCAGGAGGAATTTCTATTTAAAGGGGTTTTCCCACGAGCGAAAGTTCATTTTAAAAAATTTTCTATGTCTGACTGTGTACAGAACACACCACAGCTCCTGTGCAGGGGAGGAAGCAAAAGACAATACTGACATTCCAGCAGGAGATTTTTCATTTTTAAAATGAACTTTCGTTTATGGGAAAACCCCTTTAATGTGACCGGCTTCCTCTGCCTGTATACATGTTGCGCATCTGCCGCCGGAATCAGTGGAATGATTCACTGCACCTGCGTGGAATTTGCTTAGGCGCAGTGTGACGGTGTTCCGCTGGTGGTACTGTGCAAGAGGCTGAGTGTGTGTGTGTGTGTGGTGCGTACAGCGTATAGTGTGTGTGTGTGTGTGTGGTGCGTACAGCGTATAGTGTGTGTGTTGTGACGGTGTCCCGCTGGTGGTACCGCACAATAGGTTGGTACCAGCAGCAGTTTCCATATTGAGACACCGATCACTTGGGTGTCCCCAATATTGCGGTCGTTGAACTTCTTCCGCTTGGAATTCTGGTATACGGTGACATCTGGACAGAACAGGAAATGAAAACATTACAAAACAATTATATAAATAGACTGCTGAGATGTTTTTACCTTTTTAACCCTTTACTGATGAGCTAATTGTTTTTAAATCTGACCAGTTTCACTTTAAGGCCGGGGTCACACTGGCGAGGAATACGGCCGAGTGAGAGGCGGTAAAAGCACGCATTAGACACGGACCAATGATTCTCTATGGGGTCACTCGCACCAGCCGTTTATTTCTCATCCGTATTCTACGGTCCGTGCCAATCGCAGCATGCTGCGATTGTCAGCGTACTACGGCCGTAGTACGCCAATGCAAGTCTATGGGTGCGCAAAAAATACGGATTACACACGGACCACACATGTGACTTGCGAGAAATACGCACCAGGTGTCTTTTAGCAAAGCCGGCAATTCAGTGCGCTATACAGTAAACTCACACTGACAGGTTTAATAAAGAAACGAAAGAATAGGTATAGACACATAGAATACATATATATATATATCTATATCTATCTCTATCTATATATATGCATTCTATGTGTCTATATCTATTCTTTGGTTTCTGTTATAAACCCTGTTATAGGGCTCCATTATATGTCCATTTTGCAAGCCTGCGAGAAAATCTCACCATACGGATGCCATACGGATTACATACGGATGCTTACATGCGCAAAATACGCGACCACACCTTGATTACGGATGACATACGGAGCACTATTTAGGGGCCATTCATCCGTATTACGCATGTAAAATACTGACCGTATTTTGCGTCGGTTAGTGTGACCCCGGCCTTTAGTAGTAATAACTCTGCTTCAACATATCTCATTCATTTTGAGATTGTTTTTTCGTGACACATTATACTTTGATAATGGTGAATTTAAGTTGATATGTTTTGCTTAAATTTATGCAAAAAAATCAGAAATTTTACAAAAATGTTAAAAAATTTGCAATTCCCAATCTTTGATTATCCCTGTAATCCAGATAGTCATACCACACAAAAATATTAATAAATGACATTTCTCTCATGTCTGCTTTACATCAGCACCATTTGCAAAATGTTTTTATTTTTTTTAGCATTGTTGAAGGTTTAATAATGTAGCAGCAATTTTTCATTTTTTCAAGGAAATTACAAAACTTATTTTTATTGGGATCTGTTCCATTTTGAAGTGACTTTGGGAGTCCTACATATTGGAAAGCCCCAAATGTGATGCCATTTTAAAAACCGCACCCCTCAATATATTAAAAATTGCTTTATGGTACTTCATTAACACTTCAGGTGATTTTCAGGAATTCATGCAAAGTGCCATGACCGGAATGAAATAGTTTATTTTTAGCACCTAAATTTTTACAACTTCTGAACAGGTCACTATAGCCGACAGACTTTAAGGCCATTGTTTGGCCATGAATTGCCATGGCAAACACCAGGACCATGCAATCAAGATATCAGGGTGCCAATGGGGTTAAAGAGGAAGCCCCCTGCACTCTCTTAACCATTTAGATGCTGTGTTAACTATTGACAGCATTTAAGGGGTTAAACAGCTTTCGTTGGTGCCAACACCGATAGTGGCTAATGTAAAAAAAAAAGTTGTTGGCAATAGTGTACAGCCAACAGCTGCTGGACGGTCGTCCGTTAGAGGATGCTATCCTCTCATATCTCAGGTCAGTAAAAAAACATTAGTGGTCACTAAGGGGTTAATTCGAGACCATTTTGAATTGTCATTAAAAAAAACAAATATTTTTAGTTTGGACTAGTTACAATTAAAAGGGTTGTCCACTAACTTTACAACCTCTTTTCATTCCTCATGTTTGTTCCTGTTAACATAAAATCAGTTATACTCGCCTCTGGTGCTGGCACCTTTCCAGTGGTGTCAGCACTCGTGTCCCCGGTTCTCACATGTGGTTGTCACCTGAGCAGTGCGCCCAATAAGCATTGGTGTCTCTGTCCCTGTCTTCACACATATTAAACATGTACAGGAAGCCAGGGCTGCAGCTGCACTTTGACTTTCTCTTGATGTTCAATGTGTCTGAAGGTGGGAACAGTGACGCCGGCGCTTATTGGTCGCAGGGCTCATATGTCATAACAACCTCACATGAAACCCCGGAACCCGAGTGCCAACTCCGCTAAAAGGGCGCCAACATGGGAGATGAGTAGAGGTGGTTTTATTTAAATAGAGCCGAACATGAGGAATGAGAAAGTTTTGTACAAGTAGTGGACAACCCCTTTTAAGAGATATGGGGAAAGTGAATTAGTGAGTCTGTGCACAATGGACCTTATCTTGTATAGATGCCTTCTACGATAACTGCCCTTGGCTTAGCAGTATATCATGCTTTTATATAGCTTGAAAGAGGTAGAGCTTGATGGACCTTTCTCCACCAGAATATTTATAGCCCTCAATGTTGGTGCTTATTAGAAAAGCATCCAGCTCTTTTTTTAAATGCTGATACAGTATCTGTCATTACGCTACCTCTTCTGCAAGGGCGTAACTACAATAGGTGCGGGGGTTGCAACTTGCAATCACACCTGGACCCTGGAGTCTGAGGGGCCCAAAAAGTCCCCTTTGCCTATATGAAAAGACCAATACTATTAAAGATTTGAAATAATTGGGGGCCCTGTTGAAGCTTTTGCATTGGGGTCCATGAGCTTCAAGTTCCGCCACTGCTCTTCTAGTAGGGAATTCCAGAGCCTGCTTTAAATGTAAAGAACTCTTTCCAATTTGGCTTCAGGAATCTCCGTGCCTCCACAATGAATGAATGTTCCCTGGACCTTTTGTTAGGTATTTGGAAAGAATAAGTCATGTGTCAATACGTTGTATTCACTACATATGTATGTATACATAGAAAAATAGAATCCTCAAAAGGCAGACTCATTTATAAGCTAAACAAACCCAACTTTTCAAACCTCTCATCATAGGAGAGGTCTTCCATCATATCTCTTATAACATGCTTGCCGGCCTTTGATCTGGCTCTTAAATTCTCAATACTCTTTATATCCATTGAGTTTAAATGCCATTGTCTAGAATATCTGGTGCAAATAATACATTGCAACACATCAAGATATCTTTTTTTTTTTTTTTTTCTTCCCCCTATCATACTTTTACAAATATGCCGTATTTAGCAGAATGAAAACACATTTTTTGTGCGCTCCTCCATATATACGTTGTACACCATAGTATTTGATTGCCTGATCCACAAACAAGCAGGCAGAAGTAACAATAGGAGAGAAAGCATTAACCCGGTATATTGCTGAATCTCTCTTCTGGAGCAATTGTATTAATGGGCTTCTATTCAAGTCAAGGAACATACAATGGAGGATTGCCTTTCCAAATCCAGCAGTCTGCAAATTAGTGTTCACTGCCACTATACTATACACCTTCTTGATAGTACTTTAATCTAGCTATCACACTGAATTCCCTCTACACATTTCATATGCTTTAACACCCTCTTTTAAACTGCTCTCCTTGCATCTCTTACAAATCTTGGCGTTGTACAGCATCTTAAATACCTTTTTTGTATGGCTTACTGTAACTCTATCTACGATCATTTCTCCTCGATAGTCATTAATTTCTATTACTTGTGTATAACCAGAGTCACATTCTGAGTCAATGTTCTTGCCTCTCAGTTTAGTCATGGCTAAAAATAAGGATTTGTTAAATCACTTGTTTAAAAAAGACTTGTGACTTTTTACTTCCCTCCCTAACATTACTTTTGCTATTAACATTGGACTTTGTGTTTTATGGTCCTCGGCTCTTTATAAGAGTAATTCCTTGTTACTTTTTTATCTTATTTTCAGTAATGATGCGGCTTGTATCATCACACCATTACAAAGCCCATTATAAGGCAGGTAATGTTGTGTGCAATCTCTTTGCGAGCTTGTCTATTAACTCCCATAATATGATCTCCATTTACCTAGCTTCTCCCATGCAAAAAAAATAATTCCTTGTCTTTTGTTTCCAGAGGTCAGACATTTTGGTCAGGGTTTTCCTGCTGCATTCTAGAGATGTTTTCAACATTATTACCGTATTTTTTGGATTCTAAGATGCTCCAGGTCGCTCCAGGGTCGCTGCTGGAGGAGGCAGGAGTAGAGTGATGCTGCAGGCCGCAGGCTGGGATGAGGGGGTGTCCGATGTGCAGTGCGCCGCTGCTGGGGTCTCCGGTGCTGCGTGGGGGCACTGCCAACAATTTGTGAAATGCCAGAGCCCCCTGCAGTTCTGTGGTTTCCTGTGTGGTGGATTCAGGGGAAAATGGCCGCCGGGGGGCGGCGCATGCGCAGATGGAGTTCGTAGCATCAAGATCTCAGGAGATGGGATATCTTGATAACAAGATCTCCATCTGCGCATGTGCCGCCCCCTGGCGGCCATTTTCCCGGAGTTCACCCCACAGGAAACCACGGAACTGCGGGGGGCTCTGGCCTTTCACGAAATGTTGGCCGACACCCCCACAGCAGCGCCGGGCACCCCCTCATCCCAGCCTGCATCAACGGTTCTGGTAAGGTATATACGCATCATAAGACGCACCCCCATTGCCCGCCCCTCAAATTTGGGGAAATAAAGTGTATCTTATAATGCGTAAAATGCGGTAGTTTTATATTGTAGAACACTAAAAAAAAACCTAATACATCAGGTACCTTAGAAAGTTATGGCATATAGTGTTCATCAGTAGAAGCCCTCTCATCCTACCAGTGTGAATACTTTGTACCATTAATGATGTCTGTCTGTATTGCACTGTATTGCAAGGTGCGCCAGAACATCGCAAGTACAATTATGGTGTACTACATGCAGATGGTAAGCCTGCACAGTAGTGTGTGTGTGTGTGTGTGTGTGTGTGTGTGTGTGTGTGTGTGTGTGTGTGACGACATTCTGCTCTCTACCAATCATTACTGTCTGCTGCTTTTCTCCTTTTGTCATGAATGCGAAAATGTGATGTAGGTCGTCAAGAATGTTATTTATTAGTGATGATTAGTGATAAGCAAACGTGCACGGATAAGGTGTTATTCATGGATGCTCATGTGCTAACCGAGTGTCTTTCGGCATGCTCGAAAAATATATTTGAATCCCCGCAGCTGTATGTGTCGAGATTGTTCTACAGCTGCAACACATGCAGGTATTGCCTGCATATTGTTTGCATACTTCTGACGCTGAATTTTATTGTGAGGACTAGGGTGACCGCAAAAAATTGATGTCGGAATTTTGTCCGTCTGGACCCCACAAAACGATTCCCCTTTCCAGATATTGAGATAGCCAAAATTTGAGCTCGATCAAACGACGTTAACCCGTGCCGCTCGTCGCTCAAAATTTGAAAAAATCCAAATTGAGGTATTTTAAGATTTAGGTATTTTGCATAGTCTGTTAGACTATAAAGAATGTGACAACAACATTGCAGAAATAGCCCTGACCAAATTTTCGAACCATTTGTGGTATTTGAATGCAGAGTTGGTGGGATTATCGTTTTTTTGATCCCACCATTACAGACAATGAAAAGTTGTTAATGGCTAATAAATTGCTCAGTAGCACAGATGAACCATCAGAGCACGCTAGGGTTGTAAATCCAAAAGTTAGGAAAGAAAAATTAAAAGAGGTAGGAAGTAACCGACTTTAACGACCTTCTGACAAAAGATGAAGAACAAAAGCAATATGTCCTGCAAGTTGTAAGCAAATGCCGAGCATTATATTCTGACGTTTCAAAAACTACTTTAACAAAAGCTCTAGACTAGATTAGATAACTATGTAAAATTATCAACTCATGTAGGTTAGCGTGCTCTGATGGTTCATCTGTGCAATTATTAGCCATTAACAACTTTTCATTGTCTGTAATGATGGGATCAAAAAACGATAATCCCACCAACTCTGCATTCAAATACCACAAATGGTTCGAAAATTTGGTCAGGGCTATTTCTGCAATGTTGTTGTCACATTCTTTATAGTCTAACAGACTATGCAAAATACCTAAATCTTAAAATACCTCAATTTGGATTTTTTCAAACTTTGAGCGACGAGCGGCACGGGTTAACGTCGTTTGATCGAGCTCAAATTTTGACTATCTCAATATCTGGAAAGGGGAATCGTTTTGTGGGGTCCAGACGAACAAGATTCTGACATTTTTTTCCCCCGCATATGAGATCCGGTCACCCTAGTGAGGACGCAGGAAAGGTTTACTTCTGCTGACTCTTCCATGAAGGCCATATTTGTGCAGGTGTCTCTGAACAGTAGAACAGTATACCACAACTCCAGAGTCAGCTGATTCTTTTTTCTGGTCTTTTACAGTCAAGCAGGGGTTCTGATTTGCCTCTTTAGCAATCCTACCAGCAGCTCACTAAACTTTTGATTGGTCTTCCAGACCTTATCTTGACCTCCACTGTTCCTGTTAACTGCCATTTCTTAATTACATTTCAAACTGAGGGAAGGGCAACCTGAAGACGCTTTGCTATCTGATAGCCTCCTCCTGCCTTTTGGGCCTTCACCATTTTCATTTTGAGTGCTAGGCAGCTGCTTACAAGAACCCATGACTGCTAGTTTTTGGCATACAATTAGAGGAGGCTGGATTTTTATAAAGCTGGGAAATTTGTATCACCTGGCCTATACTAACAATCATCCTAAGGCTATGTGCACACGATGTGTTTTTGCGGCGTTTTTTTCCTCTCGTAAATGGTCCAAAAATGCAATGAACTACTTAAGCAAGGTAATTCAATGACAATCCTGAAGTGTTGTTCAGATGATCAGTAAATTTCCGTCTTTATTTGCAGCGTTTTGTTTTCTGCAGCATGTCAATTCTTTTTGCGTTTATGCAGCGTTCTTGACTCATTGACTTCAATTGAGTCAGTCAAATCTGCAGCATAAACACAGATGTAAAAAGGTTTGCGTATTTGCTGCAGATTTGCTGCCAAAAAGGAAATGTCAGAAGGAGGAAGTGTGTGTGTGCGGAGAATATGGGTGTGTGTCTGTGTGTGTACCCATGCGACAAACAGCCCATAGTGATTGTATTTGGACGTCGACTGATGGGACTACTACTCCAATCCGGCTGTTTTTTGTCACATATACAGCATGAGTTGATGACGGGAGAATAGTCTCATCTGGCACCTGTGTTCAATTGTAAAAAAAAAAAATCAAAATTTTTACATAATTACATACATATTCACATACAAAATACATACTCACCGAATGCCTAATCCTGCAAACAATCAAAAACAATAAATCAACATATACTCACCTTTCCGCCGTAGTCCATTTAATACGGAGTGTCCCACGACGATCTCACCCGGCCTCCGGCGATACACTGACAGGAGATAATAGCTCCCGCAGTGTATGACTGTGCTGCCGTGAGAGTTCACCGGAGTCCATCATCTGATCAGCTGCGGTGCTCCCACTTGCGGCACTGCTGCGTGAGAAAGTTCTCACATGGTGGTAGTGCCGTAAGTGAGAGCACCGGAGCTGATGCACTCCGGGGAACTCTCACGGCAGCTCAGTGATACACTGCGGGAGCGATTACCTCCTGTCAGTGTATCGCCGGGTAGAGTGGTCACATCTCCAGATGTGACTGTTCTACATGTGAGATCGCCGTGGGACACTCTGTATTATTGTAAGTGGACTACGTCAGACAGGATAGTATTAATATGTTGGTTTATTATTTTTTGATTGTTTGCAGCAGGGCTGTGGAGTCGGAGTCGTGGAGTCGGAGTTAGTTTTGGTTGGAGTCGGAGTCGGTAGAAATGTACCGACTCCAGCTTTAAAAAAAAGTATTAATATTTCATAATTGAACTTTCATATGAATTTTATAAATGTTACTCAAATATATATGTTCTATCAAACTATGAACAACAGTGATAAGCAGTTCTGCTGGAGATAGAGACATTTCTTACTTCTTGTGTGTCACTGTTCTCGACTGCCCTTATCTAATCTTATACTTGGTTAACCTCATGCTGCCCCAACCCCCCTACTTACAATGTATGAAACTGAAAGTGAAAATGTGTTGCAAATTCTTAGTAGTAAAGCTCCTCCTCTAGACTAGATCATACTAGGTGTGCGTCTTCCAAGCATCTCACAGCTGCCTGCTACTCAGAAGAGGAAGACTGTAAGAAGTATTATCCTTTCAACAAACTTTGCATCAGTTAACTGTGAGTACATGAGGAATAATAACAGTATTACTGACCACTATATCAGTTGTACGACCTGGCAATAATTTTGTACAATTGTTTTTAGGAAAAACAATTGTCATTTGGATTGTGAATGCAGAATTAAAAACCCGAGAATGTCAAAGAAGCATCACATTAAATCAGCTGTATTTGAACATTTCACCATCGCTCAAGATAGAAAACATTATGTCTGTCAGTGTATGACAAATGATCCAGACGAAAACAAATGCTGTGAAGCCAAGATGAGTGCATATTCAGGCAAAGATAAAAATGCTCCTACCAGAGCTTCTAATCTAAAGAGAGATTTACAGCGCTTTCATCCAGAAGTACTGAAAGCAGTGGATGAGAAAGACTGCATCCAAACCAATGAACCAGTGCCCAGCTCTTCCAGCCAAACAAAGGAGCAGAGAACTTTGCAGCCATCAGTTGCAAGATATTTTGTCAGTGACAAAGTTACTGTGACAATGACAGTAGATACATTTAAAAAACAGATCATAGAGCTTGTTGTAAAGGATAGTGTGCCTATTTCATTATTTTCACGACCAGCTTTTATGTGTCTGAATGGGGAAATGGCCCGCAAGCTTGGTGTTTCTCTGGAGAGAGAGAGAGAGTATTAGAAAATTAGTAATCGAAGAAGCTTTTAAACAAAAGGAAGAACTTAAAAAAACTCTCAAGGGACGCTTTCTGTTTCTTAAAATGGATGCCTGCACACGTCACAGAGTGAACTATTTTGCCATCAATGTCCGATTTGTTTGTGACAAAAATGAAATGGTTACCAAGACATTGGCAGTAAAAGACACCAAAGCTCATCACACCAGTGAGTTTCTCCAGGTCTTGGTGGAAAAGGTTCTGCAAGACTATGAACTTAAAAAAGAGCAAGTTCTTTCTGTCGTAACTGACAATGCTTCAAATATGATAAGTACTATTAAGCTAATGAATGAGAGTAATGATGGTGACCAGCAGCTAGAAGAACATTCTGGGTCCACAGACACAGAAATGTTTGAAATAGAGGAACACAGTATTGTAACTGAGGAGCAAACTGAAGTTGCTTCAGATGAACAGCAACATGATAGTTTAGATGATCTTGTTGAAACTGTGTCAATATGTTCTTTCATTCATAACATGCGCTGTGTTGTGCATACGCTACAGCTGGCTATAAGAGACAGTCTGCAAGAAGGACATGCTGCTGCACTGATTGGCAAGGTGAGAAAATTGGCTACTGTTGCCAGAACCCCTAAAGTTAACTCAATTTTGAAGAGACGTGCTGGAAAAGGGGCAATTATTGATCAAGCCACACGATGGGGCAGTACTTACTTAATGATTCAGCGCTTGGTTGAACTGAAAACCTTTCTTGTAGACATGGCTAACCCTCAACTGACGCTAAATGAAAGTCAGTGGAATCAGGTGACTGAGCTGGAAAAATTGCTAGAGCACCCATTTACAGTGACTAAAAAATTACAAGCAGAGGACTTAACTCCAGGTATTTTCTTAAAGGAATGGAAGAACCTGATGTTTCGCCTGTCCCAAAGAGGAGGGTTAATTGCAAGTGGCATTGCTACATCAATGAAACGGAGAGAGGAGCTACTATTACAAAATAACATTCTTTTGGCAGCTGTTTATGTAGACCCAATACATCGGATTCTTCTAGATGATCAACAGCTAAGTAAAGGAAAAGAAGCTCTGTTTGAAATAGCAGTAAGGATGAAAGGGTTGCAGAACAGTCAGGAGGAACAAGAAGAATTTGGTCGTCCTGCCACATCTTCACCCTCATCATCAACTGATGAAGAATTTAATTTCGAAAAATATTTGGATCACAAGGACCGTGCAAAGCATTCCTGCATAGAAGAAGAGTCATCCCCATCAAGGAACACAGTCAGTACATTTCAGCAGAATTTTTCATGTGCACTAAAAGAAATTGAGAAATTTGACCGTTCATCAAAAATAACAGTGCAACAAGCGATTCCTCTGTATCCTGACATTGTCAGAGATGTTGCCCGAGTGGTTACTGCTTTGCCACCAACACAAGTTAGTGTAGAGAGGTTGTTCTCTGCTCTCAAAATAATTAG
The DNA here is from genome assembly GCF_039654945.1 of Dendrobates tinctorius. NCBI lineage: Eukaryota > Metazoa > Chordata > Amphibia > Anura > Dendrobatidae > Dendrobates > Dendrobates tinctorius. Next base: position 10,535,365 of record NW_027361730.1, on the reverse strand, counting down.
ATCAGATTTGAGGGCATCCATGAAGGAGGATCTGACAGAGGCAATACTTTTTCTGAGGACAAATTTATAGATTTCTTCTTATTAACTGCATAAAAGTGTTTATTGCATATTTACTTACAGTTTAGAAAAGTTTATAAAAGTTATTTGCTATATTCTAATTGTATTCTAACAAATGTAGTTTTTGCTCTAAGTGGTCTGATTACTTATATGATGGTGAGAAACTGAATAAGCACGATGTTTAATATTTTACAACAGTAACTCCACAGCCCTGGTTTGCAGGAGATGAAGGCGTCGAGGATTAGGCATTTAGTAAGTATGGTAAATTTAGATTCAATAATGGAGTCTTTATGATTATATCAGATAAAAGACTTGCTGAAACCTTGCAGATGTTTCTGCAAGCAAATAAGCAACGTGCGCACATATTGCTGCATTTTTGTTGCGTTTTTTTGTACGTGGATTTGTGACAAAACCTGATGCCAGCAAAGAAAATGATAAACCTAAAGTGTCCGCTGAGTATTTCTGACTTGCAGATTTGCTGCCGAAAATAAACGGCAGCATGTCAATTCACTGTGCGTTTTTACCTTGTGGTTTTCAAAGTTAAAAACGCAGGGCAAAAACGTGTGTTTTTGCAGCTGCGTTTTCCTGCAGATATGGTGCAGAAATTTTACTCAATATGTGTACACAGGCTAATGTCTGAAACCTTGGTGAAAGATATCTGAGCACTCAAATCTCCAAGGGTGCCCAAACTTATGCATCAACCCATTTTCTTTTTTTTTGTAATTTTTTTTAAATGAAAATAATTGCTATATATTTTTTTTTTTTGCTTAAAATACAAAGGAAATGTGTCATCCTTACCTTTTTAGGCCTTTTAGAGATTATTTTATCTTCGACTTGCTAAGGCCTGTTTTACACATCCGTTTTTTCCCTTCAGTCAAAATCCGCCAAATTTTAAAAAAAAACGGATCCGCCAAAAAAGGGGCGGATCCGTTTTTTCCCCGTAGACTTAGGCCTGTTTCATACCTCCGTCATCGGCGGTCAGTTGAAATCCGCCAAAGGTTGAAACCAGCGGATCCGTGACGGACGTATGTCAGCGGAGCACGTAGGATGGAGGATCCGTGGGAGAAGTGATGCGGCCAAATTTAAACCGACCGCGGCGGTCGCGAATTGCATGTAGATCGCGTGAGATGGAGCGCGACCGGGAGAGGGACATCGCGGGAGCTGGAGTAGCGCAATCGGGACATCGCGGGAGCTGGAGTAGCGCGATCGGGATATTGCGGGAGCTGGAGTAGCGTGATATCGCGGGAGGGAGGGATGGGTGAGTTGGAGGAGAGAGAGATTGATTTTATCGGCTCCTGGAGCGGCATTTATGGGTTAATGTGTAAGCTTGCGAGCAGGGCCCTCATTCTTCTTGGTATTTGTTATAATCTATGTGATTATTGTTATGCTGTAATGTCTATTGTCTGTACCAATCCCCTCTGAAATGTAAAGTGCTGTGGAATATGTCGGCGCTATAGAAATAAAATTTATTATTTATTATTATTATTATTATTATTATTATTATTATTATAATGCTGAAATTAGCGGACCGTCAAAGCAAAAAAAACGCTGCAGGGTCCGTTTCATCCGCCCGGGAGCCGCTAAAATCTTGGCGGATCCGTATAAAAACGGGTGGGACGGACGACCGTCAGTCAAGATCCGCCAATAATTTAAGGCCTGTTTCACACATCCTTTTTTCCCTTCAGTCAAAATCCGCCAAATTTTAGATTTTCAAAACTTTAAACATCCCAAGGAGCACTGTGCAAGCGATCATATTGAAATGGAAGGAGTATCATACCACTGCAAATCTACCAAGACTTGGCCGTCCCTCTAAACTTTCATCTCAAACAAGGAGAAGACTGATCAGAGATGCAACCAAGAGGCCCATGATCACTTTGGATGAACTGCAGAGATCTACAGCTGAAGTGGGACAGTCTGTCCATAGGACAACAATCAGTCGTGCACTGCACAAATCTGGCCTTTATGGAAGAGTGGCAAGAAGAAAGCCATTTCTCAAAGATATCCATAAAAAGTGACATTTAAAGTTTGCAGCAAGCCACATGGGAGACACACCAAACATGTGGGATTAGGTGCCATGGTCAGATGAAACCAAAATCGAACTTTTTGGCAACAATGCCAAACGATATGTTTGGTGTAAAGGCAACAGCTCATCACCCTGAACACACCATCCCCACTGTCAAACATGGTGGTGGCAGCATCATGGTTTGGGCCTGCTTTTCTTCTGCATGGACAGGGAAGATGGTTAAAATTGATGGGAAGATGGATGGAGCCAAATACAGGACCATTCTTGAAGATTACCTGTTTGAGTCTCCAAAAGACCTGAGACTGGGACGGAGATTTGTCTTCCAACAAGACAATGATCCCAAACATAAAGCTAAATCTACAATGGAATGGTTCACAAATAAACATATCCAGGTGTTAGAATGGCCAAGTCAAAGTCCAGACCTGAATCCAATCGAGAATCTGTGGAAAGAGCTGAAAACTGCTATTCACAAACGATCTCCATCAAACCTCAATGAGCTCGAGCTGTTTGCCAAGGAAGAATGAGCAAGAATTTCAGTCTCTCGATGTACAAAACTGATAAAGACATGCCTCAAGCGACTTGCAGCTGTAATCGCAGCAAAAGGTGTCGCAACAAAGTAGTAAGTTAACAGGGCCAAATAATATTGCACGCCTCACTTTTCAGTTTTTGAATTTCCACAAAAATTTAAAAAAACCAATAAATTTCGTTCAACTTCACATTTGTGTCCCACTTGTTGTTGATTCTTCACCAAAAATGTACATTTGGTATCTTTATGTTTGATATGTGGGAAAAGGTTGAAAAGTTCCAGGGGGCCGAATACTTTCGCAAGGCGCTGTAGCTAGGTCAATCAATGTGTGGATGAAGGATGACCACATCTAATTCCTGTCATGGCCAGCCCAATGTCTAGACCTGTACCCCACTGAAAACCTCTGGAATGTAATCAAGAGGAAGATGGATAGTCACAAGCCATCAAACAAAGAAGAACTGCTTACATTTTTTTTTACCAGGAGTGGCATAATGTCACCCAAAAGCAGTGTGAAAGACTGGTGGAAATCATACCAAGACGCATGAAAGCTGTGATTAAAAATCATGGTTATTCCACAAAATATTGATTTCTGAACTCTTCCTGAGTTAAAACATTAGTATTGTTGTTGCTGGTTATGAAGTTGTTTTCTTAGCATTATTTGAGGTCTGCAAGCACTGCAGTTTTTTTGTTCTTTTGACCATTTCTCATTTTCTGAAAATCAACTCAAAATTTAGTGCTTAGAAATTCGAAGACATGTTGTCAGTAGTATATAGAATAAAAGAGCAATTTACATTTTACTCAAAAGTATACCTCTAAAGCAGGGGTCTCAAACTTGGCAGAGTAAATGGGCCGCACATTAATAAAAAATTTGAGCTCGGGGGGGCCGCATTCCTTTCAAACTTAATACACCCTGTACACGCGCGGCTCCGTACACCTCGTACACGCGTGGCTCCGCTCCATACACCTCGTACACACAGGGCTCCATACACCTCGTACACACATGGCTCCGCTCCATACACCTCGTACACACAGGGCTCCATACACCTCGTACACACATGGCTCCGCTCCATACACCTCGTACACACAGGGCTCCGCTCCTTACACCTCGTACACACATGGCTCCGCTCCATACACCTCGTACACACAGGGCTCCGCTCCTTACACCTCGTACACACGCGGCTCCGCTCCGTACACCTCGTACACACAGGGCTCCGCTCCATACACCTCGTACACACAGGGCTCCATACACCTCGTACACACATGGCTCCGCTCCATACACCTCGTACACACAGGGCTCCGCTCCTTACACCTTGTACACACAGGGCTCCGCTCCGTACACCTCGTACACACAGGGCTCCGCTCCGTACACCTCGTACACACAGGGCTCTGCTCCGTACACCTCGTACACACAGGGCTCTGCTCCGTACACCTCGTACACACAGGGCTCTGCTCCGTACACCTCGTACACACAGGGCTCTGCTCCGTACACCTCGTCCACACAGGGCTCTGCTCCGTACACCTCGTACACACAGGGCTCTGCTCCGTACACCTCGTACACACAGGGCTCTGCTCCGTACACCTCGTACACACAGGGCTCTGCTCCGTACACCTCGTACACACAGGGTTCTCCTCCGTACACCTCGTACACACAGGGCTCTGCTCCGTACACCTCGTACACACAGGGCTCTGCTCCGTACACCTCGTACACACAGGGCTCTGCTCCGTACACCTCGTACACACAGGGCTCTGCTCCGTACACCTCGTACACACAGGGCTCTGCTCCGTACACCTCGTACACACAGGGCTCTGCTCCATCCACCCTGTAAACCCCTCCTGAACCCACGCATAAACTTGCCTTTATCCAGTACCATGACAACCAGCACACAGACAGCAGCATCCATCCTGCACACACAGAGGCCCCTGATCATGTGACCCCTGACTCCTCCCCCTCCTGTGACCACATCTCAGGTCCTGTGCAGTGTGTGCACACAGAACAGCCAATGCCATCGCCACTCCTGAATGCGTGCCTTCCCCCTGCCTCAGGGAGTGAGACATGTGGTGCACCGCGGGCCGTAGATGCCTGCCTCAGGGGCCACATGCGGCCCGTCGTCCGCGTGTTTGCGACCCCTGCTATTAAGAGAAAAATAAGACAAACTGAACGTTTTGTAGTGGTCTCTTAATTTTTGCCCGAGCTGTATACTGCATTATACCCCAGGTTTAACTCGCCTAAAGGGGAATCAAGAATTTAATTAAAAAATGTTTAAAAACCTCCAAATATTATATAAAAATTGAAATTGTCCCTCCTTTCTCCCTTTTAAATATAAAGATGTCTAGTATCACTAGGTTTATAAAAGCCCAGTCAATCAAAATATAAAATTAACCTGTGAAAAAAATACTGTAAAGAGGTAAAAAAAGCCATGATTTTTTTCTTTTCATTCACCACCTTAACGTTACCCTAAAAAAAAAAAATGAAATCTTTGCATGTACCCTATATTGATATGAATAAAACAGTCAGCTCACCACACAAAAAAAAAGGCCAAAAAAATAAAAACATTAGATCCTGGATAATGGCAACACAAAGTGAATGTTGTTTTTTGTTTTTTTTTTATATATATATATATATATATATATATATATATATCTATATCTATCTTGTGAGGTTTTTATTTTTATCACTTAATGAAAAAAATTATACAAATTTGGTATCACTGTAATCATACTGACCTGGACAATCATCATTTTCGATTTTATTATCAACTTGATAATAATAATAATCTTTATTTTTATATAGCGCTAACATATTCCGCAGCACTTTACAGTTTGCACACATTGTCATCACTGGCCCCGATGGGGCTCACAATCTAAATTCCCTATCAGTATGTCTTTGGAGTGTGGGAGGAAACCGGAGTGCCCGGAGGAAACCCACGCAAACACAGGGAGAACATACAAACTCCTTGCAGATGTTGTCCTTGGTGGGATTCGAACCCACCAAGGACAACCACTGAGCCACCGTAATGAAACGAAATGAAAAAATAGCCATTCCTTTAAGGAGTTAAATGATTTCAGTTTTTTTTTTTTAATTTCTGCGCTGTGGTGGTGCCACTAATCCAAGTTCTGTCCCTAGTAATAAACTTAGCAATCACCTTGAGATGTTCCTGGTGCCACTCTGGTCCTGAGCCACCATTTTGTGTATGAGGATACAGTTTTTGGATGGCTTTGTATGCCATGGTTAGGATTTTGAACTGGATAGCCAGTGGGGAGGGATTGACAGAGGAGAGGCTGGGGAATAGTGGGGTCAGGTGGATTAGTCGGACAGCAGAGTTTAGGATAGATTGGAGGGGAGGCCACAAAGTAGGTGGTTGCAATAGTCAAAGCGTGAGATGATGAGGGCATGCACTAGAATTTTTTCAGATTCTAGGTTGAATAATGTTCAGATTTGGGAAATATTGAGTTGAAGTCAGCAGGAAGTGGAAAGGGCTTGGATATGTGGTTTGAAGGAGAGAGTCGAGGATTACACCAAGGCAGCGAACTTGTGGGACTGGGGAGAGTGAGCAGCCATTTACTTTAATGGATTAGTCTGTTGGGGGGAGTCGAGTGAGAGGAGGGAAAGATGATGAATTCTGTTTTGTCCATGTTAAGTTTTAGAAATCTAGTGGAGAAGGTTGAAATAGCCAACAGACATTCTAGAATTGTGGTGTTGAAGACCACTGAAAATTCTTCTGTACACAAAAAAAATGACAAGAATGAGTCTGTTATCAGGCTAAGTGGCCAATATGTAAATTGTACAAAAATAAAAAAAAATGTATGTCCATTTATATTATATCTTTTGTTTACTATAGTGGAATGGAGAATTGCGGTAAAACCTAATTTAAAAAATACATTAGAATAAAATGTTTTAATCAGTAACTTATTTTTAGATGGCACATTCCCTTTAAGTAGTAACCATTGCCTGGTAAAGGGTTATTACATTTTTGTTTGTGTTCCATCCCAATCATACCGATTCCTAATGTAGTGTTCATAAATTGGTGGCTTCCGGGCCTAGTAGCCGTAGTGGCGGACTGTCTGAGTCCACTTGGCGTGTCATAGCTGATGAATTCCTTGCATGAAGTGAATCAGTAGAGAGGTATATAATTGGCCTACATGTTGCTATATCTTTCTGCCTCCAAATGAAGATAAACTGCAGCATGGCATGACTGTTTCAGTACATTCATTTTGAGTGAATATCTTAATAAACAAACCACAGTTCTAGCCCAAAAGCAGCTGTATTCTCCAGATTATGTATGAACTTGGTGTCATGTTGATTCTTTATTCCAACCCATGTGCCTTTAAAAGAAAACCTATATAATTTTCCTTGTTAGGTGGTCAGATGATGGATTTTTAGTGTTTTTTTTCTTTGTGGAAGGTTTGACATTTAAAAGTATTGTTTGTGGAGATGATCTGTATGTTTGTTTGATTCTTAAATGGAATCTGTCACTTTTTGTTTTTTTTTGGCCTTTCAGCTGCCGGCATAGACATCGGGGGCTTATCTACAGAATTCTGTAATGCTGTAGATAAGCCCCCGATGTAACCTGAAAGAGAAGAAAAACAAGTTATATTATACTCACCGAGGTGGGCGGTCCGGTCCGATGGGTGTCACCGTCCGGTCCGGCGCCTCCCTTCTTCATGCGATGACGTCCTGTAGTGGCTCTGTAGTAAGCGCATTGCTCTGCCCTGTTGAGAGCAGAGCAGAGTCCTGCAGTGCGCAGGCGTCGGGAGAGGTCTGGCGCCTGTGGACTGCAGAATTCTGCTCCGCCCTCAACAGGGCAGAGCAATGCGCCGGAGCCATTTCAGGACGGGAGAAGAGGACATCATCGCATGAAGAAGGGAGGCGCCGGACCGCCCACCTCGGTGAGTATATTATAATGTGTTTTTCTTCTCTTTCAGGTTACATTGGGGGCTTATCTATAGCATTACAGAATACTGTAGATAAGACCCCGATGTCTATGCCGGCAGCTAATAGGGCAAAAAAAGGGTGACCGATTCCCTTCAAGAATTAGGGATTCTACTTTTTTTCCCCTGCAAATTCAGTCTATGACATAGTAAGGTTTCTGAGCTAAGGGCATAGAATGGACATGCCAGCCATCTTGTCTTGTTGCGTTGGTGTAGCTGTGTAATTACAGGTGCGGTTGAGCGTAACAGATAATATTATGTAGTAAGCTTCACCCATAGGATTGGAGATTACAATTTGGAAAATCTCGGCCTAGATTTTTAATTGGAAAACAAATATTCAGCAGTGACGCAGGCGATTTTTCATCTAAGGCCTCTTTCACACTTCAGTTTTTTACAATCAGTCACAATCCGCCAGGTTTTGAAAAAAATGGATCCTCAATTTTCTTTTGAGGATCCGTTTTTTTTTCCCCATTGACTTCCATTAATGGCGGATTGTGACGGATTGCTGTCCGTTGCATCCGTTTTTTTTGAGGATCCGCCAAAAGTTGCTGTCCGTCACCATCCTCAAAGATTTCAAAACGGAGCTTGCAACGTTTTTTTCTCTGGCGGATCCTCCAGACACTCATTTAACCCGAAATTCTTTCTGGGTGCCGGACAAAAAAAAATTCTCTCTCTCTTTCTTTTTCTTTCTTTCTTTCTTTCTTTCTTTCTTTCTTTCTTTCTTTCTTTCTTTCTTTCTTTCTTTCTTTCTTTTTCTTTCTTTTTCTTTCTTTCTTTCTTTTTCTTTCTTTCTTTCTTTCTTTTTCTTTCTTTCTCTTTCTTTCTTTCTTTCTTTCTTTTTCTTTCTTTCTCTTTCTTTCTTTCTTTCTTTCTTTCTTTCTTTCTTTCTTTCTTTCTCTTTCTTTCTTTCTTTCTTTCTTTCTCTTTCTTTCTTTCTTTCTTTTTCTTTCTTTCTTTTTCTTTCTTTCTTTCTTTTTCTTTCTTTTTCTTTCTTTCTTTCTTTTTCTTTCTCTCTCTTTCTTTCTTTCTTTCTTTCTTTCTTTCTTTCTTTCTTTCTTTCTTTCTTTCTTTCTCTCTCTTTCTTTCTCTCTCTTTCTCTCTTTCTTTCTTTCTCTTTCTCTCTCTCTCTCTTTCTCTCTCTCTCTTTCTCTCTCTCTCTCTCTTTCTCTCTCTCTCTTTCTCTCTCTCCTTCCTTTTCCTGGCCAGCGTTTCCTTTAAAAAAGGAAAAAAAATCCAAAAAGTACAAAGTTTATTTAAAAAATAATACAAAATCACAACATAATAAAATATGTATATACACAAAGCACATATAAGGAGGTAAATACCTCACCTGAATATATAGAAAAGCTATGTAGTAGACAAGATGAATTGTATAAGGTCACAACCAAAGGTCTAAACAGCATGTACTCATGCAGCATAAATCCTTATATTGCACCACAAGGAAGAATAAAAATAACATATTTCTCTGGTGCGCAAGATACTGTTGTTCACATAATACTAGAGACTTCCCAGTATGCCATAAGGGAAGAAACCATCGCTCCCATAAGACATAAATAGGCAAATATTTAGGCAAAGATTAAATAATCCATATACCTGTAGTCATGCTGCTGCCTGGTTATAGACCCGTGACGCACCCCGACGCGCGTTTCACCGCCTCTGCAGTTTCATCAGGAGGTATGTAAGCGTTGGGTCTAACCCTTTAAATAGCTCCTTCATGTGTCTCTGAAAACCCACAGCTGTGTGCGGCGCATCAGCGCCATGTTGTGACGCGGCGAGGAGGGCGGCGCTCAGGACGCCCGTCACCAGGTCACATGACCGGGCATGTAGCCAGGCAACGTCTAACCACAAGAACGCCGGCCGCCTCACCACAACACAGAGCATGCGCGGTGTGCGCTCAAGCCTGCGATCACAGAGAGACTCCTAATAACACTACAAACAGGTCAAACACTGAATTGCTGAATGTCAAATATAAGTAACGCTGATAATGAAAAGACTGAATCTCCAAAGTTTTAAGTTAGTATGACATAACTATTCAGCATATACAGTTGTTTGTCCCTCTACCATGTAAACTTTGCCTGCTTAGAAACCAATTAAAAGACTGATACTTGAAATGCACAGGACAGGTCCGACTTTTTTGTGGCTTGCAATTCATGTTGATTACCATTTTAGAAGCCAATTTTATTACACTATGTTGATGTTAGTAATCTGTATAACTGCTTTCCACTGTTGTATCAATAAATAATTTCAGGAAATCACCAGGTTTTTGCTACTTAATCGGAGAGGAGCATAAAGTAATGTGGTAGAGACCCTGATTTGTGATGTCACTTATTGAGCCATTTAGCTTTATAAAATCATTATTTTCTCAGCAAGAGATTATTACTAAGAGGACTACTTTGCCTACTGCCAGATAGTCCAACCCCACTGATTGGCAGCTTTCTGCATATGCACAGTGTACACACAAAACTTTCAGTGTTGTTGGTGGGGTTATACAGAGCTCAGCATATAGAGATCTGCAGCGGAGAAAACATTTTTTTTTTTTTTTTTTATAAAAAACTGCAGCACCCTGAAAAGTAAGCAGGGCTGTGGAGTCAGTGTCCATAGTTCATTTTGGTTGAGTTTGAGTCGGTATAAAATCCACCGACTTTGTCTCATAAAATATATAATACATTGGGTAGAGTAGTACAGTGTAGTATGTGCTGTAAATGTTTTCATAACAATTTGGGAACGTTATGAAATCCTATAAGCGTCTGTTCTGTTCCTGATCTAAGGGTCTCTGTCTTTATCTTAGATGAATCTGTGCTGCACTTTATGTACATACTCAGTAGTGACCAGTGCTGTGGGGTCGGAGTTTGGAGTCAGAGAAATTGAGGAATCTGAGTCAGAGGTTTAGATTATCCGACTCCACAGCCCTGAAAGTACGGTAAGTGATAAATCACTGTAATCAGGATCTCTGACTCTACATCAGGCTGCTCTCTGCTAGGGTAGCAATAACCTGGTGACAGATTCATTTAACCCCTTTATGCCATCTTACGTACTTTACCGTCCATGTGACCCATCACAATTTGACCATGGACAGTATAGTACATCATAGCGATCACCCGAGCACACGGGTGGTGTGCGGCCGATTGCGACCGGGTGTCGGCTGATTCTCACAGCTGACACCCAGCACTAAGTGCCAGGAGCGGTCGGCACTTTAACCCCCGAAATGCTGTGATCAAACATGATCGCAGCATTCCGGGAGCAGGCAGAGAGCTGACAGCCCCTCTGCCTTCGGATTGGAGACCCTGCTGTGTGACGCGGGGTCCCGATCGCTGCCATGGTAACCCGATGTCGTCATGATGACATCTGGGTTACCAGAGATGAGAAAATTCCCGGTCATGCGCAGTGCGTGATCAGGAAGTCTCTCAGGTCAGTGCAATAAGTGCAGAGCAGGCAGCTTCTATAGCATGCAGATGTTGCTTTGTCTGCATGCTATAGAAGCGATCAGCCTGCAAAAAATGATTGTCCCAGTGGGACAAAGTGTAAAAGATTGTAGAATAAAGTAGAACAAAATTTTTTAAAGAATTGTAAAAAATTAAAAAAAAAATCAATATTTATTCTATCAATAAATAAATATTTGAATGAAAAAAATCTAAACAATAAAAATGATCACTGCACCCCTAGATTAATTCATTGAAGGGTTTAGTTTGTAAAATGGGGTCTCTTAAGGGGGGTTCTGCTGTTTTGGCACCTCATGGGCTCTCCCAGTGTGTCATGGCACCTGCAAAACCATAACAGTAAAATCTGGTGCTCCTTCCCTTCTGAGCTCTGCTATGCGCCCAAACAGTGGTTTACCCCCACATATGGGGTATCAGCGTACTCAGGACAAATTGCACAATAACTCTTGGGGTCCAATTTCTTCTGTTACCCTTGGGAAAATAAAAAATTGGGGTCGAAAAGACAATTTTTGTGGAAAAAATGATTTTTTATTTTTATGGCTCTACGTTATAAACTTCTGTGACGCACTTGGGGGTTCAAAGTGCTCACCACACATCTAGATAAGTTCTTTAGGGGGTCTACTTTCCAAAATGGGGTCACTTGTAGGGGGTTTCCACTGTTTAGGCACATCAGGGGCTCTCCAAACACGACATGACGTCCGATCTCAATTCCAGCCAATTTTGTGTTCAAAAAGTAAAATGGCGCTCCTTTCCTTCTGTGCTCTGCCATGCGCCCAAACAGTGGTTCCCTCCACATATGGGATATCACCATACTCAGGACCAATTGCACAACAACTTTTGGGGTCCAATGTCTCCTGTTACCCTTGAGAAAATAAAAAAAATTGAATTTGAAGTATTTTTTTGTGTGAAAAAAAGTTAAATGTTCCTTTTTTAACATTCCAAAAATTCCTGTGAAGCACCTGAAGGGTTAATAAACTTCTTGAATGTGGTTTTGAGCACCTTCAGGGGCGCAGTTTTTTAGAATGGTGTCACTTTTGGGTTTTTTCTATCATATAGACCCCTCAAAGTGACTTCAAATGTGATGTGGTCCCTAAAAAAAAAAAAAAATGGTGTTTTAAAAATGAGAAATCGCTGGTCAACTTTTAACCCTTTATAACTTCCTAACAAAAAGAAAAAACATTTTGGTTCCAAAATCGTGCTGATGTAAAGTAAACATGTGGGAAATGTTGCTTATTAAGTATGTAATCTGACATATATCTGTGATTTAAGGGCAAACAGCGCTCCAATGTTATGCACAGAACTTGCTTTAGAGCTGGCTTGGGGAGCTCCGGTCCGTAAGTGGCGTGCAGGGTATATTACCTCACTCCTCTGTGCATAAGGGTATGTGCACACGCTGCGGATTCTGCTGCGTTTCCGCAGCGTTTTTGGCTCTGCAGAAACGCAGCAGATTTTGCTGCGTTGTACAGTACCTTTATTTCCTATGGAAATAAAAAAAAGCTGTGCACATGCTGCGTTTTTTTCCGCGCGGTTTTGCTGCGGTTTACAATCCGCAGCATGTCAATTGTTTGGTGCAGAAACGCTGCGGTTTTACACCTCATCCATTATGAGGTGTAAAACCGCAGGGCAAAACCGCAGAAAAAACGCAGATAAACCGCAGAAAAACCGCAGCACTTTGTCCTGCGGATTTCCTGCGGTTTTCTCTACAAAATCCGCAGAAACTAAAAACTACGTGTGCACATACCCTAACATTGGAGCGCTGTTTGCCTCATATTACCCATACAGCCCCATTAGGTCCAGCCAGTGCCACTGACACCGGAGCACATACTGACGCCTGACATCCAGCACAAAACTGAGGTTACTGTGGATATACGCTACTCTACTGGGAGTTAATATCTAAGCATCTCTCCTAGTATTCACTAATAAGGATATTCTGCTGAAGGTCCTATGTCGGACCGAAAACGTTTAATTTCATTTTTTCTGGATGCATAATAAAAAGGAACCAATTTTTTCCGCATACTGAGTGCCAAGTTTTCTCTTTGCTTTGAGAAAACTATTGTCAGAATCACCAGAATCCATGGAAACGTTCCAGAGTTATTACCTCATAAAGGGACAGTGGTCAGAATTGTAAAAATTGGCCCGATCATTAACATTTAAACCACCCTTGGGGGTAAATGGGTTAAAGCCAACCTGTTAAGTGATGTATGCTATTCTATCGAAGAGCAGCTTATGGACGTGTTGTTGTGATGAGATGACTCCAGAAATGCTTTTGACTCTCACCTCATTGATTCTAATTTTGTGTGAATGTATCATTCCTGATTTTATTTAACCTGCTCACTTGAGGCTACATTCCCATGATGAATATTTGGTGAGCTTTTTATGTTTGACTATATACAGGCATGTGCTTATCATTAGCGTTTCCACTGCTGAAAAGCTTTGAAACGCATATGTGTTTTTTACTTGCAGATTTTCCACATCTAATGCAATTCATTAGGGAAAATCCGCACATAAAATCCATAGTACATGCAAAAGAAATTGATATGTTGCAGACAAACAAGAAGTATTCAGCTCACCCCTCTTCACTCCTGATCACACCTCCGACGAACAGAAACACCCTGACCCGGGTGTATAGTGCATGCACAACATAAAGAAGGATTTTTCCAGCGTCTCCAGGAGATAAAATAATAATTGCTTTATTGAGAATATAAAATCTTCATACCATCAGGTAAAAACGCGTTTCATGATTAAGCCCTTTCAGGGTGAAACGCGTAGGAAATTGCTCCCCTCCATACGCCTCTTTATGTCGTTTTTACCTGATGGTATGAAGATTTTATATTCTCAATAAAGCAATTATTATTTTATCTCCTGGAGACGCTGGAAAAATCCTTCTTTATGTTGTGTAGCATAGTGATTGTGCTGTTTTGTTTTTTTTTCTTCATATGTCTATGGGATGTTTGCATGTATATAGGGGGCTATGAGGGAGTTCATACTTTATGCAGGGGGCTATGTGGGGTTCCTACTGTATACAGGGGGCTGTGTGGGGGCTCACACTGTATGAAGAAGGACTCTTAAAACCTATAGGGGGACTCTGCGGGCTCATGCGCCATATAGGGGGGCGGTGTGCGGCCTCATGCGCCATATAGCTATGGGGGACTGTGTGCGGGCTTATTTAGTTTATAGGGGGGAAGTTCTTATACTTAAATCTGCGGAATTAATTTCAGCGTATTGGTTTGGCCCTCGACAACAGCCATGGTGTCTCGTTTGGCCCCTCGGGAAAATTAATTGCCCACCCCTGGTTTATACCATTGCCCACTGCAAAAAGTAAAATATAACTTGTAAGGTAGCAACGTAACTCTATGGCATATTGTGCAGTATGCTTTCAGTATGTACACGACCGTTCAAAAGTTTGGGGTCACCCAGACAATTTTGTCTTTTCCATGAAATCTCATACTTTTATTAATCAAATGAATTTAAAATCTAATCCAGACATTGAAAAGGTTCGAAGAAAAGATTTTTATTTGAAATAATTATTTTTTCCTTCAAACTTTGTTTTCGTCAAAGAATGCTCCCTTTGCAGCAATTGCAGGATTGCATTCTATCAGTTAATTTGCTGCAGTTATCTGGAGAAATTTCAGCCCATGCTTCCAGAAGCCCCTCCCACATGTTAGTTTGGCTTAATGGGCACTTTTTGCATACCATACGGTCAAGCTGCTCCCACAACAGCTCAATGGAGTTGAGATCAGGTGACTGTGCTGGCCACTCCATTACAGATGGAATACCAGCTGCCTGCTTCTTCCCTAAATAGTTCTTGCATAATTTGAAGGTGTGCTTTTGGTCATTGTCCTGTTGTAGGATGAAATTGGCTCCAATCAAGCGCTGTCCATAGGGTATAGCATGGCGTTACAAAAGGGAGTGATAGCCTTCCTCATTCAAAATCCCTTTTACCTTGTAAAAATCTCCCACTTTACCAGCACCAAAGCAACCCCAGACCATCACATTACCTCCACCATGCTTGACAGATGGCATCAGGCACTCTTCCAGCATCTTTTCAGTTCTGCGTCTCAAAAATGTTCTTCTGTGTGATCCAAACACCTCAAACTTGAATTTGCCTGTCCATAACACTTTTTTCCAATCTTCCTCTGTCCAATGTCTGTATTCTTTTGCCCATATTAATCTTTTCCTCTTATTAGCCAGTCTCAGATATTGCTTTTTCTTTGCCACTCTGTCCTGAAGGCATGCATCCCGGAGTCGCTTCTTCACTGTAGTCGTTGACACTGGCGTTTTGCATGTACTATTTAATGAAGCTGTTAGGGCTGGCGGAACGCACCAAATAATAAAATAATAGTAAGGTGTGTTCGCAGCCCGGGGTCCACCGTGCAGGGGTGGTAAACTGCTGCTTATTAATGGCGGAAGTATAAAGCGGTATACAAAAGGTCACACGTGGGTTAACGTCACCTAGTGTGAACAGGGCGAACTCTGTTACCTCACAAAACCGCACTACTGCAGAACATAAATGCCGGAGCCCGTTTAGCTCACAGAGCTCGGCAATGGAGTGCACAGAATGCGGTCACAGAACTCTGCCCCAAGGACACGGGGTCACAGTCCCTCTAGACCTTCTGAGCGCGCGGCGTCGCACCTGCAGACGCCACTATAAACGCTGACTATGGTGGAGTGTCAAGCACGTGCACCATGGCGTGCAGAGCCACTGGTGGACACTGATGCCAGTCTCAAACTCTGCCTCTACCTACACCTAAAAAATAAAATGCAAAGAGAGGCGCAATGAGTGTACCTGTGTTTAAATTAATTCCCTAACTGAATCGACAGGGTTCTCACCTTACAGGGTTGTGCCACCCTTGCACAACCACGGTGTGAACGTGAATGGTAGTTGGGGAGCATGTCCTCGCAACCCAGAAGGGCACTGTACGTGGCTGTCGGCAACCTCCGCTCTCCTGGTCAGTCCATCTCTCACCGGCTTCCGGATGTGAAGTTGAGATCGATCCCAGCCGTAAGTAAACACCAAGGATCCCGGAGCTTCCCAGCACCGCCCAGCAAATGCAGGTTCTCCCGCAAGCAACTGCCCTCCAAGCTGCTCATGCCGCTGATCCTCAGAGACTAAAATTCAGTGTGAAGCAACAACAAAAAAAGCGGTCTATAGGAGCGCTAAAGGAGAGGCAGAAACCCAAAAAAGGGTAAAAACAACTCAGCTTTAATTATTCCTCCAATACCCACAACGCGTTTCTACAGTCACAGCCGTCTTTCTCAGGTGGAAGACGGCTGTGACCGTAGAAATGCGTTGTTGGTATTGGAGGAATAATTAAAGCTGAGTTTTTTTTACCCTTTTTCTGGTTTCTGCCTCTCCTTTAGCGCACCTATAGACCGCTTTTTTTGTTGTTGCTTCACTTCTACCTACACCTAAGCTCGGGCACTTAACAGGCTAGGCTGCACAACACATGCGTACCAAGGGTAGGGGTTTCTTAATGAGTCATTCACCAGAGACATTCATACATGCATACAACACTCACTCCTCATAGTCTGGTAATGCAGTCTATACTAGCGCATGGTCGAGTGGCCACGCAAACCTTTTATAGCAGACTCCTTCCGGGAACTTCCTGATGGTCCAATCCGAGCTGGAGAAGGACCTGAGCATGTGACCTCTGATCTCCAATGAGAGATCGTCCCACGGGCATGCTCATTGGACCGAAAGGAGGACTTAGTCCCTGGAGTAGCTTGCTGCTGACTAGCATGCGTTGCTATATCTGGACCAGAGGTGGCAGCAGCAACCAAACCCACAGAGCTGGTCTGAGCAGAGCACCGGGATCGATGAGTCTGCTGAGCAGCCTCCTCTGTGGCTGGAGAGGAATGGGAGACTGCCAAATGCAAGGCTCGGGATTCCTGCTGTGCAGCGACAGGAACCCGACGCCTAACAGAAGCTGCCAGTTGAGGACCTTTAAGGCGTCGATTTCTCAAACTACAGACTCTAGTGTACTGGTCTTGCTGCTCAGTTGTGCAGTGGGGCCTCCCACTTCTCTTTCTACTCTGGTTAGAGCCTGATTGTGCTCTCCTCTGAAGGGAGTAGTACTCACCATTGTAGGATGTAGGAAATCTTCAGCTTTTGTCATGGAATAGCCTTCATTTCTAAGAGCAAGAATAGAATGTCGAGTTTCACATGAAAGTGTTTTTTTTTCTCACTATTTTGAGAGTTTAATGGAAGCAACAAATGTAATGCTCCAGATTCTCAACTAGCTCAAACGAGGGTCAGGTTTTATAGCTTCTCTAATCAGCCAAACCGTTTTCAGCTGTACTATCATATTTGCACAAAGGTTTTCAAGGGTATTCTAACCATCCATTAGCCTTCTTACACAGTTAGCGAACACAAAGTACCATAAGAACACTGGAGTTATGATTGTTGGAAATGGACCTCTATACAGATATTGCACTACAAACCAGATGTTTGCAGATAGAATAGTCATTTACCACATTAACAATGTATAGAGTGCATTTCTGAATCATTTAATGTTAGCTTCATTGGAAAAAATTGCTTTTCTTTAAAAAAATAAGGAAATTTCTAAGTGACCCTAAACTTTTGAATGATAGTGTAAATAGATTTCATATTTTATGTGCTGACTATGTTAAGTGTTTCTTTATTTTAAGTAAATCACTGAAATAAACACTCATTTTTAGGAGTTTTTAGAGAAATTTTTTATTTCATGAAAGTGGATTTTGCGTAGAAAGCAGGGCTGTGGAGTCGGTAAGCCAAACCTGCGACTCCGACTCCTCAATTTCCCTTACACCGACTCCGACTCCAACTCCGACTCCACGACTCAGACTCCGACTCCCACACACATTGCTTATATTTAAGTGAAAAATTTATTGTAGTACAATGTGAACCTCAGACATTTAATCATTTTTATGATCCAATAATCAAGATATTTAGATAGAACAGAATATATATTGGTGTACTACCCGGTTTTCATTCTTTTTGGTACAGATACGATATGGATAGACAGATATGGATAAATGGATAGATAGAGCAGATTTCTAATCTGCTTTGGCTATTGAAAACATTATCTATGAGCTCAAAAACCTTTCAGGTGATGCGGTTTTTTAAAAAGATGATCAGCTTTTGCAGCTGAAAAACGTATCCTCAAAAAACACAGGAAAAACGCTGTGTGTGAATGTAGCCTTAGAACAGGAATAGAACAGCCATTTATAGGACATTTCATAACTTTCCCAAACTCCTATGAAAAAATATTCAGCACATTCTGCATTGAATTACTGTACCCAATTTATTATATATTTTAGGAGTCGGAGTCGGTCCATTTTATACCGACTCCAACTCCGACTCCGACTCCACCAAAATGAGCACCGACTCCGACTCCACGACTCCGACTCCACAGCCCTGGTAGAAAGGAACAAGGAGTGTAATTGAGGACGCTTTAGGAGGAAAAAAAACCAAACTGTGACCGTAGTCTGCAAATGATGTGAATTCCATGTGACGGTTCTGAAGCATTGCAATCTAACCTGATGTAGTCCTTATGCAAGTCCACATAAAGAATTCTAATACAAAGTTACTATAAAGCAGTTTCCCAGGGAGTCCTTTAAATAATGTACTAAATTCAGGGTGGAAAGTGGCTACAGATGATTATTGTATGTGTTAGTCTTTCTTGCTACCTTGTGGTAGGTAGGAGTGCATGATCTCCTCTGCTGTTGGATTTCCTTAAACCAGCTCTTAGTTCAGATTCTTCATTTGGTGATGGCAGGTTTGTGTGAGTGTAGAGAATTACCAGAATCTCAGTAACCAGAGTATAAAGTAATGTCCAGATTTTCCATTTGCACGCTTCAATCTCATACCATTTTACTTTAGCTATTTGTGTAAAAATGTTCAATTGCTGTTACACTTCGGAAAAAATGTATATTTTTCCCTCCCCTGCAGTATTAGAAGCTCAAGCCGTTTGGTTTTTCTAATAAGAGCAGATTTGGTCACCACATTAATGTGGTTAAATGCTATACCTTGTGAACCCTCATTAATCAGCCCTTACACGGGCTGTGCTGTGCGCTCCATTTCTCACTTGATAAGCGAATGTTTGCCCTTTACTGACAAGCTTTTAATGAAAGCAAAATTCAGCACTTAGCCAAGTAATGTATAGAGTTCAGGTACTTCAGTTCATGAAGTCTACTCGGTATTTTAGGCATCTTGTCTTTCAATGCACTGAATGTGTGTAATATAAATGTTCAACTAAATGGAGGAAATGAATTCTACTTTAAAATGTGTATTGCGTTTTTTTTCTTCTTGCTTTAAGAATTTTAACACAGACTGTAAAAAAAATCCAAACATACCATAAATGGCTTGCCAGTAAGGCCTCTTTCATACATCAGTTTTTTGCCATCAGTCACAATCCGTAGTTTTTTGGAAAAAAATGGATCCAGCGACTGATGCTGCGTGATCCGTTTTTTCCCCATAGATTTGTATTTGCGATGGATGGCCGCACGTTTCATCCGTCGTTCGACGGATCCGTCGGAAACTCTTTGTCCGTCGGCCGGAGGCAACGGACACAGGAACGGTTTTTATGTACGTCGAAAAGTCGGACAGCGACGGATCCAGCGCCGTCCGTAGTTGGCTATAATGGAAGCCTATGGGCGCAGGATCCGTCGCTGTCCGTCAAACGATGGAATCCGGCGACGGATTCCATTTTTAAGTGTATGTGCACGTATTTTCCATTCTGGCACATAAAAAATTCTCTCTCAAAATTCCTACAGCTTCTGCGACGGATCTGTCAAAAAAACGGATTAAGTGCATCAGTTTTTTGCAATCTGTGCAGGATCCGTTTTTTGCACACTTTGGCGATTTGCGACTGATTCTAAAAAACTGATGTGTGAAAGAGGCCTAAACCTGTGAGGTTTCCAAAGAAAACTCTAAAGCACAGCTCTGTGCAGTTGGCAGAATCAAACCCCACCTTCCAAAAAGCCATACAATATATATTTATTTGAAGCATAAATATACTTGGATATGAATTTTGGGAAGTTTAGATTTTTTTTTTTAGTGCCTTGAAGTAGCTGGGAGTTTGGCTTCTAGACTCTGCAGACCTCATACAACTGTAAAATCTGTGTGATTTTATCCCTTGATGCAGTGTCTACTAGCTAATGTATATTTTGCTTAGTTTTGGAAGAGAAAAAAGAGGGTTAGAGGGTGGTTGGAGCACACTACACTTGTTAGATTAGAGTCCATGTGAGACCAAATCAGTGGGTGCCATGTCTCCCGCAGGTGCAGCACAGGAAAAATAGAAGAAAAAAAGAGGGAGAGCGGTACTGTGGCTCAATAGAACAAGGATTTTATTTAGCATAAAAAAGACAAACTGGGTTAAAAAATTGTTGCGTTTCTGGCGTCCAGGACACCCTTAGTCCTAATCCTGGACGCCAGAAACGCGTCAGGTTTTTAACCCTGTTTGTCTTTTTTATGGCTTGCTAAATAAAATCCTTGTTTATTGTGCCGCTGGAAGAGTCGCTGTCGCTATTTTTTCTTTCTATTGCTTAGTTTTGGTTTGGGTTTCTGTCTGACTGGGTGGTAGTTTTCTGCAACAGAGGCATCTCTTCACCTCTCCATTCATTCCCAGAAGCACAAACTATTGAGAATAACCACAAAAGAAACCAAGGACAAATGATCAAACACGGCAAGTGTTATACTGTATAAAGTACAAACGTTTATTGGACACAACCAGGTACAGGGAGAGAAGGGAAAGCTAAAACATGCACGTGGAAAAAACTGGATGCAGCATTAGGGTGAGTGCACATGTTGCGGATTGTGCTGCGAATTTTTCTGCTTGGATTTGGCTGAATCCGTTTTACCTGTGGTTAGCCTGCGGTTTTCCCCTGTGTTTTGACACCTGGTGATGGAGCATGTGTCAAACCGCTGCAGATTCCGCACAAAGAATTGACACGCTGCGGATTTAAAACCGCAGCTAATCCGTGCGGAAAAATCTGCAGCATGTGCACAGCGGTTTTCAATTTCCATACACTATACAGGTACTATACAACGCAGCAGAAACTGCTGCGGATCCGCAGCAGAATCCACAACGTGTGCACATACCGTAAGATTATCTATTATTTCATGATATTACTCTTAGTTGGATAGGCCTGTGCAACATATAGACCTCACTGGTCCGTATGGGATAGTGCAATAACTATACAATAAGAAAGCATTGATTATTATACATATTGCAGGTATAATGGATATACCCGTATAGATTATCTATGCCAGTGCACCCTATTTGCACGTACGTGCGTGTTTTATCTTTCCCTACTCTCCCTGTACCTGGTTGTTTGCAAAAAAACTTTTGTACTTTACTCTGTATAAAGGTTTTTTTTTTTTTTTTTTTTACACATAGTGATATCGCTATAACGTCACCGATTTTGTGACGTTATAGCGATATTGCTAGCGATATCGCTATGTGTGATACTTGCCTCCGACCGGCTCCCCCGCTGTCCATCACTGATCACGCGAGAATGTCCGGCTCCATTTCTCGTCGTCAGCTTCCTGCTGGGGCTTCCTGCTGTGACGACGAGCGATGCGTGGAGGCGGGCGGGAGGACGTCAGGATCGCTGTGTGTGAATGGTGAGTATCGTGCGCTGCTGCATCGCTGTGAGGTCTGCCTGTGTGAAAGCTCACTAGCGATCATTTAGCGATGCACCAGCGATCCTGACCAGGTCGGATCGCTGGGCGGATCGCTGGTGCATCGCTAAATGTTAAAGGGCCTTAACACTTAAGATGTTTGATCTTTTGTCCTTGGGTTCTTTTGTAGTTATTACTTAGGGATTTATCCCTCTATCATAGACAGCCCAATGGTATGCTTTGTGTAATTAGCATTCTGGCACTTAGATGTGAAAGTAAACATACATGGTGATTCCCATGAGATCTTTGTGAAACGACAGTATTGAGAATGCATTGTGCCTTGAACATGTCTTTTACCGGATTTTGGGTGTGGTATTTTTAATTCTCATTAGGTTAAACAAAGTCTGATTCATATAACTGTTGCAAGGATCTTTTTATCATTTAGACTGAAAAGCAGACTAGGCCATTTTTTTTTGTTAAAGTGACCTCTCCAGGTCGTCCCATATTACAAAAGGGGCATTTTACACTGCAAGTTATTTGTGAACGAACATTGTTATAGATGTTCGTTTCATGAATATCTTGCTGTGCAATCAGGCTGCCAATCACTCGATGAACAAGCAAAATTGTAGTTCATCAGGTGAAATCATCTTCTAGGTGGGCTGTCCTATCAGTGACTGTAGTTCATCAGGTGACATAATCTTCTAGATGGGCAGTAATTTCAGTCACTGCCAGCTATCTCAGAATGCACACGCATACATGGATAACTGTCAATCACTGATCAGATCTCACACTGGACCAAAAATCCCAGAAAGAGCAGAACTTGGCAAAAGAAATTTCCGTTTGGGAATCCAGGTTATTGAGGCTGGATTCACTTCAGTGTTTACAATTCCGTACTGGGAACAAAATGACTGACTGAATTCATGGGAAACACGAAGCGGTCACATGACTTGACACCACTGATGCTAGATAGACGTCATAGAATTTAAATGGGTTCGAGTAAAAATGACAGATCTGTGACTGACCCTCTTTGTAGAGCCTCCGTAACTATGTGAATCTAGCCTTAGTTCACACAGCATTGCTGCCTGAGGGCAGAAATATGGCCACATTCACACTTAACATTTTGAGCAGTGTTTGTAAGGCCTCTTTCACACTTCAGTTTTTTACAATCGGTCACAATCCGCCAGGTTTTGAAAAAAACGGATCCTCAATTTTCTTTTGAGGACCCGTTTTTTTTCCCCATTGACTTCCATTAATGGCGGATTGTGACGGATTGCCGTCTGTTGCATCCGTTTTTTTTGAGGATCCGCCAAAAGTTGCTGTCCGTCACCATCCTCAAAGATTTCAAAACGGAGCTTGCAACGTTTTTTACTCTGGCGGATCCTCCAGACACTCATTTAACCCGAAATTCTTTCTGGGTGCCGGACAAAAAAAAAAAATCTCTCTCTCTCTCCCTCTCCCTCTCTCCCTCCCTCCCAGCGGTTCCTTTAAATTTCCTCATTTTCTCAACTGATGTGAACGGATGCCAAAGGATCCGTTTTTAGACAGATCCTGTGGCATCCGTTCACATCAGTTGAGAACGGATCCGCTTGTCTGACTTTTTGGCGGATTTGAACTGATGCAAAAAACTGAAGTGTGAAAGAGGCCTTAGCCACAACCAGATATGAAAACAATGCAGAAAATGTATAATGGAAATAATTTAACTTTTTGAATTTGTACCCAACTTCTGCTATTAGTGTATGAATATTGATGTAAAATTCTGATCAGAATGCTGAAAGGTGAACATGTCATGCAATCCTGCTTAGGTCAATACAGATTTAGTACACTTGTTTTTACATTCAAATGAGCATATTGAAAATGAAAGTATGTTATAAAGTTGAAGAACATTTTGTTTATACACTTTTTATTGTAATTGTATAGCATAAATTATTATTTGTTAAAAAAAATCTACATAGGTTGATGGTTTTATTTTAAAGTTGGTTATGTAGGTGGACATGAACAGTGGCGAGGAGCTAATATGCTGAAATTCGAATTCAGCAGTTTGCATGAATTTGTCCAGAAAATTTGATACACATGGAATTTATTCACTGCAAATCGTTTGTACCTTATGCTCTGGCATCTTGAGAGTCCTCGGAGCATAATAAATGTAGGGTTAAAAAAAAAAAAGAAAAATTCAGAGGCCAACACTGCAGATTGTAGATAATCGAAGAGGATGGCACATTTTGCAGAGGACTAGACATTGAACGGAGAGGTGAAGTGTGTTTTGCTTTTTTGATTTGGGACACTTTATATTTTTTTTTTGTAAGATTCATGTGTAAATTCAATTCACCGCAAGCCAATTCTCTAATCTCTAGTGAACAACCCTGATAACTTTCATGTAGTACAGTAAAGCTTTTCTGATATTCTTGTAGCAGTCATCTTTCCTGTGTACAGAAATAATTTTCTTTCTCCTGTCTTGTTTCATTTCTCTTCCATGTGGTGCCATTGCTGACAAATATGAAATGGGAAGGGGTTTTCTTTGTTAGGTATTGACCTTCTATAGTCACCCATCTGCTGAACACCTTTGCAAAGAATCAATCTTTTATCGTAGTGAAGCCCATACAAATAACCACACTTCTTGTTTCTATATTACCACCAAGTTTCACTGTAAATTATTAATGCACACTGATGACTTTTTATGGGAATTATCCAGTTATGCTAACATTTGTTTATTTTCTTACAGGTTGTTCAAGTGTTAAATGCTGATGCCATGGTGGTGAAGCTAAACTCTGGAGAATTCAAAACCATTCATCTTTCCAGCATTAGGCCTCCCAGACTTGAAGGTGAAGGATCACAGGTAAGGACTGTTCTTTCTCTTTGGACCTACGTTGATAATTGCAGCGGTTCTACATCTGTAGTAGTAGGGCTGAATTTAGCATTTACATTTCACTACGTGTGGTTTTGTCCAAGGCGGTTGGTTTGTACATAAGAGTAAACTTGATGGACCATGTGGTCCTTTTATGTTTTCAATCCTCTGCCTCTCCAATACCAAACAAAGCCTGTGGTTAGCCATGGCACTGTTTCTGGCAGAAAGCAGCCCTGTTTTTCTAAAGTTATACAAACAAGCCTTTTACTACAATCTGATAAACGTTTTTTAGCATTTTGAAATACTGGCAAGCCATGCATTTCTGAAATGGAGGAGGAGACGTGCCAAACTCCTCTAAATAGAGTTATACTTTATCAAATGTGTGCAAACTAAAGTGCGTTGTGTCACTTTGATAAGGTTGGCTCAATGTGCTTTTTTGTGCCAACTCCTTCCCATGACTATTTAGTAAATGTGCTTGAATGTGTGAGCACATGTTCTATTTAATGACTTTTTATGTTGCAAAAGCTTTAAATCCAGAACCTATGTACGGTATTAACAAATATTTAAAGTAGAACATATGAATTACTCACCTTGACACTAAGTTTATACGCCTGGAGCAAATCTTGCAGATTCCGTAGGGTAAGATAAGTTTTGCTGCAGATGATTGAGCCTTGGCTTCAAATGTGCTACATCACCATTGTTATGTTCTTCTAGAAAGTAAGATCCAATCTCTAGCTTCCAAATCAAAATCTGTGTAGGACTGAATACTATACAGCACAGTAACTGGTTATAGATGAGCTTCTAGTTTATATAACTATAATCTTATAATAAATTACTATTGTGTGAATAACCGCTCATATATATCTACCTATTAATTGTGTTCCATCATAAATTGTACCCGCAGATGGCCAGTGGCATGAGTAGGTAGATGCTAGAAACCTTTCCCACTCCTTGTTTATTTTCCTAGTGCACCCACTCCAGCATCCAGTAACATCGCAATGCTAATTGCCATTTAATAGCTCTGGACTGCCGTTTGGCTTCTTGCTGCATACCCTGCTATAATTATAATTGGCTTTGGTTGAATACCCTTCATTTTACTTATTCCAAGCTGAACTGTTGTGAGGCTGGAAATCTGTACTCTGTTCTTTGGCGCTTTCTCACTCATGCTGATGTACATTCAAATTACTTCAAGCGTTTTGTTTCAATCTCTCATGCAGTATTGTAGCTCCCTTTCTTGGTTTTAAACAAGCAAACATATTACACAGTAAGGGCAGTTTCTAGTTCAGTCATTTGGGCACACTTTGTAACAAACTTTGAGAGCCTCTATCCATGCTTGTGAATCGATCCTAAAGGGAAGCTGTGATCATACATGCCATCTTTTATCGGTCTCCTAAGTGTTCTATAACAAGGTAGTCGCTTTCTAAGGCCATGTTCACAATATCAGTATTTGGTCATTATTTAACATCAGTATTTATAAGCCAAAACCAGGGGAGGTAGAATCGGAGGGAAACTTTTAATAGAAACACGTCATCACTTCTGTATTTATCACCCACTCCTAGTGTTGGCTTACAATTAGGCTGCGTTCACACGTCTCGTTTTTTTTCACGTCGGTTTTAAACGCGTGATTTTGCAGCGAAAACGCGAAAAATAAGCATCCCATGCAATCCTATGGGATTCCGCAATGCTGTGCTAATGCTGCGTTTTTTCTGCAGCGGAATTGCTTCGCGGTAAAAAACGCAGCATGCTTATTAATTTAGCGGAATCGCGGCGATTCCGCCCACATAGGAATGCATTGTTCTGCTTACTTTCCGCTTGTGGCTGTGCCCACCATGCGAAAAGTAAGCAGAACATTTGCGGATGGTACCCATGGTCCGGAGGAGAGGAGACTGTTCTCTGGGCTGTGGATACCATATCCCTGTAAAAAATAGATTTTAAAATAAAAAATATTGTTATTCTCACCTTCCGGCGTCCCGCACAGCCTTCCCGCCTCTCTCCATGCTCTTGGCATCTTCCAGTCCCAGTAATCCTTTGTGAGAATGACCGCGATGACGTCGCGGTCTCGCGGGAGCGCGACATCTCGTGATCATTCGAGCAAAGGATTACTGGGACCGGAAGATGCCGGGAGCATGGAGAGAGGCGGGAAGGCTGCG
Organism: Dendrobates tinctorius; assembly: GCF_039654945.1. NCBI lineage: Eukaryota > Metazoa > Chordata > Amphibia > Anura > Dendrobatidae > Dendrobates > Dendrobates tinctorius. The sequence continues at coordinate 10,508,798 of NW_027361730.1, read as the reverse complement.
TGGGACGCCGGAGGGTGAGAATAACAATATTTTTTATTTTTTTAATTATTTTTTACATCCTATCTTTTACTACTGATGCCGCATAGGCCGCCTCAGTAGTAAAAAGATGGTCACACTTGTCAAACGCTGTTTGACAAGTGTGACCAACCTGTCAATCAGTTCTCCAAGCGATGCTCCAGATCGCTTGGAAAATGCTAGCATTCTGCAAGCTAATTACACTTGCAAATCGCTAGTTTTTCCGCGGGAATTTAAAATGCGATTTTCCCGCACAATGGAATTCCGGAATTCTCGCGGTAACTTCCGCGGGAGTTCCGCTACGTGTGAACGTAGCCTTACTGATGTGAAATATTGACCAAATAGTGTGAACATAGCCTAAAGATGTAACTCAGAAATGGACTTAAAAGGAAAAAATCAGTTATAAAGTAATTTGTGGAATCTGTAATCTGTATAGACTCAAAGGGGCAGTCCTGTTAGCAGCATCCGGCGCATGTGCGGTGAATCGAAGTACTGACCGTTGCTTCATATACGCATGTGCGAGATGCCACTGGATGTAATCTGTCGGGAGACAGCCAGTGGGTTCTCATACACGTTAGATGGGAACATTTTGAGGTGCTCTGCTGATGTCTAAATTAGAGGTTCTGCCATCAGCTCCGAGTGCAGATTCCATCATTTTTACAGGAAACAGCCTTTCAGGCAGTAGTGGTTGCATACGATTTTAACAGAAAAATTACATTTTTTTATCATAGGAAATTGTACATGGTCTTGTAAATTTTTATACCGACTGATGTATAAAAAAAACTGATGCCATATGGATGAAAATACAAATGAAAAATTGCCTGTTTTTTTTCTTTTTTTAATTTTCTGGATGATTATCAAATTGGTTTTTATATTCTTCTTTTATCTTAGCCTTAAAGAGGACCCATCACTTACTGAAATTGAGTCAAATACCTTTAAAATAAATTCCTGATCTTCAATGATTCTGCTGCTGCTTTCTGTTTGGATTGCTTTGATCCATTGCAGAGATATTCACATTTTGTTTCTTCTGGATCACAATGTGTGAAATCTCTACTTGCAGAACAACTAGGCGTTTCTTCACAGTCTTCCTGGGGTTGAGCGTCTTCAACTCTCCCTCCTAGCTGCTGCCAATCACAGCTCAGCAGCTGATCTATCATTACATTAGTCCCTGCTTAGTTGGACTACAAGCAGAGATTTCACATATTCCACCCCAGAATAAATAATTGTGAATATCTTGGCAATGGAGCGCCACAGCGCAAAATGGAAAAGGGCATCCTTATTGAGGGAGCACTGAGAGTTTCACAAGATGTTTAGCTCTAAATTTTTAAGCAAGTGACCTATCCTCGTTTAAAGAAGCCACTTACAATCATTTTTTGTATTCATTAAAACTGTGTAAATGTGCATGTGGTTTAGTGTATTTGTGTTTATATACTTGCAGATTGCCCCTGTTCTTTTCTGACTCATGTGACTTCTAGTCTGACATGCTGGCTTACACTGGGCTCTGTGAGCAATAAGTGGCTTTTACATCGTAGGACTATGTAGCCTCTTTCTGACACTTACATTGTAAAAAAAAATCACTTCCGGTTCCCACTTAAGCCCTAGTGTGAGGTGAGCCGGCAGTTGGGAATAGTGTCCACGTGACTTAGAAGAGGACCGGAGCACTGCTGGAAACCGGAAAAAACGGCGCACTGTGAGTATATTAATATCCATAGTCCGTAGACTATAACGGGTACATGTTGTATCTGTTAAAAATACAGAGCATGCACAAGCAACATGGACATCTGAAAGAGGCATACAGGTGCAGAAAATCTGCAAAATAAAAAACTCACCAAAAGCTCATAGTGGGGGGGGGGCAGTGTAGCATTTAGCAGATGGACTGTATCTACCAGCACTTTTACTTTTATTCTAGGCCCTACTTATAAGAGATTGAAGGCCTTATTCACACTTGCTTTGAAGGTGTTTCTAACGTAGTTGACTATTCTGCTTTCTAGTACAGTATAGTTTTAGTTCTGTGTGATGAAGAGACCCCCTAACTAATGATGGATACTAATGTTGGAGAGGTGTGCGCTCTGCTCTAGTACTGGTATCTATAACAACTGTATACGATTCACTTATTTGGACGTTCTTTTGTGTCTTATCAAGACGGCTTGTTAAAAGCCAGCTAATGATGTGGACAGGTGAAATACGGTCTTGGTAAGTGGGGATAAGTTTGTCAAACCAATTATTCTTTAGGACTCACTGCAAAAAGATCTTCTACACAAGCAGAGTGTCATATAGAAGAGTGATCCGCTGCTTCCAATAACAATGTAAAATCCGCCAGCTTTGATTCAACAACCATTAGTTTTGTTAAATGTTGAGGAAGCCCTGAAGGAGTAAATATTTATGGAGAGCTGCCATTAACATTTTAAGTGATTAAAGCTGACCTTGAATGTGTTTCTCTTGTCATTTCATAATGGCTGAACTGCGGCAACAGCAAAATACCTCTCTACAAAACTGACAGCTATCAAAGCTCCACTGTTCAGGCCTTCTGTATTAACAGCAAATGCATAACTAATTTGGGTGAAATTTTCATTGTAACTTGATCAGACCACTTTCACAGAAAAACAGCTAGCCATTAAAATAGAGACGGAAATTTAGTGTCAATTTTTGAGCCGAATATGGACATATTACTGAGATGTCTTAAAGAGGGGGCTGCATTTGATTAGGAAAAATAGGTCTGTTTCTGTTCTAATAACCATGTATTGGTCCATGGGCAAGATTTGCACTGTTTGTGAGAAAAGTAGCATATCTTGTAGTAAAAAAAAACAAAACTAAACACAGGTACGTTCACGAGTACTGTAACAGTTTTAATGTGCAGCATGGTGGCTCAGTATTTAGCATTGCATCCTTGCGGTGCTGAGGTCCTGGGTTCAAATCCCACAAAGGAAAATATCTGCAAGGAATTTGTATGTTCTCCCCATGTTTGCGTGGGTTTCCTCCAGGTTCTCCGGTTTCCTCCCACACTTCAAAGACATGCTGATATGGAATTTAGATTGCGAGCCCCAATGGGGACAGTGCCAATAATGTCTGTAAAGCGCTGTGGAATTAATAGCTCTGTATAAATGAGTATAATACATAAAATAAATAATGTGTTTCATGTCTACGACCCAGTCCATTAGCCACATCAGTAATCTGTGACCGCTGGACAGTAGCTGTGATGGTATCCGTGGCCCTTCTTATTAGTTGGCCAGGCGCTAAGTCATCGTTTCAATGTGATGTACATGTTGCATCGCACCAGGCCGAGTAATGAAAAAAGACATGGTTGCTGGCAGATAGGAGGTGGTTATCAAGGTTCCTGTTCATCAGCAACAGATTACTGATGTCGATGTTCGACTGGGTTGTTCATATCGTTAGACACCAAATCTACAGTTAACACTTCCCATGTTATATTTATTCTAGTCATTATTTTATTTAACAGCCTTTGGCTCAATCTCGAGTCAAAGCATCTTAATGGATGAATGCTCTGCAGGAAGATCACTCTTGTGCAAGCCTAGATAGGTCTACCAGGGTCTTCTCTGCTGTTACCTTGATGGTATCTCTATATTACCTCTGCTTCCTATATAGCCTCTCTAACTCACCTCTTCCTCTTTCTGACCACAACCTACTTACATTCAGTTCCCTCTCCTCTCCAGGTCCACAGTCCCCACCCCACAAACTTGCACACCCTCGCAGAAATCTTAAAACACCTCAATCTACACTCACTGTCTGAATCCCTCCTCCCTTTTACAGACATACGGTAAGTTCCCTACACAGTGCGGATGCCGCTCTATATAACACCACAATAGCTGTATCTTTGGAATCAGTTGCCCCTCTCATACATACCAAAGCTTGCAAAATCAACAGACTGCCCTGGCACACCAGCCTGACCAAATAACTGAGGTGATCTTCCAGGGCTGCTGAGCAGAGATGGAAAAGAACCAACTTCAATGAGGACTTCATCACATTCAAACAGTCCCTCACTACTTGCTACACTCGCTGCACCAAAAGAAGCCTACTTCTCATCTCTCACATCCTCCCTGTCTCACAATCATAAACAGTTATTCAACACCTTTAATTCTCTCCTCTGTCCCCCAGCACCTCCTCCCTCTCTACTCATCTCAGCTGAAGACTTTGCCTCATTTTTCAAGCAGAAGATTGATAACATCAGAGACAGTTTTGGTCAACAACCTCTAGAGCTCTTCCTCCTTACTGCCCAGCCCTCCTCCTCCAAAACCAACTTCACCATTACAGAAGATCGACTCTTCACTCTACTCTCAAGATCACATCTCATCACTTGTGCACTTGACCCGATCCTATCCTACTTCATCCCAAACCTCACCACAGTCTTCATTCTAACCCTAACCTATCTCTTCAACCTATCACTAACAAATGGTGTTTTCCTCTCAAGCTTTAAATATGCTTTAATCATCACACCTATCCTCAAAAAGCCCTCTCTTGACCCATCCTCTGTATCTAGCTATCGCCCTATATCGCTTCTCCCGTATGCCTCAAAACTACTGGAACAACACATCCATTTTGAACTGTCCTCTTCTTGCTCCCTCTTCGACCGCTTATAATCTGGCTTCCTGCCACACCACTCCACTGAAACTACCCTAATTATGGTCACCAATGATCTATTAACCGCCAAGGCCAAGTGACACTACTCTGTCCTCCTCCTCCTGGACCTGTCCTCTGCCTTTGACCCAGCGGACATTCCCTATTACTACAGACCCTCTCATCTCTTGGTATCACAGACTTGGCCCTATCTTGGATTGCGTCATACCTAACAGACCGGACATTCGGCGTCTCCCACTCTCACACCACCTCCTCACCGCGCCCCCTATCTGTTGTCGTCCCGCGAGGTTCAGCCCTAGGGCCCCTGCTCTTCTCCATTTACACCTTCGGCCTCGGACAGCTCATAGAATCTCATGGCTTTCAGTATCACCTCTATGCTGATGACACACAGATCTACATCTCTGGACCAGGTATCACCTCCCTACTAACCAGAATCCCTCAATGTCTGTCCGCTATTTTATCCTTCTTCTCCGTTAGACTTCTAAAACTTAATATGGACAAAACAGAATTCATCATCTTTCCCCCTTCTCCTGCAACCCCTCCCCCACGGACCTCTCCATTAAAGTAAAAGGCTGCCCACTCTCTCCAGTCCCACAAGCTCGCTGCCTCTGTGTTATCCTTGACACTGATCTCTCTTTCAAACCACATATCCAAGCCCTTTCCACTTCCTGCCGACTTCAACTCAGAAATATTTCACGGATCCGTACATTCCTCAACCAAGAATCTGCATAGCGGCGCTATGGATTATGTGTGCGCCGGCTGACGTCAGCACAGGGCGACGGTGTCACGGCGCTGGGTGCTACGCCGGCCGGCTTTTCTCAAGCGGTCGGCCGGCGGTCGCAGGGGGGAGGGGAGGAGACCCCACCGGCAGAGGCTGCATATAATCAAGGACCAGCGGCGGGGGAGACGGTGGAATATGGAGTCGGAGCAGGAGAGATCGCTGTCTCTTCCTCCCTCACAACCCTCAGGCAAACATGGAAGCCGCTCAAGCAGCAACCGCCCCAGCCGCAGATCGGAAGAATCCTCAAGGTCCAGAGAGCACAGGTCACGTGCTCCGACGCAACCTCCTAGTCCGGTACCCTTGATTACGGGTGGTGAGTTATCTTCGTGAATGCTAGCATTTATGTTAATAGGGATTCGCTGTTGTATGCTTTACCCTTTAGGAAAGGCCCAAAAAAGCAGGAAGCAAGAAGAAGAATATGGAATGGTGCTATATGTAAAACTCCCCTAGCAAGAGACTGGCAGAAAGATCTCTGCGCCTCTTGCATTCAGCGAACCATGGCGGAGGAAGTGCCTAGTTTCGCAGCCTATTTGATAGATATCCACCCTCAGGTCAGAAATGGAGGGTTCAATTAAGACCTTATTAAAAATAGGGAAGAAAAGTAGGAAGAACCCCCCCCCCCCCTAGTTCTCCCTCAGATTCCTCATCAGCCTCGTCTCATGCGGAACAGGCATCCTCCTCAGAGTCCTCAGACAGTGACACAGGGGGTAAGCCATGTTTCCCTGTAGAAGACACAGATGCTCTCCTAAAGGCCCATTAGAACCACAATGGGCCTACAGGAAGAGAAGGCGGCTAAAACCCTAGAGTATGTCATGTTTGGGGGGCTTCAAGAGAGGAAAAAACGGACCTTCCCAGTGAACGAGAAGGTCCAAGCGCTTATTGAGAGAGAGTGGAGGAAACCCGAAAAATCAGGGGCCTTTCCGTCCACCTCTAAGAGACGATACCCCTTTGAGCACAAGGATGCGGAGATATGGGACAAAGTCCCAAAAATAGACGCAGCACTATCCAGGTCTTCTAAAAGTCGGCCCTGCCCTTGAAAGATTCAGGGGTCCTTAGAGACCCGCTGGACAAAAAGGCGGACTCATATTTGAGGCACGCGTGGGAAGCGACAGCAGGAGGACTAAAGCCGGCGATAGCAGGCATCTGCACGGCACGCTCCCTTATGATCTGGCTGCAGCAGTTAGAAGACAAGCTAGCATCAAAGGTTCCCAGAGAGAAGATATTAGCAGATATGTATCTCTTGCACGGGGCAGCAGCTTTTTTGGCAGATACCTCGGCGGACTCTATGAGGTTGACAGCTAGGGCAGCGGGACTATCAAAGGCTGCCAGACGCGCATTATGGCTTAAGGGCTGCCCGGGTGACCTACAGTCTAAAGCTAAATTGTGCTCTCTCCCCTGCGATGGTCGGTTCTTATTCGGCAAGAAATTGGACGAATCCTGGAGAAGGCAAGCGATATAAAAAAAGGCTTCCCCAGGTTCCCGGCGGAACAGAGAAGACAGCGCTTTCAGAGGGGAAGATTCAATAGAGGGCTTCCTCTGGCCAACAGGAGAAGATGGGAGGATAAAAGGAAAAAAGAATCGGGATTTATGTTTGGTGGAGGCACCTCCACCTCAAAGAAATCGCCACAATGACGCCAGTATTCCAGTAGGTGGGAGATTGGCACTCTTTTTCCATGCCTGGGATAAGATCTCCTCCAATACCTGGATCCTGGGCATCTTAAGAGAAGGCCTGAGGATCCCCTTTGTGCGCCCGCCAAAACCCGTGGTCGTCATTACACTCATCAGGAAGATGACCGAAGAACAGTTGGTCTTAGAAGCGGAGATCTTGAGCCTGGTAGACAAGCGGGTACTTTACGAAGTCCCAAACACACAGGAAGGAAGGGGGTTCTATTCACCCCTTTTTCTGATAAAAAAAACGGATCAATCATTCAGGACGATTATAAACCTCAGACGGCTCAATCGGTGGATAAGAAACCAGACCTTCAAGATGGAGTCAGTGGCTACGGCCGTAAAGCTACTACATCAAGATTGTTTTATGGCCGTAGTCGATTTTAAAGGATGCATATTATCACATCCCTATCCTTCCAGATTATCAAAAATACTTGAGGGTAGCGCTTTATATCCAAGGCGTACTGAGGCATTTCCAATTCAGAGCTCTTCCATTTGGCATATCCATAGCCCCGAGGATTTTCACCAAGGTCACAGCGGAAGTGATCTCCGGATTCACAATACGGTCATAATACCATACTTGGACGATTTCCTTATAGTGGGCAGCTCAGAGGACCACTGCACGGCACAGTTGAGCCGGGTGACCGACACCTTGCAAGAATTAGGGTGGATAATCAATTTCAAAAAATAAAAACTACAACCCCTAATAAAACAGACCTTCCTGGGATTTATGCTACATTCGGAACGGCAGGCGTGTCTGCTCCCAGAGACCAAAACAGAGAAGGTACAGAATCTGGCATTGGCGGCCCTAAATCAACCATGTATGACATTGAGAAAGGCTATGTCCCTACTAGGTACCCTAACGTCCTGTATTCCGGCGGTCAGGTGGGCTCAATTTCACACCCGACAACTCCAGGGGGAGATATCAGCACAAAGATCGCTAAAATGGCGTTTAGAAGGAAAGCTGGAGCTTTCCTTAAAAAGCAGAGACTCTCTCAACTGGTGGCTGGACGGTACAAATCTGACCTCAGGAATACCTTGGGACAGACAGACGACAGATGTGATTTTAACAGATGCAAGCTCCTCAGGATGGGGGACACACCTAAGGGGCCTCGTGGGCCAGGGCTCCTGGACACCTCAAAAAATGGGGGCATCTTCCAACCTAAGGGAACTGTGGGCAGTGAACAAGGCCCTAAGCCACTTGATTCCGCTACTCAAGGGTCGCAATGTACGCATCATGTCGGACAACAAAGTAACAGTGGCGTACATCAACCACCAAGGAGGGACAAGATCACACTCCCTAATGAAAGCGGCGAGCGACATTCTGAGCAGAGCAGAGCAACAGCTACACTCCTTGACAGCCTTACACATAAAAGGGGCAGAAAACATAGAAGCAGATTTTCTGAGCCGCAATGCCCTGTGGCAAGGAGAATGGGCGCTAAATTGGTCCATTTTGCAAAAAATAACGCAGCTTTGGGAGAAACCAGTAGTAGACCTCTTTGCCAACAAGCGCAACAGGCAAACAGAAAGGTTTTGCTCTCTAAACCCGAGGGAAAAGCCATGGGCAGTGGACTCATTGCACATTCAGTGGAACTTCAGGCTAGCTTATGCGTTTCCCCCCCCCCAGTGGCTCTGATCCCAACAGTTGTCAGGGTGATTCTAATAGCACCATTTTGGCTGAAAAGGCCCTGGTTTTCTCTACTACAAAGAATGTCCCTCATGTCCCTCTCCGATCCATGGGTTCTGTCAGAAATCCCGGACCTACTAGCTCAAGGCCCAATATTCTACGCGCAGGTCAAAGGATTTCATCTGAAGGCGTGGAATTTGAAAGGTCGCTTTTAATGGAGAGAGGGTTCTCCCCCGGGTTGGTGGCCACCCTGCTAAAGAGTAGGAAACCGGTGACGACTAACATCTATGGCAGAACATGGAATAAGTTCCTACAGTTCCTAGGTAAGCCGTTAGAAATAGAACCCCAGATTAGTGCCATCTTGGAGTTTTTACAATCAGGGTTGCAGCTGGGGTTAGCGGTGAATACGCTTAGAGTTCAGGTGTCTGGGGGCACTCTACAACTGCAACTTGGCATCAAATAGATGGGTAGCCAGATTCATTAAATCCTGCCATAGAGCTAGGCTTATCCCAATACCCAGAATAGCCCCCTGGGATTTAAACCTAGTGCTAGAGGCCCTTACAAAGGAACCGTATGAGATATTACACCAGCTACCCCTAAAGTTTCTGACCCTAAAGACGATCATTTTAGTGGCCCTTACGTCGGCCCGCAGAATAAGCGACTTACAGGCTCTCTCGGTAAATGCACCTTATACACAAGTTTTTCAGGATAGGGTGGTGTTAAGAACAGACCTGGCTTATCTACGTAAGGTAGCATCAGATTTCCATCGGGGTCAGGAGATTGTCCTCCCATCCTTCTGCGAGAATCCAAAAAATTTGAGGGAGGAAAAATTCCATAGTTTGGATGTTAAGAGTTCTGTTAGAATACATATCTGTCACTAGCCAGTGGAGGAGGTCCCAGTCCCTATTCGTAGCTTTTCAGGGTGCCAGGAAAGGCTATGGGGTTTCGAACAGGACTATTGCCAGATGGATTAGGGAGGCCATTAGTGTAGCCTACTCAGCTAGTGGTATCCCGATTCCTGACGGCATCAAGGCTCATTCCACCAGAGCCGTGGCGACTTCCTGGGCTGAAAAGGTAGAGGGTATCGATTGAACAGATTTGTAAGGCCGCTACCTGGGCCTCAACCTTCTTTAAGCACTATAGATTAAATCTATCCTCCTCTGCTGACTTAACCTTTGGTAGAAGGGTGCTGCAAGCGGTGGTCCCTCCCTAAGGTGTTTCAAAGTCTCCAAAAATCTCTCAGGTGTGCTGTCATGGGTGAAGGGAAAACCACCATGGTTACTCACCGGTAGCCGGTTTTTCCGGAACACATGACACCACCCGTATATTCGCCCCCTTTTCACTGTATGGGTGTGCACAAAATTAGTAGGGTGCTTTTGAGTGATGTGGTGTTGGATTAAACATGTAACTAACCGGGAAGTCCTATCAATGCTCTGTAACCCAACTGAAGTGGGGGAGAGGTGCCGCCCCTTATGTCTCAGTAGGTTCCTGTCCTGGCGGGGCGGATCCCTCTCCCAGGTGTGCTGTCATGGGTTCCGGAAAAACCGGCTACCGGTAAGTAACCATGGTGGTGTGTGTGTGTGTGTGTGTATGTATGTGTGTGTGTGTATATATATATATATATATATATATATATATATATACAGTTGTGGCCAAAAGTATTGGCACCCCTGCAATTCTGTCAGATAATACTCAGTTTCTTCCTGAAAATGATTGCAAATACAAATTCTTTGGTATTATCTTCATTTAATTTGCCTTAAATAAAAAAACACAAAAGAGAATGAAGCAAAAAGCAAAACATTGATCATTTCACACAAAACTCCAAAAATGGGTCAGACAAAAGTATTGGCACCCTCAGCCTAATACTTGGTTGCACAACCTTTAGCCAAAATAACTGCGACCAACCGCTTCCGGTAACCATCAGTGAGTTTCTTACAATGCTCTGCTGGAATTTTAGACCATTCTTCTTTGGCAAACTGCTCCAGGTCCCTGATATTTGAAGGGTGCCTTCTCCAAACTGCCATTTTTAGATCTCTCCACAGGTGTTCTATGGGATTCATGTCTGGATTCATTGCTGGCCACCTTAGAAGTCTCCAGTGCTTTCTCTCAAACTATTTTCTAGTGCTTTTTGAAGTGTGTTTTGGGTCATTGTCCTGCTGGAAGACCCATGACCTCTGAGGGAGACCCAGCTTTCTCACACTGGGCCCTACATTATGCTGCAAAATTTGTTGGTAGTCTTCAGACTTCATAAAGCCATGCACACGGTCAAGCAGTCCAGTGCCACAGGCAGCAAAGCAACCCCAAAACATCAGGGAACCTCCGCCATGTTTGACTGTAGGGACCATGTTCTTTTCTTTGAATGCCTCTTTTTTTTCTCCTGTAAACTCTGTGTTGATGCCTTTGCCCAAAAAGCTCTACTTTTGTCTCATCTGACCAGAGAACATTCTTCCAAAACATTTTAGGCTTTTTCAGGTAAGTTTTGGCAAACTCCAGCCTGGCTTTTTTATGTCTCGGGGTAAGAAGTGGGGTCTTCCTGGGTCTCTTACCATACAGTCCCTTTTCATTCAGACGCCGACGGATAGTACTGGGTGACACTGTTGTACCCTCAGACTGCAGGGCAGCTTGAACTTGTTTGGATGTTAGTCGAGGTTCTTTATCCAACATCTGCACAATCTTGCGCTGAAATCTCTTGTCAATTTTTCTTTTCCTTCCACATCTAGGGAGGTTAGCCACAGTGCCATGGGCTTTAAACTTCTTGATGACACTGCGCATGGTAGACACAGGAACATTCAGGTCTTTGGAGATGGACTTGTAGCCTTGAGATTGCTCTTGCTTCCTCACAATTTGGTTTCTCAAGTCCTCAGACAGTTCTTTGGTCTTCTTTCTTTTCTCCATGCTCAATGTGGTACACACAAGGACACAGGACAGAGGTTGAGTCAACTTTAATCCATGTCAACTGGCTGCAAGTGTGATTTAGTTATTGCCAACACCTGTTAGATGCCACAGGTAAGTTACAGGTGCTGTGAATTACACAAATTAGAGAAGCATCACATGATTTTTCGAACAGTGCCAATACTTTTGTCCACGCTCTTTTTTATGTTTGGTGTGGAATTATATCCAATTTGGCTTTAGGACAATTCTTTTTGTGTTTTTTCATTTAAGACAAATTAAATGAAGATAATAATACCAAAGAATTTGTGTTTGCAATCATTTTCAGGAAGAAACTGAGTATTATCTGACAGAATTGCAGGGGTGTCAATACTTTTGGCCACAATGTGTGTGTGTGTATATATATATATATATATGTATATATATAGATGGATAGATAGAATATAGACTGCAAATGACTGCTAGTCAGTGGGTGTCTGATATCCAGACCAATCGCACAAAATAATGCTTTGAAGTCTGCAGCTCGTGGTGTGCGGACTCAATAGTATCTCTATACTCTCGTTGAGCAGAGTTTAGACTTTTATAGACTTACTGTTGAGCCCATACACTGTGCATATATCTGTGCATATAAGGGTGGTTTCACATTAGCGTTTCAGGGCGCAGCGACGGCCTGCGCACGGACGCCGCTAAGCCCCACCCCCTGCAGCGCCTCCTCCGGTAGATCCGCCTATGGGCGCAAGACGCTGCATGCGTCCTGCGTCCCCTATCTTTATCACTGGGGACGCAGGCCGTGCGCAGTATGCGTTTGCGGGCGCATGCGTCCTTTTGATGGTGCGTCGACCAGCGCCAAACGCAACCTGTTGCAATTTGGTTGTGCTCGGCGCACCGTCAAAAGGACGCATGCGCCACCAAACGCATACTGCGCACGGCCTGCGTCCCCAGTGATAAAGATAGGGGACGCAGGACGCATGCAGAGTCATGCGCCCTTAGGCGGAGCTACCGGAGGAGGCGCGGCAAGGGGCGGGGCTTAGCGGTGGCCGTGCGCAGGCCGTCGCTGCGCCCTGAAACTCTAATGTGAAACCACCCTAAGAGCAGTGTTTTGTGTAATCAGTGGGAGTCTCAGGACCCAGATCCACACCTAGCAGCTTCTATTTGCAGTGTCTATTATATGTATGATCTAAAATGATAGTAAAAATGACTAGTACACTTTTAGTTGATATTTTGGAAGCCGGAAAAGTGGCATAGTGTAAGGATTTGAACAACGTTAACAAGAGCCAATTTATGATGGTTTGACAACTGAATCTCTAAAACGGAACTCGTGTTGCTGGTATGCTGTAGTACTAATCAGTTAACATAAGGACACCCTGTGATGGGGGTCTTGAGTGTTTGATGTTTATGGTATGTAAAGGCTAATCGATATTGTCCCATCCCACAGAGGAGCTACTATACCATAAATTGCTGTGAAGGTTACTTCTGGCTTTCATGTAACGTTTTCAGAACACTCAGAGCAGTTTGTTTTGTACTGAGCAGAGTAGCCGTAGACCATTTATGCAGAAAGCTACCTCTCACTGGGTACTTGAGCAGCAGAACTGGACTTTGGAGCTCTGGAATAAATTATTGAAATGTAATGAAAAAACAAGTCCAATTGATTGCCCAGCTTACAGGATTGACTGATCTGCTGCTTACTTTTTGATGCTCAATACTACTTGACACTTTAGTCTTGTGGAGTACATGCCTTGATGGGTCAAAGCTATTTTGAAGGTACAAGAGGATCTATAATGTTATAACTAGTAGACATGATGGCAAACCCACTCTTTGGGTCGCGGGGTACGTTTATGAGCTAGAATAAAATTGGCTGAGTTTCTCTGGGTGTTGGGCTGTCTCTCTATTACATGGATGGCCATTCATCTGAATAGGCACCATTTAGTACTACATGTCTAGATGAAGGGGAATTGCCTGGTAACTCAAGTCTTTCTTTGACAAAACTGTCTTTGCAAAAGTGTTCTGATAAAATAACCCCTTTTGAATATTTGAGATTATCCATTTATTGGTTTATCAAATATTTACTATCCATATCTATATTCTTGTTGAATGGAATAAACCATTTTTGACCAATTTCCTTATTTTCCTTGTATTATAAAAAAAAAAAAATCCAATTAAAGAGATTGCCTGGGACTTGGTCATTGATGGCTTATCTTTAGGATAGGTCATCAATGTTTGATTGGTTGGCATCTGTCGCACCCCACAATCAGCTGTTCCCTGTGTTGGCCAGAGCTGCACAGCTCTGTTGTCAGAATAGTGGCCACGGTCAGGAACTGCACATCCACCCAATGTTGATTTGAATAGGTGGCAGTGCAGTACCCGGCAACGGTCAGTATATAATTGAAAGCGCTGTTTATAGCTCCATCACTGAGCAATTCTGGAAGCTGACAAAACTGGGAACAGCTAATAGACGGAGGTGTCGGGTGTCACACTTCGATCGATCAGACATTGATGGCCTATCCTAAGGGCCCCGTCACACATAGCGACTCACCAGCGATCCCGACAACGATATCAACGTGTCAAAATCGCTGATGAGTCGCTACATAATCGCTGGTGAGCTGTCAGACAGCTTCACCAGAGATCAGCACCAGCGACGCCGAGCGTGCTGCGTCGCTGTGTACTTTAGTTACCAGTGCGCTGATGCAGGGAGCTGGTAACTAAGGTACACATCGGGTTTCTAAGGGGCGTGCGTCACTTAGAAACCCGATGTGTACCTTGGTTACCAGCTCCCTGCATCAGCGCGCTGGTAACTAAGGTACACATTGGGTTTCTAGACACAGCGCGCCCCCTTAGAAACCTGATGTATACCTTAGTTACCAGCTCCTGCTCGCTGGTCGCTGGTCTCCCGCCTGTCACACGCAGCAATGCGTGCTGACCAGCGGGAGACCAGCGACCCCAAAAATGTCGAGGGCTTTCCATCAACGATCAGAGATACCGGCAGGGGGGCCGGTCGCTGATCGCTGTCACACACAGCGATCTCGCTGGTGAGATCGCTGTTGCGTCACAAAACTAGTGACTCAGCAGCGATCTCGCTAGCGAGATAGCTATTTGTGACGGGGCCCTAAGGCTAGATAATCAGTGTTAAAGTCCCAGATAACCCCTTTAAATTTGAACCCTCGGGATGGTGCCTTAATGAAGAAAAGCCATGATAAAAAATCAATGCACAGCCCATCAAAACCCTTCAGTGTGGGTTCAGGCTGCGCAGCCCTTCAGTGTGGGTTCTGGCTGCGCAGCCCTTCAGTGTGGGTTCAGTCTGCGCAGCCCTTCAGTGTGGGTTCAGACTGCGCAGCCCTTCATTGTGGGTTCAGCCTGCGCAGCCCTTCATTGTGGGTTCAGGCTGCGCAGCCCTTCAGTGTGGGTTCAGGCTGCGCAGCTCTTCAGTGTGGTTTCTGGCTGCGCAGCTCTTCAGTGTGGGTTCTGGCTGCGCAGCCCTTCAGTGTGGGTTCAGTCTGCGCAGCCCTTCAGTGTGGGTTCAGGCTGCGCAGCCCTTCATTGTGGGTTCAGGCTGCGCAGCCCTTCATTGTGGGTTCAGGCTGCGCAGCCCTTCATTGTGGGTTCAGGCTGCGCAGCCCTTCATTGTGGGTTCAGGCTTCGCAGCCCTTCATTGTGGGTTCAGCCTGCGCAGCCCTTCATTGTGGGTTCTGGCTGTGCAGCCCTTCAGTGTGGGTTCTGGCTGCGCAGCTCTTCAGTGTGGGTTCTGGCTGCGCAGCCCTTCAGTGTGGGTTCTGGCTGCGCAGCCCTTCAGTGTGGGTTCTGGCTGCGCAGCCCTTCAGTGTGGGTTCTGGCTGCGCAGCCCTTCAGTGTGGGTTCTGGCTGCGCAGCCCTTCATTGTGGGTTCAGCCTGCGCAGCCCTTCATTGTGGGTTCTGGCTGTGCAGCCCTTCAGTGTGGGTTCAGGCTGCGCAGCTCTTCAGTGTGGGTTCTGGCTGCGCAGCTCTTCAGTGTGGGTTCTGGCTGCGCAGCCCTTCAGTGTGGGTTCTGGCTGCGCAGCCCTTCAGTGTGGGTTCTGGCTGCGCAGCCCTTCAGTGTGGGTTCTGGCTGCGCAGCCCTTCAGTGTGGGTTCTGGCTGCGCAGCCCTTCAGTGTGGGTTCAGGCTGCGCAGCTCTTCAGTGTGGGTTCTGGCTGCGCAGCTCTTCAGTGTGGGTTCTGGCTGCGCAGCCCTTCAGTGTGGGTTCTGGCTGCGCAGCCCTTCATTGTGGGTTCTGGCTGCGCAGCCCTTCATTGTGGGTTCAGCCTGCGCAGCCCTTCAGTGTGGGTTCTGGCTGCGCAGCCCTTCATTGTGGGTTCAGGCTGCGCAGCCCTTCAGTGTGGGTTCTGGCTGCGCAGCCCTTCAGTGTGGGTTTATGCTGACTTAGCAAATATAAGAATTTAGCTAATTCTAGATACCATACCTAAAGCCGCCATTTGTAATGAACGGGAACCTGTCTAGTTCATGCTACCTAAACATCTGTCAGCATGAATCAAGGGCAGGCTACCTAATTGTAGATTTTTATGTATTCCCCACCCATCTCTGCCTAGGGAGAGATCGGTCTCTGAAGCAGATGCCTGTCAGTCAAGTGGAGACTCATGGGGAGAAGCTACTGTAACTGGGACCTACCCTGAAGTCTGATCCACCTGTTCCTGTTGAAATCGTTTTCTCTGAAGCTGAGCAAATATGTACAGTTATGGAGCCTGTCCCTGGTTCATGCTGCCTATAGTTCGGGCGACATGAAGTGTCTGACAGGTTCCTTTTAAAAATGCTCCTGCCATCTCCGCAAATGCATGATTTTGGATTCTTTGTATGGTACTAAATGATACCATAAATATCTTGGCTAACATGTATAGGTAAGGCCTTATCTGCCTTCATAAAAAAAAAAAATCAGACTACAGTATTTAATCCAGTTCCTATTCGGTCTCCCCATATGAAAACCTTTGTCAGTTTTGCAGAATGTGTGGTCAGCACATCATGCAGTGTATGTTCTGCATCACATGGTGGCAGGATAAACTGGAAAATAAGGCTGGTTTCACATTTGCGTTTTTTAGCGCTGGAAAAAAACGCATATGTGCGCATGCGTTTTTCCCCCTATATTTAACATGGGTGCGCATACCTGCGCGCTTGTAAGCGCATGTATGCGATTTTCATGCGCTGCGTTTTTTTGGGGTGTGCGTTTGTATTTTCCAGACGCAGCATGTTGCATTTTTTGGCCCTGCAAAAAAGCGCATGCGCACATATGCGCACGTTTTGCGCTAAAAATGGCCATTATAGCCTATGGATGCGCATATGTGCGCACTGGCATGCTCATGTATGCGTTTTTTTGCATATGCGTTTTTTTTTTTTAACCATGGAATTTAGGGGTTTGGGTTAGAGTTAGGGTTAGTTAAGGGGGTTTAGGGTTAGGGTTAGGGTCAGGGTCAGGGTTAGGGTTGGGGTTTGGGTCAGGGTTAGGGTTAAGTATGGTTTGGTTAAGGGTTAGGGTCAGGGTTAGGGTCAGGATTAGGGTTAAGTATGGTTAGGGTTAGGGTCAGGGTTAGGGTTAGGGTCAGGGTTAGGGTTAAGTATGGTTTTGTTAAGGGTTAGGGTCAGGGTTAGGGTCAGGATTAGGGTTAAGTATGGTTTGGTTAAGGGTTAGGGTCAGGGTTAGGGTTAGGGTCAGGGTTAGGGTCAGGGTTAGGGTCAGGGTTAGGGTTAAGTATGGTTTTGTTAAGGGTTAGGGTCAGGGTTAGGGTTAAGTATGGTTTTGTTAAGGGTTAGGGTCAGGGTTAGGGTTATGGTCAGGGTTAGGGTCAGGGTTAGGGTTAGGGTCAGGGTTAGGGTTAGTTAGGGTTTAGGGTTTGGGTTAGGGTTAAGTATGATTTGGTTAAGGGTTAGGGTCAGGGTTAGGGTTAGGGTCAGGGTTAGGGTTAGTAAAGTCATGGTTTGGGTTAGTGTGAGGGGCCACCTAATGTTGGAAAAAACCGCAAACGCGGTAAAAACGCACTAAAAACGCATACAAACGCATAAAAACGCTGCGTTTTTTTCATGCATGCTCATAAAAATGCTTGGAAAAAACGCAGCAGTTGTATGCTTTTGTATGCGTTTTTTCAATGCGTTTTTTTGCGGGAAAAACGCGCTGCAAAAAAAAGCAAGTGTGAAACTAGCCTAAGAGCTATTTTTCCTGTGAGACACATTTTTAGTGGGTTACCTGTAATTCGCATGATTCATTAGTTTGAATGAGGACTTGCTGTTTTTCCTTTGTTTGTACAGCCTGCTCAGATCTGTCAGGTGGGAGATATTCTAACTACAGCTCTGTCCATAGCAAATTCCTTCTTGTACTAACATCCTCTGTAGCTGAGAAGAGATGCACATAATGGTCTGATCGTGTCTGCCCACTGCTGTCATTTGTAAAAGATGGCATCTGTCACATTATCCAGGAAATAGTTGGAATCCTTTTTGAACTGTGACTCCTGATAGTTTTTATGTTCTGCCACAATATACTGTATGAATTATGCTAAATGTTGCCAGAATGTAATGTTATTGCAAGGAGAACTATGGTTATCACTATAAATAAGTCTTGTCTGACCCAGATTTGCAAACAAAATGACTTTGGCAAAAAGAAATTTCATATGACTGCGAATGCACAACTCTTCATTGGAGTGTCCAACTCAGAAAGTCAACTTGTGACTAGGCTGTGGATAAATGATGATTGTCTTGGTAAAATGTGGGTTGTTGTGCACCCAAAAACCTGCATAGTTGAGGAGGCTTGCAAATATGGCATTAGGTCATTTATATTTTTTTTAAGAGTCATCAAGACTGGAGCTATTCACTACGGTCTTGATGAGGGCACATGCTGAAGTCAGTCACTTCTATTAGCGTCTCACTACAATTCTTACTCCCAGTCGGGGACTGGAGTAAGGTTGAGTGTATGGTAACGCTAACGGTCTTCATGACTTTGACGAGAGTATGTTGCCACACCCCTGTTCCACCCCACCTCCGTGCAATTTGTCCGAGCTGGGTGAAAATGGAACAAGAACACCATGTCATAAAATGTTAGCGCAGCCTTGCGTTGCGCTCAAAGTTAGCAACATTTCATGGCTCTTTACTCCAGTATTCTGGTGTAAAAACTTTGGTAAATAGGGGCCTTTGTTTAAAAAGAAATATTCTGTATTTCCTTAAGGCTATGTGCACATGTTGCAGAATTGCCGCTGAAATTTCCGCGGGAATTCCTAAATTCCATTCCGCAGGAAATATGAGAGCAAATCGCATTTTAATTTCCGCCTATTTCCCGTGGAAAAACTAGCGATTTGCAAGCGTAATTAGCTTGCAGAATGCTAGCGGTTTCCAAGCGATCTGGAGCATCGCTTGGCAAACTGATTGACAGGTTGGTCACACTCGTCAAACATGGTGTTTGACTAGTGTGACCAACTTTTTACTATTGAGGCCGCCTATGCAGCATCAGTAGTAAAAAGATCTAATGTTAAAAATAAAAAAAAATAAAAAATCGTGTTTTTCTTACCTTCCAGCATCCCGCGCAGCGTTCCAGATCATCGCGATGCTCCTGGCAGGTCCTGTTCCCAGTGATGCATTGCGGCAATGACCTTTGATGACATCGGCGAAACTGAAACGTCATCAAAGGTCATTATCGCAATGCATCATTGGGAACGGGACCTGCCGGGAGCATTGTTGAGGCCTGGGGAAGCTGCGCGGGACATCGGAAGGTGAGAATATGACGATTTTTTTATTTTAATAATATTTTTTACAGGGATATGGTACCCACAGCCTGGAGGAGAGTCTCCTCTCCTCCATCCCCTGGGTACCATACGCAAATGTTCTGCTTACTTTTCGCATGGTGGGCAGAGCCACATGCGGAAAGTAAGCAGAAAAATGCATTCCTATGTGGGCGGAATCGGCGCGATTCCGCAAAATTAATGAGCACGCTGCGTATTTTTCCGCGATGCTATTCCACCGCGGAAAAATCTGCAGCATTAGCACAGCATCGCGGAATCCCATAGCATTGCATGGGATGCTTTTTTTTGCGTTTTCACGGCAAAATCGCGCGTTTAAGAACGCCGCGAAAACACAAAAAAAAAAACGCTACGTGCGAACACAGCCTTAATTTCACTCCTTAAACTTTTACATTCTCAGGCTTCCTTCCCTGGTCAGGCAGAACAATCCTCTTCATTTGTTTAAAGGGGTTGTCCACTGCTAGGACAACCCCTTCTTAAACTAAGTGATCGGCCCCAATAAAATAATAAAGCCTATACTACCCTCCTGTGCTGGTGCTGTTCACGCGGTGTCTGCTCTCGCCGTGGCTGTGATGCGGTATTATGACACGTGATGTCAGGCGTCCAATCAGCGCTGGCGTTACTGTCTCCGTCTTTGGACTAACTGAACATGAAGAGGAAGCCAGGGATCAGTTGCAGCCAGGACTTCCTCTTCATGTTCAGTTTGTCTGAAGGTGGAGACAGTAACACCAGTGCTGATTTGGCGCCTGACATCACGTGTCAGTCCACTGCATTACAGCCATGGGACATCGCTGGAACGGAGCCGGCACTGAACGTGAATACAGGCTTTATTATTTTATTGGGCCGAACATTTAGATTAAGAACTGGTAGTCCTACTAGTGGTCAACCCTTTTAAGACTAAAGAATCATTTTAGGGGTGTCTATAGTGTACAAAGGAATAATTTGGATGATTGCTCACTGTACTCCTGTGTCTATACATTACCTCCATGCCATCACTTTATAATTTGTCAAGTTCAGTTCTTGGCACTTCCACGAGAAGTTCATTACATGCGCAGGTGTTTTTTGCTTTGTTGGCAATTATATTTGACCTCCATTGATCATAAGGCTATGACATTTCCTATCATAGGATCCTTACCAGTTTGTTGAAAGGACCAAGTTCCTCTTTGGCTTTTCTAGGATCTAGGATTATTCTGAAAACCAGCTGTAGTCTAGGCAGGCAGAACTGTCTGCCATAAATTTTGATAGGTTCCCACTTATTGTGGTGGAAAAAACAAGTTTTACGTTATATTGATAAATATGAGCATGACATTTGGTCAAGTAAGCCTGGTATAATTCTAATCTGTTTTCTGGTCACTGTATGCAGACTGTCATTTTCTCAAATAAGATCTCTGTAAAGTGCAAATATAAGTGAACATTGCCTCCCTGTTCATTTCTATGCTCCACGTATTTTTCAGAGAGAATTCTTAGCAGCTGGGGTCCTGTAGACATTCATTTGTACAATGAAATATTGTGTAACTGACTGAGCTAGCATTTCTCTGACGGCTGCTGGGCTTCTAGCTTGCTCTCCTATGAAATACTGAATGTTTCCACAAAATAGCAGATTTCCTTGTAATTACCATGGGATACGGTATTTTATGGGACATGTTGCTCATTTTTAGAATAATTCAGAAATCTGGATAATTCCCAAATTAATATGTTCACTTTATACCTTGCAATTGTACTTTATTACAAAGTAATCAGAGAAATATGTAGCCAGCTTATTTACTAAAGGTTATTTGCAACTCAGAAATAAAGCCTGGTCCATACCTTTTTGATGCTTTTAATGAAGGCGTTTCGTCCCCTTGTATTCATGTTGGTTTGCTTTTATGTAGACTTTTATATGCGACATGAATTTGTACATCTTGAAAGAACCTTCCATGTGGTAAATGGAATTCCTCCTGTAGTTACTGGAATGTTTCTAAAATATTATTGATAAAGACCTGAGATTTCAATAATGCCAACCACTTTGCAGTCCCTTAAAGAGAGTGAATTTTTTTGGCTGAAAGCCCCCCCCCCCCCCCCCGGCTTATACAGGAGTCATATACAGGGGGGAGCGAGGGTGTAAGAGACCATTCTCACCCCCCCCCCCCGGCACATCTCTGCAGCCCCTGCCTCTCCCTCTGTCTTCTGCTCCTGCGTTCAGCGGTCACGTGGTACCGCTCATTAAACTCATGAGTATTCGCATATTTATGAGTTTAATGAACGGTACCACGTGATCAGCTGAATGCAGGAAGCAGACAGAGGGAGAAGCAGGGGCTGCCGCTGCAGAGAAGACCTTGCGCCAGGAGGGGGTGAGTATGATGGGGCAGAGTAATATTCACCTGTCCCGGTTCCATTGCCATGCTCCGCTGTGTCTCCCGGTCTTCCTGCTGTGACATTCAGGTCAGAGGGCGCGAGGAGACCTGGGAGACACAGCGGTGGACGGCGATGGAACAAGGACCAGTAAATATCGCCGATGCTGGGGGCTCAAGACACCGGCACCTGGCCCCCAGTGACGGAGTGGTGAGTGTCATTTTTTTTTTTATTGCAGTGGCAGCAGCAAATAAGGGGTATTTTTGGAGCATCTTATGGGACAGAATTAACCCTTGTGCAGCAGCATATGGGGGGTATTTATGGAGCATCTTATGGGGCAGCATTAACCCTTGTGCAGCAGCATATGGGGGGTATTTATGGAGCATCTTATGGGGCAGCATTAACCCTTGTGCAGCAGCATATTATGGGGGGTATTTTTGGAGCATCTTATGGGGCAGCATTAACCCTTATGCAGCAGCATATGGGGGGTATTTTTGGAGCATCTTATGGAGCAGCATTAACCCTTGTGCAGCAGTATGTTATGGGGGTATTTATGGAGTACCTTATGGGGCAGCATTAACCCTTGTGCAGCATATTATGGGGGGCATTTATGGAGCATCTTATATGGCAGCATTAACCCTTGTGCAGCAGTATATTATGGGGGGTATTTATGGAGCATCTTATGGGGCAGCATTAACCCTTGTGCAGCAGCATATGGTGTATTTATTGAGCATCTTATGGAGCAGCATTAACACTTGTGCAGCAGCATATGGGGGTATTTATGGAGCATCTTATGGGGCAGCATTAACCCTTGTGCAGCAGCATATTATGGGGGGTATTTTTGGAGCATCTTATGGAGCAGCATTAACCCTTGTGCAGCAGTATATTATGGGGGTATTTATGGAGTATCTTATGGGGCAGCATTAACCCTTGTGCAGCATATTATGGGGGGCATTTATGGAGCATCTTATATGGCAGCATTAACCCTTGTGCAGCAGTATATTATGGGGGGTATTTATGGAGCATCTTATGGGGCAGCATTAACCCTTGTGCAGCAGCATATGGTGTATTTATTGAGCATCTTATGGAGCAGCATTAACACTTGTGCAGCAGCATATGGGGGTATTTATGGAGCATCTTATGGGGCAGCATTAACCCTTGTGCAGCAGCATATTATGGGGGGTATTTTTGGAGCATCTTATGGAGCAGCATTAACCCTTGTGCAGCAGTATATTGTGGGGGTATTTATGGAGTATCTTATGGGGCAGCATTAACCCTTGTGCAGCATATTATGGGGGGCATTTATGGAGCATCTTATATGGCAGCATTAACCCTTGTGCAGCAGTATATTATGGGGGGTATTTATGGAGCATCTTATGGGGCAGCATTAACCCTTGTGCAGCAGCATATGGTGTATTTATTGAGCATCTTATGGAGCAGCATTAACACTTGTGCAGCAGCATATGGGGGTATTTATGGAGCATCTTATGGGGCAGCATTAACCCTTGTGCAGCAGCATATTATGGGGGGTATTTTTGGAGCATCTTATGGAGCAGCATTAACCCTTGTGCAGCAGTATATTATGGGGGGTATTTGTGGAGCATCTTATGAGGCAGCATTAACCCTTGTGCAGCATATTATGGGGGTATTTATGGAGCATCTTATAGGGCAGCATTAACCCTTGTGCAGCAGTATATTATGGGGGTATTTATGGAGCATCTTATGGGGTAGCATTAACCCTTGTGCAGCAGCATATGGGGGTATTTATGGAGCATCTTCTTGGGCCCGCATTAACCCTTGTGCAGCAGCATATGGGGGTATTTATGGAGCATCTTATGGGGCAGCATTAACCCTTGTGCAGCAGCATATGGGGGGTATTTTTGGAGCATCTTCTTGGGCCAGCATTAACCCTTATGCAGCAGCATATGGGGGGTATTATCTATGGAGCATCTTCTTGGACCACCATTAACCCTAGGCTTATATGCGAGTAAGTTTTCCCAGTTTTTTTGTAGCAAAATTAGGGGGGTTGGCTTATACATGAGTATATACGGTATGTGTATCTGAAGATCACATTTTTTTTTTATGGAGCAGTCAGGTTTCTACTCTCAAAACACTGTACTTAATGGCAGACAAGGACGTACAAAACTAATTGCAGTAGTTTATTTGTACTGATCCATAATTCTGTTGATTCAGTGAATGTCTTCATGATTCTTTGGGTATATGAGGTCTTAAGGGGGCTTTACACGTAGCGAGATCGCAAGCGATATCGCTAAAGCGTCACCGATTTTGTGATGCAACAGCGATATCGCTAGCGAGCTCGCTACATGTGACACTTACCTCCGACCGGCCCCCCGCTGGATATCGCTAATCACGCGCGAACGTCCAGGGCCATTTTTTCCTTGTTTGCGTCCCGCTGGCGCCGACTAGCGACGCATGGATGCAAGCGGAAGTCGTCATCATCGCTGCCGAGTGACAGGAACAACCGCCGAGCATCGCTGGATCGCTGCTGCGTCGCTGGTGAGATCTGCCTGTTTGGCAGCTCACTAGTGACCATTTAGTGATGCACCAGCGATCCTGACCGGGTCGTATCGTCGGGATCGCTGGTCCATCGCTAAATGTAACGGGACCCTTACAACCTTCCATCCTGTAGATACATTTGATCTTGTACAGCATAGACCCTCCCCCACAGGACCACAGCCAGCTCTGGTTTTCCGTTTATTGCGGTGAATATTTGAAGCTGCCAGCGCTCACAACATTTTTGGGTCTCACACCGGCTATAATTCAATTCACTTTAAAGAGTTGAACCTTGAATGCAGTTGGCATCTGTGGCGATGGTACTGTGAAACATCAGGGTGTTGTGTTTTTTTTTTTTTATCACTGTACACTCTTGGGAT
Source organism: Dendrobates tinctorius (assembly GCF_039654945.1). Taxonomy (NCBI): domain Eukaryota; kingdom Metazoa; phylum Chordata; class Amphibia; order Anura; family Dendrobatidae; genus Dendrobates; species Dendrobates tinctorius. The sequence continues at coordinate 10,484,258 of NW_027361730.1, read as the reverse complement.
GGGCTGATTGGTGATCCCTGTGAGGTGACATAGTAGAAGCAGGCAATTGTGTATTGATACATTGTGTTCCCCCTATTCTATAAATTGGAAAATAGCTTTGTATTTACATCCACTTGGTTCACTCATAGAGGATGTGTAAAGCTACATTCCCAAGGTCAGTGTTTGTGAAGTTTTTGACGCTGTACAATTTCCGCATCTTAGTTTACTTGCGTTTTTTATTGCATTTTATCACTGCATTTTATTGTGTTTTTTTGACACTGCATTTTTGATGATGCGGTTTTGTGTTTGATGTGTCATGCTTTAAATAAACTGCTTTGTTTTTGAAACTTCCATTTATTGACATTGTTGTGTGCGATTTACATGCATTTTTGATGCATTTACTCTGCCTTAATGAACTTTTACAACACGTGTGTATTTTTTTACCTATGGATTTTCCACATCTAATGCAAGTCTATGGGGAAATTCTGCACAGAGAAATCAGCGTACCAAAACCTACCACAAATGAGTTTACACAGCATAAAAAAGCACAGTGAACATGAGATTTCTACAAATCCCATCCATTTTGCTGGTACTGTAAAACGTTGCGGTTTTGCCTCCGTGAAAATTTGCAGCGTCAAATACGCAATAAGGCTATGTGCACACGGTGCGGATCCTCCTGTGGATTTTTTTTACTAAACCCGCAGGTCAAATGACCTGCATTTTTCCTGCGGATTTAGTGCATTTTTTGTGCGGTTTTACTGCCATTTTTGTGCGGTTTTCCACCTGCGGATTTGTAGAATGGAGCAGGTGGAAAACTGCAGCAAAACCGCACAAAAGCGACATGCTGCTTCTTTTATTCCGCGAAAAATCTGCAGCATGTGCACAGCGGGTTTTTTTTTTACATAGTCTATAATGGTACTGTACATCACCTGCAGTTCTGCTGTGGATCCGCAGGGCCAAATCCGCTGCGGATCCTCAGCAGAATCCGCACTGTGTGCACAGGGCCTAAAAGCCCATCTTAGGAAAGTTGCCTTAAATTGTAACAAAAAAAGTGGGTTTCTATTTCAAGTTGACATAGATATTTTCTTGAATTTAGGTCTGTTGAAATCATGTGTTAACTAGCCAGGAGAAATCTGTAAAAAAAAAAAAAAAAACGCTATGTGAGACCACCAGTTTATGGTCCCTTTGTAAATAAGCTGTAAGAAACATTTGAACAGACAAGCGTCATGTGCTAATGTATCAATAAACAATCATCGATTTAGGTGGAAAATAATTGAGATGGTGTGAACATGTTCTTACAGAGCGTAGATGCTTTTTGACCATTACTGTCAGATTAGTTATGTCTTATTACCGGTATATGCCACAATTGTCTGATACTTCTGGGTCCCACAACAGGCACTTGCTGCATGGATAATGCAAGGGTGCACTTTGAGGTGGGGGATTTCCTAGTGCCTGGACCTTTTCCAGAGCAGCTCTGTGGGAAAAAAGGTAAATGCAGATATATTTCTGCTATTGCAACCTATTAATTTGATATTCTATTATGTATGCAATGAGAGTTGTAAACATCCCCATGATGTGATTGCTGCAGAAGTAACAAGCTTCATCAGGGTTTAGGGCACGCTGGAGTGTGTTTTATATCTTTATAAAAAAAAAAGTGCGTAAAATCTTTTTGTGTGTGTTTTGCCCTTGAAATGCTTATTCCCTTGTTCCTGTCCCAGCTGGTAAGGTGACCAATGCATGCAGACAGAATAAACTGAAAGTTGCAAGCTTGAAAATGTGCAATGCTCATTGTGTCTTGATGTTGTTTTCCACCATACCATGACATTAAGGCTAAGTTCATGCTGGGCTTTTTTGCATGCAAATTTTCAGTTGCGTTTTACAGTACCAGCAAAATCTATGATATTTCAGAAATCTCATGCACACACATTGTTTTTTGTCTTAAGGATTTTGTGTTTTACATTTTTTTTCTTTTGCGCAATGGAGCATGTCACTTCCCTCTGCATTTTTCAACCACTGAAATGAATGGGTGATGAGAAAACGCACCCAAAACCCAGGTATCCAGTTTTGCTGCGTTTTTTTTGTGCCAAAACCTGATTCTATAGAATAGGACTTTTTTTTCAACACTAAGCTTTATCAGCATGCACAAGAGAAAAATCTAGCATGTCAAAACCGCAGCAAAAAATGCAAGAAAAGCTAAGGAAAACATTCCTATTCATTTCTATTGTAAAACCACATTTCTGTTCATGTGTTATAAGTCTTTTGATCGTATTTCATCTGCTTCAGGTTTTGAAAAATGCTTGGAGAAAAAGTACGTGTCATATCTTTGAAGCATCTATTGATGGACAATGCGCCAAACTAGGCACTGTCCAGTCAAAAGGTGGCAATACAGTCGCTTCAGGAAGCGCTCGAGAAACTCTTCAGGAAACTGAAAACTCCTCCAAAAGCTCTCCAAAAAAGGAGCGTTTTTAAAGCACATATTACGAGCTCTGCCCTCATTCTCATTGTCCATATATATATTTGAAGAAATATATATCCTATTCCCTGTTGATGATTTGGAAGGCAATAAGTCAGTTCCTCAGATGATTCACATAATACTAGTGGTGTAGACTCCTAAAATAGGTTCTATTATTATACAGCTCAAACTTTTATTTGATATAGGCCAGCTTGCTACAGAAAGGTACATTCTTTCAGAAATTGATACTTTTATTCAAACCCATTTTTCCATGAAAGAAATTCAAAATATAGTGTGCCCTCTCAGATACAAAGTGGTATAGTGTAGAGGATTTGATGGGTACCGGTACTTTTACTTTGGGCATCCTAAGAATGGAGGCCTTAAAAATAAAATAAACCAGCAAGTTTAAAAACAATTTTCCATCCTTGTGACATTGAGGTTTTTTTAATTTGTCCAGGGAATATGTGAGCCCAAAAAGCCTGATTCACCATAACGTTATGTAGATGTTAACACTGTGACTTTATTTGGTTTCCTTTTTGTTTGCTTTACATTACATAAATTACATTTGTAAACGTATGAACCGGAGCTTCCTTTTTTTTCTTGTTTAGCTTGTGTTAATTCGTTCTTAGCAGCACATCGTCATGTGAACAGGAGCTAAGGTATTGAGACGAATGGCAGAATATATCTATTGTATCTCTCATAACTACTATACAGTCATGGCCAAAAGTTTTGAGAATGACACAAATATTATATTTTCACATGATCTGCTGGCCTCTGGTTTTTATGTGTGTTTGACAGATGTTTTTATCACATACAGAAATATAATTGCAATCATATTATGAGTAGCAAAAAGGTTATATTGACAGTTAGAATGAGTTAATGCAGCAAGTCAATATTTGCAGTGTTGACCCTTCTTCTTCAGGACCTCAGCAATTCTCCCTGGCATGCTCTCAATCAACTTCTGGATCAAATCCTGACTGATAGCAGTCCATTCTTGCAAAATCAATGCTTTTATTTTGTCTGAATTTGAAGGTTTTTGTTTGTCCACCCGTCTCTTGATGATTGACCACAAGTTCTCAATGGGATTAAGATCTTGGGAGTTTCCAGGCCATGGTCCCAAAATCTCTGTTTTGTTCCCTGAGCCATTTAGTTATCACCTTTGCTTTATGGCAAGGTGCTCCATAATGTTGAAAAAGGCATTGTTGATCGCCAAACTGCTCTTGGACGGTTGGGAGAAGTTGCTCTTGGAGGACATTCTGGTACCATTCTTTATTCATGGCTGTGTTTTTAGTCAAGACTGAGAGAGAGCCCATTCCCTTGGCTGAGAAGCCACCCCACACATGAATGGTTTCAGGATGCTTGACAGTTGGCATGAGACAAGACTGATGGAAGCGCTCCCCTGGTCTTCTCGAATAAGCCGTTTTCCAGATGTCCCAAACAATCGAAAAGGGGATTCATCAGAGAAAATGACTTTACCCCAGTCCTCAGCAGTCCACTCCCTGTACCTCTTGCTCAATATCAGTCTGTCCATGATGTTTTTCCTGGAGAGAAGTGGCTTCTTTGCTGCCCTCCTTGAGACCAGGCCTTGCTCCAAGAGTCTCCGCCTCACAGTGCGTGCAGATGCACTCATACCTGCCTGCTGCCATTCCTGAGCAAGCTCTGCACTCTGGTAGCCCGATCCTGCAGCTGAAACACTTTTAATAGACGGTCCTGGCGCTTGCTGGTCTTTCTTGGGCGCCCTGGAGCCTTTTTGGCAACAAGGGAACCTCTCTCCTTGAAGTTCTTGATGATGCGATAGATTGTTGACTGAGGTACAATCTTTCTAGATGCGATACTCTTCCCTGTTAGGCCATTTTTGTGCAGTGCAATGATGACTGCACGTGTTTCTTTAGAGATAACCATGGTTAACAGAAGAGAAACAATGGTGCCAAGCACCAGCCTCCTTTTAAAGTGTCCAGTGGTGTCATTCTTACTTAATCTTGACAGATTGATCTCCAGCCCTGTCCTCATCAACACCCACACCTGTGTTAATGGAGCAATCACTGAAATGATGTTAGCTGGTCCTTTTAAGGCAGGGCTGCAATGATGTTGAAATGTGTTTTGGGGGATAAAGTTCATTTTCTAGGCAAATATTGACTTTGCAAGTAATTGCTGTTAAGCTGATAACTCTTTATAACATTCTGTAGTATATGCAAATTGCCATTAGAAAAAATGAAGCAGTAGACTTTGTAAAAATTAATATTTGTGTCATTCTCAAAACTTTTGGCCATGACTGTAGATTAGTCAGTGCGCATCTGCAGAGTGGTCGGCCCACCTAAATAGGCTATTAAATGACTGTCGAACCGCTAAACAAGTAGCTGATCAGTGCCAACGGGCAGCTGGTGTAAATGGACCCTTACACTATACACAACCTAAAAATATTTATGTCCAGATTGCGGTTTGAGCTGTAACATCTTATATTGGTGGTTGCAGGTACAGAGGGGAATTTAAGTATTTGATACGCTGCCGATTTTGCAAGTTTTTCCACCTACAAAGAATGGAGAGGTCTATAATTTTTTATCATGGGTATACGTCAACTGTGAGACAGAATCAAAAAATAAAAAAACTGAATCAAATTGTATGATTTTTTTAAATAATTAAATTACATTTTATTTTTTAAAAATAAGTGTTTGATCACCTACCACCTACCACCAACTAGAAAGAGTTTTGACTCTCACAGACCTGTTAGTTTTTCTTTAAGAAGACCTCCTACTCTGCACTCATTACCTGTATTGATTGCATCTGTTTGTACTTGTTTTCTACATAAAAGACATCTGTCCACACACTCAATCAATCACACTCCAACCTTTCCACCATGGCCAAGACCAAAGAGCTAAGGACACCAGGGAGAAAAATGTAGACCTGTACAAGGGTGAGAAGGGCTACAGGACAATAGGCAAGCATCTTGGCAAGAAGGCAACAACTGTTGGAACAATTATTAGAAAGTGGAAGAAACACAAGATGACTGTCGATGTTCCTCGGTCTGGGGCTCTATGCAAGTTTTCGCCTCGTGGGGAAAGAATGATTCTGAGAAAGGTCAGGAATCTGCCCAGAACTACACGGGAGGACTTGGTCATTAACGTGAAGAGAGCTGGGACCATAGTTTCAAATATTATCATTAGTAACACACTGCGCCGTCATGGATTAAAATCCTGCACGGTCCCCTGCTCTCGCCAGCACATGTCCAGGCCCGTTTGATGTTCGACAAAGTCCATCTGGATGATCCAGAGGAGGCATAAGAGAAGATCATGTGGTCAGATGAGACTAAAATAGAACTTTTTAATATCAATTCCACTCACAGTCTTTGGAAGGGAGAGGATGATTACAACCCCAAGAACACCACCTGAACAGTCGCCTAGCCAGTCTCCAGATCTGAACTAAATAGAAAATCTTTGGAGGGAGCTGAAACTCAATGTTACCCAGCAACAGCCTTGAAACCTAGAAGATCTGTATGGAGGAGTGGGCCAAAATCCCTACTGCAGCGTAAGCAAACTTGGTCAAGAACTACAGGAAAGTCCTTCTGTAAATGGAAAACAAAGGTTTCTGTACCAAATATTAAGTTACTTCATTCTTGTTTAATTCATCAGTAGTACACTTGAAAATAAGCAACTTTGTAATATATTCTACCAAAATAATCTGCTTTTTTCTACTTCTGGACTGATATTTCACTCTTCATTCATGGGTAAAATTTGCAAAAATCTGTCTTCAGTGAAGACAGATTTTCCCATTACTGAATTGGGAGATGACCGTGATTGCTTGTAATAGACTATAGAGAAGGGAGGCGGGAGAATAAGTGAAGTGCTAAAGGGAGACAGACATTCTGCTTTAAAGGGAATCTGTCACCCTTTTTTGAGCTATATAATATCATTCAATTGTGTGTCACATATGGATTCTCTTAGTACTTTTGCTTCCCTCTGACCCATCTTTCATGCATAAATACCTTTTTTATATCAGTTCAGATGTATGTAAATTGCCATGGTCCGGTCCGATGGGCGGGGCTTACTCGCCTGCTCCCCCTCCCTGTCTTGCTCTACGCATTTCTTCTTTCTTCTTCCTGCGTCCACGTATTGTTTCAGCGCTTGCGCATTGCAAAGGCCTCCGGCGCTTGCACAGTATGCTTTGCCAAACTGTGGGCAAAGCATATGATCTTTACTGAGCATGCGCCAGTATTTTTCCCTGCGTCTATGATCCGGAAGTCTTCATATGCATATGAAGGCTTCCGGGTCATAGAGAGATCAGTCCAGGAAGAGAAAGAAGTGAATTTCTCTATTAAGATGTATTACAAAGTTTCGTTTTTCATGTATGCTATTGATTTATGGGGAAAAAAAAAAATAAAAGTACAGGTACTCTTTAGGCTGCGTTCACACGTCGCAGTTTTTTCGCGGCAGTTTTTAACGCGAAAAAACAGCATCCCATGCATTCCTATGGGATTCCTGCAATGCTGTGCTAATGCTGCGGCTTTTCCCGCGGTGGAATCGCATCGTGGAAAAATCTGCAGCATGCTCATTAATTTTGCAGAATTGCGGGGATTCCGCCCACATAGGAATGCATTGTTCTGCTTACTTTCCGCATGTGGCTGTGCCCACCATGCGAAAAGTAAGCAGAACATTTGCGGATGGTACCCAGGGAGTGGAGGAGAAGAGACTCTCCTCCAGGCTGTGGCTACCATATCCCTGTAAAATAAAAAAATAAAAAAATCGGGTTATATTCACTTTCCGGCGTCCCGCGCAGCCTTCCCGGGCCTCAGCGATGCTCCCGTTCCCAGTAATGCCTTGCGAGACCTTTGATGACGTCGCGGTCTCGCGATACTGTAGCGGTCCCTATTCCTCTCGAGATCGCTACAGTATCGCGAGACTGGGAAGGCTGCGCGGGACGCCAGAAGGTGAATTGTAACCTGATTTAATTTTTTTATTTTTAACATTAGATCTTTTTACTACTGATGCTGCATAGGCAGTCTCAATAGTAAAAAGTTGGTTACACTCGTCAAACACTATGTTTGACGAGTGTGACCAACCTGTCAATCAGTTCTCCAAGCGATGCTACAGATCGCTTGGAAAACGCTAGCATTCTGCAAGCTTGCAAATCGCTAGTTTTTCCGCGGGAAATGGGCGCAAATTTAAAATGCGATTTTCCTGCTGAATGGAATTCCAGAATTCCCACGGAAGTTACCGTGGGATTTCTGCAACGTGTGCACATAGCCTTAATCGATCCCAAAATTTGACGGCATCCAATAGCTTCAGCAAGTGGACAGAAAAGGAGTCAATTCTGTTGTGAAGCCAGAAACTGGTGCAACATTTTTCTCTGATATTTGGCGCTGCTCCCAAACCAGCTTGTCCCCTGTATTTGATTGATAGGTCTACATGAGTACATGGGGAGAGACATATCATTCACCTGGAGTGCCGATGGGAAAGACTGGGACCGCACCGAACTAGTCTAGTCTCTCCATATATTTCCTAGCTGGCTCTTTTAAACTGTTTTCTTTGAAACGCCTGTGCAATTGTGCAGCCAGGTTCTGATTCATGCTGCCCACTGGTCTGGGTTCTCAACATAATTGCTTCTTTTTGTGCTCCCTTGTCTTTACTCTACTGAGTTTTGGCAAATTTTTGGATCAATTAAAGAGAGTTAAAGACGTATTCTCACATTTATTAAATTGCTTTAGTTAGGTCCTATTCAGACATCCGTGTTACACGTGAGCCATCAGTGTTTTTCACAGATAGATATATGCCATCATAATCTATGATACTGTTTACATGTCTTTGTTAGTCTTTTTTGTTTAAAAAAAAAAAAAAAAAAAAATACTGGGAGGTACACTAGAACCGTTATATCGATTCTGTGTTTATTACGGAATATACTTATGAATTTTCTTCTAAAAGATTCCTATTCAGAATCATTTTAGGGAAAAGCGAGGAATCCTAAAATATGAAAAGTGCTATCATATATCTGTAGCATGTTTGTCTATGATAAAGAAAGCAAAACCCAAAAAATGTTCTGTTTTCCTATTTGAAAAATTATGTGGAACTGCCTAAAGAACCGTAGTTTTCCAGCACCCTAAAAATAATGTGCTATTCTAGCCTTGAAAATTCTGTGAATATAATCAGATCATGAACCTGCAGGACCCTTGTCACGGGAATAGTCTTGAATTAATCTCCTGCTATGTAGTTGGAAAACCCGTTTTAAGACTTTCTGGTTTAACATAAGATTGGATTTATTTGACATAAAAATGTAACAATGATAGTATCTCCTGCTGTTCTCACCTTAGTATGAATTTAACATGGGCTCCTATTTTCCCCTCAGGTTTTTAAACTAATCTTTTTAATGCTTGTTTAATACAATAAGTCATTTATGAGCACTTCGGTACATCAGCAAATCCATACTAAATTGTGATAGATATTGCTCAGCATTTTAGAATCCATTCATCAATTGCAACAGGATTGTCTTTAATTCAAGGTGAACTGCATGAGTGATATTTTTCTTTTAATATATAAATGTTTTTATACCAAAAACTTTTTCAAGTGTATTTTTGTTTAACCCCTTTCTGACATCTGATGTACTCTCCCATCCATGTAACCTAGGCCTTACTTCCCATGGACTGGATAGTAAGTCATGCCCTTTAATGCAAAACTGCGGTGATCGCATTAAAATTTCGATGCCATCTTACCTGTAGGAAGATGGTGTCGGCATCCTGGGTTGTGTCCCTGATCACCCTCCCATCCAGCCTCCCGATCGCTGTGATTGGCTGTTCAATTCTGAACAGCCAATTGCAGCCTTTCTCATTGTTTCAGCCAGTCAGATTGGCTGAAACAGTGAGGTCCCAGGCTAGGATTGAGTACTGATGTACTCTATCCTAGGCCGGTGCCTGGCAACGCCAGGCATGGGCAAAAACCCCTCAGATTGTAAGCAAGTTGTATTGCTTACCCCTATTGCAGGGTATCACAATTACTCAGGTATTCATCGTTATGACCACTATGGCTTTTCTGGCCGCTCTTGCACAGTCAGTAAGGAGTTTATCATTATCACTGGCCGAGTTCTCAGGATTGCGCATAGTTAAGAGTCTGCGCTGTAACTCCCTGATCGGCGACCTCACTCCTGCACTATAGACCTGCTGTGTAGCGCATGTGTAAGGAGTTATCATTGGAATCCCAAGGATCCCATAACTGCCATTGGAATCCCAAGGCCCGCCTAAACATGCCAGCTACCACCATTTTTTTTTTTGTTAGACAAGTCATACAAAGAAGTTACTGCTATCATCTGTCATATTTTAGTTTCCTTTTTGCTGTTTCATCTTTCTGGGAAAAGTAGCATGGCAAAATTCAGTTTTTAATTGCCAAATATTTAAAGTACTGTATTTTGTGTCTTATCTTAAGTATGGTCCTTTTTTTTTGTTAGGTGTTATGTTTGAGCTTCTTTTTCTCTGTCAAAGTAATTTAGCTATTTTCATTTTGAATATTTGTGGCAAGTAGAGCAATTCTAGGCTCATCTTGGCTACACTAATCCCAAGTGTTGTCCTGCACTGGTATATTTAGCAGTCTTTTAATGTTTAGCACTCTTTAATTTACGCACTTCTGCTGTGAACATTGATTTGTTAAATGACTGCCTTCCTGGTTCATTTGTTTTCACCATAAAAGAATTAAGTGTGCCTTGACATCTGTTTTCTAGATGTCATTTCCTAGGTCTCTACTGTAGGACAATAATGGGTTAATGTTTGCTATTGTGGGATTTAAATTATAGGGATAAGTGTTTATAAGTATTCTGCAACTAATTGAGGCCTTAGGATAAAACAATTTCATTGATAGTTGCTGAGCATTACTAAGTTGGCCAAACGGCCACTAGATGAGTTACAAAATTATTAAATTGCTTATTTCCATAATCGCCCATTAAATGATCCCCCTAAAGAACCAATTATTTTCTGCATCAAAATGTCCAAGGTTTTACAGTATAAAATAAGTTAAAAGCATATTTCACAGAAGCAGAACTTGTGTCATCAAAAGGCATGCAGGATTTTCAAAGCAGTAAGCTTCATATACTGATTTGCATTTATATAGTTAGCTTTCCAGCGTACTGCATGCATATGTAACGCTGAACCAGATAATGGCGTATGCCTTACAATATGGCCCTGGCATTTATTTACAAGGTAGAAAATTTCATTGATAGTGGGATTTCTTTCTTTTTTTCTCAGCCTAATACTTGGTTGCACAACCTTTAGCCAAAATAACTGCGACCAACCGCTTCCGGTAACCATCAATGAGTTTCTTAAAATGCTCTACTGGAATTTTAGACCATTCTTCTTTGGCAAACTTCTCCAGGTCCCTGATATTTGAAGGGTGCCTTCTCCAAACTGCCATTTTTAGATCTCTCCACAGGTGTTCTATGGGATTCAGGTCTGGACTCATTGCTGGCCACCTTAGAAGTCTCCAGTGCTTTCTCTCAAACCATTTTCTATTGCTTTTTGAAGTGTGTTTTGGGTCATTGTCCTGCTGGAAGACCCATGACCTCTGAGGGAGACCCAGCTTTCTCACAATGGCCCTACATTATGCTGCAAAATTTGTTGGTAGTCTTCAGACTTCATAAGCCATGCACACGGTCAAGCAGTCCAGTGCCAGAGGAAGCAAAGCAACCCCAAAACATCAGGGAACCTCCGCCATGTTTGACTGTAGGGACCATGTTCTTTTCTTTGAATGCCTCTTTTTTTCTCCTGTAAACTCTATGTTGATGCCCTTGCCCAAAAAGCTCTACTTTTGTCTCATCTGACCACAGAACAATCTTCCAAAACGTTTTAGACTTTTTCAGGTAAGTTTTGGCAAATTCCAGCCTGGCTTTTTTATGTCTCGGGGTAAGAAGTGGGGTCTTCCTGGGTCTCTTACCATACAGTCCCTTTTCATTCAGACGCCGACGGATAGTACGGGTTGACACTGTTGTACCCTCGGACTGCAGGGCAGCTTGAACTTGTTTGGATGTTAGTCGAGGTTCTTTATCCAACATTCGCACAATCTTGCGCTGAAATCTCTTGTCAATTTTTCTTTTCTGTCCACATCTAGGGAGGTTAGCCACAGTGCCATGGGCTTTAAACTTCTTGATGACACTGCGCACGGTAGACACAGGAGCATTCAGGTCTTTGGAGATGGACTTGTAGCCTTGAGGTTGCTCATGCTTCCTCACAATTTGGTTTCTCAAGTCCTCAGACAGTTCTTTGGTCTTCTTTCTTTTCTCCATGCTCAATGTGGTAAACACAAGGACACAGGACAGAGGTTGAGTCAACTTTAATCCATGTCAACTGGCTGCAAGTGTGATTTAGTTATTGCCAACACCTGTTAGATGCCACAGGTAAGTTACAGGTGCTGTTAATTACACAAATTAGAGAAGCATCACATGATTTTTCGAACAGTGCCATTAATTTTTTCCACCCTCTTTTTTATATTTGTTGTGGAATTATATCCAATTTGGCTTTAGGACAATTCTTTTTGTGTTTTTTCATTTAAGACAAATTAAATGAAGATAATAATACCAAAGAATTTGTGTTTGCAATCATTTTCAGGAAGAAACTGAGTATTATCTGACAGAATTGCAGGGGTGTCAATACTTTTGGCCACAACTGTATATAACTAATAACACAGTTTCTAGCCATTATATAATTTCCTACATTTTTCACCAACTTATTCTCCTGCAGGATCTTTTTCTGATTGTCAGTTTTTTCTGAGCTGGTGGGTGGAGACTAGCTAAGTAAAAAAAAATTAAAAGCATATTTCTTAGTGCTTTATGTTGTATACATAAAAGGTGCCTGCAACACGCCTGAACTATTAGTATGGTGGACTGTAAGCTGACCCTTTATGGAATCTTTATGTGTGCAACAGCCACCTAAGGCCTCTTTCACACATCAGGTTTTCGCCGTCAGGCGCGATCCGGCGCTTTTGACAGAAACCGGATCCGGCGAAATGCAATGCCGAATCCGGTTTCCCCCCCATTGACTTGCATTTGCGCCGGATCGCGCCGGATGGCCATGCGTTTCATCCGGTTTTCGCCGGATCCGGCAATGTGTCGCGATCCGGCGTCTGGAAAAAACGGCTACTGTAACGTTTTTTGTCTCCGGCGAAAAAGCCGGACACGCCGGATCCGGCGCGTCCGGCTTTTTCACACAATGAAAGCCTATGAGCGCTGCAATGCGCCGGATCCGTTTTTTTGGTCTGAGCATGCTCAGTAGCTCTGCCCACAGGAGATATATTAAAGCAAGACAATGGGACCCTCAGCCACACCCAACATGCCACCCAAGCCAAGAACCAGGAGAAGGAGAAGGCAGCAGACATCTGCAGCAGCAGCACCATCAGCACCACCCCAAATGGAGCAGCAAATGGAACATGCTGAGGAGGGGAGTCCAGCAGCAGATGAGAGACGGTAATTATCAAATCCCCCATTCCTCCAAACTAGGGCCATGGAATATCAAGATATTCATTGGCCCTTTGTTTCTCTTTATTCAACAGCTGCCAAAGAGATGCAGCAGCAGCAGCAGCAGCAGAAATGGCATCACTGGCAGCAGCAACAGCAGCAGCAATACCCACAGCCATGGAGTCTGGCCATCAACAGGACAGCACATCTTCTTCTGGGAGCCCTCCCTCGCATCGTCAGCGTTTGACGGTAAGTTTTTATTTCCAAAATCCATCATCTCTGTAATATATAAGCAAAACAAAAGGAAAAACAATGTATGTATATACCCCAATGAAAACCAATAAGCAAAAAAGCAAGTGCACCAAATAACATAGGGTACTTGGTAAACACTATTTTGATCAAAAAAGTATAAAGCTGTCCCACCACGGCAAGGTGTACCCATTTGAGACAGTAACTACACTAACGGTTAAAACCTACCTAGTGTGAATAGTGGCAGAGTCTCTGGGTCCCAAACGGACACCCAGCTTCAGAGGGACTATAAATGAACTACACAGCTCAGTAGAAAGGAGGCCACACCCTATTTGTACTGAATACAAAAATGCTGAAGAAAAAACAAAAAAACTGAACTGAAGTAGACTTGAATGACATGCATGATGTAAAAGCATGTTCACACTGGCCATAAGAGCAAGCAAAACAAAAGGAAAAACAATGTATGTATATACCCCAATGAAAACCAATAAGCAAAAAAGCAAGTGCACCAAATAACATAGGGTATTTGGTAAACACTATTTTGATCAAAAAAGTATAAAGCTGTCCCACCACGGCAAGGTGTACCCATTTGAGACAGTAACTACACTAACGGTTAAAACCTACCTAGTGTGAATAGTGGCAGAGTCTCTGGGTCCCAAACGGACACCCAGCTTCAGAGGGACTATAAATGAACTACACAGCTCAGTAGAAAGGAGGCCACACCCTATTTGTACTGAATACAAAAATGCTGAAGAAAAAACAAAAAAACTGAACTGAAGTAGACTTGAATGACATGCATGATGTAAAAGCATGTTCACACTGGCCATAAGAGCAAGCAAAACAAAAGGAAAAACAATGTATGTATATACCCCAATGAAAACCAATAAGCAAAAAAGCAAGTGCACCAAATAACATAGGGTACTTGGTAAACACTATTTTGATCAAAAAAGTATAAAGCTGTCCCACCACGGCAAGGTGTACCCATTTGAGACAGTAACTACACTAACGGTTAAAACCTACCTAGTGTGGATAGTGGCAGAGTCTCTGGGTCCCAAACGGACACCCAGCTTCAGAGGGACTATAAATGAACTACACAGCTCAGTAGAAAGGAGGCCACACCCTATTTGTACTGAATACAAAAATGCTGAAGAAAAAACAAAAAAACTGAACTGAAGTAGACTTGAATGACATGCATGATGTAAAAGCATGTTCACACTGGCCATAAGAGCAAGCAAAACAAAAGGAAAAACAATGTATGTATATACCCCAATGAAAACCAATAAGCAAAAAAGCAAGTGCACCAAATAACATAGGGTACTTGGTAAACACTATTTTGATCAAAAAAGTATAAAGCTGTCCCACCACGGCAAGGTGTACCCATTTGAGACAGTAACTACACTAACGGTTAAAACCTACCTAGTGTGAATAGTGCTTTTACATCATGCATGTCATTCAAGTCTACTTCAGTTCAGTTTTTTTGTTTTTTCTTCAGCATTTTTGTATTCAGTACAAATAGGGTGTGGCCTCCTTTCTACTGAGCTGTGTAGTTCATTTATAGTCCCTCTGAAGCTGGGTGTCCGTTTGGGACCCAGAGACTCTGCCACTATTCACACTAGGTAGGTTTTAACCGTTAGTGTAGTTACTGTCTCAAATGGGTACACCTTGCCGTGGTGGGACAGCTTTATACTTTTTTGATCAAAATAGTGTTTACCAAGTACCCTATGTTATTTGGTGCACTTGCTTTTTTGCTTATTGGTTTTCATTGGGGTATATACATACATTGTTTTTCCTTTTGTTTTGCTTGCTCTTATTGCAAGTGTGAACATGCTTTTACATCATGCATGTCATTCAAGTCTACTTCAGTTCAGTTTTTTTGTTTTTTCTTCAGCATTTTTGTATTCAGTACAAATAGGGTGTGGCCTCCTTTCTACTGAGCTGTGTAGTTCATTTATAGTCCCTCTGAAGCTGGGTGTCCGTTTGGGACCCAGAGACTCTGCCACTATTCACACTAGGTAGGTTTTAACCGTTAGTGTAGTTACTGTCTCAAATGGGTACACCTTGCCGTGGTGGGACAGCTTTATACTTTTTTGATCAAAATAGTGTTTACCAAGTACCCTATGTTATTTGGTGCACTTGCTTTTTTGCTTATTGGTTTTCATTGGGGTATATACATACATTGTTTTTCCTTTTGTTTTGCTTGCTCTTATGGCCAGTGTGAACATGCTTTTACATCATGCATGTCATTCAAGTCTACTTCAGTTCAGTTTTTTTTTTTTTTGTTTTATCTCTGTAATATATGTCTATTCATTGCCTTTTATTTCAAAACAGGAATCACAAGATGAAGAGGAGCTCCCAGAAGAAGAAGGAAGGGGTGGACAGACACCTGGAGTGGGCTCACAATTGGTAAGTTTTTTGCATCAAACGCAGAAACACAACATCACACTACACACAACACATAGAAAACAATGTTCTGCAGACCACACACATGCCTACATCCAAAGACATAACATTTTTTGTTTTCTTCTCTAGTCTTCCCAATCTGGTGCTCGGCCAAGAGGTCCTCGCAGTGCCTCCCAGGGTCGTCGGCGACAGCAACGCGGTGGTCACCAGCGTGTAAGTATAAATATTTTTGCACTTTTTATTTCATTTCTTTTGTGGAGGCTAATTATGTTATTTTTGTCTTTTTCTTTAACAGCCTTCACAGCGTGCTCCCGACTCTGACGGTGAGGATGGAGGGATTGATGTGGACCGCCTCATCGATCTCGTCAGAGAAAGGGAGCCGCTCTGGAATATGGCTGACCGCCGCCACGCTGACCTGATCGTTACCCGACGACTCTGGGAGGAAATCTGTTCGCTCCTTGTGGGCCGCTGGGAGGACCTCGATGTTCGGGCCCAGATTAAAGTGCGTAAGTATATACAGTACCGGTTGCTTGATGTAAACCAGTGTTTCCCGAACTCCAGTCCTCGTGGTCCCCACGGATCATGTGTTCAGGATTTCTATTTACTATGGAAATCCTGAAAACATGACCCCTGGGAACCATGAGGACTGGAGTTTGTGAAACACTGATGTTGTATACTAACCACTCCTTTCTCGTTTCAGGGAACAGAATTGTGAATCGGTGGCGGTCTGTGAGGGATCGTTTCAAGAAGGAGTTCAATAAAGAGATGCGGGCCCCGAGTGGATCTGGAGGACGCAGGAGCAAGTACAAGTACGCACAAGCCCTGTCGTTCCTCCGGGAAACAATGCTCACCAGAAGGAAAATATTACACACCACATGTGAAAAAAATGTTAGATGTAACTTTTTTTTTTCAGCCAGGGCCATACCATGTCAGTATTTTAATTGTTTTTTTTTCTCTTTATTCCACAGCACGGTGAGCAGCACTCGGGAGCCTGCACGATTGGACCCTTCTGAGGCGATCCCTGAGGAGACCGGCACCGAGGGACACTTCGACCGCCCCGGTACATCTGCACCTTCCCAGCCTTCCCACACATTCGACCCATCTGTCCCATCCACCAGCACAGGAGCATCGTGGCCGCCTACATTACATGAAGCTGCTGGTGAGGAGATCGCTTTCCCTTTACCCCACCCTTCTGCCCCTGCCACCTCTAGTACACCTGCGGGTACTGGGCGGCAGCGGCAGAGGGGTCAGGAAAAGAGTTATGCGCAAGAGTTCTTGCATCTGAATGCATCTTTCCAGAACTGTCTAAAAGTCTTGTCAGAGCAAATCTCCGCAGGCTTTCAGCAGATCAACTCCAGCATTCTGGAGGTGAAGACACTTCTGCAAACCATGCATTCAGAAGCAAGATCTTCGCCAAACCACACCTTTTTCAGGTCTGTTGTGGAGCGCATGGCAACACTATCTCCTACCCAGCAGATGCATGTAATGCATTCGTGCCACGGTGCTCTACAGCAGGTTACCTCCCAACCTCCACCTCCCACCACTGTAGTTCCTCCACCTGCACCCCCTCCAGCCACTTTCCATCCTCCCCCTCCTATTACATCTGCACCCCCTCCAGCCACTTTCCATCCTCCCCCTCCTATTACATACCAGCAACCTCACCAGTACCAGCAACCTCCCCAGTACCAGACATCTCCCCACTTCCAGCAACCTGCCCCGTACCAAACTCCTTCCCCGTACCAAACTCCTTCCCCGTACCAAACTCCTTCCCCGTACCAAACTCCTTCCCCATACAACTTTCCATCAACATCATCTGCTCCTACAGTCCCTGCCCAACCCTCCACTCCACCGCCCACCACCTCTTCTGCCTCCCACATGTCCACCCATTCTGTAGCTTTTTCCACACCTTCACCTCTAACTGTTCCTTCCCCACCACGATCCCAGTCCTCTCTCCACACACCCAGTGTCGAATTGTCCCGCAGCCCCTCCAGCAGTATTTCCACCCCACAGTACACAGATTTGTAATGTGTGTTTTTTGTAATAAAAATGCCCATTGGGTTTAAAACCTTTTATTAAAAAAGTTTTTTGCACTTTAAAAACATTTTACAAAAAAAAAATAAAAATTTTAAATAAAAGTTAAATTATCGTTTCACAATGGTTGTCTGTCATTTCTTTCTGCGGCGAACTATGTTTAAAAAAAAGGTTAAATACAGGGTATTTCAAAGGTAAAAAGGTATTCAAAACCAGGTATATAACTGTGGGTAAATTTTAGCTTTTTGCCACAGTTGTGTTCCTGGTTGTGTTTGAAGCAAAGTATTTCACCTAAAAAGTTGTGTTTATTGTTGGTGATTTCCTACCAATGTACACAACTTTTGTTAAAAGGTGAAATACTTTGCATAAAACACAACCAGGTACACACCTGTGGCCTAAAGGTAAAAATAGTAAGACCATGACAAGATAGCCAACTTTGGTTGGCAAAGGTATATACTGTTGGTCCAGAAGGTACACAAGTTTGGTTAGGGCACAAATCTTTCACACTCTGTCATCCCAGTGTACTCTGCCTTGAGGTGACATAAAGTATAGTGGAAAATTGTCCCTGAAACCGTCACAGAACTTCTAGTGGTAATATTTCCAATGACAACATCCATCTTCGCCAGTAACTTGCTCTTCTCTCCAACCTGCACTTTCTTCTCTACAACCTGTCAAAGAAGGGCTGTAGGAACATGCTATATATAGTTTTGCAGTAGCCAATCCCGTTCGGAAGGCCACAAGGGTCAATTTTAAAACCCGGATCCGGCGTAATCCGTCGAAAAACGGATAGAAAAACGGATGAACCGGATGAGACGGATCCGGTTTTGTCTGTCAAGAACAAGACGGATCCGGCAGAAAACCGGATCCGGCACATCAGGTTTTACAAAACATTTGCCGGATCCGGCATTCCGGCACGACCCCGGATCGCGCCTGACGCCGAAAACCTGATGTGTGAAAGTAGCCTTACTTGTGAATGTTGGGTCTGGAGGTGGTTGCCCGCAACTTTGTTGTAGCCCGCAACTTTGTTGTAGCTCTGCACCCTTCTCCATATAGCTTTGTTGCTTGGCTTAGACAGCTTCAGTTTGTCAAAAGGACCTCTAATACTCTTCCTTTTTTCAATATTGGCTACCCTCACATAGTATAATGTTAGTATTATCCCTTTAATGCTAAAAATGTAGACTGCTTTGCTTGGTTTTTCAAACTCCTAGGAACCAGATCTTGTGAAATCTTAGGGTGCATAGGAAAATGTATTATCTGGAACAGGCCACATTTTTTTTTTACCCTCAACACCCCCATCCTATTTTCACCTTTCCAACTAGGCCAATTGTTTCAATTCTGATCATTGTCACTTTATAAGGCTATAACTCTGGAATGCTTCAACAGATCCCAATGATTCAGGGATTGTTTTTACATGACATGTTGTACGTCATGTTAGTGCTATATTTTGGTCGAAATTATTAAAGTTTATGGTAATCTTGAAACTTTTAATACAATTTGAAAAAGTCACCATTTTCAAATCTTGAGTTTTTATGCCCGATGACTATGCCATATAAATAACCGTTCCCATATGTCTTCACGTCATCATTTTTTAAAGCATAATTTTTTTGTTAGGAAATTAGAAGGGTTAAAAATGTATCAGCAATTTTTAATTTTTCTAACAAAATTTACAAAACCAATTTTATTAGGGACCACATCCCGTTTAACCCCTTCCTTACCGATGATGGAATAGTACGTCATCGTTAAGGAGCTCCTGCTTTGAGGTGGGCTCCAGCGGTGAGCCCACCTCAAAGCCGCGACATGTCAGCTGTTATAAACAACTGACGTGCCCGCAATAGGCGCGAGCGGAATCGCCATCCTCCCGTTACTATTAACTAGTTAAATCCCACTGTGAAAGCTGACAGCGGGCATTTAAATAGCACTTCCGGCCGCGGTGGGTCGGCGACGCGTTGCCCTGACAACCAGAGGTCTCATAGAGACCTCTATGGTTATTGCAGGCAGATCGCTTTGAGCACCGGCCGGTGGCCGGCGCTCAAAGCGCTGCAGTAAATCTGCTACATATGGGCGATCTGCTCATCGCCCATATGTAGTAGAGCCGATCGGGTTGTGCATGCTTCAAGCCTCCTATAGAGGCTATTGAAGCATACCAAAAGTTAAAAAAAAAAAAAAAGGTTTACAAATAAAAAATAAAAAAAAAACATAAAAGTTCAAATCACCCCCCTTTCGCCCCAATCAAAATAAAACAATAAAAAAAAATCACACGTACACATATTGGGTATCTTCGCATTCAGAATCGCCCAATCTATCAATAAAAAAAAGCATTAACCCGATCGCTAAATGGCGTAGCGAGAAAAAAATTCAAAACGCCAGAATTACGTTTTTTTGGACGCCGCAACATTGCAATAAAATGCAATAACGGGCAATCAAAAGAACGTATTTGCACAAAAGTGGTATCATTAAAAACATCAGCCGGGCATGCAAAAAATAAGCCCTCACCCAACCCCCAGGTCATGAAAAATGGAGACGCTACGGGTCTCAGAAAATTGCTCAATTTTTTTTTTTTTTTTTTTAAAAGCAAACGTTGGAATTAGACATGTTTGGTGTCTATGAACCCAAAATGACCTGGAGAATCATAATGGCAGGTTAGATTTAGCATTTAGTGAACCTAGCAAAAAAGCGAAGCAAAAAACTAGTGTGGGATTGCACTTATTTTGCAATTTCACCGCACTTGGAATTTTTTTTCCGTTTTCGAGTACACAACATGGTAAAACCAATGGTGTCGTTTAACCCCTTTACCCCCAAGGGTGGTTTGAACCTTCATGACCGGGCCAATTTTTACAATTCTGACCACTATCCCTTTATGAGGTAATAACTCTGAAAAGCTTCCATGGATCCCGGTGATTCTGACATTGTTTTCTTGTGACATATTGTACTTCATGTTAGTGGTAAAAATTTCGTTCAAATAACTTGCGCTTATTTGTGAAAAAAACGGAAATTTGGCGAAAATTTCGCAATTTTCCAACTTTGAATTTTTATGCCCTTAAATCACAGAGATATGGCACACAAAAAACTTAATAAGTAACATTTCCCACATGTTTACTTTACATCAGCACAATTTTGGAACCAAAATTATTTTTTGTTAGTAAGTTATAAGGGTTAAAAGTTGACCAGCGATTTTTCATTTTTACAACACCATTTTATTTTTAGGGACCACATCACATTTGAAGTCACTTTGAGGGGTCTATATGATAGAAAATACCCAAAAGTGACACCATTCTAAAAACTGGACCACTCAAGGTGCTCAAAACCACATTCAATAAGTTTATTAACCCTTCAGCTGCTTCACAGGAATTTTTTGAATGTTTAAAAAAAAAAAAAACATTTTTCACAAAAAAATTACTTCAGGTCCAATTTTTTTTTATTTTACCAAGGGTAACAGGAGAAATTGGACAGCAAAAGTTATTGTGCAATTTCTCCTGAGTACTCTGATACCTGATATGTGGGGGGGGAACCACTGATTCGGCGCATGGCAGAGCTCAGAAGGGAAGGAGCGCCGTTTGACTTTTTCTATGCAAAATTGGCTGGAATTTAGATTGGACGCCATGTCACGTTTGGAGAGCCCCTGATGTTCCTAAACAGTGGAAACCCCCACAAGTGACCCCATTTTGGAAACTAGACCCCCCAAGGAACTTATCTAGATATGTGGTGAGAACTTTGAACCCACAAGGGCTTCACAGAAGTTTATAACGTACAGCCGTATAATTACAAAATCATATTTTTTCCACAAAAATGATCTTTTCATCCCCAATTTTTATTTTCCCAAGGGTAACAGGACCCTAAAAGTTATTGTGCAATTTGTCCGGAATATGCTGATACCCCATATGTGGGTGTAAACGACTATTTGGGCGCATGGCAGAGCTCTGAAGGGAAGCAGCGCCATTTGACTTTTTTGGCTGGAATTGAGATCGGACACCATGTTGCGTTTGGAAAGCCCCTGATGTGCCAAAACAGTAGAAACCCCCTACGAATGACACTATTTTCTAAACTAGACCCTCTAAGGAACTTATCTAGATGTGTGGTGAGAACTTTGAACCCCCAAGGGCTTCACAGAAGTTTATAACTCCCGGGCGTGAAAATAAAAAAATCATATTTTTTCCACAAACATGATCTTTTAGTCCCCAATTTTTTATTTTCCCAAGTGTAACAGGAGAAATTGGACCCCAAAAGTTGTTGTCCAATTTGTCCTGAGTACGCTGATACCCCATATGTGGGAGAAAACTACTGTATGGGCACATGTCGGGGCTCGTAAGGGAAGTAGTGACGTTTTGGAATGCAGACTTTGATGGAATGGTCTGCGGGTGTCATCTTGCCTTTGGAGAGCCCCTGATGTGCCTAAACTGTTCAAACTCCCCACAAGTGACCCCATTTTGGAAACTAGACCCCCACGGAACTTATCTAGATGTGTGGTGAGCACTTTGAACCCCCAAGTGCTTCACAGAAGTTTATAACGCCCAGGCGTGAAAATAAAATCATATTTTTTTCACAAAAATGAGGTTTTTGCCCCCAATTTTTTTTTTCCCTAAATGGACTAGGCTGATACCCCATATGCAGGGGTAAAACACTGTTTGGACGCATAGCAGAGCTTGGAAAGGAAGGAGCACCGTTTGACTTTTTCAACGCAGAATTGGCTGGAATTGAGATCAGACGGCATGTTGCATTTGGAGAGCACCTGATGTGCCCAAACAGTGGAACCCCCCAATTCTAACTCGAACCCTAACCCAAACACACCTCTAACCCTAATCTCAGCCCTAGCCCTAACCCTAATGGAAAAATGGAAATAAATACATTTTTTTTTATTTTATTATTTTTCCCTTTCTAGGGGGGTGATAAAGGGGGGTTTGATTTACTATTTATGGCGGGTTTTTATGTTTGGCAGCTGTCATACGCTAAAAGACGCTTTTTATTGTAAAAATAGTTTATGCATAACCACATATTGAGAGCTATAATTTTTCCATATTTTGACCCACCGAGTCATGTGTGGTCTTATTTTTTGTGGGACGAGTTGACGTTTTTATTGGTACCATTTTCAGGCACGTGACATTTTTTGATCGCTTTTTATTCCGATTTTTGGGACGCTGAATGAACAAAAAACATTTCAAGAATGTCTTTTTGGGGGTGCGTTTACACCGTTCCGCTTACGGTAAAATTGATAAAGCGGTTTTATTCTTTGGGTCAGTACGATTACAGCGATACCTCATTTAAATCTTTTTTTTATGTTTTGGCGCTTTTATGCATTAAAACAATTTGATCTAAAAAATTTATTTTTGAATCGCTTTATTCTGCGAGCTATAACTTTATTTTTTCACTGATGATGCTGTATGGTGGCTCTTTTTTGCGCGACAAGATGGTGTTTCCAGCGGTACCATGGTTATTTATATCCGTCTTTTTGATCCCGCGTTATTGCACTTTTTGTTCGGCAGTATGATAAAGCATTATTTTTTGCTTTGTTTTTTTTTTTATTTTTTAAGGGGTTCGCTAAAGGGGTTAATTAATGGCACATTTTTATAGGGCAGGTTGTTACGGACGCGGCAATACTAAATATGTGTACTTTTATTGTTTTTGGGTTTTTTTATTTCCAAAAAATGAATTTATTAGGGAATATTTTTTTTTTTAATTAGCGATTTTTTTTTTTTTTTTTTCTTTTAAATTATTTTTACACTTTTTTTTTTCTTATCAGCGATCTGTCACAGGCAGTGCTGGAGGCTTCGTCATGCCGTCGCTTTGCAGGCATGAGGAAGCCGCCTCCCTGCAGGCCGCCGAAGGTCCCCGCTGCCATTTTGGATCCGGGGACCTGCAGGGAAGGAGGCCCCCGCAACAGCGCTGCACATTGCGCTGCTGCGGGGGTCTCAGGGAAGCAGGAAGGGAGTCCCCTCCCTGCCAATGCTTCCTTAAACCCCTGGTACACTGCGATCGTGTTTGTTCGCAGTGTGCCAGGGGTTAACGTGTCGGGGGCCGTCCGTGACCGCCCCTGACACATAATGCCGGGTGTCAGCTGTAATAATCAGTTGACACCCGCCGCGATCAGCGGCGCTCACTAAGTGAGCGCCGCTGATCGCTATGACGTACTATCTCGTCCATGGGCATAGGGGCCCGGGTCCCATGGACGGGATAGTACGTCAGATGTCAGAAAGGGGTTAAAAGTACATCTCGTCCCCCAAAAAATAAGCCCTGACATGGCCATATTGACGGAAAAATAAAAAAGTTATGGCTCTGAAAAGAAGGGGAGTGAAAAATCGAAAAATGCTCCGGTAGTTAAGTAGTTAACAAAGCGGATAGTTTTTGCTACATATGCGGCAGTGTCCCTTTTGGGTCACAAGAGTACTGAAGGAGATAGCAGAAGAAATTTTTGAACCCCTCTCCATAATCTTTGAAAATTCTTGGAGAACAGGAGAAGTCCCAGAACACTGGAGAAGAGCAAATGTTGTTCCTATCTTCAAAAAGGGGAAGAAGGTGCACACAGGCAACTATGGGCTGGTGAGTCTGACTTCTATACCAGGAAAAATTTTGAACAAATTATTAAACAACATGTATGTCAGTATCTGGATAAGAATGAAGTGATTAAACAGAGTCAGCATGGGTTTGTAACTAATAAGTCATGTCAGACTAACTTAATTTCCTTATATGATGGAATCACTGATTGGGTGGATCAAGGAAATGCTGTAGATATAGTATATCTTGACTTCAGCAAAGCATTTGACAAAGTATTTCATACAATCCTTAGGGTACCATTACACCTAGCGACTCACCAGCGATCCCGACCAGCGATATGACGCGGTCAGGATCGCTGGTGCATCGCTAGGTGGTCGTTAGTGAGCTGCCACACAGGCAGATCTCACCAGCGACATCGCTGGGGACGGGGATCGCTACTTACCTGTCAGATGCGGTGATCCTGCGTCCTCCCGCCCGGCTCCACGCGTCGCTCATCGTCACAGCAGGAAGCGCCGCAGGAAGTGACCGACGAGGAATGATCCAGGAGCTTCTCGCGCAATCAGCGATAATCAGCAGGGGAGCCAGTCGGAGGTAAGTATCACATGCAGCGATATCGCTAGCAATATCGCTGCAACGTCACAAAATCGGTGACTTTACAGCGATATTGCTAGCGATATCGCAGTGTGTAACGGTTTTATTGAAAAAATGACTAAGTATGGAATGGACAAGGCAACTGTTAGGTGGATTCATAACTGTCTTAGTGATCGGACCCAAAGAGTGGTCGTAAATGGCTGCACATCCAGTTGGAAGAATGTCTCAAGTGGGGTACCACAGGGCTCTGTCCTGGGCCCTGTATTTTTCAATATCTTTATCAACGATTTAGATGAAGGAATTGAGGGTTAACTGATTATATTTGCTGATGACACAAAGCTTAGGAGGGATAGCTAATACTAGAGAAGAGAGAGAGAGAGGATTCAAAAAGATATAAATAAACTGGAGCAGTGGGCAGCAACTAACAGAATGGTTTTTAACAGGTAAAAATGCAAAGTACTACATCTGGACAATAAAAATGAAAAAAGCATATACAGAATGGGAGGAATAGGTCTAAGCAACAGCACATGTGAAAAAGACTTGGGTATACTAATAGATCACAGACTGAATATGAGTCAACAGTGTGATGCAGCAGCAAAAAAGGCAAATGCAATTCTGGGATGTATTAACAGAAGCATACAGTCTAGATCAGGCGTGAAGTCATTATTTCCCTCTACTCCACTTTGGTCAGACCTCATATGGAATATTGTGTCCAGTTTTGGGCACCACATTTTAAAAAAGACATCAACAAACTGGAGCAAGTTCAGAAAAGAGCGACCAGAATGGTGACCGGTCTGCAAACCCTGTCTTATGAGGAAAGGTTGCAGGATTTGGGAATGTTTAGTTTGCAAAAGAGAAGACTGAGAGGAGACTTAATAGCTGTCTACAAATATCTAAAGGGCTGTCACATTGTAGAAGGATCATCTTTATTCTCATTTGCACAAGGAAAGATTAGAAGCAATGGGATGAAACTGAATGGGAGGAGACACAGATTAGATATTAGAAAAAACTTTTTGACAGAGTGATCAATGAGTGGAACAGGCTGCCATGAAAAGTGGTGAGTTCTCCTTCAATGGAAGTCTTCAAAGAGAGGCTGAACAGACATCTGACTGGGATGATTTAGCAAATCCTGCTTTGAGCAGGGGGTTGGACCAGATAGATGGCCCAGGAGGTCCCTTCCAACTCTACGATTCTATGATTCTATGATAAGTTGACTACCATGATGAGGAAAACCTACAACCTGTATTTTTGCTGCGGAATAAGAGATCGGGGCAAAACTTGGGCTCGACACATATTCTGCAACAAATCACATGTTACCCAGTGGTTGCATGGGAAGAGGCAATCTATGCTTTATGCAGACCCAATGATTAGACAAGAACCAACCAATCACACTACCAATTGCTATTTCTGCAAGGTGCCCCCATTAAGAAAGGAGTTTCAAGAAAAGTAAACTTTACAGTATCCAAACATTCCATCTGCAATACACCCAGTACCATATACGGAAGCATTTTCAGTGGAGTCAAGTGAGGTAGAAGAGGGAGCTTGGTGTCATGAAGCACCTTCCTCACATGACCCAGACTTTCTGTCAGCAACCTCAACTGATCCACACCTTATAACACAAAGTGAACTGAAAGATCTTGTTAGAGATTTGAACCTGCCCAAGAGTGCGGCTGAGATCTTAGGTTCCAGGTTTTAGGTTCCAGGCTACAACTTTACAACTTTAAAATCTCCAAACAGGCGATGTTCAAATTTCTTTGTTCCACAACTGTGATAATGATCTTGTCCACTACTTCTTCATGGAAGGCGATCTTGTGGCATGCAACAACATCAACAGTTTAAGGGGGATCTGTCACCCCATTTTATCCCCATCAGCTGCCGGCACCGCCATCAGGGGCTTATCTACAGCATTCTGTAATGCTGTAGAAAAGCCCCTGATGAAACCTGAAATATAAGAAAAAGAGTTAGATTATACTCACCCCGGCGTTCGGCCTGATCCGATGGGTGTCGCCGTCCCATCCGGCGCCTCCCATCTTCATACGATGATGTCCTCCTCCTTGCTTCTCCCGAGGCTCCTGCGCATGCGCACTTTATCTGCCCTGTTGAGGGCAGAGCAGAGTACTGCAGTGCGCAGGTGCCGGACCTCTCTGACCTTTCCCTGTGCCTGCGCACTGCAGTACACCTGCGCAGGAGCCGAGGGAGAAGCAAGGAGGAGGACATCATCGTATGAAGATGGGAGGCGCCGGACTGCGACACCCACCGCACCCGACTCTGCCCCCGGTGAGTATAATCTAACGTGTTTTTCTTGTCTTTCAGGTTTCATTGAGTGGCTTATCTGCAGCATTACAGAATGCTGTAGATAAACCCCTGATGGCGGTAGCCACATCTTATAGGGCTAAAATGGGGTGACAGATTCCTTTTAAAGGAAGTTCTGAAGAGAATAGAATGGAGGCTCTTCATCATTTCATCCAAAACAAGCCTAAAAGCTGTCTTGCTGCATAATGGCAATGCCATACCTTCAAATTTCAGTTGGTTATGCAGTCCACATGAAAAAAATCTATGACAACATGAAAGAGCTGTTCCAGGTGCCGGAACTATGACTAATATTTGTGGTCCCTCTGTGGTAACTTAAAAGTGGGTGCCGTCTTACTTGGTCTCCAGGGTAGATACGCAAAGTATTGCTGCTTTCTGTGAGAGTGATATAGCTATGAAAGAGAATATCACTACAATAAAAATGCAAAAGCGTTCAAGTATCTCACTTCTAAATATCCACGGATGAGTGAAGCAAAGATAAGGGAAGTCTTTATTAGATTTCAGGTTAGCAAGCTTCTTGAAGATAAAGGTACTGTCACACTTAGCGATGTACCAACGATCCCGACCAGCGATATGACGTAGTCAGGATCGCTGGTACATCGCTAAGTGGTCGCTAGTGAGCTGCCACACAGGCAGATCTCACCAGCGACATCGCTGGGGACGGGGGTCGCTACTTACCTGTCACACTAGGCGATCCTGACGTCCTCCCACCCGGCTCGTCGCTCGTCTCTCCACAGGAAGCGCCGTAGGAAGCTGACGACGAGAAGCGGTCCAGGACGTTCTCGCGCGATCAGCGATAACCAGCGGGGGAGTGGGTTGTAGGTAAGTATCAGACACAGCGATGTCACTAGCAATATGGCTATAACGTCACAAGTTATAGCGATATTGCTAGCGATATCGCTTAGTGTGACAGTACCTTAAGGAGTTTCTCCGTTTGTTGCAGGGCAAGAAAAGGGCTGTATGGCTAGCATTTAAGTGCGCTTCCTGTTCCATATGAGGGAGCGCAGATGAATGATCTACTGCGCATGTCCGCCATAATAGACGCTGGCGTTGTAGCCATGCCAGTCCTGGGGGTCTCCCGGGCAACAAGCTCCACCCCCCTCTCTAATCACTGTGGACGCCAGTGACGCGCATGCCCGGAGCAGCCCCCAGGAAGCGCATCAGTGCCTGCTCAGCCCACCGCTGATAATCGTGGGCGCTGCTACCGCGCATGCCCGGGGCGTCTCCCGGGGAGTGCACCAATAATTATTCAGCCCACCGCAGATGATCGTGGGTGCTGTTACCGCGCAAGCTCGGGGCGTCTCCCGGGCAACCAGAAGACACGTACAGTATACCACACACCCCTTGTATATTAGAGCCGCCCTGATTGTTTTCAAAGGACATTCCGCCCTGATTGTTTTCAAGAAACATTAGTACCCACCCCCATAGGTGTTTCCAGGGGAACAGGACGCATCATTTACAGATAAATGAATAAATGAAGCGCTCATTACACAGCTTACTATATCCGCATAAGACATGAATACATATATTGTTGCAGGTGTTTGGGTCTAACAATAAAAGAGGGGAGGACAATATTATGAGAGTAAAAATTAACATTTCCCATAATATAGACACAACATATTGCATACTGTCAATAGGAGATGCATATTGGAGGAAATTTGGGGAAGAGGAGAGGTCAACAATTATATTCACAATAAAGGT
Organism: Dendrobates tinctorius; assembly: GCF_039654945.1. Classification (NCBI taxonomy): domain Eukaryota; kingdom Metazoa; phylum Chordata; class Amphibia; order Anura; family Dendrobatidae; genus Dendrobates; species Dendrobates tinctorius. The sequence continues at coordinate 10,455,643 of NW_027361730.1, read as the reverse complement.
ATACAATAATCACCGAAAATATATACAAAAAATTGATACCAAATTTTAAATAAATCACAATAATTTGTGAATCCCCAAAAGAAGCCACTGTGAAGCGGGGGCGCCAATCTCGATTGTGTTTAGGGTGCCAACCTCCGTTGGTAGGTAGCTGTTATCAGGGCCCCGATTTAGGGCCTATATAGGTGACACGGTTGTTTGTGGATTTCTGTGTGTTTGTTTTGTTTTTTGATTCAATAAAGGTTGTATTTTACTTATAAATAATTAGTAATGCTCCCCTCATACTCCAAATTGAATTTTTGAGCTTACGTTTCCAATTCTGATATAATAATTGATTTTGGTATTGTTATGGCAAGTTTTTTATCTGGCCCTTTGAACACTGAGTCGTGGCTGGAAGATGCCAGCCAAGCCTTTTCTTTGACTGGTCAATCTGGGGTGGTTAATCAATCTCTAAAGTCACGCTTTAGTGACCTGTATAACGATTATAAGGAACATATCAAATCTTGGTTGGAGATAAAAGCCCTGGAAAACTACATTAAGAACCGGGTTGTACCAGGAGGCCTTAGAATTAATTTGCATCCATCCCCTAGAACTGCTTCTCCTGAATTTCTTAATAAGTGGCTGAAAGAATCTATAGACTCCTCCGTGAGATTTATGCAACTGTTATTGGAGGAGGAAAAAAAGCTTTTTGATTTGGCCACGAAACAGCTAAATAATCAATTTATAATATTTTGAAATTTAAGGCGGACCCAGACTTCAACAGGAGGGAGGGCCTGTTGCAGACTTCTGTAGAAAAATACCAATCCTTTATTAAAGAAAGAAAACAACAGCAGTTCCAGAGTCCAGAGAGATTTAAAGGCCTTTGGTGACAACCGGGCATATAGTTTCCATCAGAATAATATTTCTGACATCTCATCATCTGACATTGAGACATCGGACACTGAACGAAATAATACCTTTATATCTCCAAGGGGGGTAGACGATGCAGACAATGGAGGGGCAGAGGAAGACATTACTCGAAGGGTTTCCAAAGGGGTGGAATGGCGTATGCAAACCCAAGGGGAACCAATTTGGTAAACAATTTTATATCAACTGCCTCTACCTCTTCCTCCTCTTTTTTAGAGAGAAATGCCAAAACGGGTTATTATCTGAGACCCAAATGAATTAAACCAGGGCCAGATTATAAATTTATCTAATTATACTCTTTCTAGGGAGGATTATAGTGTCTTGAGAAAGGGCTTAAATTATGTCCCCACCAATAGCTTTGATTGTTTTAATTGGACAAAGGACATTAATCTCTTTTGTTGCAAACTGAGATGGAAAAAGTTTTTTGCACGCAATGATCAAATTGAATGTGAACGTCTGGGGTTACAAAAGGATGAAGTAGAGGGGTATGGAGCATTAGTAGGCCTATTTGAGAAAAATAAAACAAGAGGGAGGGATGTGGTCCTTTCACAAATCTGAGAAATAACAGCACAAAGATGCCTCCACAATCTGACATTTCCAGTATTGATATATTTCTCAGGTTGGTGGAAAGAGATCTAAGAAAAATACCAACTAATGTGTCTAGCTCTAATCTTACATCTAATGAGCAGGAGGCATTAAAGAGATTAATGGATCGGAATGAGTTAATAATCAAACCCTCAGACAAGGGTGGCAATCTTGTAATCATGGCTGAACGGGACTATGTTAAAATGTGCAACACCATTTTAACTGACGTGGAAACATATGAAATTCTACGCTCGGATCCCTTGATGGAATATAAGGGTGAATTGAAAGGGATATTAGAAACAGCAAGGGCAGCTAATTTGATATCTAAAAATGAGTTTGAATTTCCATACCCTTCTCAACCGCTGATTGCCACCTTTTACACCTTACCGAAGGTGCATAAGGGTCTCACCCCCCGTAAAGGACGTCCAATTGTTTCGGGGTCGGACTCCCTCATTCAAAATTGTGGGATATATATTGATCAGATACTCCGTCCTTTTGTTTTGGCTTTACCCTCGTACATCAGGGATACCTCAGATCTCCTACTGAAGCTTGAGGGCGTTCAGATGATCGAGAACTCCATGTTGGCTTCAATAGATGTCGAGGCATTCTACAGTAATATCTCACATGATTTAGGCCTTGAGGCGATTGGATATTTTTTTAAATCAAGAGCAATACAATATAAGACCCATAACGAATTTGTGCTTGAGTTATTACGGTTTACCCTTACCAAGAATTTCTTTATCTTTGATAGGAAGTACTTCCACCAGCTCAGGGGCACCGCCATGGGCATTCCATGTGCGCCTACATATGCTCGGTTGTTCCTGGGCTGGTGGGAGGAAACCTTGATTTTCCCTGATGAACCTAGATGGTGGCAGGAGCATATTGGGACATGGTACATACAGATTCATTGATGACGTTTTTATTATCTGGCTGGGGACTGAAAGTGGTTTCTTGAGATTCATCGATGAATTAAATGACAATACAATTGGTATGAAATTCACCTATGAATTAGGTAAGACAACCTTGTCATTTCTTGATGTTCTGATTGAGAAAGGGGAGTACGGTTTTCTGAGATCTCAAATATACCGTAAGCCAACCAGCACAAATAGTTTATTACGTCGGGATAGCCATCACCCAGAGGCACTTAAAGGATATCTGTCACCCTTTTTATCCCCTATTAGCTGCCGGCATAGACATCGGGGGCTTATCTACAGCATTCTATAATGCTGTAGATAAGCCCCCCGACGTAACCTGAAAGAGAAGAAAAACACGTTATATTATACTCACCGAGGTGGGCGGTCCGGTCCGATGGGTGTTGTGTTGCGGTCCGGTCTGGCGCCTCCCTTCTTCATGCGATGACGTCCTCTTCTCCCATCCTGAAATGGCTCCGGCGCAGGCGCATTGCTCTGCCCTGTTGAGGGCAGAGCAGAATTCTGCAGTGCGCAGGCGCCAGACCTCTCCCGACGCCTGCGCACTGCAGGAGTCTGCTCTGCCCTCAACAGGGCAGAGCAGTGCGCCTGCGCCGGAGCCATTACAGGATGGGAGAAGAGGACGTCATCGCATGAAGAAGGGAGGCGCCGGACGGGACGGCGACACCCATCGGACCGGACCGCCCACATCGGTGAGTATAATATAACGTGTTTTTCTTCTCTTTCAGGTTACATCGGAGGCTTATCTACACCATTACAGAATGCTGTAGATAAGCCCCCGATGTCTATGCCAGCAGCTGCAAAGCCAAAAAAAGGGTGACAGATTCCCTTTAAGTGTGGCATCCCAAAAGGTCAATTTTTAAGATTAAGAAGAAATTGCTCAGACATGGAGACTTTTAAACATCAGTCAGTAGACATGAAGAGGAGATTTTTGGAGAAGGGTTACCCTAGGCCTATTATTGAAAAATCATATAATTTTGCGTCGACTCAAGATAGGAACGCCCTGCTACAAACTAAATCTTAAGAATTCTGAGAAAACATTGGATTTGACCAGGCACCTTTTGACTGCCAGAATAAAAGAGTTAGGGGGATTTAAATAAACATTGGGATATCCTAACATCAGATCCCAACCTGAGTGGGATTGTGGGACCGCGCCCCATGATAACATTCAGGAAGGGGCGCTCATTAAGGACAGTTTGGTACATAGCTTCTTTAGAAGAACTAACCCAGCGGGCACCTGGCTGGACTGCAAAATTTGCGGTTTCTTTAAATGTGGCAACTGTGTGAACTGTAAATATATGAAGCAATGTAAACCAATCACCAGTTCCTCAAATGGCAGAGTATTCCATCAGAGAGATTTCTCTAACTGTAAGACTTCAGGTCTGATATATGTGGCAACATGTAGCTGCCCAAAGGATTATGTGGGCAAAACCCTAAGGGAATTTCGGCGTAGAGTAGGGGAGCACATTGGTGATGTGAGGTATGACCGTGATACCCCTCTGGCAAAACATTTAAACGAGTCCATAAGGGTAACCTGGAAGAGATTCATTTCTCTGTCATTGAGGTAGTCAAGAGGAACCCCAGAGGTGGCAATTTTGACAGGTTATTTTTGCAAAGAGAATGTAGATGGATCCACAGGTTGAAGTCCATGGGGCCAAGTGGCCTAAATGAAAATCTGTCCTATGCGTGTTTCTTATGAGGTTTCGGTTGTTGCTGGGGCCTTTCTTGCCATGCGGTACATTTTTCCCCCTTCTTTTGGGGATTCACAAATTATTGTGATTTATTTAAAATTTGGTATCAATTTTTTGTTTATATTTTCAGAGATTATTGTATCCCTTTATTGTGAACATAATTTTTGACCTCTCCTCTTCCCCAAATTTCCTCCAATATGCATCTCCTATTGACAGTATGTAATATTATGTTGTGTATATATTATGGGAAATGTTAATTTTTACTCTCATAATATTGTCCTCCCCTCTTTTATTGTTAGACCCAAACACCTGCAACAATATGTGTATTCATGTCTTATGTGGATATAGTAAGCTGTGTAATGTGCGCTTCATTTATTCCTTTATCTGTAAATGATGCGTCCTGTTCCCCTGGAGACACCTATGGGGGTGGGTACTAATGTTTCTTGAAAACAATCAGGGCGGAATGTCCTTTGAAAACAATCAGGGCAGCTCTAATATACAAGGGGCGTGTGGTATACGTGTCTTCTGGTTGCCCGGGAGACGCCCTGGGCATGCGCGGTAACAGCACCCACGATCATCAGCGGTGGGCTGAATAAATATTGGTGCATTCCCCTCCCCGGGAGGCGCCCTGGGCATGCGCGGTAGCAGCGCCCATGATTATCAGCGGTGGGCTGAGCAGGCACTGATGCGCTTCCCGGGGGGCTGCTCCAGGCATGCGCGTCACTGGCGTCCACAGTGATTAGAGAGGGGGTGGAGCTTGTTGCCCGGGAGACACCCGGGACTCGCGTGGCTACAATGCCAGCGTCTATTATGGCGGACATGCGCAGTAGATCATTCATCTGCGCTCCCTCATATGGAACAGGAAGCGCACTTAGTGTGTGTACTTCCTGGCTGCATGTGTCATCAGCTATGGACATAATTGCGCTCCATGTGGAACGCACGCCAAGCATTACCACCCAGTAGCTTATTAACCCATTGGTTGCATTTGTGATTGACAGCTATGTTTTCCTATGGCGGGCTGATCCACCTATGACACAAAGCCCATTTCCGGTTTAGAGAGGATAGGGGCAATGCTATGTGTATGTGTTTGTCTGTGGCTAGCCCCATTTGCTGTATCTTATTGATTGGACCTCTTCAACATGGAGGATTGATTGGCATCTATTGTTTGTTATGTTATATATATGGGGAGTTTGGTCGTTCTGCACACAGCATCTGATTATCTGCCTCCTGATGATCCTAAAAGGAGAAACGCGTTGAGGTTTCACTCCATCAACCACCCACTTTGAGTACCCTTTTATTGTTATCAACATGATTTAATTTATCATTAGTATCTTTCTCTCTTGTGGGCCAATATTGCACCTTCTGGCTATCTAGCTTTAGCTATCCTTGTTTAATTTATCAGTTATATCAGGGACTTCAGGGTATAGCCGTCGTGGAGAGGGGGCGCCATTCCGCTGACAAGTAGGGTGCCAACCTCCGCTGACAGGAAGGTGTTCAGTCACAGGGAACAATATAGTCAGGTACTCATTTGTTTGCACTTGTCACTTTATGTCTCGTGTTTACAGCACTTTTATTTGCACCTTTTCTGTTGTTGCCTAAACCTATCCTTACAGGCGACACCTTTACACTCCTTTCCTGGTTAAATGGTGATTGTGTGTTGTGCCAGTCCAGGGTTATCTAGGAGTAACAGGGTCAGCCATCGTGGAGCGGGGGCGCCAATCTCGATTGTGTTTAGGGTGCCAACCCCCGCTGGTAGGTAGCTGTTATCAGGGCCCCGATTTAGGGCCTATATAGATGACACGGTTGTTTGTGGATTTCTGTGTGTTTGTTTTATTTTTTTGATTCAATAAAGGTTGTATTTTACTTATAAATAATTAGGAATGCTCCCCTCATACTCCAAATTGAATTTTTGAGCTTACGTTTCCAATTCTGATATAATAAAAGTTTGGGAACAACAGCAAATGCATGATAGTGGCATAAAATAACCCTTTTAAAGGACGATTCCCTAAACCCGTAGTGCAACTCCATTTCAGAGTCAAATCTTTAGCAGTTCTTGGGGACTGAGGGGTAAAAATTTGGAAATGAAGGAGTGCGCAGTTTAATAATTTCTACTCTAGGGCTCCACATATGAAAGATGATTGAAGCACAAGGTAAAAACTTTACCCATCACACAAGATAAGTGGCATACTCACTTTGAGAATCTCATGTACGATGTGTCTTAAGGGGTGACTGCTACGAAGTACAGGTTATAAATACTCAAGATATGTGTCTAAAATGAAAACATCTAAAAGTATAGGGGATTTTACAAAATCAGAGTCCAGACTAGCAGATCATATCTGGAAGAACAGCTGAAGGAAGGCATCCAAAAAGGAAGAGTTTTGATATGTGACAGGTAAAAACATATAAACAAGTTTGCTGGGGAAAGTATTTATTTTTACTTAAATAAATGTATTTTTGGCTAAAAAAAAAATAGTAATTTGAGTTTAGTTACGAATGTTGTAGTTTGCCTTTTAGAAGCTTTTTGTTTCTCTGCACATTGGTGGCTTCTCAATAAGATAGAGAAATACAGTGGCCCCGCTCACTTCTGCATCTTGAGATGAGCGTGGCCAGTGACATCACGTGTACAGATATCTAACAGGTTGCGTGCTACTGTTCTATTCTGTTAAACAGGACAGGTACACGCGACGCAGCAGATATCTGTAAATGCAACATCACCAGCCTTGAAAACCTCCGAATGGAGAATTCAGAAGAGGCGGCATACCCCTTCAATGGAAAATCAGTTTGCTTGTTCTGATAGGAAAGTTTTAACTCTTGCCTATCATTTTTGGCTTGTCTCTGCTAGATTTATGACCACAAAAGTTCAACCGAACTCTGAACTAGTTTATGATTATAAATCTGAACAGAGGAGCTAAGAAAGGACAGATACAGTTTTATACTTGGTCAGAACATGCTAATTGATGGAATGCTAGATAACTCATTCTACAGCCAGCAATACACAGTGTGACAAATAGGCTATTGAAGGAAAAAGAACTAAGCGTTTTATGAATCATAGAATGTTAGAGTTGGAAGGGATCTCCAGGGTCATCGTGTCCAATGACTCCACCTAACCGTAGTCTTGTCAATCCCATACTTGGTCATTTTTTCAATAAGGGCAGTATGAGTATGAGATACTTTATCAAATGCTTTGCTTAAGTCGAGATATACTATTATCTACTGCATTTCCCTGATCCACCCAGTCAGTGATTCCATCATATAAGGAAATTGGATTAGTTTGGCATGACTTGTTTGCTACAAACCCATGCTGGCTCTGGTTACTGTATTCTTATTCAAGTACTTATAATGAAACGCCATCGTAAATTATATTTATTTTCTTAAATACATGTATTTTAGCCTAAATAAGAAAACTGGTGCCTTCAGAGGCTTTAAAAAAAAAAAAGTATAAAGAATGGCAGATGTGACCCCTGGAAAAAGATTTCTGAATTTAAGCCCAGGAAAAAGCAGGGTTATGAAAAAGTAAAGTCAAAGAGCAATTTCGTTTGGAAAGACATATCCTTCGGTATTCCTCTTGTAAATGTCCAAGAAGCTAATAAGACAAAAGAAAATATTTTGTCTTGCTTAGGTCTACTGTGACATAAGCAGCCACTGCAAAAAAGGTAAGCAGAAATCAAATCAGCTTTCACTTGCACCAATCATTTATAGGGTTTGTGAAAATGACAGTGGAAAAACTCAAAGCTTGACCAATAGGGCCCCATTTCACATAGCGACGCACCAGCGATCCCGACAACGATTCGACCTGGTAAGGATCACTGGTGCGTCACTAAATGGTCGCTAGTAAGCTGCCAAACAGGCAGATCTCTTCAGCGACGCAGCAACGATCCGGCTATCCGTATAATGATCTCGCCGGTCGTTGGTACCTTGTCACACAGCAGCTTTTCAGACGATTCCCGCCTGCGTTCCTGAGTTCTGCGTCTCCAACTAGGTCGCTTGTCGGGGTCAAGCGATGCGTGCTGGCCAGCGGGACGCCGAAAAAATTGCCCAGGGCATTCGAGCACGATAAGCAATATCCGGGGGGGGGGCGTTCGCCGCTGCGTGTCACAGGTAGCGAGATCGCTGGCGAGGTGGCTGTTGCGTCACAAAATCAGTGACGCCTCAGCGATCTCGCTATGTGAGTGTCATGATTCTGGTTGGATCTGACAGATTAAATGCACAAAGTAACCTTTTTTTTCCCCATTGGCTGTGTGCCAAAGGTGGTTTTCCCCCCGGTGGCAATTAGGATTATTGCACTGTGGTGTCTTTTGTTCTAAATTTGCCCCCCGGTGGTGGTGAGCGTCATTGCACTTGGTTACTTTAGTTTGTGCACGCAATTATGTAACATTTGTGATTGCTCTATGCGAGTGTCAGGTGTGTCAATCACGGTTGGTGATTAGTCCTTAGTTACATGCAAGCCTGGGTGAAGGATGGAGCTGAAAAAGTCTCGGGCAGCTCAGTGAGAGTCGTGGAGTGGCAGCTATGGTGTCTGCGAGGAGGGCTAGCATGGTTTGGTGGAGTTGCAGCTATGGTGTCAGCAAGGAGTTCTTGCATGGCTTGGTGGAGTGGCAGCTGTGGTGTAGAGCTGCACTCATGATGCTGGATTCGGTTGCTGGAAAGCTGGACTCAACATGCTGGACTCTTTGGTGGAAAGCTGGACTCTTATGCTGGACTCTGTTTTCTGGACAGCTGCACGCGGGTGGTGGTCTCTGTTTGCTCCAAGGCTGCACTATGGTGTTGGACCCGGTCGGAGGAAAAGATGCACACAGGTGGTGGGCTCTGTTGCTGGGAGTGTAAGCAACAGAGCAAAGCAAAGTGGTGTTCCCCTATTTTGTCTCTTTTCCTTATGTGTGTTTAGTGCAGTGGTGGGATTAGTTTCCGCACCGTCCACTTCACTAGTGAGGGTTTAGGTGGAGGGCGAGCTAGGGTTTAAAGGTATCCTGAGCGGCGCCCGGTGCGGAACCGGCCTAGGGAACGCTAGGAGTGTAGAGACACTGACTCCGGGGAAGTGCAGGAGGTCTCCACATCCCCATTCCCTATCGCAGGGCCACCATTGTTATTGTTACCCAGGTTTTCCCTTATTGTTTAAATTCGCCTTACTGGAGGCGGGGTTTCCAGATTTATGTGTTACGTGTATTACCTAAATTCGCCAGTTGGAGGCGGCGTATCCAGCTGCACGTATTATTATTTAAATTCGCCCAACTGGAGACGTATCCAGGGTCACGCGTGACATCTAAATCCGCCCTGCTGGAGGCACTGTGTCCAGCCGCGCGTGACCGTGACAGAATCACCAACCCTACATTTTTTTCTGGTGAGCCTTGGCCATGTGGAGACCTGTGAGCAATTGCCGCTGGGCCTCACTGAGGCGAGGACCTGCATGGTGTAGAAGCAGTTCCAGCAGCAGTAATCAGGGTCTGGGGACCTTCCCTCTGGCTCAACCAGAAAATCAAAATTGCGGCTCTGGCAAAGAAGCCTCCTAGAGTCGCTGCTGGGGAGCAGAACTTGTTCATACAGGTGGACGTACCCAGACAAGTGGGTGGAGTTGGTCCCCATGGTGCTGTCTGGGGTTCCATGAGGTGAAGGGGTGCGTCCCTGTAGTGAGCAGACTGGTGTTATAGTCCGCGGGTTTTACGCCAAATCTTCCATACCACCGAAGATGCCACCCCTCCTGGTCGTTCGGAGGAAGGCGACCAGGGAGTGTATTTTTCCTCTATATCCCGGGCCCCTTCCTCTCCAGTGTGAGCAGCAGGTGTGCTGCGGGAGAGTAGGGGCATGTCTCAACCCTCGCCATTAGCCAACCCTGGAAGGAGCAGACCTCGTGGTGTAAAGGGTTGGAGGGTGGTGTTCACGTGGTGAATAGCGGGGGTGTGAGTGTGATGACACAGGGGGACGCCTCTGTTGTTGATCCCAGAATGAGTTCACCGAATTATAACACGAATGTGTGGCAATAAACGTTCAGGTCCGGACCTGTGTGTGAACGAGCATGTATGGGTGGCCACCAAAAAACATCCTGTGGAAGTGTGTTGCGGAGTCTTACCAGCTCATACCGAACATGCACATACATAACTCGTTCCCCTTTGGAGATGAGAGGTGCTTCCAGAACATACTTTGCCAATACCAGCGGTGCGTTTGTTATAAACCTGAATTTCAGGTAGTTGCAGGGGTGAACCCTGGATCTGGGCGTCCCCGCTGTAGGTGGTGCCCTGATGATGAGTGGTCTTGAGGGTCCAGAGGCCCCTCATTAAGGGGAGGGTACTGTCATGATCCAGGTTGGATCTGACAGATTAAATGCACAAAGTAACCTTTTTTTTTTCCTTTGGCTGTGTGCCAAAGGTTATTTTCCCCCCCGGTGGCCATTAGGATTATTGCACTGTGGTGTCTTTTGTTCTAAATTTGCCCCCCAGTGGTGGTGAGCGTCATTGCACTTGGTTACTTTAGTTTGTGTACGCAATTATGTAACAGGTGTGATTGCTCTATAAGAGTGTCAGGTGTGTCAATCACAGTTGGTGATTAGTCCTCAGTTACTTGCAAGCCTGGGTGAAGGATGGAGCTGAAAGAGAGTCCCGGGCAGCTCAGTGAGAGTCCTGGAGTGGCAGCTATGGTGTCTGCGAGGAGGGCTGGCATGGTTTGGTGGAGTTGCAGCTATGGTGTCAGCAAGGAGTTCTTGCATGGCTTGGTAGAGTGGCAGCTATGGTGTAGAGCTGCACTCATGATGCTGGATTCGGTTGCTGGAAAGCTGGACTCATGCTGGACTCTGTTTTCTGGACAGCTGCATGCGGGTGGTGGTCTCTGTTTGCTCCAAGGCTGCACTATGGTGTTGGAGGAAAAGATGCACGCAGGTGGTGGTTTGTTGCTGGGAGCGTAAGCAACAGAGCAAAGCTAAGTGGTGTTCCCCTGTTTTGTCTCTTTAGTGCAGTGGTGGGATTAGTTTCCGCACTGTCCACTTCACTAGTGAGGGTTTAGGTGGAGGGCGAGCTAGGGTTTAAAGGTATCCTGAGCGGCGCCCGGTGCAGAACCGGCCTAGGGAACGCTAGGAGTGTAGAGACACTGACTCAGGGGAGTGCAGGAGGTCTCCACATCCCCATTCCCTATCGCAGGGCCACCATTGTTATTGTTACCCAGGTTTTCCATTATTGTTTAAATTCGCCTTACTGGAGGCGGGGTTTCCAGATTTATGTGTTACGTGTATTACCTAAATTCGCCTGTTGGGAGGCGGCGTATCCTGCTGCACGTATTATTATTATTTAAATTCGCCCAACTGGAGGCGGTGTATCCAGGGTCACACGTGACATCTAAATCCGCCCTGCTGGAGGCGCTGTGTCCAGCCACGCGTGACCATGACAGTGAGAAGGGGGCTCTAGGTTGTGATATAATAGACCTTGTGACCTTTTAAAGGGCGTTGTAAGAACATCTTGAGTCACTAGTGTAGAGTCTGAAACATTCCATAACTAAAAATATCAAAACGGATTCAACCTTTGTACAGATTTGTTTAGGATAATAGAATGGTCATGATGTACAGGTATTGATGGAAAGATTTCTATAGAAAGAAAAAAAAATAATAATTGTGTATTAGAATATTCCATATGCAAAAATGCTCATGAGTATTTCCGCAGCCTGTCATACCCCATCTTATAAAGGCACATCCAGCTTTCCAAAATAAAAATGGGTTGTTCAACAGTTATTTAACACACAAACCAGTAGAGAATTCGGGATAAAAATAGTTGTAGTTCAAAGTCCTTCACACCTCATTTCCCCTCATTTCCATAGTACGCTGATGCATTTTTAAAATTTTAGCCATGCTTCAAATTGTTCATGTAACAGTGAGAGCACAATGGCAGGAGAAGAGGATTATTACAGAAAGCGTTAAATACCATATAGAACACTAGAACATATTGTCCCACTTTTCCTTGATGAAATACAGTATTCAGGTGAGACTGTACTTAGCTTCACCTTTTCTCCACTTGAATACGATAGCAAATATCTTCTCTATTTGCGCAACAAATCACATTGAAATGTTTTTCAGGCTCTTAGAAAATGGATGTTAAAAGCTACATGAAAGGAAAAAAATGCCCTTGCTGAACACAGTGTCATTCAGGCTCATTCATTGTATAGTGATGGGTAAGGAGTAAAATTTTGAGCTGCAAAAGGGTTTATCTTAGATTGTAAGAAACCAGACACCTCTACACTTCAAAATGAAGATACTTGTAAGAACCTGAAAACTCCTTCAAATACTACACTCGGAATCAGCTATACATAGCATCATTTTCGAGCTATAGGTTTAATCATACAGTACAAGTCAGCACAAAATGATAGATTCTGCATATCTACAACAGTGAAGCTGTGTTTTCAATGTGACATTTTCATCTATTGAAATCCTCAATCACAGTGTTCATATGTAAGTCCTTGTTCACATCCTTTGTATATTGTGAAAGGCTCCTAGAATATACATTAACCCCTTTACCCCCATGTTAATGACCAGGTCAAATTTCACAATTCTGACCACTGTCCCTTTATGAGGTAATAACTCTGGAATGCTTCCATGGATCCTGGTGATTCTGATATTGTTTTCTTGTGACATATTGTACTTCGTGATAGTGGTAAAACTTCTTTGATATGACTTGCGTTTATTTGTGAAAAACACGGAAATTTGGCAAAAATTTTGAAAATTTCGCAATTTTCCAACTTTGAATTTTCATGCCCTTAAATCACAGAGATATGTCACACAAAATACCGGTACTTAAGTAACATTTCCCACATGTTTACTTTACATCAGCACAATTTTGGAACCAAAATTATTTTTTATTAGGAAGTTATAAGGGCTAAAAGTTGACCAGCGATTTCTCATTTTTACGACAAAATTTACAAAACCATTTTTTTTTTGGGGGGGGGGGGGCGGCATTATCACATTTGAAGTCACTTTGAGGGGTCTATATGATAGAAAATACCCAAAAGTGAAACTGCACCCCTCAAGGTGCTCAAAACCACATTCAAGAAGTTTATTAACCCTTCAAGTGCTTCAATTTTTTGAATGTTAAAGGGAATCTGTCACCCCTTTTTTTCAAATATGAGCTGCCGGCACCGACATCAGGGGCTTATCTACAGCATTCTGTAATGCTGGTGATAAGCCCCCGATGTAACCTGAAAGATAAGAAAAAAGAGTTAGATTATACTCACCCCCGCGTCTGGGCTGATGGGTGTCGCCCTCGGGTCCAGCACCTCCCATCTTCATACGATGCTGTCCCCTCTTCATTCCTTCCTGTCGTTGCTCCTGCGCAGGCGCACTGCTCTTCCCTGATGATAGCAGAGCAGAGTCCTGCAGTGCACAGGCGCTGGGAGAGGTCCGGCGCCTGCGCTCTGCCCTCAAGCCGTGACGGGCAGGAATGAAGAGGATGTCATCGCTGCAAGATGGGAGGCTCCAGACCCGAACCAGACCGCCCCTGGGTGAGTATAATATATCTCCTTTTTCTTCTCTTTCAAGGTACATTGGGGGCTTATCTATAGCATTACAGAATGCTGTAGATAAGCCCCTGATGGCGGTGTCGGCAGCTCATATTCGAAAAAAGGGGTGACAGATTCCCTTAAAAAAATTAACATTTAACTTTTCACAAAAAAATTTACTTCAGATCCAATTTGTTTTATATTAACAAGGGTAACAGGAGAAATTGGACCTCAAAAGTTGTTGTACAATTTGTCCTGAATACGATGATACCCCATATATGCAGGTAAACCACTGTTTCGGCGCATGGCAGAGCTCAAAGGGAAGGAACGCCGTTTGACTTTTCAATGCAAAATTGGCTAAGATGAAATCAGACGCCATGTCGCGTTTGGCGAGCCCCTGATGTGCCTTAACAGTGGAAACCCCCCACAAGTGACACCATTTTGGAAAGTAGACCCCCCTAAGGAACTTATCTAGATATGTGGTGAGCACTTTGAACCCCCAAGTGCTTCACAGAAGTTTATAATGTAGAGCCGTAAAAACAAATCAATATTTTTCACAAAAATGATATTTTTGCCCCCAATTTTTTATTTTACCATGGGTAACAGGAGAACTTGGACCCCAAAAGTTGTTGTGCAATTTGTCCTGAGTATGCCGATACCCTACATGTGGTGGTAAACTACTGTTGGGGCGCATGGCAGAGCTTTTTAGTCAAGGAGCGCCGTTTGACTTTTCAATGCAAAATTGGCTGGAATTGAGATAAGATGCCATGTCTCGTTTGGCGATCCCCTGATGTGCCTAAACAGTGGAAACCCCCCCAATTCTAACTCCATCCCAAACCCTAACACACGCCTAACCCTATTCCCAACCCTAACCCTAATCTCAACCCTAACTGTAATCCTAACTTTAGCCCCAACCCTAACCCTAACTGTAGCCCTCACCCTAGCCCCAACCCTAACGGGAAAATGGAAATAAATACTTTTTTATTTTATTATTTTTACCTAACTAAGGGGGTAATAAAGGTGGGTTTGATTTACTATTTATAATGGGTTTTTATGTTTGGCAGCTGTCACACACTATAAGACGCTTTTTATTGCCAAAAATAGTTTTTGCATCACCACATTTTTGGAGCTATAATTTTTCCATATTTTGGCTCGCAGAGTCATGTGAAGTCTTTTTTTTTTGCAGGACGAGTTGAGGTTTTTATTGGTACCATTTTCGAGCACAGGGATTTGATGCAATGGTCCTTCATCCACACATTGATTGACCTAGCTGTGTGGCATGGTGCATTGTCCTACTGGAAAAAACAGTGTTCAGAGTTGGGCAACACTGTCTGAGCAGAAGGAATCAACTGTTTTTCCAGGATAACCTTGTATGCGGCTTGATTCATACGTCCTTCGAAAAAGATTAACCTGCCCAATTCCAACCTTGCTGAAGCATCCCCAGATCATCACCAATTCTCCACCATATTTCACAGTGGGTGCAAGACACTGTGGCTTGTACGCCTCTCCAGGTCTCTGTTTAACCATTAGATGACCAGGTGTAAGGCAAAGCTGAAAATTATACTCATCAGAGAAGATTGTTACTCCAGTCCTCTATGGTCCAATCTTTATGGTCTTCAGCAAATTTCAGCCTGGCTCTCCTTTGCTTCTCATTGATGAAAGGCTTTTTTTCTACCTTTACATGACTTGAGCCCTGCGTCTAGGAGCCTGTTACAAACTGTTCTTGCCATGCACTTTACCCCAGCTGCCATTTGCCATCCCTTTTGCAGGTCACTATTTGAAGAGGATTTTGAACACTTTTATACTTTCCTTTGTTAAAAAAGATTTGGTTCAGGTGATCACCTAATGAGAAGCACATTGAGTAGAATGAGGTGCACTCTGGTTGGAATTCAACTGACACAGAAACGCAATGGCTGTCAGACATGTAGAGAAGCTGAGTTTCATAAAACTGTGCAGTGGTCTCTTACTCTGGAAAAAATTTAGAGACCATCACATCAAAACCCTGTAAAGGGCAGCCCATTCTTGAGACCTGAACCCCATTGAAAACCTCTGGAATGTAATCAAGAGGATAATGGATAGTCACAAGCCATCAAACAAAGAAGAGCTGCTTAAATCTTTGAGCCAGAAGCAGTGTGAAAGACTGGTGGCAAGCATGCCAAGACACATGAAAGCTGTTTGTAATGGTTATTCCACAAACCATTGATTTCAGAACTCTTCCTGAGTTAAATCATTAGTATTGTTGTTTCTAAATGATTATGAACTTGTTTTCTTTGCATTATTTGAGGTCTGAAAGCACTTTTTTTTTTTTTTAATAATTTTGACCAATTTTTTTTTGTCAGAAAAAAAAAATACAAAATTTATTCTTTGGAAATTCAGAGACATGTTGTCGAAAGTTTATAAACTAAAAGAACAATTTACATTTTACTCCGAAATATACCTATAAGAGAAAAATCAGACAAACTAAACATTTGAAAGTGGTCTCTTTATTTTTGCCAGAGCTGTACACATACACACACACACACACACTTAATGTATATTTTTAAATATTGCAATAATATAATAAAATAAAGATAAGATAAATCAAGTTAAGGAGTATTAAAGGAAATTGCATAAGATCTTTTGAAAATTTTAAAAAAATTATATCTGAGTGATTTTTCTGAAACCTTTAAATGCAGGAAATGGGGAAATAACATGTTTTGGGCTTATTTCATTTTCTTTCCAGTACACCAGCCATCCTCAGATCAGTTACTAGCAGAAGATGAGGCTGTTAAAGGTCAGAGCTTACTCATGCATGCGAAAACCAATGTGCATTGCAGTTTAAGTAATGCGACAGAGGGATTTTGCATTCCAAGGTTTTATAAAATGCTGAATTAACTTCTAGGTGATGGAGTGACAAATCTTTAAGGTCATTACTAAACTGGAATGATTAGCACAAACATGCCAATTTTGATGCCCAAAAAGTGAATTTTTAGCTTAAACAAAAACTAGTGTTGTGTAAAAGATTAGCAACATTCCCTTACTGTAGGGTAGAGGGGAAAAATAGAAGACCTATACATAATAAATCTGCTCATATATAGGCAAAAGTGTATTAAAGATTCTGACATAAAGCAGCTCCTATCTCTCCATTTGTAGGAGAAATTTTAATATAAAAAAATTGCAATTTTCTATTTGTACCATGTACAACCAAGAGTGATAAAATTTAAACAGACACTGTCTCTAGACTCATGCTGAGCGAATTGCGGAGGTATGTATCAAAGTCTGGCTGCAATTGCAGCCCGGTAGGTTTTACTCGGAAATGCTGTGGCGTTTGACACTGACCCCACTCCAGTCGATTGACAAGTCTCTCCCACTCTCCCATGTGTGTGAATAGGGAGAGACCCATCAATCAACAGGAGCATCGTGGAGAGAAGCATGTCTGGGGCATCATTGGACTAGTCAGGTCTCTCACTTTGATCCACAGCCCAAACGCTTTTCTCTGAAATGCCAAAGCCTTTCAAAGTAAGCAATTGTGCAGCCTGGCTGATTTCTTTTTGCCTATAGCTCGATCAGCATTAATCTAATGACAAATTCCCTGTAAATAAAGCATTTGGCACAATTCAAACTAATGATAGACTCAAATAACATTGAATGCTGTCTATAAGGGCTCTTTCAGAGTGGTATCTGTATTTCTTTTGCTTTCACACTAGAGAGGAATACGGACGAGTGAGAGGCGTTAAAAAAAATGCATTGCACACGGACCAATAATTCTCTATGGGGCAGCTCCCATCAGCCATATTTTTCTTGCGTATATTTTACGGTCCGTGCCAATCGCAGCATGCTGCGATTTTCAGCGTACTACGGCCGTAGTACGCCAGTGCAAGTCTATGGGTGCGCTAAAAATACGCATTGCACACGGACCATACGTGTGACTTGCGAGAAATACGCACCAGGTGTCTTTTAGAAAAGCCGTCAATTCAGTGCGCTATACAGTAAAATCACTTTTAATAAAGAAACGAAAGAATAGATCTAGACACATAGAATAAATATATATATATATATATATATATATATATATATATATATATATTATGTCATTGAAACACATATGTATATATATATTTATATTTCACAGAGTTCTTCATAGCAGAATAGCCACTAATTCAATTGCCGGCTTCTGTCAAATCATTCCCCAACCCGACATGAATTGACACATGGTTTACATACAGTAAACCATTTCATTTCATGTTTTTTTTTTATATGTCCCTGACTAATAATTAGATGAGGGTTTGTGTGAAAAATTTGGGAGGTGTAGGTGTTAATTTAAGGGGTTAATTTGTTGTGGGCTCCCGCTGTAATTTGTCAACCAGAGAGGTAAAGCAGGTGAGTGAGGGCAGATTTTAATAGCCATTAGAGGGACCATTGTTTATGCCCCCCCCGGCTACAAAAATCTTCCCCCAGACACCCCAGAAATGGCGCATCCATAAGATGTGCCAATTCTGGCACTTATCCGCTCTATTCCTATTGCCCTGTAGCAGTGGCTAATGGGTTAATATAACAAAGGGTTAATGTCACCATTCGATCAATACTGATCACAGCAATTGGGAGGGGGTTCCTTTCCCTCACGATAGGCACCCCCTGCGATGTCATCTCGAGAGCCCCTACGATGTCATCTCGAGAGCCAGATCGTTGTCATAACTCGAAGTTGTCATGAAGATCTCTGTGCGTCTAAAAGGCGTTTTGTCAGTATAACACTGAGAAGTATAATGCATTCTACCAGCAGTGATCAGAGTACTAAAAGTTAAACATGGCATCCGCAATCTATTCCGGCCAAAATTGCACTCCAGAATTCAATTGGCGCTCCTTCCCTTCAGTGTGCACAAACAGTAGTTTACCACCAAACATTGGGTATCGGCATACTCAGGAGAAATCGCACAACAGATTTTGTGGATCAATTTCTCCTATTAGAATTTGGGGTTAACCCCTTCCCGACCTCTGACACAACGTATGCGTCATGAAAGTTGGTGCCAATCCGACCTATGACGCATATGCTGTGTCATGAGTTGATCGCCTTTGTGCGAGTCGGGTGACCGGGGTCAATGAAAGGTCACCCGCAGGTACAGGGGGCTTTGTACTTCACCCCAGGGGGGGTGGCTTAGCCCCCCCATGGCTACGATCGCTCTGATTGGTTGTTTCACTTACAACAGCCAATCAGAGCAATTGTAATATTTCACCAATGAAATTTGGTGAAATATTACAATCTAGCCATGGCCGATGCTGCAATACCATCGGTCATGGCTGGAGACCGCGATTTGACCCACCACCCACACTGACTTACGGGGTGATCTACCCCCACCACGACTGATGGTGGCGATCTGCTGTCGCCATCAGTATTTGCTCCCCCTCCCCTCCGCTCCCCCCTCCGGTAGCTCCTGAGTCCCGGTGTCCCTCCTCCATTCTGCATGGGCGCCGCCATCTTCCAAAATGGCGGCCGCATGCGCAGTGCCCCCGTTGAATCTACCGGCCGGCAGATTCATTCATTTATTCCAGGTACATTTTGATCATTGTGATAAACCCTATCACAGTGATAAAAATAAAAAAAGTAAAGAAACTCCCCGTTTATCACCCCCGTTGGTAGGGAGCAATAATGAAATAAAGAAAATATATGTATTTATATTTTTCCATTAGGGTTAGGGTTGGAATTAGGGTTAGGGTTAGATTTAGGGTTAGAGTTGGAATTAGGGTTAAGGTTAGGGGTGGGATGGGATTAGGGTTAGGCTTGTGGTTAGGGTTGGGATTAGAGTTAGGGGTGTGTTGGGGTTGTGGTTAGGGTTAGGGGTGTGTTGGGGTTAGGATTGTTTCCACTATTTAGGCATATCAGGGGGTCTCCAAATGCGACATGGCGCCACCATTGATTCCTGCCAATTTTGCGTTCAAAAAGTCAAACAGTGCTCCCTCCCTTCCGAGCCCCGACGTGTGCCCAGACAGTGGTTTACCCCAACATATGGGGTATTGGCGTACTCAGGAAAAATTGCACAACAACTCTTGGGGTCCAATTTCTCCTTTTAACCTTGTGAAAATAAAAAATTGCAGGCTAAAAAAATCGTTTTTTGAGGAAAAAAAGTTTTTTTTATTTTCACGGCTCTGCGTTATAAACTTCTGTGAAGCACTTGGGGTTTCAGAGTGCTCACCACATCTAGATAATTTCCTTAGTGGGTTTAGTTTCCAAAATTGGGTCACTTGTGGGGGAGCGCCAATGTTTAGGCACACATGGGCTCTCCATACGCGACATGGTGTCTGCTAACAATTGGAGCTAATTTTTCATTCAAAAAGTCAAATGGCGTTCCTTCCCTTCTGAGCCCTGCTGTGCATCCAAACAGTGGCTTATGACTACATGTGCGGTATCGTTCTACTCAGGAGAAACTGCCCAACAAATTTTATGATCCATTTTATCCTGTTGCCCATGTGAAAATGAAAAAATTGAGGCTAAAAGAAAAATTTTGTGAAATAAAAGTACTTTTAATTTTTACGGATCAATTTGTGAAGCACCTAGCGGATCAAAGTGCTCACTATGCATCTAGATAAGTTCCTTAGGAAGTCTAGTTTTCAAAATCAGGTCATTTGTGGGAGAGCTCCAAAGTTTAGGCACACAGGAGCTCTCCAAACACGTCATGGTGTCCTCTAACGATTGGAACTAATTTTCCATTCAGAAAGTCAAATGGCGCTCCTTCCCTTCCGAGTCTTGCCCTGTGCCCAAACAGTGGTTCCCCCCCACATATGGAATTTCAGTGTACTCAGGAGAAATTGGACAACAACTTTTGGTGTCCACTTTCTCCTTTTACCCTTAGAAAAATAAAAAAAGTTGCTAAAAGATCATTTTTGTGACTAATAGGTTAAATGTTCATTTTTTTCCTTCCATGTTGCTTCTTCTGTCCGGTCTTGGTCCGATGAGTGTTGCGGTCCGGCGCCTCCCAGCTTCTAACGGTGACGTCCTCTTCTTTGCTGCCTGTCGTGGCTCCGGCGCAGGCGCACTGCTCTGCCATGTTAATAAATTGGCTGGAATTGAGATCAGACGCCATGTCACGTTTGGAGAGCCCCTGATATGCTTAAAAAATGGAACCCCCTAATTCTAACTCCCAACGCACCCCTAACCCTAATCCCAACCCTAACCTTGAGGGCTCATACTCACTTGCGAGAAATACGGGCAAGTGCAATCCGATAAAAATCGGATTGCACTCGGACCAATGTTATTCAATAGTTGACATCTAATTTTTTTTTTCTCATCCGAAATCGGACTGAGAAAATAATCGCAGCATTCTGCGTATTGCTGCGATGCTCTTATGAGACTCGCCAATGCATATCATATCACACTGACAGCTCACAAAACATTGCATATATACACATGGAATACATACATATGTGTGTGTATGTATGTGTGTGTGTGTGTATATATATATATATATATATATATATATATATATAAATATTGTGGTGTAGTGACCACTGTGTCCACTAGGGGGCACTGTATGGATGTCCCAGGAGAGTGGACGGCAAGACCGTTATGTATCTCAAGGTGGGTGGCCTTGAGATGGAGATTTGTGTGTGTGTTAATCAGCAGTGATACTGCTGAGGTGCTGGTTCAATGTGTCAGGGACTAGTTACCTACAAACCCACCCAGGGGGTGTGTTTAATAACGCTATTGTAAAGTGTATATGTGTGTGTGAAGGACCTGTCATGAGGTCATAGTCATGTGACCCGGTGGGCGTGGCTATGTACCATATAATGTGGCCAGGGTAGGTCACATGGGGTGAATGCTTGGACCCGGTTGGTCCAGTGTGGAAGGTCCCGCTGAGATGGAGCTTCCTGCCTGACAGCGCATGTGGACGCTGTGAGTAATGGCTGCAAGTGCCTGAGAGTTCCCTGGAGGGAATGAATGTCTGCAGTATGGAGAAGCAGCCATGAGAGAACCCTGACGGGGTGAGATATAACTGTGAGGCTGCCTGCGAATTGGACATTGCTAACAGAGTGAAGCTCTGTCAAGGACGCTATGCCGTTTATATATTGCTGGTCATGGTTTATGATGTTTAATAAAACGCATGGACTATACTGGTTTATGGAAAACCTGTGCCGGATCTGATTTTGTGGCTGCCAAGCGAGTGGTCCCCTGCTTAAATGACAGCGCTACCTCACAATATATATGTGTGTGTGTATATATATATATATATATATATATATATATATATATATATATGTATATATATAATATAGTCCTCAAGATGAAAGCAGCACACCAAAAGAGTTCCAGTCAAAGTGTTATTTATTAGCCCATCTGGCTAGTTGTATGGGCAACTAGCCAGATGGGCTAATAAATAGCACTTTGACTGGAACTCTTTTGGTGTGCTGCTTTCATCTTGAGGACTATTTTTGAGGTTTGGTATATGCCTGGAAGGCTTGCACCTGTATTGTCTGTTCATTTTTTGTGCTGCTTTTTCCCTTTTTACACACACACACACACACACACACACACACACACACATTGCCTTGCGAAAGTATTCGGCTCCCTGGAACTTCTCAACCTTTTCCCACATATCATGCTTCAAACATAAAGATACCAAATGTAAATTTTTGGTGAAGAATCAACAAGTGGGACACAATTGTGAAGTTGAACGAAATGTATTGGTTATTTAAAATTTTTGTGGAAATTCAAAAACTGAAAAGTGAGGCGTGCAATATTATTCGGCCCCTTCACTTTCAGTGCAGCAAGCTCACTCCAGAAGTTTATTGTGTATCTCTGCATGATCCAATGTTGTCCTAAATGACTAATGATGATAAATATAATCCACCTGTGTAATCAAGTCTCCGCATAAATGCAGCTGCTCTGTGATAGACTCAGGGTATGTGCACACGTAAACGGTTTGTTAGAGTTTTGTCGCATTTTTACCAAATAAAAAGCTTAAAAGAAGCTTCCCATTCATTTTAATGAATTCCGCACTTTTTGTGCATATTGATGGGTTTTTTTTCCTGCGGGAAAAAGCACACCGCAGTAAAAAACGCAGCATGCTCATTAATTTCGCAGAAAATTCTGCATTTCTAGCTATTTTCTATGAGACTGGGGACGCTCCGGAAAAAAACGCATAAAAAACGGGCTTTTTTTGCACGAAAAAAGCGTGTGGTTTCTGGTAAAGAGTCCGGTTTTCAGTCAGGAATTTTCGTGTGCACATAGTCTCAGGGTTCTGTTTGATGCACAGAGAACATCATGAAGACCAAGGAACACAACAAGCAGGTCCATGATACTGTTGTGGAGAAGTTTAAAGCCGGATTTGGATGCAAAATGATTTCCAAAACGTTAAGGGTATGTGCACACGTAGTTTTTAGTCTCTGCGGATTTTGTAGAGAAAACCGCAGGAAATACGCAGGACAAAGTGCTGCGGTTTTTCTGCGGTTTATCTGCGGATTATCTGCGTTTTTTCTGCGGTTTTGCCCTGCGGTTTTACACCTCATAATGGATGAGGTGTAAAACCGCAGCGTTTCTGCACCAAACAATTGACATGCTGCGGATTGTAAACCGCAGCAAAACCGTGCGGAAAAAAACGCAGCATGTGCACAGCTTTTTTTTTATTTCCATAGGAAATAAAGGTACTGTACAACGCAGCAAAATCTGCTGCGTTTCTGCAGAGCCAAAAACGCTGCGGAAACGCAGCAGAATCCGCAGCGTGTGCACATACCCTAAACATCCCAAGGAGCACTGTGCAAGCGATCATATTGAAATGGAAGGAGTATCATACCACTGCAAATCTACCAACACCCCGGCCGTCCCTTTAAACTTTCTTCTCAAACAAGACGAAGACTGATCAGAGATGCAGCCAAGAGGCCCATGATCACTTTGGATGAACTGCAGAGATCTACAGCTGAGGTGGGACAGTCTGTCCATAGGACAACAATCAGTCGTACACTGCACAAATCTGGTCTTTATGGAAGAGTAGCAAGAAGAAAGCCATTTCTCAAAGATATCCATAAAAAGTGTTGTTTAAAGTTTGGAAGAAGGTGCTCTGGTCAGATGAAACCAAAATCGAACTTTTTGGCAACAATGCCAAACGATATGTTTGGCATAAAGGAAACAAAGCTCATCACCCTGAACACACCAAACATGGTGGTGGCAGCATCATGGTTTGGGCCTGCTTTTCTTCAGCAGGGACAGGGAAGATGGTTAAAATTGATGGGAAGATGGATGGAGCCAAATACAGGACCATTCTTGAAGAACCTGTTAGCGTCTGCAAAAGACCTGAGACTGGGATGGAGATTTGTCTTCCTACAAGACAATGATCCCAAACATAAAGCAAAATCTTCAATGGAATAGTTCACAAATAAACGTATCCAGGTATTAGAATGGCCAAGTCAAAGTCCAGACCTGAATTCATTTGAGAATCTGTGGAAAGAGCTGAAAACTGCTGTTCACAAACGATCTCCATCAAACCTCAATGAGCTCGAGCTGTTTGCCAAGGAAGAATGGGCAAGAATTTCAGTCTCTCGATGTACAAAACTGATAGAGACATACCCCAAGCGTCTTGCTGCTGTAATAACAGCAAAAGGCGGCGCAACAAAGTATTAAGTTAAAGGGGCCGATTAATATTGCACGCCCCACTTTTCAGTTTTTGAATTTCCACAAAAATTTAATTTAACCAATTTGGTATCTTTGTTTGAAGCCTGATATGTGGGAAAAGGTTGAAAAGTTCCAGGGGGCCGAATACTTTCGCAAGGCACTGTATATACACTGCTCAAAAAAAAGGGAACACTTAAACAACAGACTATAACTTCAAGTCAATCTATCTTCTGTGAAATCAAACTGTCCACTTAGGAAGCAACACTGACAATCAATTTCACATGCTGTTGTGCAAATGAATAGACAGCAGATGGAAATTATTGGCAATTATCAAGGCACCCTCAATAAAGGAGTGGCTCTGCAGGGGGACGACAGGCCACATCTCAGTACCAATGCTTTGTGGCTGATGTTTTGGTCACTTTGGAATGTTGGTTGTGCTTTCATACTCGTGGTAGCATGAGACGGACTTTGCAACCCACACAAGTGGCTCAAGTAGTGCAGCTCATCCAGGATGGCACATCAATGCGAGCTGTGGCAAGAAGGTTTGCTGTGTCTGTCAGCGTAGTGTCCAGATACTAGAGGCGCTACCAGGAGACAGGCCAGAACACCAGGAGATGTGGCGGGGGCCGTAGGAGTGTAACAACCCAGCAGCAGGACTGCTACCTCAGCCTTTGCGTAAAGCCCCCGTCTCACAGCGATCTCGCTAGCAAGATCGCTACTGAGTCACAAGTTTTGTAACGCAACAGCGATCTCACCAGCGATATCGCTGTGTGTGACACTAACCAGCGACCGGCCCCCCTGCCGGTTATCGCTGATTGTCCTGGAATAGCCAAGACATTTTTTTGATCGCTGGTCTCCCGCTGGCCAGCACGCATCGCTGCGTGTGACAGGCGGGAGACCAGCGATCATCGCGCTGGTAACTAAGGTAAACGCAGGGTTTCTAAGCAGCGTGCGGTGCTTAGAAACCCTCTGTGTACCTTAGTTACCAGCGCGCTGATGCAGGGAGCTGGTAACCAAGGTACACATCAGGTTTCTAAGTAACGCGCGCTGCTTAGAAACCCGATGTGTACCTTAGTTACCAGCTCCCTGCATCAGCACGCTGGTAACTAACGTACACACCGACGCCGCGCGCTCGGCGTCGTTGGTGCTGATCGCTGATGATGCTGCCTGTTTGACAGCTCACCAGCAATCATGTAGCGACACACCAGCGATCCTGACAAGTTGATATCGTTGTCGGGATCGCTGGTGAGTCGCTATGGGTGACGGGGCCCTAAGGATGAACAGGAGGAGCACTGCCAGAGCCCTGTAAAATGACATCCAGCAGGCCACAAATGTGCATGTGTCTGCTAAACGGTTAGAAGCCGACTCCATGAGGATGATCTGAGTGCCTGACGTCCGCAGATGGGGTTTGTGCTTACGATGGTGCTGATGATGCTGTATGGCGGCTCGTTTTTTGCAGGACAAGCTGATGTGTTCAGCGGTACCATGTTTATTTATATCCGTCTTTTTGATCGCGTGTTATTCCATTTTTTGTTCGGCAGTATGATGATAAAGCATTTTTTTTGCCTTTTTTTCTTTTTAAGGGGTTCACTAAAGGGGTTAACTAGTCGGACAGTTTTATAGGGCGGGTCGTTACAGACGCGGCGATACTAAATGTGTACTTTAATTTTTTTTTTATTTACATAAAGAAATGTATTTTTTTGCAACAATTTTTATTTTTTTCCTGTATTTAGGAATTTCTTAAAAATATTTTTACACATGTTAATTTTTTTTTAACTCAGCAGGCACTGACAAGCCACCTCCCTGCAGGACCCGGAAGGACCCCATGGCCATCTTGGATCAGGGGGCCTGCAGGGAGGAGGCCGTCGGAACAACGCAATCACATTACGTTGTTCTGTGGTTCTTGGGGAAGCACGCACGGAGCCCCCTCCCTGCGCGATACTTTTCTACGCCACCGGAACACTATAATCATGTTTGATTGCAGCGTACCGGGTGTTAAAGTGTTGGGAGCCATCCATGACCGCTCCTGGCACTTAGTGCCGGTTGTCAGCTGTGATAATCAGATGACACCCGGCCGCGGAACAGCCGCGCTCCCCCTGTGAGCGTGGCTGATTGCGTATGACATATTATTCCGTCCACGGGCATTAAGTCCCAGATCACATGGACGGAATAGTACGTCATATGGCAGAAAGTGGTTAAAAATGTCAAGCCAACATTCAAATGCCCCCTTTAGATTATGTATTTGTGGCTTCCACCACCATTTGCCAATAAAACGCATTTAAAATGAATAACCTTTTTATTAAGAAAGTAAACCTTACATAGATATATTTTAAAGGAAACCTTTCGCTTGATGCATGCTTCCCAAACCATGGGCAGCATGAATTAGAGCTTGGCTGCATGATTGTAGCCAGGTATATTTTTCTCTGAAATGCTGCAGTGTTTAAGAAAATATAGTTAGAAAATCTGATAAAGTCTGCTCCCAGCCCCACTCCAGGTGATTGACAGATCTCTGTGAAGCACTAGTGAGAAGCCAGTCAGGGGTAGAGCTGACTAGTGTCCTACTTGGCTATGTTCCCCTGCTGGATCGTCTAACTATATTTTCTGTGAAATACTATATACTTGGCTGCAGTTGATCAGCCAGCCTCTGACTCTTGCTGCCGGTGGTTTGGTAGCATGAATCAAGTGCCAGTTTCCCTTTAGCACTGTTTTTAGACTTTGTGAAAGAATACAGGAGGAATATTCCTTTTGTTTCACTGTGTAAGACGGAGTTTAAAGTTGTTATTGTTAGAGAAATTTCTTTTGTCTGTGGATATGGTTTAAAAAGTACATTGGCCACCAGTCTTGTATTTCTGGAGTTTTTTTATACAGTAGCATTAGTTGAAAAACTAATTAAAGTGGCTATGTTACCAGAAAAACACCACCACATGTAATCTTGTGATTTTCACACTTGCCATTGCATATTTTGGACTCTTCTTCCTTTCCTCTTGGGCCCTTTTCAGCACGACTCGTAACACCCCTTATACTGTACACTAATGATCATATAGGATCCACCATTCACAATAGGTAATGATACTGCTCCCCCTACCTTCACTACTACCTTGACTAACAATCAGTAGATGCTTCAGTACAAATAATCGGGTCTTAGTCAATCTATTACCGCTAATATATATGTTGATTTCCTTATAGAAAATAAATTGATTAAAAAATGGCCCCTGTGGCCTTTGTGAAAATTGTAATATTTCTAGCTTTTATTTTTAATAAACATTGTGATGTATAAAAAAATTACATTTAACACAAAATCTGCTTTAAACAATAGGTTATTTCCTGATGACACATTCCTGTTAACTTACCACTGTATGGTTAAAGAGGTTGTCCAGTCTTAAGGGGGTTTTACACATAGCGCTATCGCTAGCAATATCGCTAAAGCATCACCGTTTTGGTGACGTAGCAGCGATATCGCTATGTGTGATACTTACCTCCGACCGGCTCCCCCCGCTGCCTGTCGTTGATCGCGCAGCTCCATTTCTCGTCGGGCACTTCCTGTGGCGCCGACGAGCAACGTGTGGAGGCGGGCGGGAGGACGTCATGATCGCCGCGTCTGAAAGGTAAGTATTGTCCGCTGTATCGCTGCTGCATTGCTGTGAGATCTGCCTGTGTGGAAGCTCACTAGCGACCATTTAGCGATGCACCAGCGATTCTGACCGGGTTGTCTCGTGGTCGGGATCGCTGCTGCATCGCTAAATGTAAAAGGGCCTTTAAACTACAAGTTTGCAGTCACTCTGTGATGTCAGACTTGTGAATCTTCACATCGCACACACTTCACACGATGAGGATTCTCAGGAGCCTGAGCCAGGTAAGCGATATGCATGCTCTCGGCCACATTAGATTAGATCAACACAGCCTTACTCAATCCAAGTCTATTGAGCTAGGCCAGAAATGGTCTACTTAGAATTTGTCAGTGAGTATGCATGTCGCATACTTGTGCTCACATGACCACTGGCACCAGAGAATCATCACAGCATGCAGTGTGCCCAATTTGAGGATTCACAAATCTGCAGTCACATAGTGACTGCAGACTTGTCGTTTAAGACTGGACAACCCCTTTAAAGGAAATCTGTCAGCATGTTTTTGCTATGTAATGTGAGCGCAACATAATGTAGGAGCAGAGACCCTGATTGCAGCGATGTGTCACTTAGGGTTGTGTTTTGGTTTCAATACAATCCGCATTTTATCAGCAGGTTATCATTACAGGACAACTTGGCATGTGCAGGGTAGTCCAATCAGACACCCGGCACTGATTAACAGAGCCCTGTCAATATACAATGTACACAGAAAGCTGTGGTGTGGGGGGTGTTACACAGCTCAACAACTGAGCTCTGCTACATCTACATCTTAACTGCTGCACTCCGTAAACTGGATTCAAGGAGGTCTATGTCAGAAAGCAAAAACCTGCTGTAAGATTTTCTTTAAATGGTTATTCCCATCTCCAAGATCCTATCCCAATATGTAGTAGGTATAATAATAATATTAGCAATTACCTCCAATTAGAAATGTAGAATAGTTTTCTGATTCTCTATGTCTCTTTACTCATGTTTGGGTATTGAAGAACCTTGGGTATCCATGGTTACGACCGCTACTAACTGTCACTATATCAGTAGTCGTAACCATGGACACTTAAGGGCCTGCATATAAGAAAAAAAGACATGGCGAATCAGAAAAACTATACTACGTTTCTAATTGGAGTTAATTTTTAATATTATTATTACACCTACTACATATTGGGATAGGATTTTGGAGATGGGAATACCCCTTTAAAGCATTCTGCCCAGTCAACCACAACTCCTGTGATGGGCCTATCTTTACACAAGTCTAATGACGCACAGTAGTTGTGGTCATGCCCTGAGAGGACTAATTTTGTAAACCTTGCTAAACTCACATTAATGAATATTTTGTTATATTTGTCCCTTGCAGCTGTTGATTATAGTGCTCTTTATGGAATTTTCTGACAAAGTCTAACAAAGGTTGTTGGTTTGGTAATGGCTTCTAAATATTGTCTTGTGAATGAGTTGGTAGAACTGGGCAGTCTTGACCACAGATCCAGTGACTTACAACATTGCTTAGATTTAATTTTCTATGTGATTTTACTAGCGATATAGCATAAAATGATCGCGTTATGCTATAGCAATAACGCAGCCCATCAACGCTATGTGTTTAACGGGCTGCTGTAACGCAGTATGAACCTGGCCTAAGGAAGGAGTTTTGGTCTGCTAAGTGAAAATGCTTGATTGCGACAAAGAAATTGGATGTTACTGGAGCATTGATTGTCCCTGGGTAAAGTGATTAGACCAACTATAATTGGGAAATTGTTTCCTGTGTTCTCTTGAAAGCTGGTCAGGCGACATCTTCTTTCCCTGATCGGTAGTACAATATATGAAATCCACAATCTGCATCCACTTAGCTCTTTGAGTGTTTTGGTGTTATTGATTTAAGTCTCTGCGGAGGAGTATCTTTTGCCATGCCCTCATGTACCTGTTGAGTGTTTGCCTTTTTGCTTTGGCTCATGTACACCAAAGATAATCTGATTTGTGGAAATGCTTATCTATGCTTATCTATGCTTGGAACATCAGCTAATTAAAATTGCACGAGGCAGTGTCTCACCATTCTAATGCTAGTTTCACACTAGCGTTTTTTTGCGCTGCGTTAGGCGCGCACATGAAATGCATGTGAAAAGCGCATACAAACGCTTGTAAATGCTGCGTTTTTTTGTAGCATTATTGTGCGCATAACAACAAAAAATCGCAGCGTTTTTATGCGTAATAAACTAGAGAAAATACCCTTGGAAAATTCTTGCAACACACTCAAGCAATGGGAAAGCAGTGGGCGTGTCTTATGTAAATTCTTTATGTAGCCCCTTTTTACAGCTGAATTCTTCACATTTGCTTGAATTTGACTTGAGAAACATGGATCTGCGCTGGAAGAGCTTTTACTTTGACTTGGATCTGGACATGAGAATGGCTCAGGCTTATGCCGTTGCTTGCCATGAACAGAGGAAGAGAGAGAGGCATCGAAGACGGCAGCGGCGGCGTATGTGGATACATCCCATTATTGAACTCCGGGAGAGCCGTGGAGCGTACCACACCCTCTACAGCGAGCTCCAGGCAAACCCGGAGATATTTACGGATTATACCCGGATGACCCAAGAAACCTTTCATTATTTGCTTGGTCGGGTAAAAGAAGTCATCCGGAGACAGGACACGCAGCTCCTGTGTGCGATTACTCCTGAGGAACGGCTCCTGGTCACATTAAGGTACGTAGTTTTCATAAACCAATGGCTGCTGATTTTTCTTTGTTGTGACATGTACTCTTCCAAATCTTGCAGAATTACAGTTCTGCCATGTTGTTAACTAATAAAAGCTGCGGTAATTTTTTCATGGCATGTATTGAACCAAAGGCTGCAGAATTTTTTTGGGGGGGGTTTTTAATTAAACGTGTGTAAAAAAAATTTTGTATACACAGATATTAATTATTGTTTTCTTTGTGTTACAGATTCCTGGCTACTGGAGAGACCCTCTCGTCACTGCAGTTTCAGTACCCGATTGGAATCTCCACGTTGTCTGGAATTGTAGCGGACACCTGCCGGGCTCTCTGGAACGTTCTTTGTCCCGAATTCATGCCCATGCCCACTGCAGCAAAGTGGTTGGAAATCACCGAAAGATTCTGGACTGTATGCAATTTCCCAAACTGTTTAGGAGCGGTGGATGGGAAACACATCCGGATTATCAAGCCCAAAAGAACTGGCTCTGAGTTCTATAACTACGAAAAGTACTTTTCTACTGTACTGATGGCCATTGCGGATGCAGACTGTAAGTTTATTGCAGTGGACATTGGGGCATTTGGCCGTGGGAATGACTCCCAGGCTTTTAAGACATCAGACATGGGCAGGAGGTTGTATGGCAACAACTTCGATTTCCCCATGCCACGTCCTCTTCCCAACACCGAAGGTCCGCCACAGACATTTGTAATGGTTAAACTGGAAACAGTGGATGAGGTGGTCAAGGCCTGTGTTGTTCTACATAATTTTGTAATTTCTCAAGAGCGCCTGAACTTTGATCTTGATGATGTTGCTCCTAATCCTTTGCCAGAATTTACACAGCACCCTCTCAGGTCATCCGTTGAAGTTGGCCAAATGAGGGACCGATTTGCGGCCTACTTCAACTCAGATGTAGGACGGGTGGAATGGCAAGAGCAAATGGTGTAAAAAATTTTTATTGCATGTTGTTGGTATGTTAATAAAAAAAAACTGTTTTGATACCTGTACTGAGTGCATTCTCTGTTTTTACACTCCCAATACCATTAGCAAGTAGCCAGGTGTATCAGTGAATTTCTGATGCTGTGTTTTGTGCATCATGAATTCACTAATACTCCTGAGTAGGTAACTCTCTACATTCGTGTAATATTGCACAGACTGGATACAGCAAGGTTCCCCAACTCCACTCCTCAAGGTCCACCAACAGATCATGTTGTAATGAAATTAAAAGAGGATTCCATACAACATGATCTGTTGGTGGCCCATGAGGACTGAAGTTGGGGAACCGTGCGATGTTACAAGAATGTATAGATTGCTGTGGAAAAGACAAGTCATGTAGATTTGTTGCGTTGACAACACATATCTCCAAGACTGACACAAGAAACGTCAATAATGGAGATATCTGGTGGCAAAAACGCTAAGTGTACGGCGCAGTGTGTGTACGGCGCAGTGTGTGTAGTTGGCGATAGACACAGTAACCAATCCAGATTTTGTGAAAGCACAAGTGCACATTTATTTTGTAACAAAAAAAATATATATATATTTTTATTAGGAATGATGTTTGGGGGAAGTTTGGGATACTTTGGGTGTGTGGAGAGACTAGGAACGACTGGAGGTTGAGGAAGGGGTTCTAGGAGAAGGGGCGACAAAAGTACTGGGGGAAGGGAGCTCTGGAATGGGCAAGGAGGCATGTTGAGAGACATTAGGAGGAGAGGGTGGATGGACGAACAAATTTTTTTTTCTTTTTCTTTGGCGCAGGAATATCCTGCCCGGACCGACTGGCAGCCTGTGAACGCCTTACTTTTGTTGACCGCCTGGTGATGGTGGACTGTGGCGTTGCCCTGTAAAAAAGGGAATGTGGATCCCCACTTTGCTGCTCTGTGGTGGCGGTGCTGCTGGAAGTGGCAGTGGCGGTGCTCCTAGAAGGGGAGAAAGTTGGGTCGGTGCTCTGAGCAGGAGGCTGCCTGTCTGGGATCTCAGCCAAAGTTCTTTGCGGACTCCGAGGAGGAGAATTGGTGGCGGTTATCTTTCGATGAGGAGTGGTGGTGGTGCTCCTTTGATGAGGAGTGGTGGTGGTGCTCCTTAGATGAGGAGTGCTGCCGATGCTCCTTAGATGAGGAGTGCTGGCGGTGCTCTGTTGCTGAGGAGTGCTGGCGGTGCTCTGTTGCTGAGGAGTGCTGGCGGTGCGCTGTTGCTGATGAGTGCTGGCGGTGCGCTGTTGCTGATGAGTGCTGGCGGTGCGCTGTTGCTGATGAGTGCTGGCGGTGCGCTGTTGCTGAGGAGTGCTGGCGGTGCGCTGTTGCTGAGGAGTGCTGGCGGTGCTCTGTTGCTGAGGAGTGCTGGCGGTGCTCTGTTGCTGAGGAGTGCTGGCGGTGCTCTGTTGCTGAGGAGTGCTGGCGGTGCTCTGTTGCTGAGGAGTGCTGGCGGTGCTCTGTTGCTGAGGAGTGCTGGCGGTGCTCTGTTGCTGAGGAGTGCTGGCGGTGCTCTGTTGCTGTGGAGTGCTGACGGTGCTCTGTTGCTGTGGAGTGCTGGCGGTGCTCTGTTGCTGAGGAGTGCTGGCGGTGCTCTGTTGCTGAGGAGTGCTGGCGGTGCTCTGTTGCTGAGGAGTGCTGGCGGTGCTCTGTTGCTGTGGAGTGCTGGCGGTGCTCTGTTGCTGTGGAGTGCTGACGGTGCTCTGTTGCTGTGGAGTGCTGGCGGTGCTCTGTTGCTGAGGAGTGCTGGCGGTGCTCTGTTGCTGAGGAGTGCTGGCGGTGCTCTGTTGCTGAGGAGTGCTGGCGGTGCTCTGTTGCTGAGGAGTGCTGGCGGTGCTCTGTTGCTGTGGAGTGCTGGCGGTGCTCTGTTGCTGTGGAGTGCTGACGGTGCTCTGTTGCTGTGGAGTGCTGGCGGTGCTCTGTTGCTGAGGAGTGCTGGCGGTGCTCTGTTGCTGAGGAGTGCTGGCGGTGCTCTGTTGCTGAGGAGTGCTGGCGGTGCTCTGTTGCTGAGGAGCGCTGGCGGTGCTCTGTTGCTGAGGAGCGCTGGCGGTGCTCTGTTGCTGAGGAGCGCTGGCGGTGCTCTGTACCTGAGGAGTGCTGGCGGTGCTCCTTTGGTGTTGACTGATGTCAGTGGCCCAAGCAGGTTCTGTGGTGGTTTGGCTCCAAGCTGGTGGTGTTTTGGCGGTGGAGGTGCTCCATACAGGAGCAGCGCTTGACATAGTGGTGGTGGCGGAGGAGTGTCCAGCAGCACTCAGACTTGGGTTGGTGTAGTGGTGTCCGGCTTCACTGGGAATGCAGGTGGCCGTGCAGTGGTATGCAGCAGAAGTCGGTAGTGTGGTAAAGCGAGTCAGCGATGGAACTGTTGGAAATGACACCACTGACTGCTGAATATACCGATTCTGCTGCATAGCCTGCAAGTAAGCAGTGTTGCAGGCCTGTAACACACTCAGCTGTTGCTTAGGACTAAGGTGTTCCGCCATGCCCTGTTCATTTTTACTGAAAAAATGGTGGGCTGGTCTGTTGAGGTCGGCCTCCAGACGGTCAAGGCCCTGGTCAACAGAGTGGAAGCGGTGTTCCATGTG
Source organism: Dendrobates tinctorius (assembly GCF_039654945.1). NCBI lineage: Eukaryota > Metazoa > Chordata > Amphibia > Anura > Dendrobatidae > Dendrobates > Dendrobates tinctorius. Next base: position 10,421,634 of record NW_027361730.1, on the reverse strand, counting down.
GTTAAAACCACGTTCCATCAGGGAAAAACCACTTTCCATTCTGGTGGACAGCGCCTTGAGGCTGCCCTTAAAAGCCTCGCTCAAGAGCATGAACTCGGGCATGACAGGCCTGTCCGAGGCCCTCTGCCACTGGCGGGTAGTGCCCGCATAACCAGTGACCGAGATCTGGGACAGGGGAACACCTGATGGACCAGCTTCCTGGTCACCAGCTGTCTGTGTTGCTAACCTGCAAGATGCTTCCTGGCTGTCGGATGGCTGGGACGGGTCCGAGGTCGATCGATGAAGAACCGCTCCCGGGACAGGTTGCAGGGTGCTGCTCCAAGTGCTGTGGAAAGAAAGGGAAAACATTAGTATCGTGTATTTACAAGAAGCATCACCTGTTGAATTGAAAAGCACATAGTAATAACAAAACAAAACAAAAAAAACTTACGCTCTGCTGGCAAGGACCGGTCTCAGGAAAGCCAACTCTCGATAGTAGCGGTACTTTCTTCTGCGCCTTGCCGCTGAACCACTCTGAACCTGTCCCTCAGCACGAACATCAGTGTTGAAGTGGTCCTTCATCAAGCGCCAACGTGTGCGTATTTTGTTCACTGTTGGGAAAAAAAAATTATAAAATGATCTTAAGGCAACTTAATTATCAGCACACACAACAGATTGAACTTTTCACTACAATATATCTTGCCAAAAAAGCACCAGCACCATGAGGACCATCAATCAATGCGGCAGTTGAAGACCAAAATCAATCACAGTGTGCCACATGGCATTGGTGTTTTTAATGCAAGAATATATCTTGCCAAAAAAAACACCAGCACCATCAGGACCATAAATCAATGCAGCAATTGAAGACCAAAATCAATCACAGTGTGCCACATGGCATTGGTGTTTTTAATGCAAGAATATATCTTGCCAAAAAAATACCAGCACCATCAGGACCATAAATCAATGCAGCAGTTGAAGACCAAGATCAATCACAGTGTGCCACATGGCATTGGTGTTAAAATTTTAATGCAAGAATATATCTTGCCAAAAAAATACCAGCACCATCAGGACCATAAATCAATGCAGCAGTTGAAGACTAAAATCAATCACAGTGTGCCACATGGCATTGGTGTTTTTAAGGCAAGAATATATCTTGCCAAAAAAACACCAGCACCATCAGGACCATAAATCAATGCAGCAGTTGAAGACCAAAATCAATCACAGTGTGCCACATGGCATTGGTGTTTTTAAGGCAAGAATATATCTTGCCAAAAAAACACCAGCACCATCAGGACCATAAATCAATGCAGCAGTTGAAGGTCAAAATCAATCAGTGTGCCACATGGCATTGGTGTTTTTAAGGCAAGAATATATCTTGCCAAAAAAAACACCAGCACCATCAGGACCATCAATCAATGCAGCAGTTGAAGACTAAAATCAATCACAGTGTGCCACATGGCATTGGTGTTTTTAAGGCAAGAATATATCTTGCCAAAAAAACACCAGCACCATCAGGACCATAAATCAATGCAGCAGTTGAAGACCAAAATCAATCACAGTGTGCCACATGGCATTGGTGTTTTTAAGGCAAGAATATATCTTGCCAAAAAAACACCAGCACCATCAGGACCATAAATCAATGCAGCAGTTGAAGGTCAAAATCAATCAGTGTGCCACATGGCATTGGTGTTTTTAATGCAAGAATATATCTTGCCAAAAAAACACCAGCACCATCAGGACAAAAAAAATCAATGCAGTATCACAGAGCATCTTTATACTTACTGAACGCCCTTTTGGAAGCTGCAGAGGCACTGTCCCAGCCATCCATAATCGCTGCGGCCACCTCATTCCAGAGCTGCCGGGTCACCACTGTGTCTTTGTACTGCTGGTCACGGCTGTCCCACAACGGGATACGCTTCTCAACGAGGCGGATCAGGTGCTCGTTGTCGATGTAGACTTCTTCGTCATCCCGTTGTGGAACCTAGAAAAAAAGAAATATATTAGAATGTTTGTAATTTTGGAGAATGAAAAAGATAGAAAAAGAAACAGAGAAGAAGCAAGATAAAAGATGAAAATAAAGACAGAAAAAAAAAAAGGCACATTATATACTCACATTGCGTCTCCTCGCCACGACTTGACTACGCTGCTCCCGCTCAGACCACTCCCGCACTCCATCTTCACTGCCTGTGTCCGATGTCTGTAAAGAAATAAAAAATTAAATCACATTTCTAGAGGCAGCTATACTTACCCAAAGGCAGCAAGATTCTCACCTCACGATCAGCTTGGGCCAGTTCTTTCCGAGATGGCGAATAGACCGATCCAGAAGAAGACATGCTGAAATAAAAACAAATTAAACATTAGTACATTATAAAATTGTACAGGACACACAGACATTATGTTGAAGAATACTCACATTTTGGCTCCTGAAGCTTAAATCCACACTTGGAAGGCTCTTCTGGGCTTTTGTCTGCTCTCTGCAAGGCTGTCTGTAGAGTAATTGTCTAACCCTGAAGACACCTTCATTTATCTACACTCCTCCCAAATAATGTTGCTTGTTTAGGGGGAGTTTTAGACAAGTGTCTAGACATTATTTACTCAAAGCGCGTGCGCGCTCAAGGCACTGACGTGCGTGGTGCCAAGCGCTCGTCAGCGATCACATAGACTGTAATGCTATTTTTGGGCGCACACGTGCACGCGCGTTTTTTTAAGTATGTAGGCGGAACAAAAAATGCAACATGTAGCGTTCGGCGCGTCTGGGCGCACACCTGTAAAATGCGCAGCGCGCGCTAAACGCTGATGAGCGCGTACAATCGCAAGACCCTGCGATTGCCATGTTAAAGATAGGGGAACATTGCGCGTGCGCCCGATAGCGCACGATGTGCTGCACGATAAAACGCTAGTGTGAAACCAGCCTTAAACTTATAAATTACATGTCTACTATCAGACTTACTGTTGGGTCTGTTGCTGACTCGTTTGAGCTTTCGACATTTTTTTCCAGGATGCCTCTGTATAGAATAGATGGTTACATTCCATACAGTAAAAAGCGGTGTTCTGCCATATACTGGTATGACAAAGGTTAAAAAGACTTGCTTATTAATCTCTGATTGCATGGGGGCTCATGAGCCAGGAGCTTTTACATGTAACCAGTACATGAGGATAACTTGACCTGTAACGCAGAGTAAAAGAAGCCAAAAGTTATTTCCATTTATACTTTATCATTGTTTATCTGGTATCAGATTGCTAAGAATGCACAGATTGGGACTGTTCACATCACATTAGAGACTTATATATTGAGCGTTTTGCTTTACTTAAGGCCCATGTACACATTAGATGGCTGCTTTAGTCAATAATTAGGCCATTAATTATCTGTGCCATCTTTCCCATGCACAGTAGTGCTGGTTCTGCTGAGCTATACTGTTTTCTCTATGAGAAAGCCACTGACAGAAATCTGTGCTGATGGTTTATTTACATGAGAAAAAGGTGTCGACAGTCCCAAATTGGACATGCTTAATCAACATACCCCCTCAACTAGTTAGTTGGCGCCCCTATACACATGAATGTCAGCCGAACTTCTTGGCAGGTACAGCTGACATTAGTCTAATATATTTTGGGGACTCTATACCTACAATGGAAAGATCTGATGTGAGTCACTGTATAGGCATATAAGTGACCCTTGTCTCCCATATACTTCCATGTTATAAAAAAACCCACTGTGGTTTTTATCTTTCTCGATACTTGAGTAAAAGAAAACAATAAAAAAAAAACTAGTATTCGACTTTCTCTTCTGAGCCCAATGGAGACTGAAGGAACGCTCTTTTGGTCTCTTAAGAGGTGAGTGAAGCCCCATGGATTTTTAATATGTATCCTGTGTGTTTTTTTCTGGTATATATGTCAAACCTACTTGTCTAGCATGATATCTGAAAGTCAGAAGATTCCATTTTTTCCTTCCCTGAATTAAGTGTCTTTAGAGGTGGTATCTAATATAATACACATTGATTAGTTAAATTGTCAGTTCCTAAAATTGTGTTCTTTTATTTAATTGTAAGAAACTGCCTCTAATTACTCACGTTAGTCAATTAAGCCAATCACTCTGTCTTTCAGCCAACAAGGTGAAGCATGGTGGAATAAGCAATTAATCTGATTACTTTTAAGATGTAAACTGTGCATGTAGCGCAACGCTACATCCCCACGATCAGGAATATCAATGCTTTGGACTCGGCATATTTTCGCTGCGTCAAAACGCTGCGCTCTTAATGCCGCTCTTGTTTGTCAGTGCATGCAGATTTACTGCATGCAATGACATTAAATTGGTCAAAATCCGCGTCTCCGCTACAGATGCGTAGCATGCATGCAGCGGCATGTTAACCTGCACCGCGGGTGAGATTATGCAGTGGTAAATACACGCAGTGCTCATGAGGCGTCTGTAAATTCCATCCACTTTGCTTCTAATGTAGAACACAGCGTTTTGGACGCAGCACAAATGCGTTGCATCCAAAACGCTGCTATTCCTGATTGTGGGCACATTACCTAAAAATGCTTTCTAGAGACCGTATTCCCTGCCGTGTCTCCACTCCAGATTCCTTTATTTTTTTTCTCTAGTTCTGGTGTTTTCATATGCATTTACATGCATTATTCCTATAGAAAGAATGCTTTGGAAAAAAGAGTCACCATGCAAAACAGTTGTAAAACTTGCTGATGTTAAAATGCAGCAAAAAAAAAAAAAAAACAACCCCAAAATTGATTTCTTAAAACCTTTAACAGTGCTGCTATTGTAATACCTGGCAGCATGTTCTCTGAATCTGTGTAAATGATGCCACTGGAACAAATTGCAAGTGACACTAGCAAAAGCTATGATGTGAATCTCCACAGATCATATTCAGGATTATGGCAGAGGCAATTTGCTGCACAGCTTTTTTTTTTTCTTTTAAAGGAGTTGTATGGTGACAAGTTCTTGTGCTTTTGTCTAAATGTTAAAATGCAACCGGTTCCTGATCCTCGCTTTATAGTTCTGGAAGGCCGACTTCTGGTTTCATGATGACATGGGAAGGGAGCTTCTTCCCCCTTTCTTCACTTTTTTATGATGGGTGCAAGCATGTAAGTAACTGAGGTGGAGGAATCTACTAGGTTTTTAGGGCTGTTATTACATAGGTGGTATATGTAAATAAATGTCATAATAAAGATGCTTTTATCTAGGTTAAGACGGGAACATTTAAGCCCCCGTTACACATAGCGATATCGCTAGCAATATCGCTGTAACGTCACCGATTTTGTGACGTTATAGCGATATTGCTATCGATATCACTATGTGTGATACTTACCTCTGACTGGCTCCCCCGCTGATTATCGCTGATCGTGCGAGAACGGCTTGGACCGTTTCTCGTTGTCAGATTCCTGTGGTGCCGACGCGTGGACGCGGGCGGGAGGACGTCAGGATCGCCGCGTCTGGCAGACAAGTAGCGACCCCCGACCCCTGCGATGTCGCTGGTGAGATCTGCCTGTGTGGCAGCTCACTAGCGACCACTTAGCAATTCACCAGCGATCCATATCGTTGTCGGGATCGCTGGTGCATTGCTAAGTGTAACGGTACCATATGAATGATAAGATGCAAATCATGTGAACACAGTAAAACATCCAATTTTGGAGCTGGGGCAGGGAGTCTGCTGATAATCATGGTGATTAAAATATGGGGCCTGTGATTGTTCAGTTAAAGTAGTTTGGTTTTCTTTAATTGGCCTGTGCAAATGTTATTCTAAAAAGTATGCTTTAATTAACCTCTTTAATAAATCTATTAAAGTAATATGCCATTTTCACGATCAGTTCTTAAGAGATGTCTAATTGAATCAAGAAATAATATTTTGGCTTCCACCCTTGGGATAAGTTACAGATCAAACTTTGTTGATCTTATTAACAATTAGTGTGTATTATTTGACACTCCCCTTACCCTGGTGTGCTAGTTCCTGCATCTCCACATAAAATAAAAGATCCGGTTTTTTCTGTAGCTTTGGAGTCTACTTTAAAAACAAGTAAAAAATGGACAAATGAGTCCTGGAAGTGATGGGACTCCAAGCTGACACCATCGAGTCTGGGATTGGAGAGAAAAAAGGATTTGCACAAGACTATATCCACAGATCTGTGGTTTATTGTCTGAGATGTTTAGAACAACCTCCCAAAAGTGTTCCTTCAAAATCTGTGCTAGTGCACCAAGAAGACTTTGTTGTTTTTGAAGGCAAAGGGTGGTCACACCAAGTATTTATTTGATTTTAGATTTTTATTTTGTTCATTCACTTTCTGTTTATCAATCAACAAAATGTAAACTACTCTCCTCAGCAATAAAATTGATACACCGTAAAGGAAAAGTCATGAAATTATGGAAGTCACAGGATCCATAGACCCGTTAGTGATACTCAAATGATGAAAAAGGTGGAAAGTTTTTCAAAACATCTCAATTTAGCCAATATACATTGAGAGACACAGACAGCTGAGAAATATTCTGCTATTCTGGATGCACTTGGGCACGTAAATTATCAAGATCTACTGCTAACAGATCCATTTTGCAATTTCCAACCAATATCCCAGATGAGGTCAATAAGACAAATCTGGTGATGCTGCGGGTCATTGTAGCACGTTTAAGCCTCACAGGCTGCACACAGTAGCACAAGCAACATGTAAGGTGTAAATGTCGAAAGAGCTTGCTTTCATAAGCACTGACTGACAATATCCATCTATGAAGAGGGGGAATAACCCTTTAAAGGGGTTGTCTAGTCTAAATTGATAAGCCTGCAGACACTGTGTGACTGGGCACTGGGGGGGGGGATTCATAAGTCTGCAGTCAAACACTGTGACTGCAGACTTACTAATTTAGGCTGGACAATCCCTTTAAGGATACAGTCATATTTAGTCAGAAAGCAGAGGATTTTCTTCTGTATATTCACTTGTGGGAAAATCTGCATTTTACAGCTTTACTACATTGCATAAGACTATAAAAAAAATTGCTCATTTTGCAAAAAATATCTGTAGCTTAAAATACCAAAAGCTGTTGATATTTTTGTCCATAGCATGTCAAGTTATGCTACAGATGTTTTTGAAAATTTTACTCTTTGCGCATAAAATATATCTTTCCCTTTTAGTCATGTCATATCCACAGCTGTAAGTACAGCTGCAGAAGGTGTACAGTAAACTTTTTTTTGAGAACTTTGCCTAAAAATATAAAAAAATGTATGCAGTAGAGTGTAATAAAAAATTGCACCTTTTGACTTCTGCAAACTACAAAACGGCAGGGTTTGCACTCTTCTGATGGATCTGCTAAGCTGATTTATGACCTGAAATTTGATGTGTTTCTAAATCCCCTGTAGGGTCGGTGGTGGGGTGCCGAGCTGGGGGGGGGTGGTCCTACTTTTGTACCGCGCAGAGATGATGACAGAGACACGATGAGGCAGATTCTGGGTGCAACCGGTCCAAGTTTATTTCATTACTTGCCGTCCGCCTGACGGCCTCCGCAGCACACCGCACGTTTCTTCACTTATCGGCCCTCCGTTTCCAGAGCCGTTTACACACCGTACTTCTACAATAGGGACGTACATATGCGTACTGTCCCTCCTTCACTTGTTCGACGCTCCTGACAGGTCCGCCACTGTGGCCGCCCTAGGCCCAATAACCAACAGCGCTTTCACTGGTCAGTCGTCGTGTCAAATACGGTATATGGCACTCACTGCCTCGTCTCTTCTGCGGTATCTTTCTGTCAGGACCACCCCCTGACGTTTCCTCTCCTCAGTCCCCTTGGTCGGATTCTCCTCAGGGCACACAGACTGGCGAAGTCCTCCTGTCACCTGGGCTCCCCCTGGGGACTGGAACCTTCTGGAACCCTCCCTCAGAATTTATAACTTCCCCGGTTCCTTGAAACTGTCACTAACTGTCACCACGCCCCCCATGACCAACGGTTTCTAAAGCCCTAAGCTGCTGTAAAGTCCTTTACTCACTCTCCACCCTGCCATCTAATGGTCATCCCAAGGTACTGCACGTCCACTACACTTTTCTAGTTGTTTCCCCACTGTAATCACTGACTCCTACCTACACTGTGCAAACCTATCTTTCTTCACTCTGACTAGTCCGTCCGTCCGTCAGGTCACCTTCCCTACACCCCTTAGAACAGGGGTGGGCAGTTAATTTTGCCAAGGGGCCACATGAGAAACTGGCACTGTTTTGGAGGGCCAAACCAATCGGCTCAACTTAAGAGGCAGTCCGAAACCAAAGGTGAATTTCATATTAAATGTGTATCCAGTGTAATAATCTAATCTTGTTTTCTAATATACTTAAATGAAAGAAAAATTCTCTAACGTACCCTCTACATTCTGACTTCTTGTCTTTTTTTTTTTTTTAAATGTCCCATGACATTTTGTTTGAGATTCACCAGTGCATGCTGGGATACTCGAATTAGCCATCATCAGGGGGCAGAAGCTGCGGTCGCTGTCGCATTCTCTGTGCCCTCTCTGAAATTAGGCGCCATCAGTGATGTCTGTTTTAGAGGCTCGGCTGGTCCTGCTCACCTGATAATGCGTTGTACGTAAATTCTGATGCATACTCAGTATTGTCAACTGTATAGCATCCATTTTTAGACATCAGAAGTGAATAAAATTTAAAAGAAGAAATAGTGTCCTGTGTTAGTAATGGAAAGGTATTCAAAAAATCGGATGCTATATGATTGATTCATATGGCATCCAATTTTCTTATTTTTGCACACCCATAGACTTCAACAGGTGGAGCATTGGAAAAAAGTTATTTGCCCACCTCTATTCCACATGCAGAGATCCACATCACATATGGGGCAGGAGCTGACAGGCAGGGGGTGGGAATAATTATTGCAGTTTATGGAGTGGATGTGATAAGCCGCAGATCACAGGGGGAGCACTATGGGGGGACTTAACCCTTACCTCCCTCTTTGTTCCCAGCTTGTACTGTTGTATGTCCTGTGCAGGACAGGTAATGGTTAACTCTCACATACAGAGGTGAGGAGGCAGCAGAGTACATGTTGGGACAGAAGAGCAGTTTGGGGAGCACATGGGATATCCCATCTGCAGGCTGCATATAGTATAGGTGAAGGGGCACTTCACTGCTGAACCCCATATTCAGTAGGAATACTCAGCCCAAGTGTGCTATCTCCTGGCAGATGACATGAAGATCCAGGGAGATTTAGTGGCTACTAACTAACTTCCTGACCACAATCTGCAGTCCCACAACTTTCATTCCACAGTGTGAAAGGAAGCAACGCAGGTGCTCTGACCTCCTCAGCCTAGCAGACACATTATGCTGCCTCCCTGGTTGTATCTGGGCTCCTCTTAGAAGCTACTTGCTCATTATCTGTAGCAGATGGGTGTTGTAGTCCCAGCTTCGCACCTCCTGTCCTGACCGCTCCGCCGCCTGCACAGGTTTCACCAGCTCTGCAAGCCAGGAACTGAGCAGCCCCGCATCCACCAATGAGAAGACGGGGCGGGACTACAATCGCTTCTGAGAAAGGTCAGAATCATAAGGCTATGTATCCACGTATGCAGAAAATTCCTGACTAAAAACCGGACTCCTTTCCCAGGAAAAATGCGTTTTTTATGCACATGATGCAGAAAAAAACGCATCATGTGCACAAAAATTGCAGAATGCATTATAAGAGTGGGATGCTTAATGTATGCATTTTTTAAGCATTTTTGCATGGAAAAAACGCTGAAAAAAACGCTTATGTGGGCACACAGCCTAAATCAGTCCCTCTCCGGGCCTCTGGCTGTGAGTGTCAGCGGGCTGCACAGAAACACTCGGGGCTGGATGGGACCCGGGACGCAGTTTGCCCTGGCCTGCCTTAGAAGATCCTTTAGGAGAAAAGAGACAATGATTACAATCACTGCAGTCGTTCTGCCTCACTGATGGCCCATTCTGCACTGCCATGTATTGTGATGCATAGAGGCTGGACAAGCCAAACACAAACAGTTTGATGTTCCAGTTGCCCACATTTTTAGCTGAATTAAGTAAAATGCCCCCCAACGTCCATTTTCAGTGCAGCATGTTTTTCCCTCCAAGATGTCTTGCTTCTTAATTTTGCAGGGTGCAGTTGTGCCTCATCTGCTTTATGATTTAATAGTCCATGTACGGTAAACGTAACCAGGCAGCGAATATCTGGTCATTCCTAACTTGTATGAAGCCTTGAATGTATTTTTCTTCAAGCGTCGTTACTTTATCTTGCTGTGTGCAATGATCATAAAATGATTGGTTAGAGAAAATGAGGTCACTATAATGTGCCATCTAATGATCAGCGGCATTCAGCAGTCTTATGATCTATGCAGAGTCGACATTAATATGTCCTCTAGAGTTTATTGAAAATGAGCTGGGCTTGGCTTGTTTTACTGACTTCCAGCACTGTTGTGTTAGGTTTGGAGGTAAATTAAATTCTTCCAAGCATACTCTTTAGTTTGTTGTAATGGATAGCAGCTGTATTTTACATTGTTAGTCTCTGCAGTCATTCCTACTGTTGGACGCAGATATGAGTGACAAACTATATATGCTGCATAAGTTTACTTACTGTCAGCACATTTTACCTGTCTGAAAAATTGTCAGGAAAGCGAGTGAGACGCTGCTTCTATACATATGCCATCTTAAACGTCGAAGGAACCTTGTTAAAAGGCTCATTAGACAGAAGAGGGGTTCATACCACAAATTGTTAACAAATTTCAGAATACCGTAGTTCCATTTCATAGCTGGATGCCTTAAAATATTTAAGATAATTAAATTTAAGATACAAAGTAAAAAAAAAAAAACTTTCAACAATTAAGACTTGCGCTGTGAAGAAAGCTTTCAAATATAAATTAAGGATTATCCATTTTACTGCCATACAAATGAGACCATCTATAGAAGCTAAATTAGATGAGGCATTTAATCTCTTCTATAGACGCCATTGATGTCGTTTTCCACACACTTAATGCTAATCATTTTCTTTGCATACTAAGCAAGACACTTAATATGATCATAATAAAACAAATAATAAAACTGCTTTTGGGATTGACCAATGGTAATCTACTTATGTCAGTCAATTTGATTTTTAGGGTATTTTCCTATGCCAACATTTATTTTAATTTTAAACTGCTTAGCACGGAGCTTCGGCGTTTGTGATTCCTCATATTTTTACCACTGAAATTGCCTAGCAGATACTTTCATGACACTTTGGAATATGATCTTGCCATCTCTTGTATAAATTCAGTGTAATTAATATTTATTTCTTTCCAACCAATTTTTTTTGCCTTTACAGGGGTACTTCGGGGAGATAAAATAAATATTGCAATGGCCATGCTTTTATAAATAACATAAATAGTGCTGTTTGCAACCCTCACAGTAACTGCAATATAGAGTGATGCTGCAGCTGCTCCTCACTGCTCCCCCTCCCTTCTGGGACTTTACATCACAGGTCAGGGGTGTGGGCTATTTCTGACTTCTAGTAGCAGCCTGCCCTGTGATAATGTCTCCTTCACTGCAGGGCTACTAGCAGGGAGCAAACCATGCCTCCAGACTGCAGACAAGGAGAAGTTATCAGGGGGCCAGGTGCAAGCCACGCTCCCTGATCTTTGATATAACATCTCAGGAGGGAGCGTTTCAGCAGTGAGGAGCAACTCCAGTGTCAAAATGAATTTCAGCACTATTCATGTTAACTTTATAGTTTATGAAGTTATGACCATTAGAATAATGTTTTATCTCCCCAGAGTACCCCTTTGATTCCCATTATTAGAATCTCTTGCTTTAATATTTTTTATTGAAAGTGTAACTAACCTTTTATGTCCCTAAAACACAACCACTTCCTTATATGTACCGTATATACTCGAGTATAAGCCGACCCGAGTATAAGGCGAGGCACCTAATTTTGCCACGTAAAACCGGGTAAGCTTATTGACTTGAGTATAAGCTGGGTATGCATTGTCCCCTCAACTCTGTCCTGCTCTGTGTGGCTCCTCCCGTCCTTCTCTGTGTGGCTGCCCCTGTTGTTTGCATGGCTCCCCCCGTCCTTTCATTGTATGCATGGCTTGGCTGCCCCGTCCCATCCTTGTATGCATGGCTCGGCTCCCCCTGTCCTCCCCCGTCATACTCGCTCTCCTTGCACCATCGCTGCTCATACCTGCATCTCCATTGTCCCGGTGAGGCAGCTCTTCCCCTGTACTGAGTGGTCACGTGGTACTGCTCATTAAGGTAAGATATATGCACTCCACGCCTATGGGAGTGGAGACACGTGTATATTCATTAACTTAATGAGCGGTACCATGTGACCGCTCAGCACAGGAAGAGCTGCCGCTTCGGGACAACGGAGATGCAGGGATGGTCAGCGACGGCGCAAGGAGGGTGAGTATGATGTCACAGCTGCCAGCTCCTGCCGCCGCTCCCCTTCCCCGCTGGCTTTCTGGACAATGACTCTTGTATAACAAGCCAAGGGGGCGTTTTCAGCACAAAAAATGTGCTGAATATCCTTGGCTTATACACGAGTATATACGGTATATAGTTTTTTTTAATTTACTTTTTCAACTTTATGAAGGTCTTTCTCTGTATTACGAGTAATTTTCATTCCAACACGTATGCAAATTACTGTATAGTAGTCATGAGCTTGAGTTGTTTGGATGAATAGTCATGGTGCCCATAACCTGAACATACTCACTCTATCTCTAATGAGACGTACAGGCGCTTGGTGCGTCATTGCATGGCCAAACATTAAACTGCACCTTTCCACCTGGTTGTTTTCCCTCTATCTTTTGTTGCAAGATGGAAACCAAGCAGATGAGAAGGTGTAGTTAAGTGTTTGGCCACGCCATGATGCACCTAGCGTCTGTATTTGGATTAAATTGTCATTTTGTGCTGACAGGATCCATTTGAGAATCAATTTTGATTTTATTTATTTTTTCATAAATTAATAAAGCATGTGAAAATAAAAAATCTTTAGAATATAATTTATTAGCGAAATCTGCTTCTTCCTTCTCTTCAACTGACCATTCATTCTCAAGTGTGATTTCATAGGTAAAATCAGTCTTTAGTGAATACAAATGTTCCCATTACTAAGATAGCAAATGACAGTTGGTGCTCATAAAATTCTAAGGAGATTTCAGGACAAACTGGTTTCAGGAGAATTGAAGAGATGGTTTCAGCAGAATGTCTGCATCTGCCTCTTGCCCCTTCATCATTCTTCTGTCTTACCTCTACATAGAATTTTATGAGCACCAACTGTCATCTCTATCTCAATAATTCAGAGATTTGTCTGCATCCTCAATTCATGGGTATAATCTGTATTCAGCAAAGGATCAACCCAGAACGTGAAAGAAGCCAATATCTGATAACATATAAATTACAAAGTAGCTTTTTTGTGTGTGTACTATTGATTTAAGACATATAAATGAATATAATGGTTACTCTTGTAAATGAAATACAGTTGGAGAAATTTCTGTAAGAAATATGCTGAATGTGATTTTCCCTTTTAACCTGAGTGTGGTTAATTCCTATGGTCCTGCACTATTTGGCTACAGACTTATATGCACTACTATTTTATTTAAGACATTATCAGTAATTGGGTGCCTGAAATCACGGCCCCACAGATCTCTGCTTTGGCCCATAGGAGTGTGTCCGTACAATATGACAGTTGGATAAGGAGGTGGGCAGGTGAACTGAACTGCTTGGCCACACCAAAGGAGCGCCCGTGCTTGGTTTGAACAGTCGTTTTGTGCTGACAGACTCTCTCTTTAAACATTTCAGGTCCTGGTGATTTCAAACTCTAAAACTGTCTTTTTCTGTCAGTCCCCTTTCTCATATTTAGAATCTGTAGTATATTTTGAGAATGCAGCATCCTCAAGGTTTGGTGTTATTTCTGGTATTTTTCTCATGAGCTTCTATAGGAACTGAAAAACAATAGAAAACAATGCGTTACGAGGAAGTGAAAAACTATTTTATACTGCATTATTCTAGAACTGCTCTGAAAATGAAAATGGGTCTCTGTGGAATGGGACCTGGGTTTAGGGTGGGTTAGGGAATTGGAGTTGTTACCTTGTTTATGTCATATACTATGGAATTATTGTGTCATTTTTGTTATTTCAAAGGTGGAAAATTTGTATTTGTAGTTTTTCAATAAAAATGATTTGATTTAAAAAGTGAAAAAATCACTTCAAATATTTGTATTTTTGTTTTAAGTAAATACAGCAAGAAAAGTGTATGTATGTGAGGGGAGGCGTAAAGGTTGCCTTAGGCAGAATCAACAACCTTCAAGACAGCCCATTGGCTAGAGAGTCTGCAGTTTTCTGTAGACTCGCTGCCTTGTATAATGAAGGGTGCCAAGGTGATATATTCTAAAGGTCTCTAGGCGATTAAGTGTGCCTGAGCAAGTATTTGTTATCTGCTACTGACTCCAGCAATTTTCTTAATGCTTGTGTTATAATCTTAGAGCTGTTGGCGGTGTGAAGCGCTAGAGTGAATTGTCCCGGCCATCTGTCCTTGTTACTGCAAAAGTCGTGATGCAGACTCTAAAAACATCTGCATGGCAGAGATCCCTGGTAGGCAGACACTCTAGGAGGGGTTGAGAAGGAAGCAAAATTGGTCTCATTTAGTTAATGTGTTGCATTCAGCAATGCAGAAATCCGCAGCTGTCACATGAGAATGATCTAGGCAAACTCCTTACATCACCTTGTCTGGATCAGTGTTGCCCTTTCTATGTACTTTTCCGTAATGGGCTTGCTAGATTTGCATTCAGAAGATGGTTATCTGAGATAAATGACATTTATGATCAATTTGGCTAATCTGAAATGAAATCACTATTATAGTTAAGTAATAAACGAAATGGGTGAACATATTACTGTACGTGTTAGAAGCCAATTAGACCACTCCAGTAGCTGCCTGTTTTTTTAATAAAGCTGTATGCACGATGTCTAATCTAATGTGGATGTGCGCCCCAGGCTCCTTGATATTTTTGATGCTTCGTGCCACCCTAAAATCATAATGAGGAAAAGTTGCTTTCAGGACACAAAACCCTTTCTAGATGATCTGAAAACAGTCTATTTAAGATTTCCAATATATCTTAAACTGTATGGTAGAACCTGGAAACCAATTAAAATGGAGAAAACGGTTTTCCTTCTGAATCCCGCCATGCTGTTAATTTTCATTTTCCCTCTGTAAACCTACATCTTTGCACATTTTGGCTGTGCTGAAAGAGGCTTGCTATTGCCAAGAGTTTACAGGGAAGATTAAACATATTGTACGTAAATTGAAGTGGTGTGTTTCTAATTTAGCACTAATTGCTGGATGCGTCCTCATTAGTCAATCACTTATGATGGAGATTTGTATCTACTGTGAGAATATGAACCTGTTTTTGTATTAATATGGAATCTGCGGTTTGGTGGTCACTTCAGGAAGGCTACCGCTTGAAAGAGATGTACAGTAGTGTTCAAAATAATAGCAGTCCAATATGACTAACCAGATATCACTGTTTTTGGTATAAATTATATTATCACTTGTCAAACAATTTACCAGTTGGTGCAGTAGATTCTGAATAAACAACAGACTGAGCATTCATGATCTGCATGCTTTTGAGTCTGGGTATTAGAATAATTGATTGAAAGAGTGTGTTCATGATCTGCATGCTTTTGAGTCTGGGTATTAGAATAATTGATTGAAAGAGTGTGTTCAAAATAATAGCAGTGTGGAGTTCAATTAGTGAGGTCAATCATTCTGTGAAGAAACAGGTGTGAATCAGGCGGCTTTTATATAAGGGTGAAGCCTTGACATGTTGTACATGCATTTCTCCTTGAGAACCTGAGAAATGTACGTCATTCGAGACATTGTACAGGACAGCGTACTTTCATTAAAAAGTTGATTGGAGAGGGTAATACTTATAAAGAAGTGCAGACAGTGATAAGCTGTTCAGCCAAAATGATCTCCAATGCTTTAAAATGGAAAACCAAACCGGAAAGATGTGGAAGAAAACCGAAGACTACCATTCGAATGGATGGAAAGAATAACTAGAATGGCAAAGGCTCAGCTAATAATCAGCTCCAGGATGATCAAAGACAGGCACAAGTTACCTGTGAGGACTGTGACAGAAGACGCCTGTGTGAAGCTAATCTCTTACTAAGAAGTCCCCGCAAAGTCCTACTGTAAAAAAAAAAAAAGAAAAGCAAAACCATGTAATGAAGCGGATACAATTTGCCAAAGAACAAATCATCTTGCCTAAAGAGAAATGGAGAAGCATTTTGTGGACTGATGAAAGTAAAATTGTTCTTTTTGGGTCCAAGGGCTGCAACCAATTTGTTAGACGACCCCCAAACTATGATTTCAAGCCACAGTACACTCCGAAGACAGTAAAGCATGATGTTGCAAGCCTCATGATGTGGGCAGGTTTCTCTTACTATGGTGCCGGACCTATTTACCGCATATGAGGCATCATGGACCAGTTTGCATATATTAAAATACTTTAAGAGGTTATTTTTGGAGTTGAGCAAATTTTTCAAAATTCGGTTCCTTTTACGATTGGCGGCGAATATTGTTTTTGCAATATTCACTGAGCGTCATTGGAATCAAAGGGAGTAGAAATGAACCAATATGTTTGTAACTGTTCAAACAAATTCGGTACAAATAGGGTATCAATATGGCACGAATATGGCAAATTCAGATTCGGCGACCAATTCCGCACATATTCGCTCAACTCTAGTCCTTTTGCCTTACTCTGAAATGGAAATACCCTTGAAATGGGTGTTTCAACAAGACAACAACCCTAAACACACCAGTAAACAAGCAAAATCCCCGAACCTTAGTCCAATAGACAACTTGTGGGGTGACATAAAAAAATCAGTTTCTGAGAAAAAGCCATCAAATGCCACAAAATTGTGGGATGTAGTCCAAGCATCCTGGGCTGAAATAACAGTGACAGGTGCCAGAAGTTCGTTGACTCTATGCAACATAGATGTGAAGCAGTTCTAAGCTGTGGGTATACAACTAATTAAGTAGCGGGGACACGTGATCGCTCGGCCGCTGCAGCGAGGGAGCACAAGGACGATAAGTAGGATGTTTTTTTTTTTTTTTTATGCTTTCTTGAAGGGGGTCACACATACAAGGATAGTGATCGGGGTGCCATGCATACCATAATAGGGATGAGGAGCCATGTATTCAAGGTTAGGGATGAGGGTGCCATGCATACCAGGATAAGGATGAGGAATCATGCATACCAGGATAGTGATGAGGGTGCCATGCATACCAGGATGGGTATGAGGAACCATGCATACAAGGATGGAGATGAGCCATGCAAACCATTATAGGGATGTGATGGCCATGCATATAAGGATGGGGATGAGATGGCCATGCATACAAGAATGGGGATGAGATGGCCATTCATACAAGGATGGGGATGAGACAACCATGCTTACAAGGATGGGGATGAGACTGCCATGCATACAAGGATGGGGATGAGATGTCCATGCGTACAAAGATGGGGATGAGGAACCAAGCATACTAAGATAAGGATGAGGAGACCGTGCATACCAGAATGGGGATGAGGGGACTATGCATACTCAGCTTATACTCGAGTCAATAAGTTTTCCCGGTTTTTCGTGGCAAAATTGGGTGCCTCTGCTTATGCTCAGGTTGGCTTATACTCGAGTATATTCAGTATTTTCTGTAAAGTAGTTAAAATTTTACATTTCTCTTCATGTTTTGAATTCAAAAACAGTGTGCAGTGTTCCCAATGCATGGAAATAAAAACTACCGTATATGAAAACACCCACCTTGGCTTATACACAAGTCATTGCAGGGATGCACGAGGAGGGTGAGTAGGATGGGGTGTTTGAGCTATGCTGGGGAGTTGTGAGCTTTGGGGGGTTTGTGAGCCATGCATACAACAGGACATAGCAGGACAGGGCGGGGAGGAGGGGACAATGCATACCCGGCTTATACTCAAGTCAATAAGCTTACCCAGTTTTCTGTGGCAAAATTAGGTGCCTCGGCTTATACTCTGGTCGGCTTATACTCAAGTGTATATGGTAGTATAAAGATTTTGTGATTAACTCATGTTTTTGCGCACACTGCAATTATTTTGAACACTACTGTAAATGAATGATCATAAGTCTCAACTTGCAGGTATGACCAGATTTCTGTTGTGGTTTTCTGCTACAGGCTTGGGATGAGCTTGAAGAAAAGTTTTTATGTGCCGTAGTACTGAGATCCGTGTTCACGTATGTCAACTGTTATTTATATGGCTAGAGGGGTTAGCCCACAGATCTTGATGCACTAGAATTACTGCTCTTCAAATTTATCATCTGAAGCTGTTAAGGCTTTAGCCAACGGAGAAAAACTATTCTGTCAGACGTCTACTTTATTAGGCTGATATGATATTTATATTAATTACGTGTAAAATGAATATTCAGCTCTGAATGCCAATTCATAGTTCATGTTTTGATAAATCTGATCTTTGTAAGATTTTTCCCTTGAAGGGTTTCTCCAGGAATTATGAATAGAGAATAAAAAAATAATAAAAGGAAATATCATATATTCCTAAATGCTTTAAACAAGCACTCCCATCAAAGTTTTTATCTCAATATATTGTAATCATCAGATTATACAGCACTGTACTTCCAATTGCTCGTTTTGGCTTTTTAACCAGTCAATTATTTTCTTTTGCTTGCTATATGAAGAAACAAGTCTTTTGTCCCTGCATGAATCATTCCCCTTTTCAACTACTGACCCAACAGCTCTCTCCTCTCCCATACTAGGGACTTTTGCAGTGACTTATGACTCATGTAAGGAAAATAGGCTTTCTGTTTCTAGACCTAATGGGAAAGAGATGATTTAACTGGGTAGAAGGGCAAAATGAGCAATTGTAAGTACACAGTGCTATATAATATAATGACTGCAATATTTTAAGAGGGTAAACATTTTGCTGAAAGTGCTTCTTTGATTCGTAAATCAGGCAAGGGAGGTAACCACTATATAATTAAAATTGCCACTGTCTTGTTAAACAGAGAAACCAGTCATAGAAAGTTAATAGGACAGATGCCTGTGAGCATGGGCATAAAGAAGTAGAGATGAGCGAATATCTTTGGCTCCCTCCTTATTCGGCAAGCTATAGCGCTTACCGAAGAAGCTGCATCGGGAACCCGGATACCTGGAGCGCTCCCGATAGCCTCTCCATGCATGTGTTGTGACTGTCACACAGCCGCTACACATGCAGCGGCGGCACCGAACAGCTGATTATCAGGAACGCTCCTTGTACCCGGGTCCCCGATGCAGCCCTACAGCTTGCCGAATAAGGAGGGAGCTGAAGATATTTGCTTATGTCTAGTAAAGCTTCGCTTATTCCATTCATATTTAGGAAGATGTGCTCCCAGTGAATATTCTGATTTAATACTGGAAACTCTAGAATTTCTGAGGTAAGAGAACGCTACTCCCACTGCTGTCCACAGTCTTCCTGATCTAAGGCTGATAACTCTTACCCCATATGGTCATGCTATATCCATGACCACAGAAACCATTCAGTATTCTGGACATTAGAATTACTGCACCTTTAGGTTACACGTACATGTTGTTGGTTTGATGTAGATATTCTGTTGCGTATCTTCGGCATTTCTACTGTGTTTCCACATAAAAATTAACATATTACATGCGGATTTTGCGGCAATTTTTACCCTGTGCATTGCAACAATGAAGAACGCAATGAATTCCTCACAAATTGAAATGCAAAGGATTTTACAATCCGCACAGAAGATCAATTAATGTGCGGAAAATTTCTGCTACATGTAGATGAGAATTTTTTTGAAAAAAAATCTCATAAACGTCCCTCTGAAGTATTACACTGCAGATATTGTACATGCAACACCGCACTGAAAATGTGCAATGAATACGCACCATGTGCATTTTGTCTAATGCAATATAAAGAGATGTCTCTTGTGTCTAATTTTGTCTCATTAGTTATGTTTAATAAATGTGTCACAATATTTCCCTTTTACAGATTTGTCTTATTAGTAGACAGTATAAATTTGGGATACAGTCTTAAAAGGTGCGGGCAGTGGCTCAAGCCATTTGGCCATTTTTAGATTATAGGCTTAAGTTTACAACACCTATTAGCTGACTATGTGCCAGAAATGACATTTTTTTGCAATGTTACATATGAAACCACTCCTGATTCCAGTGAAGCCATGCCTTCTTTCCAGCAAAACTACACTCTTGTAGGACAAACCACAAACTTAACACACACTAATTAAAGTGCAAGACATGGAAGACCATTTTCACAAATTGCTCTAGAGCCCTGGTGTATTTACTATAGTACATTTCCTTGAATATGCTTATAATGGTTTTATATATCAATATATTTTTTGGCTAAAATCAAGATATCCAGTCTCCTGTATATATGTTTAATCATTTTATTGCAGGAAAACTTGACACCACTGTTGTAACATTTGCCAGTAGGCAACTTTTTGTGGGTATTAGTGATGTTTGTGTCTACTGGACCCAATGTTGTCTCTGCAGAGTAAGAGGCCAATGTGTACAGAATGCCTTATTGTAGCCTGAAATCCCCAAACACAGAACAGATAGAAGACAGATTGGATGTGCTGTGGACATATGGTTAACACCTTCCCACGTGGCAGAGAAGAAAGAGTTGCTTGGAGGGCAGTCACCCCTCCTCACTACCCCCTTTTTAATTTGTCAGGAGCTGTCAGTCACGCTCTGATGTGTGGACATCTAGGGCAACGTGTGTCCCTTAGGCAGCCTGTGTACACTTTGTCATAAGCTGCATTCCCGAGGTCTCCAGTGACCTCTGAAGATAAAATGATGCTAGATGTGCAGTGAATATTCTATCTTATACACTACATATGCCATTTCATGAGGCGATATAAGCCATTTGACTGCTTTCTATCATAACACTCATACATAACAATATGTATCTGTGTACTATTATCTGCCTAGACCCAATTTCATGCAGATGAATGAACCGAGCGGAAAGTATCAGTATTACAGAAGTCATATCGCGTCTACTGCAGAATCTGTTGTAGTCTAACAGATCATCTCGCACGTCTTATGAAGCTCCATTTATTCTACACTGTAGCTGCTGTGTTTCATGATTTCAGAAATGGCAATTTTTTTCTTCTGAATGAATGGATGTAGGAATGACCTAAGCTGTAGGTTTATTTTATACCTTTTTGGAGATTCCCCCCCCCCCTTGCTACTAAATATAAATTATATTTGCATGCTATGAAGCACTGCATGATTATGCAGTAATTATGGATTTTGGCAAGCGCCAATGGTCACTATTAACTGTAGCCTCTATTGGGTTAAAGTGCCGACATTAGACAATACCCCGATTCATCTTTTGGAGCGAGAGCAGAGCTCGAATCTCAGCTGAGCTACAACTGTTCACTGCTTGGATTCAACCTTTGTGCCCTGTCAATTCCCATTAAGTACATGTATGGCATGGTACCTTAATTATATACGTCATCGAAAATTTTCAATTAGTTAAAGATGTTTTCAATTATGCTGGAAAAAAATCGGAAGTTTCCATTATATCAGTTCTAACCATTTTTACAACCTAGTGCTTGCTTTCAGTAATAAATGACTGTTGCACATGTATTAGATCCTGTAGGTATTGCAGCTTACCGATAAAGGCCAGTCTACACCTGTTCTTGTGGCCTGAAATACGTCTGGGTGCTATCATTGCACTTGTAACAGCACTTTTTGGTTACTATTTCACAAGTGAATGTCCATCAGATTTTCTTCTGCCGATATGCCGATCAGCAGCCTGTGACTGAACATTTACTAGCGCTGCAGATTTGAAATACACAACATGTCAATATATGCTCTTTATAGCCACCCTTTTGTGATGCAAAGGACGACATGTGCAGAAGATGTACACTATTTATGCAACAAAATCTGCAGCTTAAGGCTACGTTCACACGTAGCGGAACTCTCGCGGAAATTACCGTGAGAATTCCGAATTCCATTCTGCCGGAAAATCGCATTTTAACTTCCCATGGAAAAACTAGCATTTTGCAAGCGTTATTAGCTTGCAGAATTGCTAGCGTTTTCCAAGCGATCTGTAGCATTGCTTGGAGAACTGATTGACAGGTTGGTCACACTTGTCAAACATAGTGTTTGACTAGTGAGACCAACTTTTTACTATTGAGGCTGCCTATGCGGCATCAGTAGTAAAAGATAGGATGTAAAAAATAATAATACTAAAAAAAAATATTGTTTTTACTCTCCGCCACGACAGCACCCACTTGGAGAGAGGGATCCGCCCATAGGAACAGGAAACCTACAGAGATAAAAGAGGGCGGCCCGCCTCTCCTCCTCAGTTGGTTTCCTGTTCCGATGGGAACCGCAGGATTCTCTACAAATCATACCTGGGCCAAGGAACCTCCTGTGCGGTATCTGCGGGAACGGCAGGGGGTTCCGGTCCGGAAGCAGCAACGGGGGAGTGCTGGAGTCTGGCTCCCTCCTCGTCTGAGGCAGCAGCAGCGCAATAAGAAACACCGGTATCGGGTGGGGCCGACCGGGCGTTTTCTGAGGATCCACACGCCACTGGGATTTTGGTAAAAACCGCATCATTAGCACAGCATTGCGGAATCCCACATGAATGCATGGGATGCTTATTTTTCGCGGCAAAGTCATGCTGTTAAAACCGCCGCGAAAACGCGAAAAAAACGCCACGTGTGAACATAGCCTAAGATTCTGAGAGAACGTACTCTTAACGGCATGTTCACACAATGTCTTTTTCAGGTGAACTCCACCTGTAAACTGGCTTGAAGAAAACGCTAGAAAAAACTGAAAAGAATGAACTTATGCTCAGCAATAAAACATGAGTTGCTGGGCATATGTTCATTTTTTTAAATTTCTTGTAACTGCTTTAGGCTTCCAAAGTCACAAAGCAGTTAGAAGTGACCTGACTATTCTTCTGGTGCCTTTTCCTTGTAAGTTAGTCACTATCAGGGCATACAATTAAAAATGCTGGTGGTGCCGCAAAAGGCGCAACTAAGAACATCAAGGAAAAACACTGCTTGCATTTTCCTGCAGCTTTTTTTGCTGGAAAAAGTCAGCGGACGTCTAAGGATATGTTTCCATGGTCAGTATTGGCAGCGCTGTGCTCACAGCACATGTCCGCTCCGTCCAAAGTGCTGCCGGCTTTTGTACGCGTGGTGATTACGCATGTGTTTATTGAACCATGCAAATCACCACATCCTAGATATTGTATAGGTGACTTTATGTTGCGGAGACGGAGCGTCTCTGCAAGATAAATAGACATGCTGCGGGTTGGAAAGATGCGCCGCATGTCCGGTTACGCAGGGAAGCTGTAACATCTTGCCGCGGCAGGTTGGATGCTGTCCAATCTGCAGCGTTTACTGACCGTGGAAACATACCCTAAGGCTATGTGCACACGTAGATTTTGGTCCTGCGGATTTTTCCGCTAGGATTTGTAAAAAGCCGCAGGTAAAATCTCAGGTCAAAAGACCTGCGGTTTACCTGCGGATTAGCCCCCTGCGGTTTTACACCTCTACAATGGACAAGGTGTGAAACCGCAGCGGAATCCGCACAAAGAATTGACATGCTGCGGATTTGAACCCACAGCAAATCCGCGCGGAAAAATCCGCAGCATGTGCACAGCGTTTTTAATTTTACCGTTGAAAACAATGGTACTGTACAGCGCAGCTAAATCTGCTGCAGACCCGCAGCTCCTGAAACACTGCGGATCCGCAGCAGAATCCGCACCGTGTGCACATAGCCTAAGGGTACAGTGGGGCAAAAAAGTATTTAGTCAGTCAGCAATAGTGCAAGTTCCACCACTTAAAAAGATGAGAGGCGTCTGTAATTTACATCATAGGTAGACCTCAACTATGGGAGACAAACTGAGAAAAAAAAATCCAGAAAATCACATTGTCTGTTTTTTTTTCATTTTATTTGCATATTATGGTGGAAAATAAGTATTTGGTCAGAAACAAAATTTCATCTCAATACTTTGTGATATATCCTTTGTTGGCAATGACAGAGGTCAAACGTTTTCTGTAAGTCTTCACAAGGTTGCCACACACTGTTGTTGGTATGTTGGCCCATTCCTCCATGCAGATCTCCTCTAGAGCAGTGATGTTTTTGGCTTTTCGCTTGGCAACACGGACTTTCAACTCCCTCCAAAGGTTTTCTATAGGGTTGAGATCTGGAGACTGGCTAGGCCACTCCAGGACCTTGAAATGCTTCTTACGAAGCAACTCCTTCGTTGCCCTGGCAGTGTGCTTTGGATCATAGTCATGTTGAAAGACCCAGCCACGTTTCATCTTCAATGCCCTTGCTGATGGAAGGAGGTTTGCACTCAAAATCTCACGATACATGGCCCCATTCATTCTTTCATGTACCCGGATCAGTCGTCCTGGCCCCTTTGCAGAGAAACAGACCCAAAGCATGATGTTTCCACCACCATGCTTTACAGTAGGTATGGTGTTTGATGGATGCAACTCAGTATTCTTTTTCCTCCAAACACGACAAGTTGTGTTTCTACCAAACAGTTCCAGTTTGGTTTCATCAGACCATAGGACATTCTCCCAAAACTCCTCTGGATCATCCAAATGCTCTCTAGCAAACTTCAGACGGGCCCGGACATGTACAGGCTTAAGCAGTGGGACACGTCTGGCACTGCAGGATCTGAGTCCATGGTGGCGTAGTGTGTTACTTATGGTAGGCCTTGTTACATTGGTCCCAGCTCTCTGCAGTTCATTCACTAGGTCCCCCCGCGTGGTTCTGGGATTTTTGCTCACCGTTCTTGTGATCATTCTGACCCCACGGGGTTGGATTTTGCGTGGAGCACCAGATCGAGGGAGATTATCAGTGGTCTTGTATGTCTTCCATTTTCTAATTATTGCTCCCACAGTTGATTTCTTCACTCCAAGCTGATTGGCTATTGCAGATTCAGTCTTCCCAGCCTGGTGCAGGGCTACAATTTTGTTTCTGGTGTCCTTTGACAGCTCTTTGGTCTTCACCATAGTGGAGTTTGGAGTCAGACTGTTTGAGGGTGTGCACAGGTGTCTTTTTATACTGATAACAAGTTTAAACAGGTGCCATTACTACAGGTAATGAGTGGAGGAAAGAGGAGACTCTTAAAGAAGAAGTTACAGGTCTGTGAGAGCCAGAAATCTTGATTGCTTGTTTCTGACCAAATACTTATTTTCCACCATAATATGCAAATAAAATGAAAAAAAAACAGACAATGTGATTTTCTGGATTTTTTTTTCTCAGTTTGTCTCCCATAGTTGAGGTCTACCTATGATGTAAATTACAGACGCCTCTCATCTTTTTAAGTGGTGGAACTTGCACTATTGCTGACTGACTAAATACTTTTTTGCCCCACTGTATGTGCACATGATCAGGAATGGCCCAGTATTTGTTGCAGGTGAAATCTGCACCAAATCTGCAACTGAGGTCACTGACAAGTCATCTGCGTTTTTTATGTGTTTTTTTCATGTTTTTTTGATTTTTTGATGTGTTTTTTGCACATGCGTTTTTTTATCACTTGAAATAAAGCTAATTGAAAGTTTGCTTCTTGGAAGGAAAAAGGTGATTTCCTGTTTGCAGATATATTGCGGTATGTTCCCACGGTCAGTAAACGCTGCGGGTTGAATGCTGCATACATTCACAATGTCCAACCTGCAGCATCCCGCTGTTACAGCATAGTGGATGGGATTTCAAGAAATCCCATGCCCACTATGCGTGCACCGATGCCCGCGGCTTCCCTGCAGAGACGGACATGCGGTGCGTCTTTCCAGACCGCAGCATGTCAATTTATGTAGCTGCGTAAATTACCCATTCACTATCATTAGATGCGGTAAAACTGCATTATCTTCTTATTCACATGTGTATTAAGTGCGGGAACGCAGCTTACTACACATGTAAACTAATTTAAATAATGGTGAATCTTGTAACACAGCCAGAAGTGGAGGAAAGATGACGCAGGAAGTGGAGGAAAGCACAGAGAGAGGTCCCCTCCTTTTTAATAAATAAATAATAATTTTAAAAAAATGGCGCGGGGTCCCCCTCTATTTGTTAACCAGTGAGAGTAAAGCAGACTACTGGGGCTGGTATTTCAAACTGGTAAAGGTACTGTCACACTTAGCGATGTACCAGCGATCCCGACCAGCGATATGACGCGGTCAGGATCGCTGGTACATCGCTAAGTGGTTGCTAGTGAGCTGCCACACAGGCAGATCTCACCAGCGACATCGCAGGGGTCGGGGGTCGCTAATTACGTGTCAGACGAGGCGATGAAGACGTCCTCTCGCCCGTGTCCACGCGTCGCTCGTCGTCACAGCAGGAAGCCCCAGCAGGAAGCAGACGACGAGAAACAGTCCTGGACGTTCTCGCGCGATCAGCGTTAACCAGTGGGGGAGCGGTCGGAGGTAAGTATCAGACATAGCGATATCGCTAGCAATATCGCTATAACATCACAAAATCCAGTGACGTTATAGCGATATTGCTAGCGATATCGCTTAGTGTGACAGGCCCTTAAGGATCCAATATCCATGAACCTTACCAGCCTGACAATACCAGTCCGCAGCAGTCTGCTTACCTTGGATGGTTAGCAAAAATAGTGGGATCCACTCCAAAAAAAAATAGCGTGGGTTCCTTCTATTTTTGTTAACCAGCCAAGTCAAAAGCAGACAGCTGCGGCCTGGTAATCTCAGGCTGGCAAAGCCAATGGATTTTGGTCCTCCCCAGCCGAAAAATAGCAGCCCGCAGCCACCCCACAATTGGAACATCCAAAGATGTGCCAATTGTGGCACCTCCCACTTGCCCTGTAGCGATCGCTGGTGGGGTTCATATTTGTGGGGTTGATGTCACCTTTGTATTGTCCGGCGACATCAAGCCCACGGCTTAGTAATGGAGAATTGTGTATAAGACACCTATCCATTACTAAACCTACAGTTACATTGTAAATAAACACACAGCCAGAATAAAGTCCTTTAATTGACGTAATGACACAGACTCCTTTAATAGATCTTAATTAAACCATACTTACTGCAACACCTATTCCACTGACGCCCTCGTTCTCCTGTAAGAGAAATAAAATAAAAAAAGCAACAGTATATACCATACCTGTCCGACGAGAAGATATACCTACTGTCCCATGACGAGTCCAGCTCTGCTATATAGCATTATGCTACCTCCCAGCATGACATCTAGATAATCGGAGCTTGAAGATGATGACTGCTGATGACTGGAGATAACTCAGTCACCGGCTGTCACGTGCACTCCAGTTCTTGTGTTCAGCTGACATGTGAACTTGGCTAGTTTTCGGAGATAACCCTGTTCCCGGCGGTCACGTGCACGGCAGTTCTTGCGGTCAGTTATTTGAATTGGTACACAAGTGTAGTAAGCTGTGTTCCCGCACTTAATACATATGTGATTAAGAAGATAATGTGGTTTTACCACATCTAATGATAGTGAATGGGTAATTTATGCAGCGGAGACGGAGCATCTCCGTTACATAAATTGACATGCTACGGTCATGAAATCCCATGAACTATGCTGTAACATCTGGCCGCTGAGGGTTTAACACTGCGGATGTACGCAGCATCCAATTTGCAGCGTTTACTGACCGTGGTAACATACCCTTAAACATGCTGTTTGTACATGCTTTTAGGTTGAACTCCCACTCTGCAGATTTTGTTGCTGGAAGTTCTGCAACTGTCGCATTAATCTGGAACAAACCCATGTGAGTTGAATCGATTGAATTACAGAAATTTACTCTTTATGGGTGTTCCAGGAATTTGTAATACTAATTTACTAATATGCATCTTAACAAATGATAGTGTAGGGTAACAAGTGATAGATGATGAGGAGAGGCATAAAAAAATGAAAATAATTAGAAACACATCTGTATATGATAAATAAGAGCTTAATCTAGATTACACCAAAAAGCAATATAAAGGAGTCCTATACTGGCATACAGGGTGACTAATAACATTTATCCTAAGTGAAAAGCTAAGTAATATTGCTTGGCCTGTCTCGTGTTCTGTTTCAGCAGAACATATTAATGTGAACAACACTACTTGGAATAAGATTCACTCACTTTGTTGGAATATGCAACAGCTGCAAGCTTATGCCGGAAGATGACCTGGGCAGACTTTGGCTGTATCTTTCTGGGCCATAAAGCAGGGCAGTCAAAGGACTGGAAACCGTGATCCTGCCTGGCCTTTCAATTTCACTCGTATCTGCAGTTTCAGGATACCTGTGAAATACAGTGGTGGGGGTGGGAGCTTTTGGCTCTATTCCACTATTCAGCCTGGATTTAGAGCAACTGGCGCGATTATGTTTATTTTGTTAGTCAAAAAAGTTTTAAGTAGCTTTTGGTTTGGAAGCAGTTAGCTATAGGATGGTGAGAAGGGTTGTACATAAAAATCATAGTGCCATGTAGCAAACTTTCTAGTTTGCTACCCTCCCCTAAAACAAAAATGAAAAAAAAAAAATATTCTGGGCAGAAGGCAGGGTCATGGTACATACACACCGTCACAAAGGTACTTACCTCACAATTTTTAAAAGCAAGGAGAGGCACATGTACTGCGGCACATACACAATAATTGTGTCACTACCGAAGCCTCTTAGTGTTCTCACCCACTACAATACACTTTCATAGCCCTTATAGTGTATAATACCTGCACTCTGCAACCCAACCCCACAGTACCCCCAACATAAAGTGTGAAGATCCCATATAAAGTATGATGCCCCCACAGTGAACCCCAACATAGTATGATGTTTCCAAGGTCGTTCCAACCACAACCCACTACATACCCACCTTCACAATATGATTTCCCTGCAGTTCCACCACACACATTATGAGGCTGAATTGGAGAAAAATAGGTTTTGGCGTGTGCCTTCTCTTAGACATGTAATGAACATTCCATTTTGTGAATAGTTTAGTAAGAATTCTTTTATTTGTACATTATTCTGATTGTTCGATACCGTTTTTTATTTTCAAATAATAGACTTCTTACTTACGGTTTGCAAAAGGAAACATTCATTAGATGTCGGCGCGACGATGTGCTATCAATTCTACTTTTATTTAATCCATCCTGATTTTAAGGCCACTGAGCAGTGACTGGACTAGGAACAGCAGCAGCAGTCTCCACATCCAAGGAACACAAAGGATTTGAGGGGCGCTCCCATCATTACTACCACTACTACCATCATAACCTCTTTTAATAGTGTTCTACCCCTGAGGATATAAATATCATTGAAATAGAGGTGCCGGGCAAAGGGTTAGCAGTGGCATTCATGGATCTCGAACACTGCTACTGGTGAGGAGGCCATCACAAGTCAGATTACATGAATGTTTTTGTATCATTGAAGGATGCACGCTCCCTAGTCCTTTGTTGGTAATAAAGTTGTGCTTTTTTTTCTTCTAAAGATTTGTCATTGCTTTGCGCAGCAGATGTGCCCTTACATTGGAGGAAGAATAACGGAAGATCCTAGTTTGACAGCTCCTGTCGGTTTTCAAAGGGAGACCGGAGGTTCCCACCTTTCAGCATTTCTCTGCAAGAAGTCTATTGTCAGTCTGAATATCTGTACATGATTCAGCTGCACGAAGTAACAAGAGATTGTTTTACTTGCTTTGATATGTATGAGAGATGGGATATTCCTTCTGAATGTCCCTTCACTTAAGTAGTTTATCAAAGTGTGTCAGTCAGCAGCCTGTCAGTTTAATATCTGTATAGATTAGCAGTATCAGAATGATTCCAGAAAACAAGATCACCTCTTTGCCCTGCCAGGCTCTTCGTGATATTGCTGCTCACCAGCCTCTCTCCTTGACAGGTTGTCTTCTATTAATGGTAGGAGGTGCAGTCATTGCTAGCATTAATGTAAGCTAAATGGAGCAATGTCAAAGAGGTTACAGCGGCTTGATAAATGCAGCGTGCCATCTGCTTTTTTGATTAAAATCATGTTACACCTTCATTGAGGGATGCTTGCAAGTCAAGTTAGATGGGTCCAAATCTGGAGGAAAAATATAAAACAAAGAAATCAATAGGCAATCTTTTAAAAGTAGAAGTTACTGAAAGCAAGAAAACAAAATCTATTAGTTCGTTTTCAGTTGGAATATGCTGTGGTCTAGCAGTCGTACACAGCGTTTGCTGTAATGAGATGTGTAGAGTTAGGGTGTGTGCACACGTTGCGGATTCTGCTGCGGATCCGCAGTGGATTTGGCCCTGCGGATCCGCAGCAGTTCCTGCTGCCGGTGTACAGTACCATTAGAACCTATGTAAATAAAAAAACGCAGTGCACACGTTGCGGAATTTTCCACCCGGATTTGCTGCGGTTTTAAATCCGCAGCATGTCACTTCTTTGTGCAGATTCCACAGCGGTTTGGCACCTGCTCCACAGGTGTCTAACCACAGGGGAAAACCGCAGGCAAATCCGCAGATAAACCGCAGGTCTTTTGTTGGACCTGCAGATTTAGACAAATCCGCACGGAAAATTCCGCAGCAGACTCCGCAACGTGTGCATGCACCCTTAGTAGATTTTTCAATTTACATTCACTTTGTTTTTCTCCAGCATATGTGCTTCGTCATCCTCACACACTGCCATATACTGTTAGATGCAGTGTTGTGCTAAAATATAATTTGTGTATTGGGAACAGTCACTGTCCTAACTTCAAATACAAATAAAATGTGCAATGCATATCCAGCATTGGGGAAAGCTTTGGCAAACACTGCAGCCATAGCCAAACAGTGTATAATACATATACTGTTAAAGTGAACCGGACAGCTGATACATGCTGCCCGATCCACAGGCAACCTGTATCAGGCACTGGCTATATGATCTCAGCCAGGTATGTTTGGCTTTAAAATGCTCCCTGCGTGCTCATATAGGAAGAGACCTATTAATTCAAGGCAGCAGGTGGGGAGAACTACCAGGAACCCACTTGTTCGACTGGCCTGACATGTGGCTCCTTCCCCGGCTTGTGTAAAGGCCCCGTCACACACAGCGATCTCACTAGTGAGGGGGATCAGCGACCGGCCCCCCTGCCGGGTATCGCTGATCGCGCTCGATCGTCCTGGGATATTTTGTGATCGCTGGTCTCCTGCTTGCCAGCACACATCGCCGCGTGTGGCAGCGAGAGACCAGCGATCAGCGACCCTGGTTTCTAATGTAAACATCGGGTATCCAGGAGCCGCGGTTCTTGGATACCCGCTGTTTACCTTGGAAACTTGCATACACGCTGGTTTCCAAGGTAAACAGCGGGTATCCAGGAGCCACGCGGCTCTTAGATACCCGATGTTTACCTTGGAAACCAGTGTGTACGCCGGTTTCCAAGGTAAACAGCGGGTATCCAAGAGCCACGGCTCCTGGATACCCGATGTTTACATTAGAAACCAGCTTGCTCGCTGGTCCTGATCGCTGGAGGGACTGTCTAACGATGTCCCAGCGATCCCATCCATGTGGGATCGTTGGTGGGATAGCTGGGACATCGTTATGTGTAACGGGGCCTTAAGTGTAATGCTGCTGCGTTTCAGAGTCAAACATACCTGGCTGAGACCATACAGCCAGTGTGTCATACATGCTGCCCATCAGGTTCCCTTTAAGGTGTGTTTACTCTAAACTATCACGGCAGATAAACAACCGCTGATTGGCTACTTGCTAGCTGATCGGCGGTCGTTTAGTAGCCCATTGGAGAGACAGACTGCTCTTTTAATGCCACAGAGCGATTGGTAATAGATCATTCTTTCCACATGGTTCTCGTCAGCGCAGTTCCTGTTTACAGAGAACTTTGTTCTGTCAGCAGCAATGATTTTTAAGCAAGTTTAAACATCTTTTCATAGTTTTAAAGTTGAAGGAAGACGCCAGGCCATAGAGTTAAATCTATAACCTAACATGTTGATTCAAAAGAGGGCAAAAACCCCATGAAGCAGATTCTAACAGATACCGGTAATTGACATTTATCTTTGCTAGTAAAAACACTTAAATTCATAAACTGCATAAAAATATGCATGTTTGCTTATGAGATTTTTTTTCCTAAGCTATTCACGTAATTATTTTCCAAATATAAAGTTTTTTCCTTCCACCTCTTATTTTTTATTATTCCCACATTTAAAGGGCTATTCTCAAGTTGCCTGTTGAGCAGCTCACAGCTCTTTAGTCTCCTTCTTGTTTGCTGAGGGGGAGTGAGTGTACAACTCCTTGATTTGACAGTTTTGGTCAGTTTCCTTCTGCCACTGTCCTTATGCTTTCTTCATTTGAAGAAACACAGCTCAGGAAAGTGATGCCCATTATTAAGAGAACTGCTTTGGAAACTGCTGCTGATTGGGGCCAGGGGATTGTGATTATGCAGTACTAATGAGAGCAGCTCAGTCAGGAGCTGAGGGGTAGGAGATGGTTGGCTAACTGCTATATAGAGAGCAGATTGGCATTTTAGGATATCATGTATACCAGGACAGTCTCTGGTGGTTGATCACCTTGAAAATGATTAATACACTATGTAAAATAAAATTTTTCATGGAAAAATGAATGACAGCACGTAGAAAAAGTAACTCAATTGCAAATTGCTTATTTTCATGCTGGCTTATTGTAACAAATTAACCACAAGTATCCCCTTAATCGCATAACAATGCTTTGTGTTTTATGTACAGAGTAAACTTTTGGATTAACTTATGTATTATAGCTCACATAGTGCTGTACTGATCAGTTTTGATTGAAGTGATGAAATTATATTTTTTATTTGTCCCATGACGGTGCCAATGAGACTGAGAAGTCATTGGGCAAAATTATACTTTTATTAAGTAATACGATTTGTTGATGCTTTACTGTTTTACCTTTTGGATAGACATTTTCAGACTGAAGGAAAAAGTATACGTTGCATTAAAAAGTAGGCCAAGATGAGCTGCCTTGTGTGCAGTTTCTGATTTCCCTTATAGCACAAGTTCTTGCCAGACAGAAGGTGTGTAAAGGTGGTGCTAATGCTTTAGTGAGCTGAAAATGAGCTATAATAACCCTATCGGCATCGTCTTGGTAGAATGGCACAAGTAAAATGTTATAATTCAGATTTTAATAGGAAAACAATACTGCTTATTATTGGAGTATTTGTATGATGTAGCTTTTAACTGAAAAAAACTGCCCAAAGGTGTCCATATCCTTTAATAATTGAAGAGTAACAAAAACTTTGTAATTTATTTTCATGTTTCATTATGCTATTACAAGCCAATTGGTCATCTGCATGTAGTTATAAGTATTGGTGGCACGGTGGTGGTTAGCACTGCGGCCCAGCCTTGCAGCTCAGGGGTCCTAGGTTCAAATCCCACCAAGGACAACATCTGCAAGGACTTTGTATGTTCTCCCCGTGTTTGCTTGTGGGTTTCCTCCCACATTCCACCAAAGACATACTGAAAGGAAATTTGTAGTGTCGGCCCCATCGGGGACAGCGATGATAATGTCTGTAAAGCGCTGTGGAATTAATGGTGCAATATAAATGAGTAAAATAAATAAGTGCAGTGAAATAACAAATGTTTAGTTACTCTTTCAATGCATTTATTGTGGGCTAAAAATCAGGGCTGTGGAGTCGGAGTCGTGGAGTCGGAGTCGGTGCTCATTTTGGTGGAGTCGGAGTCGGAGTTGGAGTCGGTATAAAATGGACCGACTCCGACTCCTAAAATATATAATAAATTGGGTACAGTAATTCAATGCAGGATGTGCTGAATATTTATTCATAGGAGTTTGGGAAAGTTATGAAATGTCCTATAAATGGCTGTTATATTCCTGATCTAAGGCTACATTCACACACAGCGTTTTTCCTGTGTTTTTTGAGGATACGTTTTTCAGCTGCAAAAGTTGATCATCTTTTTAAAAAACTGCATCACCTGAAAGGTTTTTGAGCTCATAGATAATGTTCTCAATAGCAAAAGCAGATT
This sequence comes from Dendrobates tinctorius, assembly GCF_039654945.1. Taxonomy (NCBI): domain Eukaryota; kingdom Metazoa; phylum Chordata; class Amphibia; order Anura; family Dendrobatidae; genus Dendrobates; species Dendrobates tinctorius. Next base: position 10,387,747 of record NW_027361730.1, on the reverse strand, counting down.
AGAAATCTGCTCTATCTATCCATTTATCCATATCTGTCTATCCATATCGTATCTGTACCAAAAAGAATGAAAACCAGGTAGTACACCAATATATATTCTGTTCTATCTAAATATCTTGATTATTGGATCATAAAAATGATTAAATGTCTGAGGTTCACATTGTACTACAATAAATTTTTCACATAAATATAAGCAATATGTGTGGGAGTCGGAGTCGGAGTTGGAGTCGGAGTCGGTGTAAGGGAAATTGAGGAGTCGGAGTCGCAGGTTTGGCTTACCGACTCCACAGCCCTGCTAAAAATAAGGTTTATATTTGGGATTCATTTAAAATTTTGCACCATTTACCTTCTACAACCTCTGTGTTGAACTGTCTTTTGCTGACTGCGGAATAAGTCCGTCATGAATGTGTCAGTCCACTCATTCTGAGTTTGTACTTTGTGTGTAGTGATGAGCGCAAGTCAAAAAGGAAGTGTTCATGCTGGAGTATCGAAACATGCTTGCAGACAATCTTAGGAGTGGTTGTTCCCAAGACAGCAGTGAGGCACACAGTGAACATCTTGGTTATAGACTTCCAACCCCGTGAACGTCGAGTCATCAAGGCGGAAACATTAGCAGCAGTCTAAGTGGCAGAGGCAGCACGGTGACTTAGTGGTTAGCACTGCAGCTTGTAGCATTGGAGTTCAATCCTCTCCAAGGACAACAACTGCATGGAGCTTGTATGTTCTCACCTTGTTTGCTTGGGTTTCCTCCAGGTCTGTTTCCTTCCACACTGCAGAACGTATTGATAGGAAATTTAGATTATTAGTCCCAATGGGGACAGTGCAGGAAATGTGTGTGAAGCACTGTGTAATTAATGACGCTATATGAGTTAGTAAAATAAACAAAAAAAAGCAATTCCTGTGAGTTGTTTCACATAATTTTTAGACCAGCCAGGGAACCAGCAGAACAGAGTACAAGTCTGAGACATAGTGAATGACTGGATAAGATGGTGCAGGAGTATCTCGAGCTCAATATCAATGCCATCAGGGGCGTTTAGATCCTTTTGCGTTTTGGTCTTAAAAAATGGAAGAGTGGCATGAGCTCGCCTTTCACATCTTGGAGGTTTTGTCATGCCCTGCAGCCAGCGTTCTCTCAGAACATGTCTTCATCTCTGCTGGTGGTGTCCTGACAGATAAGCGTGTCCGTCTATCCCCTAAAAGTGTGGACCACCTAACTTTCATTAAGATGAAAAAGTTATGGCTCTCCAATGACTTTTGCACCCCAGTCACAGACTGCGTAGACTAGCCGATGGCTTTGTTTTTAGTGTGCTGCATTGATCTCTCATTATTGCAGTCTGTCATGCCTTTGTTGTGGCTTCTGTGTCTGCTGTTGCTACTGCTGCTGATGTTACCAACAATTTTATAAAATGTGGAAACTCCCAAGTTGCATCTCCATCTGGTGGGCTGCCTGTAGTGGAAGGGGTTTCAGAGGCCCATTATATTATTTCTACTCATAGGAAATTGTTAATATCTGTAAAGCACTGTAATGGCACTATATATAACTTAGTAAAATAAATAAAATAACTGGCAAAAACGATTGATCTGCTGGAAGGTCAATTTCACAGCCACACTGGATCCTATATATCTGAACTAGCTGACTGACATTCAACTGCCTACCTAACTGACCATCCAGTAGCAGCAACAAGAACAGCCTTTCTGTGCTTTTACAGTGACAAAATGATTACATAATTGTATGTTTTGTGTTTTGCTTGTGTAATTATGTTGTAATAAAACATTTTGTCTTATATTTGTTAATTACTTATGGTGATCCTGGCCATTTCTGTACACACTTCTTCTCCTTTGGTCTCTTGTGCTTTGTTTCAAGTATGGAGCCAGTGATCCCGAATGTTATTTTTTTGTGCCCTCAGTTTTTTGTTATGTTACACTGTCAAAATGGCGCCAAAACAACATGCCCACTGTTTAGATTTATATATAGAGGGACATGTGACTTCGGCAGCCAATGACACAAGCTCTTGTGTCTGGACATTGTGGATGGTTTCTGCTCTCTGATTGGTTGTTGGAATCTCCACACATACAGAGGGTACAGAAAGTATTCAGACCCCTTTAAATTTTTCACTTTGTTTCTTTGCAGCCACTTGGTAAATTCAAAAAAAGTTCATTTTTTTCTCATTAATGTACATGCTGCACCACATCTTGACTGAAAAAAGAGATGTAGAAATTTTTGCAAATTTATTAAAAAAGAAAAACTGAAATATCACAGTTATAAGTATTCAGACTCTTTGCTCAAACACTCATATTTACGTCACATGCTGTCTGTTTCCTTGTGATCCTCCTTGATATGGTTCTACTCCTTCATTTGAGTCCAGCTGTGTTTAATTAAACTGAGAGGACTTGATTTGTAAAGGCACACACCTGACTAAGACCTCACAGCTAACAGTGCATGTCAGACCAAATGAGAATCATGAGGTCAAAGGAACTGGCCAAGGACCTCAGAGACAGAATTGTGGCAAGACACACATCTGGCCAAGGTTCCAAAAGAATTTCTGCAGTGCTCAAGGTTCCTAAGAACACAGTGGCCTCCATAATCCTTAAATGGCTACTCCATTTCCTTTCTGCTGACATCACCACCATCATCATGGGCGACTTCAACATCCCCATTGACACTTCCACCCCGGCTGCCTCCAAACTTCTATCGCTCACGGCTTCCCTCGGCCTCACTCAATGGTCCTCTGCGGCCACTCACAAAGATGGTCACACGCTGGACCTGATCTTCACCCGTCTCTGTTCCCTCACTAATCTCAATAACTCACCCCTCCCCCTGTCTGAGCACAACCTACTGACATTCTCTTCCCTCTCCTCTCCTACTGCGCAACCCCCGCTCCATAAACTCGCTCACCCTCGCAGGAATCTCAAACACCTCAATTTACAATCACTCTCTGAGTCCCTTCTCCCTCTTACAGACATAGCTTCCCTTCATGACACAGATGCTGCTGCCACTTTTTATAACACCACAATAACAGCAACACTTGATTTGGCTGCCCCCCCACGCAGAGCAAAACTCGAACAATCAACAGGCAGCCCTGGCTGACCAGCCTGACCAAAGAACTGAGACGGGTTTTCAGGGCCGCTGAGCAGAGATGGAAGAGAACCCATTCTACCGGGCACTTCAGCGCATACAAGCAGTCCCTTGCCAGTTTTAAGTCCACGCTCTCTGCCGCAACACAAACTTACTTTGCATCTCTCATATCCTCCCTGTCTCACAACCCTAAAGAGCTCTTCCACACTTTCAATTCTCTACTCCGTCCCACAGCACCTCCTCCCTCTCCTCTCATTTCTGCTGAAGACTTTGTCTCCTTTAAGCAGAAGATCGATACAATCAGAGAAAGCTTTGGCCCGCAGCCCCCAATGCCCCTCTTAGTCGCTCAGCCCTGTTCTTCCCAAGCCAGTTTCTCCACCATGACAGAAGGTCAGCTCTCCACCCTCCTGTGAAGATCACACCTTACCACTTGCGCGCTTGACCCTCTCCTGTTCCACCTCATCCCTAACTTTGCCACAGTCTTCATCCCAACTCTTACACACCTCTTCAACCTTTCACTTACATATGGTGTCTTTCCCTCATTTTTCAAACATGCCTCAATCACACCCATCCTCAAAAAGCCCTCCCTTGATCCTTCCTCTGTGTCTAACTATCGCTCAATATCTCTTCTCCCTTACACCTCAAAACTACTGGAACAGCATGTATATCTTGAACTATCCTCCCACCTCTCCTCCTGTTCCCTCTTTGACCGGTTACAATCTGGCTTCCGACCGCATCGCTCAACTGAAACTGCCCTAACTAAGGTCACTAACAACTTACTAACCGCCAAAAGCAAGCGACACTACTCAGTCCTCTTCTTGGACCTGTCCTCTGCCTACGACAACGTAGACCATTCCCTCCTGCTACAGACTCTCTCATCTCTTGGCATCACAGACTTGGCCCTATCCTGGATCTCATCATATCTAACAGTTATAGCGATATTGCTAGCGACATTGCTGTGTCTGATATTTACCTATGACCCGCTCCCCCGCTGGTTATCGCTGATCGCGCGAGAACGTCCTGGACTGTTTCTCGTCATCAGCTTCCTGCTGGGCTTCCTGTGGAGAGACGAGCATGGAGCCAGGCGGGAGGACGTCAGGATCGCCTAGTGTGACAGGTAAGTAGCGACCCCCGACCCCTGCGATGTCGCTGGTGAGATCTGCCTGTGTGGCAGCTCACTAGCGACCACTTAGCGATGTACCAGCGATCCTGACAGCGTCATATCGCTGGTACATCGCTAAGTGTGACAGTACCTTTAGAAGTGCCACATACCTGAAATCTGTGTCTCAGCCCCTGATGATATCACCAGATTAGTTAGCAAAATCCTGCTGACAGAATCCCTTTAAAGAATTGTAGACGTCAAAAAACTGTGATTGCATTGGTGCCCTGGCCTCCTGAACGCTCTCTTCACCAGGATTGAGTAAGTAGGCAATGTATGGCCTTGATCAGGCAAATGATCATTTCTCCTGTCACTCTCTTGACAAAAAAGATGCTATAAAGATTCTCTCAAAGGATTCCTACCTTTACAGATGCTGCTGGAGTATGTGATGTGCATTGCAAAAGAACTGTAGGTTGATAAAATTATTGAGGGAAGAAACTGCTTCCCTATTCCTGGACTCTGCTGTCTAGTACCATGATGCAGCTATTGGTGAGAAGGTACAGCAGTGGTTTCTAGACCCATTTGTATGTTTAGATGTTGCACAACAGGTGTGCAGTCAATAACCACATGGAAAACTAATTTGGAAACCGCAGTGGGGTTCACTCTGATTTGCCACAGATTTGCAAAGTAGCAATTGGCTGCATGGTTTTTATAGCTGAAGTCCATTCAGTTTATACATTTTAATTACAAAAACACCGTTTTCAACAAATGCATCAATGGTAATTCTTTCCAAATGTTTTCACTGATGTGGTTATCAACTGCAACCTCTGATGTTACCCTAAGAAATGACAGATCTGTCCCAAGAAAGAGATGAGTGAACGCTAGAAGTGACACAAAAGATTCATACCTGGCAGCAGATAATACCCAAGCAAGAAGACAAGGGACAGTTCCAGCAAAGCCAGGCTTATCTTGACAAGCACAGGGTACAAAAACTGAATTTGCCACCAGCGTCTGATAACTGTGTATATGTGTTAGATTATATCTTAATGTACATACGTATTAAAATAAATGTAAAGCCCTGAAGTTTTTTGTCTTTATCACATAAACATCTATATTTACTTCTATCTCTACGTGAAGTTTGCGCAGCTTTGTATTCATACCCACACTGTTCCAGCTGTAGAATTATTTGAGGCATAATGACTGAAGCATACATATGGCACCACTAATCTGCCATACGAGCTTGGCGCTCTGTGGGTCCTTAAAACCACTTTAGTTCCTGTCAGTATCCTCCTGTTCAAGCTAATGATGCCTCAAACCCTAGCTGGTGGAAATCACTGAAAAGCCTTGCTAGCATTTTCAAGCAAATACGTCTCATGTGTTGCTTTAAGAGTTTTTATTGTAATCACATGGCTTAATGTTGTATTTCTGCTAATATCACTTACAATTTTCTACTGAGATCTGGGTCTGATGTACGTTTCATTGCCTTTATCCTATGTTACAGTACAGACTCTTTAAAATTTTAATCGGAAGGCAGGTGTTATACTAGAGAAAGTAACTGGAGATTGTCTTTAAATAGCGAGGAATATTTGCCAGCAAAAAAAAGAATTTTACAAAAACTAAGTTTGGATTACACTATCTTTCAGGCTACAATCTTAGACTCTATGACAAGGGTTGGGGACCTTTTTTTTTGCCATGGTCCATTTGGATATTTATAACCGCATTTGGGGGCCATACAAAATTACCGACTTGAAAATTTACCCTGCTATATTTGGTCAAACAATTAACTTGTCCCTAATGTGATGGCTGGAACTGCTTTTCTTTGTTGTGATATGTCATGTTAGGTGGTATTGATGATGATGCTTTTCATAACTAATTTTCCAGGTGTACATAGGTCTGAAGCACAGTGGACTGTTTTATAAGTTTTGTAATGATCTAACAGCAGTAAGTTGCTCTGTACACATATGTATATTGCACTGCAGGTCTCTTCACAGTGAGAAATTCATCACTTCTCATGTTACATTTAGAGAACTTAAGCAGTGAGAGGTGTTACATATACATCACATAGAAGACAATGAGACTGCTGTATGCATCACACAGGTGACACTGAGACTGCTATATATAGGCCACAAAGGAGACACTGGGACTGGTGTGAATATATACTACTTAGGAGACTCTGGAACTGATGTAGATACATTACAAAGGAGAAACTGTTGGTGGTGTATATATACCACATAGGAGACACTGGAACTGATGTATATAAATTACATACTGTGGGGAAAATAAGTATTTGATACACTGCCAATTTTGAAAGTTTTCCCACATACAAAGAATGGAGAGGTCTGTATATTTTATCTTACATACACTTAAACTGTGAGAGAATCTAAAAAAAATTCCAGAAAATCACATTGTATGATTTTTACATAATTGATTTGCATTTTATTGCATGAAATAAGTATTTGATACAATAGTAAAGCATAACTTAATATTTGGCACAGAAACCTTTGCTAGCGATTACAGAGGTCAAACGTTTCCTGTAGTTCTTGACCAAGTTTGCACACACTGCAGAAGGGATTTTGGCCCACTCCTTCATACAGATCTTCTCCAGATCTTTCAGGTTTTTAAGCTGGGCAATATTGAGTTTCATCTCCCTCCAAAGATTTTTTATTGGGTTCAGGTCTGGAGACTGGCTAGGCCACTCCAGGTCCTTGAAATGATTCTTACAGAGCCACTCCTTAGTTGACCTGGCTTTGTGTTTCGGGTCATTGTTTTGCTGGAAGACCCAGCCATGACCCATCTTCAATGCTCTTACTGAGGGAAGGAGATTGTTGGCCAAAATCTCGACATACTTGATCCCATCCATCCTCGCTTCAGTATGATGCAGTTGTTCCTGTGCCCTCTTCAGAAAAGCACCCCCAAAGTATGATGTTTTTCCCACCATGTTTCGCGTTTGGGACGGTGTTCTTGGGGTTGTACTCCTCCTTCCTCCAAACTCGGTGAGTGGCGTTAATACCAAAAAGTAATATTGTTGTCTCATCTTGCCACATGAGCTTCTCCCATGCCTCCTCTGGATCATCCAGATGCTCATTGGCGAACTTCAAACAGGCCTGGACATGTGCAGGCATGAGCACGGGGACCTTGTGTGCCCTGCAGGATTTTAATCCATGATGGCGTAGTGTTTTATTAATGGTAATGTTTGAGACTGTGGTGCCAGGTATCGTCACGTCATTGATCATGTCATATTGTGTATTTCTTGGCCAATTTCTGACCTGTCTCAGAATCATCACTACCACTCGAGATGAGGTACTGCATGGAGCCCCAGACTGATTAACAGTCATCTTGTGTTTTTTTTTTTTTCCATTTTCTAATAATTGTGCCAGCAGATGTTGCCTTCTCACCAAGCTGCTTGCCTATTGTCCTGTAGCTCATCTCAGTGTTGTGCAGGTCTACAATTTTGTCCCTGGCATCATTAGACAGCTCTTTTGTCTTGGCTATAGTGGAGAGGTTGGAGTATGATTGAGTGTGTGGACAGGTGTCTTTTATACAGGTAACAAGTTCAAACAGGTTCAATTAATACAGGTAATGAGTACAGTGTAGGAGGGCTTCTTAAAGAAAAAATAAGAGGTCTGTGAGAGCCAGAATTCTTGCTGGTTGGTAGATGATCAAATACTTATTTCATAAAATAAAATTCAATGTAATTATTTAAAAATCGTACAATGTGATTTTCTGGGGTTTTTTTTTTTGGTTCTGTCTCAGTTGATGTGTACCTACGATATAAATTACAGCCTTCTCCATTCTTTGTAGTTGAGAAAACTTGCAAAATCAGCAGTGTATCAAATGCTTATTTTCTCCACTGTAGGAGACACTGTAGCTGGTATACATAAATCACATAGCAGTCATTCGACTGTGCCCAGCTATCCAGTGTCAGGACCTTGTCCTTCATTGCATGCGCCGTGGAGTTCAGTGTTCCTTGTCCTTCATTGCATGTGCCGTGGAGTTCAGTAGTTAACGCTGCTTTTGCTTGTAGTGTAAGGATAAATTAAAGGGCTAGTGGCCGGCAAAACGGGCTGCTGGTCTGAGCACTGCGAGTCCTTTCATCCTGCCTGGGTGTTGGAGGAAAGGAAATTATAAGGTGTAAATGCATCCCTGCTCTATGATATCCAGTCTGTAGCCTGCCCTTCATTTCAGACTGATTTCACAAAAGAATAAACCTACACCTCTCCGACCTCACTGTCAATTGAGCTATTCACAACCACGCACTTATCTGAAAAAACTTTATGCTCTTTTCTATTATGGTCTATGTTTTTGGGTTAAATTCTATAGGAGATAGGGACAATATTTGCCCTATATTCAAAACAAGAAAAAAAAAGGAGCTAGGAAATTACATGCCAGTGAGCTTTACTTTTATACCAGGAAAGATCTTTTAGCAAATTATTAAACCTCATGTATGTATGCACTTGGATAAGAATACAGTAATTAAGCATAGCCAGCCTGGCTTTGTAGTCATGCAAGACAAATGTAATTTGCTTCTGTGATGAGATCACTGACTGGGTGGATCAGGAAAATGCGGTAGATATATCTTAACTTCAGCAAAGCTGTCATGATCACGTGTGTCAGGACGCAGATGATGCCGCAAGGCGAACCCATAACACACGTGACCATGACATTATCACAGGCCCTACAGTATTTTTCTGGTGAGCTTTGGCCATGTGGAGACCGCTGAGTAATTGCTGCCGGGCCTCACTGATGTGAGTGGGGAGCGGCAGTTATCACGGTCTGGGGCCTCTGCTCAGGTAACCAGGAAATCAAAATGGCGGCTTTGGCAAATGGCGGGTCTGGCAAAAGCCCCTGGAGTCGCTGCTGGGGAGCGGGACTTGCTCATGCAAGTGGGCGTACCCAGGCAGGTGGGAGGAATTGTGCCCCACGGAGCTGCTTGGTGTTCCCCGAGGTGAAGGGGTGCGTTCCAGTGATGAGCAGACTGATGTAGAGTCCGCGGGGTTTACGCCAAATCTTCAAATACCACGGTAGAAGCCGCCCCTCCTGGCCGTGTGGAGGCGGCCAGTGAGTGTATATTTCCTCCATATGCGTTCCTTCTCCTCCTGGTGTGAGCAGCTGGTGTGCTGCGGGGGAGTAGGGACAAATCTCAACCCTCGACATTAAACCAACCCTGGGAGGCGCAGACCTCATGTTGAAGAGGGTTGGAGGGTGGTGATCACTTGGTGAATAGCGGGGGTGTGAGTGTGGTGACACAGGGGGACGCCTCTGTTGTCAAGTCCAGAGTGAGTTCACCAAAAAATGACAAATGTATGTGTGCAATAAACGTTCAGGTCCGGACCTGTGTGTGAACGAGCATGTATGGGTCCCACCAAAAAACATCTTGGAAATGTGTTGTGGAGTCTGATCAGCTCTTAGCATACATACACATACATAATTTCGTTCCCCAGGTCGGCGCTGTGGAGATGAGTGGTGCCTCCAAAATGAACATGTATTGCCAATACCAGCGGTGTTTGTCATGAACCTGAAGTGTCAGGTAATGGTGGGGTGAACTCAGGATCTGGGCGTCCCCGCTGTAGGTGTTTCCCTAATGAGGGGTGGTCTTGAGGGTCCAGAGGCCCCTCATTAAGGAGGGGGTACTGTCATGATCCAGTGTTGGATCTGGCAGTATTAAAAGCACAAAGTGAACTTTTTTTTACTTTGGTTAAGTTCAAAGGTGTTTTGACTGTCCCCGGTGGTGGTTGTGGTATTGCACTTTGGGTTTTTGTGCACTTAATTAGGTATCAGGTGTGACATCCTATAAAGGTGTGCTAGAGGTGTGCAATCACTGCCTGTGATATTGTGAGTTTGTGTTCACTCTGTTTTTGGAGAGCCTGGAGGAAGGATGGAGCTGGTGAGGAGTCCTGCACAGCTTAGCCAGGGGAGACGTGTTGCAGCTATGGTGTCTGGACGAAGGGCTGGCATGGCGTGGTGGGGTCGCAGTGATGGAGTCAGCGGGAAGTGTCTGCATGGTCTGGTGGAGTGGCTACTATGGAGAGTGGCACTCACCATCTGGGACTTGGCCGCTGAGCTGGACTCAAGCATGCTTGACTTCGTGGCAGAAGCTGAACACTTCCTTGGGACTCTGGTACTAAGCAGCTGCAACTGGTGTTGGACTCTGCTCCAAGGCTGCACTAAGGTGAAGGGTCCTGTTATGGTGATGGATCCGGGTGGAGGAGAAGACGCACGCAGGTGGTGGGCTCTGTTGCTAGGAGCGCACGCAACAGAGCAAAGCTAAGTGGTGTTTCCCCTGTATTGTCTCTTTCCTCATGTGTGTTATTAGTGCAGTGGTGGGATTAGTCTCCGCACCGACCCATTCCCTAGTGAGGGTTTAGGGTCAGGGTGAGCAAGGGCGTTAAGGTACGCGTGCGGCGACAGGTGCGGAGCCTGTTTAGGGAATGTAAGGAGTGCAGGGACACTGGCTCAGGGGAGCTTAGGAGGTCTCCATTTCCCCATTCCCTATCGCAGGGCCTACCATTGTTATAGTTACCCAGGTTCCCCCCTTTATTATTTAAATGCGCCTTACTGGAGGCGGTGTTTCCAGATATTGAATGTTTATTAACGTGTAATACCTAAATTCGCCAGGTGGAGGCGGTGTATCCATCTGCACGTATTATTATTTAAATTCGCCCCACTGGAGGCGCTGTATCCAGGGTCACGTGTGTTATGGGTTCGCCTTGCGGTAACATCTGCGTCCAGACACAAGTGATCATGACAAAAGCATTTGAAAAAGTATCTCCTGCTATCCTTATTGAAAAAAATTATCAAGTACTGTATGGTATTGACAAGGCTACGATTAGGTGGATTTATAACTGACTCAGTGATAAGTGGTTGCACATCCACAAGGGTCTGTCCTGGCCCCAGTGTTAAACTTTTTTGTAAATGATTTAGATAATGGAACTGAAGGTAAACTAATCAATTTTGCAGATTATGTAGAGATAGGAAGAACAGCTAAGGGTCCCATTTCACTTAGCGACGCATCAGCGGTCCCGACAACGATAACTACATGGTCGCTAGTAAGCTGCCAAACAGGCAGATCTCTTCAGCAACCATCCAGCGATCCTCGGCGGTCGTTGGTACCTTGTCACACAGCAGCTTTTCTGACGATTCCCGCCTGCATCCTTGAGTTCTGCGTCCCCAACGAGGTCGCTCGTCGGGTCAAACACATCGATCCGCGCTGGCAATCAGGACGCCGACGACGAAATAATGGCCCAGGACATTTGAGCATGATCAGCAATATCCAGCGGGGGGACGGTCGCCGCTGCGTGTCACATTTAGCAAGATCGCTGGCGAGGTCGCTGTTGCTTTACAAAATTGGTGACGCTTCAGTGATCTCGCTATGTGAGACGGGGGCTTAACACTAGAGAAGACAGATAAAGGATTCAGAAGGATCTAGATAAGCTTTGAACAGTGGGTAGCAACAAATAGAATGGTATTTAAGAAGAAATGCAAGATTTTACATCTGGGCAAGAAAAAAAATTACATCTACAGAATTGAAGGAATAGAACGAATCAACAGCATGTGCGAAAAATACTTGGGCATATTAATAGATCACAGACTGCACATGAGTCAACAGTGTGATGCAGCAGTAAAAAAAGAAATGTATGAAGAGAAACATAGAGTCTAGATCACGTGAAGTAATTATCGCCCCCTCTACTCCTTGGTCAGACCTCATCTGGAATATTGTGTCCAGTTCAGGGCACCACATTTTAAAAAGGACATCGAGAAACTAGAACAAGTTCAGAGAAGAGCTACCAAGATGGTGAGCGGACTGCAAACTGTCCTACAAGGAATGGCTAAAGGATCTGGGAATGTTTAACTTGCGAAAAAGAAGTCTAAAAGAAGTTTTAATAGTGGTCTACAAATATCAGAAGAGAGGTCACAGTATAGAGGGATCATCCTTATTCTCATTTGCACATGGAAACATGAGAAGCTATGGAATGAAATTGAAAGGGAGAAGATACAGATTAGACATTCGAAAAAACATTTTGATGGTGAAGGTGATGGATGAGTGGAACAGGCTGCCACAAGAGGTGGTGAGTTCTTTTTCAAAGGAAGTCTTCAAACAAAGGCTGAACAGACATCTGTCTGAGATGATTTAATGAATCCTGCATTGATCAGGGGGTTGAACACAATGACCCTGGAGGTCCCTTCCAACTTAACATTCCATGATTCTATTGGAGTGAGGGAAAACAGAATGCACACTGAGTCTATGTGCTATACAATTTTCACTGATTTTGGCATGATCTTGTGAATGTAGCCTCATACATGCCAAATATGCTGTTATAAGAAAAGCACAACAGAGGATGTTCTTCCTGTGTCAGCTGAAAAGATATGGTTTGTCTAAGAATCTGCTGATCTTATTCTTTAATGCTGTCATCAGATCTGTGATTTGTTCCTCTCTGATAGTCTGGTATGGGGGAGCCACTGCACATGACAAACTCCGCTTACAAAGGACTTTCAGAACAGCAGAGAGAATTATAGGTTCCCCCCTGCCTAAAATCCAGGATCTTTATGATAAGAGTATTCGATCCCACGCATTGAAAAATTCATCCGATCCCTCTCACCCGGGACACTCCTCATTCCAACTACTCCCTTCAGGACGTCGCTTCAGAGTCCCCAAATGTAGCACCAACCGCCATATGAACAGCTTCTATCCACTCTCTGTTCAACAATTAAATCGTCATGTGTAGACTATATACTGTATCTGTCTTGTTAGATGTTACTTGTTGTATCTATTGTTATATATTATGTTGCCTCCTTGCCACAAAGAATTCCTTGTATATATGTAATATGTACTTGGCGATAATAAATTTGATTGATTGAAATATGGGGTTTATGTGCCAACCATCTTATGTATCTGCACATATTCATTCCTGGAAAATACGGTACCTTTTTTTCTTCTCACCTTGTACAGGCAAATAAGTATGTTTTTACTTGTGCTGTTAGATGCTGATATTTAGGATTGTGTTCTCCCTCTGAAAAATCTGCAGGCATTTCTTCCTGTTTGTACACATACAGAGTCTGTGACAGACACCTTCTAGACCAGTGTTCCCCAATTCCAGTGCTGAAGAGTCACCAACGGTTCATGTTTTCAGGATTTCGTTAGTATGGCCCAGGTGATAATTGCAGTATCTGCACAGGCAATAATTCCATCACCTGGACTATACTAATGAAATCCTGAAAACACGACCAGTTAGTGGCTCTTGAGGACTGGAGTTGGGGAACACTGTTCTACACCTTCGAGCTTGCCTTGTGCGTGTTTTGCTACTTATCGGCACTCCGCCAGGCTGTACTGAATCAGTGTACTCTTCATGAAGACTCTGTTGCTTCTAATTCCTCATGACGGTCTGATTTGCTTTGCACAGCCTCATCCTCCATGCTGGTACTACTAACACTGCGAGAAGGTGGGGAGACGGAACATTGTTCCTGACTGTCTGAGATCTTTGTGCTGTCAGATGCATCAGGAAAACCAGCTATGTGAAGTAGTTGGAAGTGAATAATACAAAAATTTAATTGCAAACAACTTCATTCTTTGCATATTTAAACAGCATGGCAATTTTATTTTTATAGGAAAAAAATTGTGTGTGCATTTCATCACAGTTTTTGTGGCTGAGATATTTTTGTTTTTTTAAAAAAAGTTTGATTTCTATGTCAAGTTTGAAGTATTATTTTTCAAGCAGTGGCGCCTCTAGAATTGGTATGTTTCATACCAATTGTTTGTTGCTTTTCTCTCTTGGAAACCAGTACCACGTGCACAGAAATCAATTAGAGGTGTACTAAGAGTAATTTATCTGTATTTAATGTGAATTTTGGAGCAGAATCTGCTAAAGACTGTTGGCATAACTTTTAGGTGTCAAGATTATTTCTAAGGTAGCCACAGTGAGCAGTGCCTGAGATCTGGCCACACGAGAAATAACTCCCTTGAAAGCTGTTTTTTACAACTTCATGTATTACAGATTTATCAGCAAGGATGTTAACCAGTTAGGTCAAGTTAATTTTCTCTTCTTCAAGAGGACGAGGCTCTATTTGTATGCATTTGTCTCTCGCTATCAAAATGGAAAAGATGAATCGTTTACTTTTTTTTCAGTGTGGAAAATGCAAGCTATTTAGCAGTAATTAATTTCATGCATAATCCATTGAGAAAGACCTGTCTAATCTGCAGCAAAAAAAAATACCCCAACAACATAAAAACATCATTTTTGGCACAAGAACAAACCTGCAAATTGAGCTCTGTCTGAGGCAGACAAAATGAAATGCTATTTGTGAAGCTGGCTGCTGGTTTCAAGTGTTGTGCGATAGAATATATTTAAGTTGCATGAAAATCCTGCTTTCCATTCTGTGGGATCCTGATCATGTCCTCGCTGTGTTAATGGCTCCAAGCCAGCTTGTAATGCTCTTTCTGTGATGTAATGGTATCATCTGTTTCAGTTTGTTTTCTCTGAATAAGAAATATCCTATGGGCTTTTTTCCCTTATTTTTTTAAAAACTTTTGCCTGTTTTGTTTATTAATCATACTGATGGCGGAGAGTTTGCTGTGTGCTGGCGCTCTTAAGAAAGTGTCTAGGAAATGTTACTATTACATTGCTAGGTAGCACAAGATGTCCAGAGATGAGCCCTGGGTGTTGTGATAAATATACAAAATTCTGTTCACATTCCTTTGGCAAAGAAAGCTTAAAACGTCAGGTCTTACAACAAAAAGTTACAGTGCTCTTGCAGGGTTACACGTAATTTCTCTAGGGGGGACTGCTCTGTGCTCATGCTATGCTTTTTTTAGGCAGGACTGTGTATGATTAAAGCCTAGGAGTACTTTTACATAAATTAAGTGGTGGTTACTCTGTTCAGGAATGCTACCACTGAACTTGCCTGCACTAAAATGCTCTGGGTTAAAGGGAACCTGTCACCAGTTTTCTCATGTGTCAACTCAAACTATTACCTTACTCAGCGCCTGTGCGGCATTCCATACATCGTTATATCTCCTCCTATATAGCCGCCAAAAACCTTTTAAATTTTTCCCGTGCTGTATGTTAATCTTGCCTGTCCGGACCCAGAGACATTCATTCTGGTCTCTCTACCACTCCTCCTTTCTGCTGCTCGCCGTCCTCTTGCTTTGCATGGAGAGGATTAAGAGAGGTCACCAATTATAAAAGCCACCCCACTATGGTGAACCCCAGCAGAAGTCTGGCAGCAGAGTTAAATGAATTCTACTGCAGATTTGAGGCAAGCTCTACACACAGTGGCTATTCATCTCTAAGCTCCTCAGTCTGTTCATATAAAGATCATTCATTGTGCAACACCCAAGTAGTGATCTCCGAGGCAGAGGTGATATGCATCCTGAAGGGACTTAAGGTCAAAAAGGCACCTGGCCCTGATGGTGTATCTCCAATGTGTCTGAAAGTATGTGCTACCCAGCTTGCCCCTATACTGACAAATATATACAATGTGTCACTGAAAGAGTGCGTTGTACCTCAGTGTTGGAAAAGTTCCACAATTATCCCTGTCCCCAAGAAAGTGGGATCCTCTGAGTTGAACGACTATAGACCAGTAGCACTCACATCTGTAGCTATGAAAGTCTTCGAAAGCATTATGATGTCCCACCTGATAAAATTCACGCAGAAGCTATGGGACCCGCTTCAGTTTGCCTATAAGGAGAATCGTTCGGCAAACGACACTGTCAATCTGGCACTGAAGTACATTTTGGATCATACAGATGAACTGCACTCATATGTCCGGATTCTTTTCATGGACTTTAGCTCAGCGTTCAATACCATTGATCCGAATTTACTTCATAAGAAAATGGTAGCTCTTGGAGTCCCTCTCAACTTATGCTTGTGGATTTATAACTTCCTGACAGCCAGGATACAGAGTGTAAAAGTTGGACCATTCACTTCGGACACCTTGGTCACAAACATCGGGGCACCTCAGGGGTGTGTTTTGTCCCTGTTACTGTTTTCTCTCTATACGAATGATTGCATCTCTTCAGCAGACTCAGTAAAAATCTTGAAATTTGCCGATGATATGACACTGATTGGTCTAATCAGGGGAAATGCTGAAGACTTGTATCGGAGTGAGGTGAAAAGAATATGTGACTGGTGTAAAGCCAATAATCTTGTACTCAACACTAAAAAAACTGCTGAGATGGTTGTGGATTTTAGGAAAGATCAACATGAGATACTTCCAATCTACATCCATGACGAAGTGGTTCTTAGGGTCACAGAGACCAAATTCCTTGGTGTTATCATCTCTCATGATCTTAAATGGGGGAAAAACGTGGATGCTGTTATAAGAAAAGCACAACAGAGGATGTTCTTCCTGCGTCAGCTGAAAAGATATGGTTTGTCTAAGAATCTGCTGATCTTATTCTTTAATGCTGTCATCAGATCTGTGATTTGTTCCTCTCTGATAGTCTGGTATGGGGGGAGCCACTGCACATGACAAACTCCGCTTACAAAGGACTTTCAGAACAGCAGAGAGAATTATAGGTTCCCCCCTGCCTAAAATCCAGGATCTTTATGATAAGAGTATTCGATCCCACGCATTGAAAATTTCATCCGATCCCTCTCACCCAGGACACTCCTCATTCCAACTACTCCCTTCAGGACGTCGCTTCAGAGTCCCCAAATGTAGCACCAACCGCCATATGAACAGCTTCTATCCACTCTCTGTTCAACAATTAAATCTTCATGTGTAGACTTTATACTGTATCTGTCTTGTTAGATGTTACTTGTTGTATCTGTTGTTATATATTATGTTGCCTCTTTGCCACAAAGAATTACTTGTATATATGTAATATGTACTTGGCGATAATAAATTTGATTGATTGATTGATTTGGATGACACCTTCTGTGTCATCCATATAGCCAGGTGAAATCCCACGCCCACACAGAGAAATTGCCGGCTCATTCCTGCGCACTATGCTCTGGCCTACTGATCTAGAACACGTCTTTTCCGGCTCATGTACCAGAACTAATTCGCCGCCATTGCCTTGCAGATGTTCACTGATGTTTTCTGCTCTGTGTGCAGTAGGGCAGAGCATAGTGTGCAGGCGTGAGACCACTATTCCCCTGCGTAGACTTAGGATTTCGCCTGACTATGTAGATGATGGAGAAGGCATCATCCACGTCAATCAAAGCAGGATGATGGAGAGTAGCAGCTAGGAGGAGGGGTGAAGAGCCCAGAATGGACGTCTCTCGGACTGAACAAACAGGATTAACATACAGAGCTTGAGAACATTAAGAGTTTTTTTGGGGGCATGCAGAGGGAGACAGGGGGTTATGTAACTATTTATGGAATTGTAGCACAGGCTCTGAATAAGGTGATTGTTTTAGTTGACACATGACAACTGGTGACAGGTTCCCTTAAAGCTTTTGTTAGCAGTATGGTTGATATTATACAGCAATTCTGAGCAGTGTAGCTGTTAATCCAGCCCTGAAGTGAGATAAAGTTATCTGCTTGAAGTAGCTTCAGGGTTTCTGTGTCTGTCAGAGCCTCTCCTGTTGTGAATACCCTGGCTCAGACTTCTGAGCCGAAGCTCCCCCTGCTCCCTCCGGTGGTTACTGGAGGGAGTGGAGCTGGCCAAATTGACAGAGGTCTGCCACATGATGATGATGACTATTGGAGATCTGGGGTTACTGATTGGAGTATTTAAGTCTGCAGACTTCCTGCAATCCCTGCTGGTGATTGGTTTCCTGTGCATTCAGAGGTCTGATGTCTTCTGCCCTGTTCCTGCATTGTTCAGCTAAGTGGTTCATTTGTTAATCCTTTGCATCTGATCTGGTTTTGTCTCTCTCTGCTTGTTGTGCGGATTCAGCTTGCTCCTCTGGGGGTTGTGCTGGACCACCGCTCCATATGTTACAGCCTGTGTCAGTTTGTTCAGTCCCCTATTATATTGGTCTCTTTTGCTTTACTCCCAATTCATACCGGAGTGCTGATATAGTGGGGGTGAAGTCATGTGACTTCAGTGTTTTTTTTGTACATCAGACGTGTTGGATTTTTCAGGGTTTTTGCGTGATTGCAGACAGTGTCTTTCTTTTCCTGTCCTGTCTAGTCAGTTTGGGTCCCATCGTTTGCCAGGTCTATTTTTTTGCCTGTGTTTGTGTTTCATCTTGTCTCACCGACATTATATGTTTGGGGGCTATCTATTCCTTTTGGGGTCTGCTCCGGGGCAGTTTAGATTTCACCTTTCTAGCTTTAGGCTTAGTTAGCTCTCCAGCTGTGCTGAGGCGTCTAGGATCATCGTAGGCACGCTCCTCGGCTACTGCTAGTTGTGTGGATAGGATCAGGGGTCTGCAATCCACTTAGTTACCAACCTCTCTGGTATTCTGGTGGCTTAGCCTGTTTCTGCCATCCTCCTCGGTGACCCATTCATAACACTCTCCCTATTCTTCTGTAGTCTTCCGCATCCCCTTTCCATATTTATCAATTGTAGCTATAACTTGATAATTCAGTGATTCTTGCAGTCTCTCTTGCTTTGACCAATTTACTTTTCAGCTGTTTTTCAGAGTGAATGAGCTGATGAGGCTGGAGGGGAGGAGATATAAAAGCTCATAAGTGTAGAAAGAAGCATATTTTTCTGACAAATATACATTACAAAGTTTCTTATATTAGCTTGTACTATTGATTTGCAGAGCTTGTTGAATCGTCAGTGACCATTTAAAGTTTTAAAAGTGATGTTCCAGTGTTCCATTGGCATCTGGAGAGTTCATATCTAATGTATGAAGCCGGATATTCATTTTCTTTTACATTTTATATATGAAAGAAATCCCGTTTTATTATATTGAAGTTTAATGATTATTTTTTTAATGTTGAGCTTTATTCTCCACCGCATTGTAACTTTTAGACCACTAGAAAGCATTTCATTTGACCACCTTTTAAAGCTATTGGTATGTTGACTCATACAGTGACCCTTTCTAAAATAAAAGAATTGCTTGAAATTGGCTTAAGCGAGTCTTTTTCGAGTATTGTAAAGGTTACAAACAAGATGTTATTTTGAGAATGCCTGACACAGGAAACTGATTTATTGCTGGAGAAATTCATTATTTCTGGACATCCAAAGCCTTGGAACATGTAATGAAAGACATTTCTCTTCCATCTTTAAGGCTGTGTGCACACGCTGCGGATTTTGCTGCGGTTCCGCAGCGGTTTTGGCCGCTGCGGACCCGCAGCAGTTTTTGCTGCGGTGTACAGTACAATGATTCCCTATGGGAATCAAAAACCGCAGTGCAGACGGTGCGGAATTTTCCGCGCGGATTATCTGCGGTTTTCAATCCGCAGAAAGAATTGACATGTCAATTCTTTCTGCGGATTCTCCTGCGGTTTGCCATCTCCTCCATTGAGGAGATGAAAAACCGCAGGGCAAAACCGCAGAGCAATCCGCAGGTAAAACCGCAGGTCTTTTGACCTGCGGTTTCACCTGCGGATTGTACAAAATCCGCGCGGATGAATCCGCACCTTTTCCGCAGCGTGTGCACACAGCCTTAAAGTCCTTGTTGATTGAGACTAAATCCATCCCCATGATAGTTTTTTATGCACTTTCCTGTTACCTTATTACCATGTTTAACAAAATAAAAGTACATTACATATATTCTGAGTTTTTATAAAGTGAGGTACTTTTCAAGAACTGTGAAGTGTCATTTTCTTTTACATGAATGAAAATTAAATATGCAGAGCCTTGTAACTCCTAAGAAATCATATTTGTCTCCAGTATATCACTCAATTATAACTTGGAATTTATATATTGGTTCATTTTCTTTTAGATGTGATCAGTGAACTATAAAGCCTCATTCAGATGTCTGTGTTGCATGTGTTCTGGCCGTGTTTTTCACATATACAACGCGTACCCATTATAGTCTATTGGAGTTTTCACATGTCTGTGATTTTTCATGTATCGTGTGTCCATGCAAAACTCACAAAGACATGTTGTTTTTTTTATTTCAAGCATCATGGATGAAAAGTGGCAATAAGTCTATGTGTCTGTGAAAAACACGTACAGCACATGAATTGGCATCCTGCTGTCTGTATTTAACATATCAAAAAAGGATAGAAGAAGCATTTACTGAGTTACTGGGAAATCAGCATTTGATTTGATATATAGATGGCTATGGTAGAGTGTCACGCCAGCTCTATTCCCCGGCTCAGAGCCACACCCTCCTGCTTTTCTGACAGCTTTTCCTGAAGTCACACCCTAGAGGCTGTCAGCAGGAGGGGGCAGTGGGCTGTGAATAGACCTGGAGTGACAGGAGCTGCAGAAATAGGGCAGCACGGTGGCTCAGTGGTTAGCACTGCCGCACTGCAGCGTCGGGGTCCTGGGTTCAAATCCCACCAAGGACAATATCTGCAAGGAATTTGTATGTTTTCCCCTTGTTTGCGTGGGTTCCCTCCGGGTTTTCTGTCTCCTCCCACATTCCAAAGACATACTGATAGGGAATTTAGATTGTAAGCTCCATCGGGGACAGTGCCAATAACGTCCGTAAAATGCTGTGAAATTAATGGTGCTATATAAATGAGGAAAACACTGATTTCTAAGTAACAGAAGAACAGACTGGCCATGTAAAAGTATTATTGGATATCTCTTTGAAAGAGCTACATGCTCATATAAATAGTTTGGGTTATGAAATCCTGCTGACAGATTCCTTCTTAAGGACACTTATCTCCTCTTTTGCAGTTAATATTTTTGTGTGTTACATTGTGCACATTTTGATTAACTTATCAACCTTTATTTCCCAGCAGGATAAAAACAAGAAGCTCCGTCCTCTCTATGACATTCCATATATGTTTGAGGCCAGAGAATTTCTGCGCAAGAAGCTAATTGGAAAGAAGGTAATATATTGTATAACTGTTCAACCCCCTTTATCCCCAAGGGTGGTTTAAATGTTAATGACCAGCAAAAGAGCAAAAAGACTTACCCATCCAGGCCTCCAGACAAATGCACTATCAGGATGCAGAGGACCCATATAATTAAGATGGCAACACAGGTGCAAGAATACCGATGAAACAACCGCTCACAGTCTACCAATACATGGAAGGGGCGGTTGCCTGGTATGTTAATGCACAATAAAAACTTGTATGCGGCGCTGTTCACACTATGGCCACGCACAGCATCCAGGCCAGCCTGGTAGTGACACCCTTCTATTAGCTCAGGCGGGCTGCCCAGCGCCATCAAAATGCATGCCATGTGAACAGACACCGCAGTTTACAAGACCAAATGGGCCCAACTGCACCCTGAATAAAAAGTGCAAAAAACACATTTAAAAAATGTGGAGTATTAGCTGATATTTTGGCCAAAATACGTGAGCCCGTAACCTGCGCCAAAGGTCTCCTTGTTTACGGTACCTAACACTAAATCCTAACACTGAAATAGCACAAAAAGAGGACTTAAAAATCCTCCAAATAATTATATGGGTCCACTGCATCCTGATAGTGCATTTGTCTGGAGGCCTGGACGGGTAAGCCATTTTGCTCTTTTGCTGTTTTCTATTATTGGAGGATTTTTAAGTCCTCTTTCTGTGCTATTTCAGTGTTAGGATTTAATGTTAATGACCAGGCTAATTTTTACAATTTTGGCCACTGGCCATTAATGAGGCAATAACTCTGGAACGCGGTGAGTCTGACATTGTTTTCTCGTGATATATTGTAATTCATGAAAGTGGTAACATTTCTTTGATATAACTTACTTTTATTTGTGAAAAAACAAACTTGGCGAAAATTTTGTAATTTTCCAAGTTTAAGGAACCACATCACAATTGAAGTCAAATTGAGGGGTCTATATTATAGAAAATACCCAAAAGTGACAACATTCTAAAAACTGCACCCCTCAAGGTGCTCAAAACCACATTCAAGAAATTTTATTAACCCTTCAGGTGCTTCACAGGAATTTTTGGAATGGTTTAAAAAAAAAAAACAAAAAACAATTTTCACACACAATTTACTTCAGATCCATTTTTTTATTCTCCCAATGTAACAGGAGAAATTGTACCCCAAAAGTTGTTGTGCAATTTGTCTTGAGTAATCTGATACCCCATATATGCAGGAAAACCACTGTTTGGGCGCATGGCAGAGCTCGGAAGGGAAAGAGCGCCGTTTGACTTTTCAATGCAAAATTGGCTGGAATTGAGATTTGACGCCATGTCGCATTTGGAGAGCCCATGATGTGCCCTAAACAGTGGAAACCCCCCACAAGTGACACCATTTTGGAAAGTAGACCCCCTAAGAATCTTATTTAGATGTGTGATGAGCACTTTGAACCCCAACCCCCAAGTGCTTCACAGAAGTTTATAATGTAGAGCCGTAAAAATAAAAAAATCATATATTTTCTACAAAAATGATATTTTCGCCCTCAGTTTTTTATTTTCCCAAGGGTAACAGGAGAAATTGGACCCTAAGGGTATGTGCACATGTTGCGGATTCATGTGCGGAATTTTCAGCCCGCAGGTCAAAATCCGCACGTTTTACCTGTGGATTTCCTGTGGATTTAGTGCAGATTTTGTGCAGACTTGGCCTGCGTTTTACACCTGCGGATTCCTATAATGGAAGGGGTGTAAAAACGCTGCGGAATCCGCACAAAGAATTGACGTGCTGCGGAAAATAAACCCCTGCGTTTCCGCGCGTTTTTTTCCACAGCATGTGCACAGCGGTTTTTATTTCCCATAGATTTACATTGTACTGTAAATCACTAGGAAATCTGCACGGATCCGTAGCGACAAATCGTGTGCACATACCCTAGAAGTTGTTGTGCAATTTGTCCTGAGTAGGCTGATATCCCATATGTTGGGGTAAAACACTGTTTGGGCGCATAGCAGAGATTGGAAGGGAAGTAGCACCATTTGACTTTTTCAACGCAGAATTGGCTGGAATTGAGATCAGACGCATGTCGTGTTTGGAGAGCCCCTGATGTGCCTAAACAGTGGAAATCCCCAATTCTAAGGCTATGTGCACACACTGCGGATTGGTCTGCGGATTTTTATCTGCAGAACCGCAGGTAAAACCACAGGTAAAATACCTGCGGTTTTACCTGCGGTTTGGCCTGCGGTTTGCCACCTGGACAATAGAATAGGTGGCAAACCGCAGCAGAATCCGCAGAAATAATTGACATGTCAATTGTTTCTGCGGATTCAAAACCGCAGCTTTTCCGCAGTTAGAAATCAGCAGCGTGTGCACAGCAGAATGTTAATCCCATAGGATAACATGCTACTGTACACTGTCTGCAGAACTGCTACAGTTCTGCTGCGGCCAAAACCGCAGCAAAAACCGCAGCGTGTGAACATAGCCTAACTCCAACCCTAATCCCAACCCTAACCCTGAATTTAGTCCCACCCCTAACTAAAGCCCCAGCCCTAACCCTAAATTTGAATTAAATATTTTTTTTATTTTACTATTTTCCCTAACTAAAGGGGGGGCGGGGGTTGATTTACTATTTATAGCGGGTCTTTATGTTTGGCAGCTGTCACACACTAAAAGACTTTTTTATTGCAAAAAATAGTTTTTGCATCACCACATTTTGAGAGCTATAGTTTTTCCATATTTTGGCCCATAGAGTCATATGAGGTCTTGTTTTTTGCAGAACGAGTTGACGCTTTTATTGGTACCATTTTCGTTCAAATGACATTTTTTGATCGCTTTTTATTTCAATTTTTGGGAGGCAAAATGAGCAAAAACCAGTTAAAAATTTTTTTTAAATTCAAATATTGATTTAATGCTAGAATAGAATAAATATTGACATTTTTTATTATTTTTTTTAATATTTTTACAATTATTTAAAAATATTTTTTTTATTTTCATTCTATGTTTTACACCTTGTCCCACTATGGGACACTCATTTCGTGCAGGTTGATCGCTTATATGGCATACAGATCTGCATGCCATATAAGCTGTCAGCGCTGCAGGGATTTGTCACTAACCTCAGAGACTTCTTGACATGCACTGCACATGACAGGAAGTGTCTGTGCTCTGGTAACCTGGATGTCATCATGACGACTTCAGGTTACCATGAGAGCGATCGGGACCCCGCGTCATGCTGCAGGGTCTCCGATTCAAAGGTAGAGGGGCTGTCAGAGCTGACAGCCCCTCTGCCTGCTCCCAAAACGCAGCGATCATGTTTGATCGCAGTGTGCCGGGGGATAAAGTGCCGGGAGCGGGCCGTGATAACTCCTGGCACTTATTGCCGAGTTTCAGTTGTGAGAATCAGCTGACACCCGGCCGCGATCAGCCGCACTCCCTCCAAGAGCGCGTCTGATCGCCTTTGACGTACTATTCCGTCCATGGTAATTAAGTCCCAGTACACATGGATGGAATAGTACATCCAATGGCAGATAGGGGTTAAAATGACACCCATAGAAATGTATGGGCCAACACATGGACGGAATAGTACGTCCAATGGCAGATAGGGCTTAAAATGACACCCATAGAAATGTATGGGCCAAGACATTACCTATGTACAAAATTAAAGTTTATACCTAGTATTCAGGTTTTTGCTCTTGGTTGTTTCTGGCCAGTTGTGCTCCTTTGCATGCTATATAATTGAGCAGGAATAGTGTATGGTCAAGTGTGATTCCCCTGTACGACAGAATGGCTAAAATAAAGGCTAGATACATTTATGTATATTTTTTATGCTATAACATTTCTTTCGCTTTGTCATGGTTTTCCATACACTATCTTAAAGCAGTTGTCCACTACTTACTTGGACAACTTCTTCTCATTCTTGGCCCTGATAAAGTTAAGAGAATGATTATATTGTAACCTAAGATGCCTTGGTGTACACTGTTTGTTGTCTTGTATGTTGTTATGTCTAATTGTTTTCAATAAAAATAGATTTAATATAAAAAGTCTATATTCCCCTCCAGTGCTGGCGCCGTTCTCGTGGTATGGACACTCTCTCCTGGGGCTCCTGTGCTTCTGTTGTGGCACACGACCCTGGTGCCCAATCAGTGCTGGCATCACTGTCCCTGCTTCCTGTGAAATTGAACATGAAGAGGAAGTTGAGAGAGCAGAGGCAGCCGAGACTTCCTCTTCATGTTAGAATTGTCCGAAAGCGGGGACAGTGACGCCAGCACTGATTGGGCTCCGGGGTCACATGTCACAACAAATGCAATATTGCCCCCGGGACCGCTAGTGCTGACACGCTGGAACGGTGCCAGCACGAGTGGGGAGTATAGGTTTTTTTTTTAATTTTATCTGGGCCAAACATTTATGTCAAGAATGGTTTGTCCTAGTAATGGACAGTACCTTTAAAGCATTTTGGGTCTATTTGAATCTGAAATAGGAAAAAGTGAAAGCTGTGTTGCTTATATCCAGCATTAGAAGAAAACCTATACTGTTATACAGTTGTTAAATATCTAATTGGCATGCAATTAGACATTTAGGTTAATTAGCTGATGCTTGTTAACTTTTTTTTTTTTCCAAATATTGGTAAGTTGCTGTTTCTGTAATGGTTGACTGTGTTAGACGGAAAATTGACAGAAATGTGCTGAGCCACTGATGATCAGTTTCCCTATTTGATTTTCATTCTCTTTTTCACCTTGACAAAGGATGGGAATGAACTAACTTTGACAGGGAGCCACAATACACATATAAGTATCTTATAGCAAGCCCCCTGCAAGGTAGGTAAATTGGATTGTCTTCTGAAAAGCCTGAGCATCTACTGAGGTACTGGGTTTATTGTTATTCCAGTGGGCACAACATGGCACACCTAAAGCTCACTTAATTTACAGAATGCAGACTTCTTAGGAGAAAGCATTCTCTTCACAACCTCAAGAACAACTGTGAGTGTCCTGTAGGTTATTGGAATTACTTCCCCTACTGTAAATAAGTGGTTTTAATACAGTGTAATCAGCAACTAATCATCTGTGCTGGAAGCTTTTGCAATTAAAGGCCCATTTAGACAGGCCGATAACTGGGAGTGAGTGTCAGGCGAATGCCAACTGGTCAATAATGTTAAGAACAAGCAAAAATGCTTGTTCTTCTAGTGAAATTATATTTATGCAAGCTTAAAAATGATTGTTCTCTGCAGCACATTTAAATTTCCTATTTAAACAGGACAAGTGCTGCCGGCAATATGATTTTCATATAAACAATCGTTCTGAGTGCATAAAAATGTGGTCGGCCTGTCTAAAGAGGTTATTAAAGGATTGCCGATTGGATTTTATGAAACCAATAGATATGAAGTTACTGGTATTGAAAAGTAACTTCACATCCCAGAGAGAGAGAGAGAAGAGTCTGGGAGTTCAAGCTCATGATGTCCTTTGACACTCTCAATGCTGGAATGAATGTGTCGCATGGACTTATGTCTTTTACATCAATTAAGGAATTTGCTCCTAAGACCTTGTGGGGGCATCACAACACATTAGGAGACCCCAATCAGAGGACAATAAACCATCCAGACTACTTATCTATGAACTGGTCCAATATTTATGTTTCTCCCTCTCCCACAATGATAGTTCTGCATCGCGTCACTTATCTATTGCATTTTTTTTGTGCTGTGTATAAATATGTGATTCTTCAGATTTTGTATTAGTCAATGCCTGATGAAGAGACCTGAGTTGTCTCGAAAGCTTGCAATGTGTTACCATCTTTTCGGTTAGCCATTAAAAGGTATCAACCACTGAGGACTCTCAATTCTGAATATTTTTCTATGAAACCAATAGGTAATTGTTCACGCTAAATGGTCCCTTTTAAGTACAGTGTGTCCGTGAACTCATGGTACACTTTTGACTAGTCACAGGAAAGTATACAGTATACAATGACAAAGTCCATAAAAGTCAGGGAGGGCAGGCGGGAACTTAAAGGAAATCTGTCGCCTCATTTTTGGCCTATAAGATGCAGCTACAGACATCAGGGGCTTAACTACAGCATTCTGTAATGTTGTAGATAAGCCCCCGATGTAACCTGAAAGATAAGAAAAACGAGTTAGATTATACTCACCTGGGGGTCCGGTCCGGTCCGGCACCTCCCATCTTCTAGAGATGACGTCCTCCTTACTTCTGCCGTTGCTCCCAGGCGCCGTTCCTCTCTGACCTTTCCCGGTGTCTGTGCACTGCAGTACTTTTACTCTGCCCTCAACAGGGCAGAGAAAGTACGCCTGCGCAGGAGCCGCAGCAGAAGTAAGGAGGAGAACGTCATCTCTAGAAAATGGGAGGCGCCGGACCGCACCCGTACCTCGGTGAGTATAATCTAACATGTTTTTCTTCTCTTTCAGGTTACATCAGGGGCCTTATCTACAGCATTACAGAATGCTGTAGATAAACCCCTGATTGCGGTGGCTGCAGCTTATAGGCTGAAAATGGGGTGACAGATTTCCTTTTAAGAATTCTTCAGCTGCTCTACAGTGTGCTCGACAATTACACCTAAGCAAGACTACAGTTTATAAGGTGTTAAAGAAACGTCTCTGTTTTACGGGGTACAAATTGTGGCTGTTGCACGCTATCAAACCAGCGAATAGACCCAAACGATGCGCGTTTGCTACAGATATGCGTCATGAGATCAACAATGATGCAATATTTTTGCAGAAGATTGTGTTTAGAGATGAGGAGATCTTCCATATCTGTGGACATGTTCATCGTCATATCGTCCAAATATGGGCTGCTGAACATCCTCATGCCTACGTTGAGTACGAACGTAACACCCCTAAAGTGAACGGTGGTGTAGCCTGATGCATGATAAGGTGATAGACCCATTTTTTTCGCGGAGAGGTCTGTGATGGCAAACATATATCTTGACATGTTGGAATTGTTTGCAATGCCACAATTTCTAGAAGGTATCATCTTTCAGCAGGACGGTTCTCCGCCACACTACGCCACCATTGTTCGTGAGTTTCTGGATAAACTATTCCCCCAGCGGTGGATAGGCCGGGGTTCTGTCAAGCCATGGCCACCACCATCCACTTATCTGGCGCCCTTAGCCTTTTACTTTTGGGGTTATATGAAGCAACATGTGTATATTGAACATATCAATAACATTAATCACTTAAAACAAAGAATCACAGACGTTATTCACTCTGCTAGGCTAGGTTCACATTGCGTTAGGTGCATCCAATTAACGGATCCATTAAACGGATGCACTAACGCTGATATCATTTTTGACGTCTTTTTAACCAATAGCGCTAACGTATGCGCTAATGCATGGTAGCACTTTGTTACCATGCATTAGCCATACAGGTCTATGCACAGCGAACGCGTCGGTTTGCTGTGCGTTAGACCTAATGCACCCTAAAATGCGGTAGTCCGCGTTCGAGGATGCGTCATAAAGTAACGCATCATCGCTGTTACACTCTGAATTTGGTATGCGTTAGGATGCGTTACTATAATGGCGGCCAATGAGTGCGTTAGTGCGTTAATGCATCCGTTACATAGCGTTAGTGCCGCTATGTAACAGATGCGTTAAACGCATGGCCATAACGCGATATGAACCCAGCCTTACATCAGACGTCCTTACCTGTGGGTGTCAAGAACTTCATTGTCGTTTGGATTTGTGTAGGACAACAAATGGAGCCCACCTCGAACTGCACTGAATAGGTATGAAACTGGGAGAGTTTTTCTTTTGTTTGGAGCAGATTTTACATTTCTATTGTTTTTGTTGCTTTCCAGTGACTGGTCAAAAGTGCACCATGACTTTACGAACACACTGTATGTTTTTCACTTGCTACAGACTTTGTCTCAGAGATTTGTTACTGTCCCATTTTGGAACTCGCAGAAACGTGCTGTATGTGTTTTCTGCCACAAAATCCCATTCAGTTGAATATTTAGATACTCAGTTTAAGAAATTTCTGATGCAAAAGCAATTCTTAAAGTGAATATATTGTCAGAAAATGATATGGTCTAAATCATGTTTTTATATTACATGTATTATTGGTGATATTTTATCAAATTTTCTCTTATAGTAGTTAGTTTACACAATCCCTTTCACCAGGGCTGTGGAGTCGGTAAGCCAAACCTGCGACTCCGACTCCTCAATTTCCCTTACACCGACTCCCTGACTCAGACTCCAACTCCCACATATATTGCTTATATTTAAGTGAAAAATTTATTGTAGTACAATGTTAACATCAGACATTTAATCATTTTTATGATACAATAACCAAGATATTTAGATAGAACATACTGTAATATATATTTATTGGAATACAACTTTAGAACACAAAAAAACTAATAAATTGTAAATAAGTAATATACTATGTAATATCTATTACATATATATATATATTTATTATTATGTAATAAACTATGTAAGTGGCAAAACAACAGTTTTCAACAAATTCATACTAAATAATATTTCTGCAGTCAATGAATTTGGTCTAAGAAATAAAATTGCCTCCATCAGATCCTCCTTCATAGATGACCTCAAATCTGACCTAATAATGTTAAGGCCAGAGAACCTCTCTACACTAACTTGGGTTGGAGACAAAGCCGTAACCACATGGCCAACATCTCTAACAATTTCCGAGTATAAAGGAATTGCCTCATGCACAGTCAGTTTTGAGGAACGGTTGAATTTTTCTATTTCTTTGAGAGCAAGTGAAACATTTTGCTGAAATATGGTCAGTCTGCTTGCTATAGGAGATGGAGTGAAATCTTTTTCCTTGCGGCAACGCTTTGCCTGCTCCATGTCATCCAAATACTTGTCAAAGTCAAAATCCTAATCTGATGAGGATGAAGATATGGCAGCGGTAGCACTGTCAGAACCCAAGTCCTCTTGCGCCTGGCAGTCCTCCTGTAGGCCACTCATCCTAACTGCTACCTCAGTCAGAGCTTCTTTTCCTTTAGTAAGCTGTTGATCATCAAGCAGTGTACGATGACTTGGGTCCACATAAACAGCTGCCATAAAAATTTTATTTTCCAATAGCTGTGTCTCTTTCCGTTTCATTGAAGCAGAAATGCCATCTGCGATTGAACCTCCTCTTTGGGACAGGCAAAATAGCAAGTTCTTCCACTCCCTTATGAAAATGCCAGGAGTTAAATCCTCAGCTTGTAATTTTTTAGTCACGGTAAATGGGTGATTAAGCAATTCCTTCAATTCAGCCACCTGTGTCCATTGACCTTCATTTAGGGTTACCTGAGTGTTCGCCTTATCTATAAGAAATGGTTTTAGTTCAAGCAATCGCTCAATCAATAAATAAGTGCTGCCCCACCGAGTGGCTTGATCGACAATTGCCCCTTTCCCAGCACGTCTCTTAAAGATGGAATCAATTTTAGGGGTTCTGGCGGCAATAACCAATTTCCTCACTTTTCCAATCAGATTTCCAGCATGTCCCTCTTGCAGACTATCTCTCATTGCCAGCTGCAGCGTGTGCACAACTTTCTCCAGCTCAGGGCCCAGGAATCGGATCCTGTGCAGGACAGGCACCCCTCCTCTTTCTGGTGAAGACGGCAGAAGACAGTATAGAGGAGGGGAGATTGCCCCCTGCAGTCTGGAGCCGGTGCAGGATGGGAGCACTGCAGCATACAAGTGAGATTTGATAGGTGCATGCCCCTGCTTCTAGGGGGGGAGGCAGTCGCTCCCCCATGCCCCTCGATGGCTACGGCCATGATTCACGCACAGCGTTTTTGCGGATCCCTTTTTTGCAGTAAAATACAGGGACTCTGGGCATCCCAGCAAAGTCAATGGGTTTCAAGATATGACATTCAGACACACTGTTTTGTGAGGATCCATTTTTGGGCTGAATGAGCATGTCAGTTTGTGTGGCGTTTTTCTAATCTGCTTTTGCTATTGAAAACATTATCAATGAGCTCAAAAACCTTTCAGGTGATGCGGTTTTTTAAAAAGCTGATCTGCTTTTGCAGCTGAAAAACGTATCCTCATAAAACGCAGCAAAAAACGCTGTGTGTGAATGTAGCCTTAAATCAGGAATAGAACAGCCATTTATAGGACATTTCAGAACTTTCCCAAATTTCTATGAAAAAATATTCAGCACATTCTGCATTGAACTACTATACCCAATTTATTATATATTTTAGGAGTCAGAGTCGGTCCATTTTATACCGACTCCACCAAAATGAGCACCTACAGAGCCCTGCCTTTCACACCAAACACTGATCTCCTCCTAATAAACGAATAGTTGCTTTGTGTAGAGATCACATTTTAGCAGTTCTCTAACAGGCAGGATTACAATAAGGCCTTATTCAGACATCCATATTTCCTGTTCATATTCTGTGATTGTCATGAATATAACTTGTATTCTTTATAGTCTACTTTCTACTATAGTCTTGTATCCATTATAGTCTACTGTATCTACTCGTGTATAAGCCGACCCTCCCCCTAATTTTGTCTCAAAATACAGGGAAAACTTATTGACTCGCGTATAAGCCCAGGGTGGAAAATGCAGCGGGTACTGGTAAATTTCAAAAATAAAAATTGATACCAATAAAAGTAAAATTAATTGAGATATCAGTAGGTTAACTGTTTTTTAATATCCATATTGAATCAGGAGCCCCATATAATGCTCCATACAGTTCATGATGGCCCCATAAAATGCTCCATACAAAATACACCCCATATAATGCGGCACAAAGGTTAATAATGGCCCCATAAGATGCTCCATAGCATAATATGCCCCATATGCTGCGCCATAAAATGCTCCATAGATTATGCCTCCATATACTGCCCCATAAGATGCTTCATAGATTATGCCCCCATATACTGCCCCATAAGATGCACCATAGATTATGCCTCCATATACTGTCCCATAAGATGCTCCATAGATTATGCCCCCATATGCTGCCACCGCTGCTGTTGCAAATAAAAAAGAATGGCATGCTCACGTTTCATCGCTGGGGGCCAGGTGCCGGTGTCACAGCTGGCTCAGGGCCCCAGCATCTGAGATACCTGTCCCCACTCCATTGCTGCTCGCCGCTGTCTGCCGGGTCCTCTGTCAGTGACGTTCAGGTGCGCACTAACCACGTCATAGTGCCCTCTGCTGCCTGAACATCATAGCCAGAGGATGCGGAGGACACAGCGGCGCCCTGCGATGGGCCGGGGACAGGTGAACATGGAATATAATTACCCCTTCCTGTCGCGGTCTCTGCAGCCCCGCTTCTCCTACGGTCTCCCTCCCTTCCGTGGTCACGTGGTACCGCACATTACAGTCATGAATATGCGCATATTCATGACTAATGAGCGGTACCACGTGACGGCGTTAGGAAGGCGCCTGAGACCATGGGACAAGTAGGGGGCTGCAAAGACGCACCAGGGGGTCAGTATGATCTGACACCCCCGCTCCCTATCCCCCGCCGACCCCCTGGCATATATGACTCGCATATAAGCCGGGGGGGCACGACTTTCAGCCCAAAAAAAGGGGTGAAAATTTCGGCTTGTACGCGAGTATATACGGTACTTTGCGGATTATGGTTTTTTTTTTTTGGTTGACCAAGTATCTGCAAAAAAAAAAAAAAAAAAATCATGCAGAGTTGTATTTGTGATTTTGATCCTTAACTCAGATCAAAAACTTACAAGTATGAGTACTTGAAAATCACAGACAGCATATGCAGTCCATATGTTGTCAATCAGTAATGGTAAAAAAATGGACTCACTGACCAAGAATTGGTGAAAATCTTATCAAATTAAATGAAAAAAATCGTTTTTTTTTTTCCATGTACAAGACAGAAAAGGTTTCTGAATGAGATAACATAAGTTTATAAATAGCACAGAATCACAATAAGTGATGGTCACAGCCAAATATCCTCTTTACTCCATCAGTGACCTCTGGAAATGTCACAAAATTTGCCCAAAACATTTTTCTATAGAAGTCAATGAGGTGTCTCTAGACTACAGTTTTCAGAGATATGCTTAATACCAAACTGCAGTGTGCATGCCTGTGGCTCAGGCAAGGTGGATAACATGAGCTACTTTGCAACTTTTTGAAGCGCTGTTGATTGATTAAATTAAGTGACAGATGCTGTCTGAAAAAACAGAAACCAAGGAAAGACCTGCCAAGAGGCCGCACCGAAGCACAAACAGTCTCTCCCTCTGTCTCTATGATAAAGAACATGTTTGTGTTTCAGGGTGCCAGTGGACAGGTCTTTCCTTGGTTTCTGTCTTGAAAAAGGAAGATAAGACTCTGCCTACAGTTCCAAAAGCAACTCGTTAAGGCTGGGGTCACACTGCGTTAAAGCAGTCCATTCAATGCATATTGTTGACTGACTGCGTTAACGCTATTGCATAACGTGATCGTGTTATGCTATACTGCCAGCGCAGATGCTTCATCTGCGCTAGCAGTGGCGGTCTGCAGCGTTCAAGGGTCCATCACAGAATGACGGCACATCGCTAGCGTATGCCGATTATCATATGCGTTAGCGATGCGCCCAATAATAGGAGTGAATGACAGCATTAACGGATTGCTTTACATCGCGTTATGCCGTGGTGTAACGCAATCCGTTAAACCGACTGCATTAACGCAGTGTGACCCCAGCCTGACTCAAAACTTCTAATACTGTTTTCCTAACCTCAGGTGTCATTTTAATCAGTTTATCACCACCAACCTGACACTGTCTGTAGTTTACTAACACTCTGCTGACAGGTTAACTTTGAGTATATGCAGCTGAAATTTCTGCACCAAAATGCTGCAGTTTACAGCATCAGCAAAATGAATGAGATTTCTGAAATGTCATGCACATGTTGCTTATTTTTAGTTGCAGATTTTAAGCTGTTTCAAATACTCACAATGTCCATGCTTTTTTTGCATTGGTGGCTTTTTCAGCCATTTAAATGAATAGAGAAAACCACATTAACACCTTTGCATGCCAAACAAACACCTTTCCCCACACATGATGACTGATTGCAGTAAATACCTTATCATTAGGATGGGATTTGTTTTTGATTCAGTGATCATTTCTGGTGGGTGTTAGTGTGTTTGGTTCTTTTTTTTTTTTATAGAGGACGGAAGAATAGCGAGACCATATGGCTATTGGTTTTCCTACTGTCAAATCACTCCCCATGGTAACTAAGAAAGTTCATACAAACATATTTGACTTCAGAAATATTGACTTCAGAAGAAAGGATTTGGTAGGTGGAAACGGGCCCCTCCTTCTGATGTGCCATTTGGGTATTTTCTACATTAAGTTAACCAGAACAGAAGTCCTCGTCCATACACAGCAGTTTTTCTACACGCTCTGCAGGCTGCTTGGTGCTGACTTTAGGTCTCTAATAACCTGTCTTGTTCTGTCAGGTCTCCTTTTAGCGTATGCTCCCCTGTCCTTTTTAGGTTTGCTGCTTCCTGGCTGATATTTAATGCCTTCATCCATTCCCCCTGACCGCTGATGCAAGCAACCATAGCCCAGATTTATCAGAGAATGCGCAACATAACAGAATTAACCTCTGCACAACATGCATGTGAATAAGTTTTAGTTTTCATCTTTTATAGTAAAAATGATTGAATATGTTGAATGAATGATTGAAGTTCTTTTGTATAAGAAATGTAACATTGCCCCATAATAGTTTTAGGCAAGTCACATGCTGACTTTATAAAGGAAGCATGCCTGTCTTAAATAAGACCTATCACTAGTTTTAGTGTTAAACTACCTGCTTCATGGAATAGTGGCACAGAGCTGGATAAAACATCATTTTTACTTTTTAAAGGGAACCTGTCACCTTTTTTGGCCACTATAAGATGCTTTCTAAAATGCTGTAGATAAGCCACAGGTCCAAACCGAAAGATAATAGAAATAAGTTTTATTATACTCACTCGGGGCGGGGGGGGGGGGGGAGTGGTAGGGGTCTGATGCGGTCCAGTCCGATGGGTGTCGCAGGTCCGGGTGCGGCACCTCCCATCTTCTTGCGATGCCGTCTTCCTGCTTGCTTCCTTGTTTTCCGGCATTACGCTTCTGCGCAGGCGTACTTCTCTGCCCTGTTGAGGACAGAGCAAAGTACTGCAGTGCGCAGGTGCTGGGCCTCTCTGACCTTTCCCGGTGCCTGCGCACTGCAGTACTTTGCTCTACCCTCAACAGGGCAGAGAAGTGCACTAGCGCAGGAGCCCGACGGTGGAGAGCAACGATGAAAGCAGGAGGACGGCGTAACAAGAAGATGGGAGGCGTCGGACCCAGACCTGCAACACTCATCGCACCGGACCGTATCCCCCCCCCCCCCCCCCCGGGTGAGGATAATAAAACCTATTTTTCTTATCTTTCAGGTCAGACCGGGGGCTTATCTATAGCGGCCAAAAGAGGTGACAGGTTCCCTTTAATTTCTGATCGAGGCTGGGGAAATATTGTCTTGTAAAGTTTACATTTTAATTTTCACTAATACAAAGCAATCATAACTAGGAGGCATCATGCAGAGGAACTGAGAACCCCACCCCCCACCTTTTCCCTTCCCCGAGTAGGTCAGAACCAACTTTTTCTGTGAGACATGTTATGACCTAAAGCCCTGCTTCCCTCACTAATTATGCTGCTGGCATCTACTGTGAATACAAGCAGGGAAGGGGAGTAGAGCAAAGCTGTGTATCATAGCAAACGCTTCTTGCAACTCTTAGTTCATGGCAATCAGTGTGGTAGGAGGGTGTGTAGAGCGACAGTGCTGTGAGAGGAGAGCTTCAAGAGGGTCTTTTAATGACAGGAATATCTGCTCTACTACCCAAACTCATTGCCACGAGAGAAAGATGCAAACGTGCTTGTAATGGCACACAGCCTTGCTATTCCACCCTCTCCGCTTGTAATCACAGTAGGTGTCGGCAGTATAGTGAGGAGAGTTGGTCTGTGTATCCTTACATGTCTCACACAGGGAAAGCAGAGTCTGACCTCCCCTGGAGGTATGCCCTTTTTTTCCCCCACCCTGCATCACGCCACCTACTTATGATTGGTCAAGGACAATCGGGGGGAAAAAGTAACTGCCCCCAGAGACTAATAATTGTTAACTCCTGTTGGATAAAGGAGAAATTAGAATCTATTTTTTAAGCTATTATCTCCACAATGGAGATGAGAAATTAAAAAAATAAAAACTACCTTTTTTCCATTTTTGCAGCCAATATTCCATGACGTGGCCAGTTTAACTTTCAGTTAAAAAAAATGAATAAAATAAGCTGATCTAAGAGCTGCTTGGTAGCAATTATGTCTGAAATAGTTTTAAAAAAATTAGCTGCCACTCATAGTACTATTTTACCTAACTTTGGTCAGAGCATAGTCATGACCTAGCTAACTATATATGATAGGTTGTCAGTATGACATTGGTGCGGATACGATACATGTGACTCCCAATGATCAGCTATTTGCTCTGGTGGCCAGTACATGTAAACATTGCTAGGTTCTGCCGAACAGCTCCTATTCAGTCAATTGAGACTGCACTTAATTCCTACTCCCCTCCCCTTACCCCTTCCAAAAAATAATTGTAAAGGAATGAAAACTTTTTTTTTTTTTTTTTTTTTTTAAACCAATTGTTCATTGCATTTCTTCATATTACTTGCTCCGCCTTAGAGGTTATACTGCAGGTCAATTTTCCTAGTGAACTTTCAGCAGAAATTCTGAGTGTGTTTTCTTGGGTAGATATTCAGTGTGGTAATGTTTTCCTTCCCATTGTAAAATGCTGTAACCTGGACTGATGCTGAACCCTAGCTGTGGCTGTAGTAGTATCATGTTTGGCCTCAGTGGTTTTCATTTGTTGGAGCTGAGAGAAGCAAGTTGAATTCATGTCCTTATCTGATTCCACTGAGACAATGCTAGCCTCTGCTGCCTCTTCCACCTCCAGAAAATGTTTCACAAAGGAAGCAAGCTGCAGATTTCTCCACACAGATTCTCTTAAATACTTTGGATACAATAAAATGACATTGTGAGTCATAGTGTGTCACTACGTGCATTCCTGGGAATATGAGCGGACATGGACTGCGTGCATGAATAGATTTCAAACAGCAAGAAACTTAAAGGGAGTTTGTCAGTCCAACTGACAGCATAATATGAGGTTTTTATAGATGCTATATCGCCTACAAGGCTATGTTCACTCACAGCTTTTTTATGCAAATAAGCAGCTGTGTTTTTTAGTACCAGCAAACGCTATTAGATTTCAGAAATCTCAGGCACACTGTTTTCTTGTGTTTTTTCTGACTCAATGTGAGATCTGTAGCATTTTTTAAATCTGCAACATGTCAATTTTTCAGTGTTTTTGAAGCCTTTTTTACCCATAGAAAACAAGAACAATAAGAATGCAAAAACCACAGCAGACAGGTTTTGTTGCATTTTTTGCTCCGTTTTTGGTGAATAAAGCTAAATTTATTAAACATGTACTGTGGACAAATCACATATGTAATCTGCCTGAATAACGCCACAACATTTTTGGAACCCAGCGTTTGTAATGCCAAAAGAGCGTTTTTTGGCTGCAGAAAAAAATGTGGCAAGTGAACATGACCTTAGAGTTCTAATCGCTGCCCCCCCTTGTACTGCAGAAACTGAGGTTTAATCAATTTTGCTAATTATGGTGCTCATGCACCTGTGTCTGACTTTCAGTGGAGACTGAGATTTGGCCAACGTACTAATTATAAGCAATGAGATGGCCACAGGCTCAAATCCCCCACATGGACTAAAAGAAAGTAAAAAAAAAATAGTTTACAGAAATATTAAAAAGTTTAAATCAACCCCCCTCCCCATTTGTATAATAAAAAGATTTAAAAAAAAAAAAAAATAATAAATATATATATATATATAGAGAGAGAGAGAGAGAGAGCGCAAAATTGAAAAGACAGCACAAAATAGAAAAAAGATTCGGGTGCAGGCCCTCCAGGTACATACCAAACCTCCAAATAGTTCATCAAAAAAGAAGGCAGCATACCATGTTGTTTTTCAATAAAGTGTTTTTTTAATAGCCGATATGGCTATGTGCCCATGCAGCAACGTTTCGATTCATTGGGTGTGAACCTTTTTCAAGCTTGAAAAAGGTTCACACCCATTGAACTGAAACGTTGCTGCATGGGCACATAGCCATATGGGCTATTAAGGCCTGTTTTTCACATCAGTTTTTTTGTTCAGTCAAAATCCGCTAAAATGGCGGATAGTGGATCCGTTCCTGTACTGACCACAACGTTTGTCACCGGACCGTTATTTTAACGGATCCGTCAAAGGAAGAATTTTAAAGGAACCGCTGCCGAGAGAGAGAATTTTTCAGCCGCCAGAACAGAGTTTAGGGTTAAATTTCCGGCTGAGTGAAGTCTTTCAGGCATGCGCAGTGAGAAGTGCGGATCCTGCCGCCCGAAAAAACGTTACATGGTCCGTTCGGGCATGTCGGCGGACGTCAAAATTTTGGCGGATCCGCAAAAAAACTGATCCAACGGATGGCCATCCGTCAAGATCCGCCGCAAATGGAACTCAATGGGAGAAAAACGGATCCGCCAAGGAAAATGGCGGATACTTTTTTTTTGCAAAACGGCGGATTTTGACTGATGGACACAAACGGATGTGTGAAACAGGCCTAAGAAAACTCTTTATTGAAAACCAACATGGTGTGCTGCCTTCTTTTTTGATGGAATATATATAGTGCATTGCGAAAGTATTCGGCCCCCTGGAATTTTTCAACCTTTTCCCACATATCATTCTTCAAACATAAAGATACCAAATGTAAATTTTTTGGTGAAGAACCAACAACAAGTGGAAAACAATTGTGAAGTTGAAAGAAATTAATTGGCTCACACTTAGCCTTTCTTGAGAAAGGCTCTCCAAGATCCTATCCCAATATGTAGTAGGTGTCATAATATTATTAGCAAATACTTCCAGTTAGAAATGTATAGTTTTTCTGATTCGCTATGTCTCTTTCCTCATGTGCAGGCATTGCAGGACATTAAGTATCCGTGGTTACGATAGTGACAGCTAGTTGATAGTGGTCGTAGTAACCATTGGACTCTTAAGTATAAGGATGAGATATATTTAATTGTTTGCTTACAGGTTATGCATGAAAATTTATAGATGTGGATTTCTCCAGTTTTCTTTGAAATCTTTCTGAACCTATTAGCAGGTTTCACCCCTGTAAATTGTTCCCATCACATTGTTTACCTTGAAAATCACTTTAAAAATGTTTAAGCCCTCCCTGCATTCCAAGGCATTCCTTTTGGAGAAATTTGTGTTTGTGTAAAGGCCTCTGTACAAATATGACTGTCTGTGCTGAACCTTCCGATATTGACCAATTCGGCCAATGTCCTAATATTTATGGGGATGCCAGACAACTGATGGTTGGCAGAGATGTCGATTACTCGTATCTGATTTCAGATTGCTGATCATATTGTTGTCCACAATATAACTTGCGGACTGACATGTCAGTTGGCAGCTTACTAAAGTAAGAGCACAGGAGCTCAGCCTAGTGAGTGCTCCTGTGTATTGGAGTATCGCCTGAGACTGTTTTTGGTTGATAGGCATCAATTGTGTATGTTCTCTTACTCGGTGTGTTAATTGTCTCACAACAAAGTAATTGATATCTATAATGTCTTCTATGCTCAAAATCTATTACTGGACCGCCCAGGATTGGGCTGGTGAATATGCAGTTTGTTTTCCTCATTTCTGAAAAGAAAAACCCACCCTCTCCTGCAGATGCACCACCACTCGCTGTTGGAGCGGTAAATGAAGAATTCGATAAACTGAAAGTGACATCAGTGCCAATGTGTACAGAAAAAAAGTGGATCCCCTGCCCATACTGGGGCAAAACCAACTGTGCATGAGCTGTCTGGTATCAGCAGTAGATTTCAAGTGGTAAGGGGAAGGCATCAATTCCTAAAAAAAATAAAAGATCAAAGGTGGTGCAGCCCCTATGGAAGGGTTTTTACAGGCTGAAAAGTCTGCACTCACCCTATGTGGTCTCTGCCACTTTTTCTACTAACACTGATCCTAACTGTTGAAAATCTAGGTCGCATTTGACCAAAAGTAATTATGCAGTTGCCCCAACACCACTTCTACCCCTCACACTTTGAATGCATTACAATTGTGACAGTTCACATTATCACAATTCACATAGTGACTGCAGGCTTTACTTTTCAGGCTGGAAAACTCCTTCCATAATGGTAATGAAACTCAACAATATACATTATTTCTATTCTTATATGAAATGGGTTGTCCACTCTTCGGAAAACTCCCTCTCCAGTGCTATGTTCCCCCATATAAAATAAACCAGCCTGTACTTCCCACTAGTGCGGGTGCTTTTTCTGGTCTTCCGTGATGTTGTTGTGCCACTCGAGTCCTGCTCCCAGTCAACGGCTGCTGCACTGTCACTTCCTTCATACTTAGCTAGCATCCGGAGGACATCAGAGAGCAGCAGCTGAAGAGAACACAAGAGGCAACCTAAAGATAAGTGAACCCCTGGATGTTCAGGTTCAACGGGTTCGGCCTTAACAGGTAAAAAACAGTTCTTTTACCAGAACAGTACCTGAACCCCATTCCCTTAAATGGGGGGCGAACATCCAGTATTTGCCACTCTGTTATGTTCATGACATCGCAGCAAACACTGCCTCTGATCGGTGGTAAGATCATTACTGCCAGTCAGAAAGTTGCAGCTCTCATTCTGTCAAATTAAAGTGTGAGCCTGCAGATGTGACCAGAGGAAGTTTACCTCTGGTAACTTGGCGTCGGCTGATGGGACTACTACTCCCATCAGCCCACGCCTGCTGCGCTAATAACAGCCAAGCTTTTGAGAACCAGCCAAGCTAAAGCAGACAGCTGGAGACTGGTATTCTGTGGCTGGTGAGGGGCCATGGATAATTCCTTAACCCCCCAACCTAAAAATAGCAGCCTGCAGTGGCCTAGAAAAGGTGCATCTATTAGATGCGCCAATTCTGGCTCTTCTCCTGGCCCTTCCCACGTGCCTCGTGGCAGTGGCAAGTGGGGTTGATATAACCTTTTAAAATATCTGCTGACCTCAAGTCCATGGCATATACATGGCCCCTTACCAGCCTGAGAATACCAGCACCCAGCTGTCTGATTTAACCTAGCTGGTTGTCAAAAATTGGGGGCCCCCACACCGTTTGTTTAAATTATATATTTAAATAATTTTAAAAAACAGCATGGGGTCCCCTCTATTCTTGATAACCAACCTTGCTAAAGCTGACAGCTGAGAGTTGCAGCCCACAGCTGTCACTTTTGCCTGGCTGGTTATCAAAATTACAGAGGGGAACCCACGCATGTGTTTTTTTTTTTTAAATTATTTAAAGCGCAGGCGCCAGCTGATGAATACTTTCAACAGCAGCCTGCCTGCTGTTATTAGCATAGTCCTATCAGTTGACGCCAGTAACCAGAAGTAAACTTTTTACCTCCGGTCACAGCTGCAGGCTCACACTGTCGGTGTTACATGGTGCCGAACCTGAACAGTAAAAGTTACTTCCTGGTGAAGTGCGTGTTCGTGGTCCATACCCAAACAGTAGCAGTTCAGTACAGACCCCGAACTTTACTGTTCGGGTTCACCCATCTCTACTAAAAATGCTTTTCTTAGAGGGTTACCATGAATAAAAAGAAAAAAGGATTTTACATTGTAAATCGACATCTCTTAACTGCTTGTTTGCTGCCTAAGGGAAAAGTTAAAGAGAACCTGTCATCAGATGAAAAGTGGCCAGATTTTACTCTGTTTTATTCCAACTGCTCCCCTGAGTATTCTATGTGTTTTTTTTTAATCTTTCACATTGCTCAATGCTACTTTTTATGGTCTTTACCAAGAGATCATTGTTTATTGGCTAGTAATGCAGAGCAGTCTAAAGCACAATGTCCTCTTGGAAAATGCCATTCAAACCAGCATCAGATTAAAAGGCCCTTAGCTCTGCAAGCATATAGGGGATTAAAAATATATTTAAAAAAACTCTGGAGCAGCAGGAGTAAATGAAGTGGAAAACTGGCCACCTTTTTACCTGGTGACAGATCCTCTTTAGCTGCTTTAGCAATTGGCTTTTATAAAAAAAACACTTTTATAATTTTGCTGCTGCAGTTTCTGTAAAGCCCCCGTTACACACTGCGATATCGCTAGCAATATCGCTGTAAAGTCACCGATTTTGTGACGTAGCAGCGATATTGCTAGCGATATCGCTACATGTGATACTTAACTCCGACCGGCTCCCCCGCTGATTATCGCTGGTCGCGCTAGAAGGTCCTGGATCATTTCTCGTCGGGCGCTTCCTGCTGGGCTTCCTGTGGCGCCGACGAGCAACGTGGACGCGGGCGGGATGACGTCAGGATCGCCACGTCTGACAGGTAAGTAGCGACCCCCGGCCCCAGCGATGTCGCTGGTGAGATCTGCCTGTGTGGCACTCACTAGCGACCACTTAGCGATGCACCAGCGATCCAGATCGTTGTCGGGATCGCTGGTGCATCGCTAAGGGTACCGTTATACTTAACGATGCACCAGCGATCCCGACAACGATATGGATCGCTGGTGCATCGCTAAGTGGTCGCTAGTGAGCTGCCAAACAGGCAAATCTCACCAGCGACATCGCGGCAGTCGCTACTTACCTGTCAGACGCGGCGATCCTGGCGTCCTCCCGCCCGCGTCCACGCCTCGCTCGTCGGCGCCACAGGAAGCGCAGCAGGAAGTGGCCGACAAGGAATGGTCCAGGACGTTCTCGCGCGACCAACGATGAGCAGCGGGTCGGAGGTAAGTATCACATGCAGCAATATCGCTGCAACGTCACAAAATCGGTGACTTTACAGCGATATTGCTAGCGATATCGGAGTGTGTAACGGGGGCTTAAGTGTAATGGTACCCTAAGGGTACGTGCATCCGTTCAGTATTTGGTGCAGACATTTCTGCATGTCTTCTGCATTTCTTTGTAGGAAAAACGCAGCAGTGAAATCTTGCATTTTTGCAGTTTTTTTTTGTTGCGTTTTTGGTGCAGGTTTTTCTCCACTCATTAGTATGGGTGAAATCTGCAGCATTAGCATTAACGCTCGAAGAATCGACATGTTGTGGATTTAAATCTGCACTAAATTTGCAAATCACAAATAAGTAACAAGTGCATAAGAGTTACCAGGAAATCCATCAAGTTTTGTGACAACTGCACTGAAGAAATGCAGGGTAAGCACAATATGTTCACATAGCCTAATACTCTTATGTAGCTGCCTGATGTCACCAGTGTTTTGGATCAGTGTGTTTGTTTCTATTATCAGCGTCCTCAGTATTTTTCATGGATGGATAAATAAATTACAAAACTTTTCCTATTCTTTTCTGCGTTTAAATACGGACAGCACTTTGATGATATATTTGTGCAGTATGGGTTTTACACCGACCCATAGACTATTGCACTGTTCAGTTGTGATATCGGTAAAAAACAGATGTCTTTGTACATTTGCGCTGAAGCATGGTAGGTTGATATTCACGGATATGTGAAGAGCACCATAGATTATAACGAGTACATGTTGTATCCGAGAAAATAAACATACAACACGGACGTGATACACAGACATATGACTGAAGCATTAGAAATGGCAATGGGGGAAAGCAGGTTTGCACACAGATCTGGAGCGATCAGGGGAGAAAGTATCTAAAGTCATATGGTGGATAGAGAAAACAGACTTTAGATATAGATGTAGACAGCAGCATTCTGGATACAAATCTTACATTCAGCGTGTATTGGAGGGAGATAAACTCTAGGATAAAAATCTGAAACTTGATTCATGCTGCAAACTGCATATCAAGGGGTATGTGAATGAATAAAAATTTCAGATTGAAACTTAGTAGGTATCTTTAGTTAATAAAATTGCATGAACGTGTGTAAAATAATTTTCCATATCAAAGTTGTCAGAAGCCTTTAATCATTTACTATGTATACTTTTATTAAAGGTTTTTTTTGTTTTTTTTTAGGGAAGAACATTCAAATTGTGACTGCAGGTTGCTTAATCTTGACAGTGTGCAGATTCACCTCTATTTCCAGCATGCCAACTAGCTTCTCATACACTTACCTTAATAGTTTATTGAAAG
The DNA here is from genome assembly GCF_039654945.1 of Dendrobates tinctorius. Lineage (NCBI taxonomy): Eukaryota > Metazoa > Chordata > Amphibia > Anura > Dendrobatidae > Dendrobates > Dendrobates tinctorius. The sequence goes on along the minus strand of NW_027361730.1, from coordinate 10,343,706 downwards.
AATAGGAAAAGTAGCTAGTTGACACGTGACTGTAAGTAAATTGCCTACTTGCAGTCACGTGACAGCCCATCAAGCTGGCAGTAGAGGGGACTTGGCCATTTGCAGCTGGAAAGAGTCACTGCAGAAATGTATGCTCAGCCCTCAAAAATCTGTTTCAGTTACGGTAATTGGTGATTATGAATTGCAGTGTTTGTGGAGTGTCTCATAGAGGACACAGATATGAAGATTAACACATCTGATTATAATAACTTTAAAGGGGTTCTCCAAAGTTAGAAAAAAAAGTAAAATAAATATCATTATAAATAAATTCTTAATTACCTTTAATTAACAAATCACACTTGTTTTTTGTAAGCAGCTAATCTCTATAGTATATAAAAATGGCCACAGTCTTGGTAATTTGGCAGAAACCTATCTTAGAATATTAATAGGGGAATGCACTAGGAGTTGTAAGAAGCTGCTCATCCTAATGCCCACCTTGTCTTTCTGAATGTCTGACTAGCTGTTCATCTTGCTGTTCACCTTGTCTTTCTGAATGTCTGAGAGGCTGCTCATCCTGCTGTCCACCTTGTCTTTCTGAATGTCTGACTAGCTGTTCATCCTGTTGTCCACTTTGTCTTTCTGAATGTCTGACTAGCTGTTCATCCTGCTGTTCACCTTGTCTTTCTGAATGTCTGAGTGGCTGCTGTGACCAGGAGATGGTTTGATAGTGTGTGGTATTGACTCCAGGTCAGTACTGCGGAGCCTCTTAATTCACATGATCACATGTCTACTGAGCTAATCACACGTGGTATGTAAAGACCTAAATAGCGGTATTTAGGAATTTATTTTTATGACGTTTTATGTATTTATTTTCTTTACCTGGAGTGCTTATTTTTGGCTTGCATATATTTCCCATGAGTATTGTTTTCAGGGATATTTGCAGCATATGCCATCAGGTGAATGGAACAACGCTGCAATTCCTAGCACTGCTGCAAGTAAGTATATGGCTTGTTGGTGAATGGAGTAACACAAACAATGTACATTTCTCATTCACTTCAAACTGATCAATGGGATTGCCGATAGTTGAACCCTCACCTATTTTTTGTGGATGGACTATTCAAAGGACAGGGGATTAATATTGCAAACTCAGAAAACCCATTTAACTAATTATCAGGCAAATATAGCCTTTAATTGTATATAGTCCACGTTTAACTGTTTGTGGTTAAATTTATCCCTGTGTCTTTAGAACTTCATACTTCAGCTTATTTTTTTTCCATTGCCATTTTCAGTGAAATCCCTGAGCCTGTGGGCCTTATGAGTTTCTTATTTACCTAATAGTGTTGGTCTTGTTCTGCATGGTTGATAGCATTGATCCAAGTTATTTGTGCTCACTGGCAGTAATATGTAGGAAGCTGCTTAAGTAGATGATCTATTGGCTTTACTTTTGGCCAGAAGCTTTTTTGGCAACTATATGTATTCAGTGGGAAAAACTGTTCTTTTTGATTCCCACATTTCAAAGCCGATCATAAGGTTTATGATGCTGTCGTTATTTAAAGGAAAACATTATATATATATATATATATATATATATATATATATATATATATATAATGTTGAAAATGAGTGATCTAGGGCCTTATTCCGAATGTTTTGATAAGTTTATTTACTATCATTAGATTGCATTATCAAGTTCATAGTTTACCCAATAATACCTTTGCAAAAGGTTTTTCTGCATTCCCTCTTCTCATTTTATTCCGTACTAGCTGAAGAGCCCGACGCTGCCTGGGCATAGTAACTAACTACGGTTAGTTATAACAAATTATAATGATTTTATCTATATATATATATATAAAGCTGAGTGTATAGCCCCGCCCATTCCGCATAGCCACATTCACTATAATATCCCACATCATCCCGTCAGCCAGAGCTACCGGACTGCTACCCCTGATATCCCACATCAGCCAGAGCCACCGGACAACTATCACTAATATCCCACATCATCCCGTCAGCTAGAGCTACCGAACTACTACTCATAATATCCCCCATCATCCCGTCAGCCAGAGCCACTGGACTACTACCACTAATAATCCCACATCATCCCCTCAGCCTGGAGTCAGAACCAAAGCGCTGAGTGGAACGGTCCTAACTTCCTTAGTGGGGATCCCTTTAAGAGAGGCCTGGTGTCAGAACCAGAGCGCTGAGTGGATTTGCCCTGACTTCCATACCACTGATTACTTTAATAGAAGCCTGGGGTGAGAATCAGCACTGAGGCATTTACCCTAACTTCCATACCGGAGATCCCTTTAAGAGAGGCCTGGGGTCAGTACCAAAGCGCAGAGTGGATTTTCCCTCACTTCCGTACCGAGGATCCCTTTAAGAGGGGACTTGGGTCAGAACCAGAGAGGTGAGTGGATTTGCCCTAACTTCCATACTGGGGATCCCTTTAAGAGAGCATGGGATCAGAACCAGAGCACTGAGTGGATTTGCCCTGACTTGCATACCAATGATCCCTTTAATAGAACCGTGGGGACAGAATCAGAGCGCCGAGGGATTTGCCCTAACTTCCATGCAGGAGATCCCTTTAAGAGGACCTGGGGTCAGTACCAGAGCATTTGAAGGCAATTGCCCTGACTTCCATACTGGGGATCCCTTTAAGAAGGGCCTGGGTCAGTACCAAAGCGCAGAGTGGATTTGCCCTAAATTCCATACCAATGATCCCTTTAAGAGACCCTAGGGTCAGAACCACAGAGCTGAGTGGAACGGTCCTCACTTCCATACCGGGGATCCCTTTAAGAGAGGCCTGGGGTCAAAACCAAAGCGCTGGATGGATTTGCTCTGACTTCCATACCAATGATCCCTTTAAGAAGGAAGATGTGCCTATAGGATGGAGGTTGTGTGATGGTATATGGGCACAGGAGGGGGGAATTCATTTCTGTCGTGTGCTCTGTGCTCCTTTCAGGGGGGCAGACAATGGCTGGGAGCTTATGTTCCCGAAGATGCTATATTTCTCCCACCATGTGAGTGTCTGCTGAGGTGTTGTCAAGTGGGAAAACTGTTGGTCATAGCAACCAATCACAGCTCAACTTCTTTTAACCAGCTCTGGTGAAATGAGAGATGCTTAGTGATTGTTTGCAAGGAAAACTGTTGGTCATAGCAACCAATCGCAGCTCAGCTTCTTTTGAACAGCTCTGGTGAAATTAAAGATGCTTCGTGATTGGTTGGTGATACAAACACACACACACACACACACACACACACACACACACACACACTCATTTTTATATTTAGAGATGTGGATCGAGAACAAGCCCTTCATTTTGAGTTTCAGCTGCAATATTTAGCAGTAATTTCTTGACCTGACTTGCAGCCATTTAGAATGTGTAAGCCTGCATTCAGAGGTAGGTAATGAAATAACATAGAGATCTGTTGTCATTTGGGTTTAGCTGAGCTGAGATTTCAGCCATAATACTACAAATTATATGCAAGTGCATAATAGCCCCCTGAATGGTTCCTGTAGGGGTTTCCCACTAACAAAGCACATTTTAATCAATACATCTTGGAATAATAAAACATTCCACAATTGGTTGAGTTTGAAGAATGTTCCTGTGCTGAGATAATCTTATAAATGTGCCCCTGGTGTGTAATGACTGTGTCAGACCGTACAGGTACATAGTTTGATCATATCACATCTCCTGGGCAAGGGAGGAAGGAGAAGAGCGTTTTACCTCAAAGAAAGTATAATTTGTGATCCCATGCTGTCCTGTCTGTATACAGTACACTTTTGCTTCCTCCCCTGCCCAGGAGCTGTGATATGATCAGATCATGTCCCTGCACGGTCAGATGCGGCCATTACACAGTACACAGCAGGGGCACATGTATAAGGCTGGTTTCACATTAGCGCTTTTTAAGCGCACGCACGGCCGGGGGTAGCTCCGCCCCCGAGCCGACTCTCTGCCCGGCGTGCCCGCCCCTTGCTTGTAGCGCCGCCTCCTAGCGGACAGCGGCGCCTGCGATCGGCGCACCCTATCTTTAGCATAGGGTGCGCAGATCGTGCGCAGGCCGTGCGCTAGTTGCGCTTTGACCTGCGCTGCGCACTTTTGACTGTGCGCCGTGCGAGCCAAAATCAAACTTTTTGGATTTTGGCGCACACGGCGCACCGTCAAAAGTGCGCAGCGCAGGTCAAAGCGCAACTAGCGCACGGCCTGCGCACGGTCTGCGCACCCTATGCTAAAGATAGGGTGCGCCGATCGCAGGCGCCGCTGTCCGCTAGGAGGCGGCGCTACAAGCAAGGGGCGGGCACGCCGGGCAGAGAGCCGGCTCGGGGGCGGAGCTACCCCCGGCCGTGCGTGCGCTTAAAAAGCGCTAATGTGAAACCAGCCTAAGATTATCTCAGCACAGGAACATTTTTTTTTTTAAACACATCCAGTTGTGGAAATTATTATTCAAATATATGTTGATTAAAATGTTGATTAACATTAACTTTGTTCGTGGGAAAACCCTTTAAGTATGTTCTGGTGAAGAGTTTTCTATGTTTGCTTCAGCAGGAGTTGCAAACCTCTGCTTATGATTGTGGTGTCATGTCTATCTCTTTCAAGCAAAGCCTTGTCTTAGAAATGAAAATAACCTGAAGTCATCCTAGCCAGCTGAGCAGCTGTAGGATTCTGCTTTGCTGGTAAAAGAAATCAGATTAGAGATGTTGACTCTGCGTAGTCATAGTATGGTGCAGAATAAATATCAATCCCAGTGTTTCTTCCTCTAGCTTAATTTGATAAAATGCCCTAAGTTCTCATGTGTTAATCAGAGTGTTCCCCAGGGGATGGACATTCTGGAGATATAAAGTACAGTTGATATGAGGTTAAGGCCCCGTCTCACTAAGCGACTTACCAGCGATCCCGACACCGATATCAAGGTGTCAGGATCGCTAGTAAGTCGCTATGTGATCGCTGGTGAGCTGTCACACAGACAGCTTCACCAGCGATCAGCACAGCGATGCCGAGCGCCCGGCATCGCTGGCCATCCTGTAAAAAATAGAATCAAAATAAAAAATATAGTTATTCTCACCATCCGATGTCCCGCGCAGTCTTCCGGCCTCTCTCCACGCTCCGGTCCCAGTGATCCTTTGCATGAATGACCGCGAGATGTCACGGTCTCGCGGGATAACAAAGTCTCGCGGTCATTCGTGCAAAGGATCACTGGGACCGGAGCGTGGAGAGAGGCAGGACGGCTGAACAGGACATCGGAAGGTGAGAATAACTATATTTTTTATTTTTTTATTATTTTTTACACCTGATCGCTGGTCTCCCGCTGTCACACACAGCGATGTGTGCTGGCCAGCGGGAGACCAGCGACCAAAGAAATGTCCAGAGATTTCTTGCAGCGATCAGCGATACCGGCAGGGGGGCCGCTCGCTGATCGCTGTCACACACAGCAATCTCGCTGGTGAGATCGCTGTTACGTCACAAAAGTTGTGACTCAGCAGCGATCTCGCTACCGAGATTGCTTAGTGAGACGGGGCCTTAAGTGTGGATGTTTCACGCTGATTCTACAAATCAGTCTTTGATGTGCTCTTTAGTTCTGTGTGTGTGGACCGTTACTCCTCATAGCTTTTTGTAGTAGAACAAATGGTTTCAGCTCTAGTGATCAGCTGCAGGGTGAAACATTTTTATCTACAAGTGGTGCTTTGGCCTTGAATGAGGATTTTTAGAGACTATATTGCTAGTAGATGATTAAATAAATCTTAAGTTTCAAAAAGAAAGCTGTGTTGTTGCCTTTAGCAGTCAGGGGTCAGCTTTCCTTATCGAAAACGCTATGTGAAATGAAACTCTGAGTCTGGTTTCTATGGGAAGCAGTGCCAATTTTGTAACTTAAAAGCTATAGTTTTTTTTTTAGTAAATATTCTAATGTTTTAATAGTAAGTACTGTTAAAATATAACTATAGTGCTGACTGTTCAAGACTGGTGTTTTATACTCCAGGGAGCATTGGAGTAAGATGTACAAAGTTAAGAGGTGCATGTCTCAAAATGAATTTGGCACTTTTTCTAGCTACTGCCAGCATCAGAAATGTGCTCAAGTCATGGACTGAAAACATTGTCATAATTTACACCATTTTTGTGGCGGAAATTACGATGTATTTGTTGGGCTGCACTCGGCGACTCTTGCACCCAATAAGCTCCACCAAAAACCAAAACCTTGTCAGAACTGGTGTAAAAATGACCGAAGTCCTGAAATGTTTGCACAACTTTGAGATTTCTGGCACAAACTAATTGATTATAAAATTGTGCGAAAGGCTACTTGTGTCTAAAAGATATAAGACCTGATCCATCAGTGTTTATGAGCAACTGCGTTTCTGTTGCAAAGGGGGATTGGACATAAAGGGGAGAAGTACCTAAAGTTGCACAAAAACCTCTTTACTTGACTTGCAGAACATTTCTTATATGTATATGATTCTTTCCGTAATGAGGCATGGTTTCACAGGAAAGGGGTGTTTTTTTACTGAAAAGGGACATCACCTGATACACTATTCCAAAAATACACCAAATTGGTGGTTGTTGCACCTATGTACGTGCCCACAATCCGGAACAGCAGTGTTTGCATTTGCACTGCATCCAAACCGCTGTGTTCTACAGTACAAGCACAGTGGATGGGATTTATAGAAATCCAATGTCCACTGTGCTTCCATTTGACGTGGAGTAAACTCGTCCGCGGTTCAGGTTTACGAGCTGCAGCATGCCAATTTCTGTTGCGAACTCCGTATGGTTCTATGAACACATGTGGATTTGACTGCATGATTGAGTGCAGCGAAAATATGCTGCGTCCATAGCGCTATTTTCTGACCGTGTGCACGTACCCTTTTTCTAGAGAGTAGGACAATTAAATGACAATTACCAATAAATAAAACTAAACGAGTAACAAGTACATACAATACAAAGGGGAAAAGATCCAGTAGGTAAGCTATGAAGCTTCTGATATCTGAGTTTGTTGGCTTTCTTTAAAAAGCATGTGTCAAACACCGCTCTGTGCACACATGATTTGGATGCGCCTGTAGAGCGGTGCTCTGCTTCTCAATCCACTTACCCACTTACCTTTCCCAGTAGGCTAACAATGAGCTAAGCGCACCCCACAGCCTGTTCATGCATCCACACTTCCTGCAGTGTCCACTTGCTATTTTTTTAGGCCACTGAGGCGCCTACCCTGGATAACATACAAGAAAAACAGCCGCACTCAAAATAGTGATTTTCTTGAATGCAAGTGAAAACATTTCTTAAATTCACCTCAGAAAGGCATGACGAGCTAATGAGGTAACGTTTCGACCCGATCACGGATCTTTATCAAACCTCACTAAAGGGCCTGTCACACTAAGGCCTGTTTCACACTTCCGTTTTTTCAAATCCGTCAAAATCCGTTGTTTTCCGTAAAAAAACGGATCCGCCATTTTTTGCAGGATCCGTTTTTTTGGTCCCATAGACTTCCATTACGGTTACCGCGGATCCGTCAAAAAAACGGATCCGTTTTTTAAAAACCGGATCCGTTTGCATCAGTTTCCGTAAAAAAAACGGAAACGGATCCGTTTGGCGGACACAAAAACGGAAGTGTGAAACAGGCCTAAGCGATATCGCTAGCAATATCTCTGTAACATCACTGATTTTTGTGGCGTTATAGCGATATTGCTAGCAATATCGCTATGTGTGATACTTACCTAAATATGAATTGGATTTCTATAAATATGATACTTAAAATATGAAAGAGGCAAAACAGTTCAAAAGCAAAATGGATAAAAAAGCTGTTTTTAGATCAGAGAGTGGTGCTTTCTGGAGGACACCGTAGACTTTCGGACAGATCTACAATCCTCATTTTCTCCTGGGTCTGACACTGGGTGTCTCTGAATGAGATATTTTAAAGGGTTCCATCTAGACCCCTCACCTTTCTTCATGGTTAGGTAAGTGGACGATGGCTAATTATATGCAAGGAAAGGCGATTGCAGGCCATAATTCAAATTTAGATAATATTTTGCTATGGGAAACTCCTAGTGGAATATTATGACCACCATATCTCCCAAGCATATTTTTACCATCCTAGACACGCTAAAACATGACTATGATTTATCCAAAAATTGTAATATTACATTTCTGTGATTTTCATAGGCCAAAAATCCTGGCATATGAAACCAACGAAACAATAAGGTTCCCTGATCACTTGATGGGGAAAAAAATCAACTGGAAAGCAAGCATGCTGTAGATTTTGATCAATAATTTCATCTATTGTTAGCTCAATGCACTGCATGTTTCTGTGAAAAGAAAGTGGTTTAGCTGCTGTAATATTTGGTTTACACTGTACATCCTGCAGTCAAAATTTCTAGGGCCAGACCGTTATAGACATGAATTTTTCATCGTCACAAGTACAACCACATAGTTCTGTTTAAATTTGCAGAATTTGCTCATGGTACATTTTTGCGGTTTTGTTTTGCCTGAAGAACGTTGGCAACCTACTGTTTTCTAATAGAAAGTTTTGTTTTCTGTATTTTTCAGTAATCTCCACATGCTGTTTGCATGATTTAAAGATGATGATTAAGTAACTGTGTCAAATTCTTTTTGAAATATGGCTATATTAAATTATCAGATCTGCCTGCCTTGATTACCGTATATATATTTTGCACTGTAAACATGCTGTCAGAGCAGCTCTGTTATCTCCCTTATAACAGCCAGTAGCTTTTGCTTGCTCAGTTTTTACTGCTTTCCATCTTTGCTCACAAGCTCCTGTGATTCCCAGGTATCGCATTGTAAGCAGTGTTTTCAAACATTGCCTAATTTTTCTACTTGGTACCTGTAGTGGTTCCCTGCCAAGAAAAAGTGCACAATTCAAATGTAATGTATTACTTGAAGTTGTTAATAAGTATTCCTTTAGTTTATAGAATATTGAAAAATGCAAATCATGGCTTTGGAAAATCCACATGCCCCCAGTATTATGTTGATCTTTGCTAACAAAAATGAGGCTGTCCCAGAGTCTGCTCTTTATTGATGTTCCTAAGGAGGGATCTGTAATTAGTGGTACACTTTTAGGGTATGTGCACACGCTGCAGATTCCGCTGCGGTTCCGGCCGCTGCAGACCCGCAGCAGTTTTAGCTGCGGTGTACAGTACCATTCAAATGAATGGTAAACAAAAACCGCTGTGTAGACGGTGCCGATAAATCTGCGCGGATTTCCTGCGGTTTTGAAACCGCAGACAGAATTGACATGTCAATTCTTTCTGCGGAATCCCCAGCGGTTTCCTATCTCCACCATTGTGGAGATGGTGAAACTGCAGGATCAACCCGCAGGCTAAACCGCACGGTTTTATCTGCGGTTTTTGCAAAATCCGTGCGGATTAATCCGCAGCGGAATCCGCAGCGTCTGCACACACCCTTAGAGGGAATTCATCGGCAGGTTTTTGCTACCTCATCTGAGAGCAGCATGATGTAGGCAAAGAGACCCTGAATCCAATTATGTATCACTTACATTACTGGGTGCAACAGTTGTGAAACATTCAAAGTTTTTAGATTTAGCCATGCAGCAGAGCTGAGAAAGCTAACCTCACCCCTACCAAGATTTCCATGTACATTGTCTATTGACAGTGAGCTGCTTATCACAGGAGGCGGAGCCGGAGTTGCAAGCACATGGTCAGCTAGTCTCCGCATTATTAATAACAAGGTGATTAAAGCTTCAATCTAAGTAAACAACACCACACAGCTGGACATGTGACACATCTTTTAGTTTGGTGTTTTAACCCCTACCTCATGCTGTCCTCAGATTACATAGCAAAAACAGATTCCCTTTAAGTTTTGGGGACTCTTCCATGTGCTAACCTTTTACATGTGATTAGATATAAACATAACACATGTTATTGAGGCACACTGAAGTGAACCCAATACCTATTAGAAGTCTTACTTAATTGACATTGCACCGACTCTAGTGTTTACTGCTACTGTTTTTGCCTATTCACGCATTTAATTAGGAGATCATGGGTGCCACCTCTGCACAATATGATCTGATGCTGCCAATAGCTATATACAAGTGGACCAAGAGACATTTCTGGGTCCAAATCTTATGCTCGCAGTCAGGCAGGTTGGGTAAGAGAAAATATGTTTTCCACCAATCATTCTTCTGTGCAGTGCAGATTGTAAACATTTTATGTACAGTGCTCCCACATTAGATTTGGGAGCTGAAGTGAGCACTATTGCCATCCACTCTTTCGTTATTTTAGCTGCAAATTTGGCTTATCAGATAAAGCAACAATCATTCAATTCTTCATTGCATTTTGTTTGACAAGGACCTGTCACCCCTTCTGACCTCTATCTTTTAATAGATACTTTTCTCAAAACTGTAGTTTCTGTGCCAGGTGCCCTTCTTTTAAGTGAAACAGTTTAGTCTATAGAATGCTGAAATCCTGCCACCTCAACGCATTATAGACCATGTGTCTGTGTTCTAATGTTTTTGTACATCAGGTATATTTTGCTTACACCGCCACCTTTTGCACTGCACACAGCTTGAGAATACCACCTACACTGCATTACTGATCTACCTCTACATCAACAATGTTACGCATGCATAGATCATTGGTACTATATGATATGTACAAATCTTTGATCACTCACTTTCTTGTTTTTAAACTTATCAAAGGGAGTCTGCTACTAGGTTTTTGAGAGCAGCATAATGTAGAGGTAGAGACCCTCATTCCAGTGATGTGTCGCTTGCTGATGTTTTCATAAAATCACTGTTTTATCTGCAGGATATTATCACTAGAGGATTAGTAAACCTGCTGCCAGGTAGTCCTCCATATTAGTGATGAGCGAGTATACTACTCGTTACTCGAGATTTCCCGAGCATGCTCGGATGATCCCCGAGTACTTAGATGTGCTCGGAGATTTAGTTTCTATTGCTGTAGCTGCATGTTTTGCGGCAGCTAGACAGCCTGAATACATGTGGGGATTTCCTAACAAACAGGCAATCCCCACGTGTATTGAGACTGTCTAGCAGCTGCAAATCATGCAGCTACGGTGACAGAAACGAAATCTCCGAGCACATCCAAATACTCAGAGATCACCCGAGCATGCTCTTGAAATCTCGAGTAATGAGTATACTCGCTCATCACTACTCCATATTCATGACCTCTGTATAACTCTTCCCCCTCCACTGATTGGCAGCTTTCTGCCTATGCACAGTGTACACAGAAAGATGCCAATCAGTGGTGTGGGCAGGTTTATACACAGCTCAGGTTAAGACAACTGGTGTTATGATTGGATCACCGAGGAGGAGAGCAAGCCCAAGCTAAGCCACAGAAAACCAGAGAGGTTGGTAGCTAAGCGGATTGCAGACCCCTGATCCTATCCACACAACTAGCAGTAGCCGTGGAGCGTGCTTAAGATGATCCTAGACGCCTCGGCACAGCCGGAGAGCTAACCAAGCCTAAATCAAGAAAGGGGAAATCTAAACTGCCCCAGAGCAGACCCCAAAGGAATAGACAGCCCCCAAACAAAAATTGTTGGTGAGACAAGATGAAAACGCAAACGCAGGTAGGAAAATAGACTGAGCAAACGATGGGTCCCACACTGACTAGACAGGAAAGGAAAGACACTGTCTACAATCAAACAAAAAACTCTGCAAAAAGGTCCAACACGTCTGATGCAAAAATACTGAAGTCGCACGACTTTGCCACTATATCAGCACTCTGATGTATTCTGAAAGCAGAGCAAAAAGAGGCCAATCTAATAAGGGACAAAACAAACTGGCACAAGCAGTAACATATGGATGGTGATTCAGCACAGCCCCAGCCGGAGCTGGCTGACCCACACAAAACTGAAATGGACAAAACCAGATCAAATGTGAACAGAATAGCAAAAGAACACTTAGCTGAGCATGCAGGGACTGAGCTGGAAACTAAGACCTCAGGAGGCAGGAAAAAATCACCAGCAGGGATAGAGGGAGTCGGCTGTCTTAAATTCAGTCTGAAACCCCAGATCTCCAATCGTCGTCCTCATTATCAGGTGGCAAGCCTCTGTTAATCAGATCAGCTCCATTACCTCCAGTAACCACCAGAGGAAGCCCAGAAAGAGAACTCGCAACCCCTCGGTCAAGCTGACCAGCTCCACCACCTTCAGCAGTAACCAGAGCTAGGCCAGAAAGCGAATTCACAACAAACTGGTATATCTGCAGCAGAGGAAACAGTGTTTTTATCAAAATAATAGTAAACCTACCAGTAAGAGAGAAACTGCTGGAATCAGGGTCTTTGTCACTACATTATGTTGTTTCCAGAAGAATAGCCAAAACTTGGTGAACAACTTTCTTTAATGAAGACACAACAAGAAAACAGATTTGCAAAAATACTCTGCAGTAAAATATATGACAGTAATCAGCAACTGCTGGATAACAAATACAGGGTATTTAGTCGATACTTTTTTTGCAAAAAAATGTATACCAAGCTGCTTCACCGCATCAAGGTAACCTGTATTGAAGCAGTCCCTATCTAATGTATTTAAAATCTGAACAGTGTCTAAAATGAACAGGATTCGGACATGCGCTTCTTAGTATGGGATTGTGGTGCAAGACATCTCTTTTGTGCATGCCACACAAGAGAGGGGTGGGGTCTCTCAAACCATGCTAGGCAAGGAAAAAACGGATTAAAAACACATGTGACATGCACAAGTGTGAACAAGTTGGTAAGGCTAGTTTCACACTAGCGTTTTGGAGCGCAGCGACGGCCTGCGCACGGCCGCCACTAAGCCCCGCCCCCTGCCGCGCCCCGGTAGCTCCGCCCACCGGCGCATGACGCTGCATGCGCCCTGCGTCCCCTATCTTTATCACAGGGGGCGCAGGCCATGCGCAGTATGCGTTTGGCGGCGCATGCGCCTTTTTGACAGTGCGCCGACCTGTGTCAAACGCAACCTGCTGCATTTTGGTTGCGTCGGTGGGCGGGGCTTAGCGGCGGCCGTGCGCAGGCCGTCGCTGCACTCCAAAACGCTAGTGTGAAACTAGCCTAAGACAACGTTCACACCACCCACTAACTGAGACACAACAAGAAAGCAGATTTGCAAAAATACTCTGCAGTAAAATATATGACAGTAATCAGAAAGAGCTGGATAACAAATACAGGGTATTTAGTCGATACGTTTTTCTTTAATGAAGCTAGCACCCTAACAAGAAATATCGTAATCAAGCAGAGCAGCGTAGGACTAAAAATTTCCAAGATAGTACTTGTTCAGTGTACATGAAGGCTGATCACAATAAATTAAAGGACATTTCCTCTTCCTTTTTTTGTTTTGTGTTGTTGTTTTAGTGGGATTGGCTACTACTTGTTTTTATTGATGTCATATCTCGTTAGGATCCGTATGTAATTTAATCTAATCATTTTTACCACACAATGAAATCGTAAAAAAAGAACAACCCAAATCGGACTTGTTCTCATTTGCAGTTTCAACATTCTTGGAATTATTTTTCATGTTTTTCAGTACATCACATGGTAAATTGGATGGTGTCATTCAAAACTAAAGCTTGTCCCGCAAGAAAACAAGCTCTCGTATAAAGCCATTTGGCTTTATCGATGGAAAAATTTACGGTAGTCGTGGCTCTTGAAAGAAGGGGAGGTAAAAAAAAAAAAAAAGCAAAAGTATCCCACACCCCACCCAAAAAAGCCAAACAAAAAAACATACGGTAATGGGGTTAATTCGCTTTTTACAAAGGCTTACTCCAGTTCCATTGCGCATTGCATGTATACTAGATCATTCCGTGCGTTGTCAAGAATGATGATCTTTTGTGCAGCATTTTGCATAATTACTAACAACGATAGATAGCATCTTGTTGAAAATGGGGAGTGGGTCCGACTGTAAAACCTTCTAATATTTTCATTCCAACAATATTGTATTCTTCCAATACATAGTACTCCTTGATTTCTGCTTTCCAGATCTGTTACTCTCCACACAGTAATTAATAGAATCGCTGTCTCCAAGCTTGCTCTGCTGCACCTTCACAATCAGCTTTTTAATTGTGCTTATTTCCCCATGCAGCTACTTTTATCAGTAGCTCACAGAAGATTGCGCTGCCTATTCCAGCCTCTCTGTCTATTAACATTTAGAAGGGTATACCTATAAAGGTGAGATTGTTAGGGCATAGGATCAAATGGGACAGTAACCATTGATAGTCATTCTGTGGTCTCTCATGCTTTCCCCTCCATCTCCTCTCTGGCTCTCACTTGTGCTGCAGTCTTTTATCTGGATTTTCCCTTTCAAAACCTATACAATAAGAGATTTGATTCTGTTTAGATCTGGCATTTCAGCGGTCACTGCAGAAGAGTTGTGTACTCTCCGTGCTAGTGGCCTCTTCAGCAGGCTGCAACAACTTCAGATGTGCGCTGTACAATGTGTAATAGATCGTTCAGCACAGTCTCTCATTGGTACTGTTTACACAGGACAATGCACTGCCAAGAATGATGATCTTGTGTGCAGCCCAAAAGATCCTTTCATGTGACCAACCAGCATTTTTGTTAGTTCGTTGAGAGATCAACAGCTTGTTTAGACCGTCTGATTATCGAGAATGAGCGTTACTAGGAATGATTGCTCACAATAATCATGCAAAGTAAGTGCAACTAACAAGAGAAATCCACTTTCAGTAAACTATTCTTTTTTGTACTTACACATTTCGCGAACCTAACTCGTCAAGTATTCCTCCTCGCTGGGTCCAGTGCCAACTCTCCACAGCTGCTGATGTTCTTATGTTGTGACTAGAGCAGAGACATCTTGTCTGTTACGCACATTACCACTCTAGCCACTCGCCTAGCTCTGTGCTTGAGCAGAGGTTAACGGCAAGCTCTGTTGAATACAGTGACTGGCTAGACCGGTGACGTCTGCTGCTGGCGTGATGTCTGTCTCTAACATCATGTCCTCCCTCTAACTGAAACTGAACCTTTCAAAAACTTTGGATGCGCCAATTGTGGGGCTGCTGTGGGCTGTTATTTTTAGGCTGGTGAGCGCCAAAATCCACTGGCCTCGCCAGCCTGAGAATACCAGGCCGCAGCTGTCTGCTTTTTCCTTGGCTGGTTAACAAAAATAGGGGGACCCCATGATATTTTTTTTTTTTGGAGGGGATCCTACTATTTTTTCTAACCATCCAAGGTAAGCAGACTGTTGCGGCCTGGTATTATCAGGCTGGTAAGGTTTGTGGATATTGGATCCTTACTAGCCTGAAATACCAGATTTCACCTGCGTCAAATCCTGAACAAATACTTAGCCATTCCTGATCGTGTGCACATACCCTTAGAGATTAACATTTCCGGACTAGTCTGGCAACTAGCGCCTTACTGTTTAGGGAATTTGAACATATAGAGCCTGATGTGGGCAGGGGGCAGCTTTCTTGGTCCGGCTTCGTTCTAAAAACCTGTTGACAGATTCCCTTAAAGGGTGAAAGATGCATCATGTACGGTATACTTCTGGCAGACTGCTCAGTCTAGGTTACCACCCACTGAAAGATAATGGATGACTGTTAAGGCCCCGTCACACATAGCGACTCACCAGCGATCCCGACAACGATATCAATGTGTCAGCATCGCTGGTGAGTCGCTACATGATCGCTGGTGAACTGTCAAACAGACAGCTTCACCAACGATCAGCACCAGCGACGCCGAGCGCACGGCGTCGCTGTGTACTTTAGTTACCAGCGCGCTGATGCATGGAGCTGGTAACTAAGGTACACATCGGGTATCTAAGGGACGTGCCTCACTTAGAAACCCGATGTGTACCTTAGTTACCAGCTCCCTGCATCAGCGCGCTGGTAACTAAGGTACACATCGGGTATCTAAAGGACGCAGCAGTTACCAGCTGATCGCTGGTCTCCTGCCTGTCACACGCAGCGATGCGTGCTGGCCAGCGGGAGACCAGCGATCAAAGAAATGTCCAGGGCTTTCCAAGAGCGATCAGCGATACTGGCATGGGGCCGGTCGGTGATCGCTGTCATACACAGTGATCTCGCTGGTGAGATCACTGTTGTGTCACAAATGTGTGACGGGGCCCTTAGTATGTGCACATGATCAGTGTTTGTTCAGGCTTTGACGCAGGTGAATTTCTACATAAACTCTGCTACTCTACTCCGTTGCGTTTTTTATGCGTTTTTGACTCATTTGCTTTTGTAATGTATAGATAGATATGGGATAGATAGATATTCCTGAGATTAATTAGTGCCTTTCGTATTTGTATTAACCTAATAAAAAATGATGTTGGTTCCCCTTATTTTTGATAACCAACCCAGGCAAAGAAAGTTAGAGGCTTATAGTATCAGGCTGGGAAGTTCCATGGGTATTGGACCCTTCCCAACCTAAAAATAGAAGCCCGCAGCCACCCAAGAATTGGCACATCCATCAAGTCCACCAGTTTGGGCGTTTTGCCTGGTGTTCGCAATTGCCTTGGTTTGTTGGCAACCAGAATAATAGTTTGAGGTTGTTGTCAGCTTTGTAGTTTCAGCTGGCATCCATCCCAGGGTCCAACCCCCATTACTCTAACCCAGTAATAAAAAGATAGGAAAACAAAGTTTATTGTGACCCCCCCCTCCACTGCACCTTGTTCACCAATTTATTGAAAAGCAAAAAAAGCCATGAAGATCCGACGTAATGCAGCAAATCAGAAATAGTTAAAAAATGGGAACCTGAAATACATAAAAAGAGAGTAAAGATATAAAAGCAAGAAACACACATTCTCCTATTTATTATTTAAAAAAATCCCTACAGCTAGCTCAGATGTAATGCATGGCTTTCCCACACCATCTAGCAATTCTGTACTTCAACCTATGGAGCGTCTTTTTGAGAATGACACTTCATAGGTTACTTCCGGTCATCTTTCACAAGTGATGATGTATCTGAGTTATTTGATGCAACAACTCTGGGGCAGCTGCTGGCTTGTATTTTTAGTCTGGGAAGGCCCCAATGACCATGGACTTTCCAGCCTGATTATCTAAGCCCGCATCTGTCTTCTTTACCTGGGCTGGTTATGAAAAAAATAGAGGGACACCAGGTCATTTTTTTTAATGTTATTTACTTATGATATAAATGCATTTGTTGTGCACTTTACAACACTTTTTTTTTTTTTATATACTGCGGAACAACCCCATCTAATGAAAGTCTATGGGGAAAATCCGCATAGACCATCTCAGCCTGTGATTTTTTCCTATCATGAATTTGCAGCTCTCATTTATACCAACCATCAACTGAGCCTCCTGATAAACCAAATGGATGGGGAAACTCGTTAACGCAGTTTCTGCAACTAAGAGCAGGGATTTATAAGTTTAAATTTGGTATTATCAAAAAGCACTATAATGGTATTTGTTCAATACGGTGGTCCCCAATTGGGTCAGCATTGATTTTCCACATCACGCATGTAGTGGTGTTTTTTTTAACCAAGTATATTAAAGTACATTATTTTTAGAGGGTTTTTATGTTCACATGGAAAGTCTGCACAGAATACTGAGCGTTCCCGCATGAATTGACATGCTGCAGCTCAGAAACCTGCATTGCAGGTGATCTTACATAGTGGAAAAGAGCAGTGGGCATAGGATTTCAATTTATCCCATCCACTATGCTTGTACTGTACAATGCAGTGTTTTGGATACAGTGACAATACTCTGCGTCCAGAACACTACCATTTCTGCTCGTGGGCACGTAACCTAACTGTGAAGCAGCTTAGGGGCCACCTGCATGAAAATAACTCACGTATGTGCTCCCCAACCAGTCCGCACATAAAAAGTGCCAGAGCGAGGAGGCTAAGCATTGATGTCATGTTCTTAGGACATGACAGGACTTAGATGATGATTCTGGAGCATTGTGTTAGAGCTGCACATTCTGGTGTTCCTTTCCAATTCTGGAAATTTGGGAATGCGTTGACAACTGAGTGTGACCATTCGTTGGCGAGTGTCAGAACAAGTAACACGTCAGATTCTTAATAGGTTATATTGTGTTGTTCCTGTCATTGCTATCAGCAATGTGCTAAGATATTAAACGCCAGGATTATGTCATGTGATGTTAAAGTTCAAGATAATATCATCTTTTTTTCTGTCCTGCTATCTGCAAAATGTCTTGGATTGAGAAGAAACAAGCACAGTCTTGGATATTGTAAAATCCACATTATTTTGCTTGAAAATGATACCTCCTGTTAGGGAGCCAGCTTCATTAACACGTTTATAGAGAGCAAAGTGAGAGATCAAAGAAACCTACATATCAATTTGTACAAATGGAAGCTTCTCCTGGAACAGTGTTCGTGCAGTAGCAGGTGAGCTGTCCGGTGTCGGTGGCATCCTCTCGCTGCGTGCAGTGCAGAAGATGGCAGTGTAAACAATGAAATGTACCTGCTGTCCAAATATCTTAGTATCCAGACACGACTATTATGTGTGGAGGCGAAGAGGATTTCAGCTTTCTATAGCCTAAACACTGCTGCTATGCTTGAAAGCCTTTGGCAGCTGGATGTAATGTTATATTGTCATTCTGAAACCGGGTAAAAGTGCTTCTATTACTTGACTGTGTTTTATGATGCTTGATAATACGAAGGTGATAGATGTTGAAACTATTCAGAATTGCTCCGTCCCCCCTGTTGAGGAGATGTATTTCTATTTTCATGTAGACTGTTATCATGTGCCATCCCTGCTTTCTTTTTCATACCAATATGTGTTTAGTCAAACCACTTCAGCACTATAGCAGCCTAGATACCACTTGTCAGCTAGTCCTGAGGACTTAAAGGGACTGTGTCAGCACAGAACGACTGGCACCCGATGCATCATGGCGGGGCCAATTATTTAAGTACACCTTCCCACCTGCTTGTTGTCCCTCAATCTCCACTCTACTCTTTGATTGACGGAAATAGATGGACATCACGCAGGTGAGAAGGTGTAGTTAAATGTTTGGCTACATCATGATGTACTGAGCGCCTGGTACGTGGTTTGAATAGTCATTCTGTACTGACAGAGTCCCTTTAGCCCTAATTTTGCCCTATTTTCATTATTTTTTGTCCAAAAGCAGTTATGCAATGCAATGAAAAATCGAGGGCATTCTTATCGAATGCTAAACATTGTGAGAATCCATGTGTTAGTCAATGTCATGAAAGATGCAGATATTGCTTCCCCAGTATACAGATTACCAGTCGGCTAGGAATGCTCGCTCATTCTAGTCCTAAGAAGGTGAGTGTGGTTCTGGACTCATTGATTTTGTATGAACATGTTGTAACTGCGAACCAGTCTAAAAGCACTCCGCTATTAATGTACATCTTACGTTACTTGGCTTTTCATATATATTACACTATTGGCCATCTCATGAGTTTTATTAGCTTTTTATGGAAAAAGTAATTTATGAATTTATATGTTTGCTTTTTTTTTTTTTTTAAGATTTTCATCCATTTTGGGTGATGAATCTCTTTTTACCATCCATCATCTCTTTTTCTTATATGCAAAAAGATAGGGGTTCCCCAAGCTTCTCCCAGCAACTAGTGAGTAAAAAACGGACAGAACCTGGGGGCAACACCGATTGAAATGGCTCTTTTTTTGGGGGGGAGGCCTCATTTGATTACATAGGGGAGTTTGGTATGTAAATCGGAGAAAAAAAGGTGTTTATTTTTGTCAGCAAATAAAAAATAAAAAAGACCTGTGCACAGCCACACAGAATTTTCAATGTGCTGTCAATGAAAGACTAGTACCGTAGCACACATACAACAATGTGTGTGCCTCCTGTGAGAAGGGTTTACTTGATGTAGTGAAGCCAGAAGTCGCACAGTTTTCTACAGTACAAGTGCTTCTCACAAAATTAGAATATCATGAAAAAGTTAATTTATTTCAGCTCTTCAATACAAAAAGTGAAACTCGTATATTATAGAGTCATTACCGAGTGATCTATTTTACGTGTTTATTTCTGCTAATGTTGATGATTTTGGCTTACAGCCAATGAAAACTCAAGTCAAATGTTTTATTTATTATGTTAATCTGGGCTTCGTGGTGCACCGCCTGAATTGGCATGGTGCTTGATTGGCAATGCTCACTTGCCACACTAAATGCACATGCGCTCCTGGAGTCCAGCGCACAGTGTTAGTGCATGTGTGACTGTAGCGGCTGCCGCAATGCTGACGGGTGTATCAATGTAGTGGCTTCGACAGTGTGGAGAGCGAGGGGAACGCACATTCCCTAACACTGTGAGCTGGGCTCCAGGAGTATCATTTCTAAAAGGGTTTTCCACATGTAGGAAAATAGTGTAAAATACCTAAGATAACAAACAGCAGGTTCAGTAGGGGGAACGGAATCTGTTTTGTGTGCACAATGACATCATGTCGACTACATGCATCATCACTGCAGCCAATCACTGAACTCACCCGCTCGTGCGGTCTACCTTGGTGCAGCCGCTGAGCTCATTGTTTTAACTACAACGCCGTTGTAAGCTGTTGTTGTGTTGTCCGCTCTGCAGCCATAACACATGGACCAGAACAGCAGATGGAGATGCTGCTGGATTCTTGAGTGTTTTAGAGCATTTTGAGGTCAACTTTTCTGAAAGTGGAAGAGCCTTTTTAATGCAGCGCTCACTCTTGACAAGCGAGTGCTGTAAGTCAAGCTATGCTCAGATTGCTCCGTGCTAGTTCGGGGAGGAGGCGGAATGCTTCACAGAGCACTTGGTCACTGAGAGCGTTGATTTTCAGATTAAATGAAGTAGTTTTTTCTTTTCCTGGACAGCCAAAGCAGTGAAATCTATACTACAGGCATTCTTTGTATAGGGGCTAAGTCCCCTATATGATTGTACTAGCAGTATAATTAGATGTTTGTGTGTGACAGACTGCCAAGCATCTGTCCAGTAGCAGATAACCCTTTAAGATTATATGCACACGTTCAGGAACATGTCCGCTGCGTCCAAAGCACTACTTTTTATTGAACGGAGACAATACATTGTATGGGTGAAATGTATCTTGCGTCGACTCCTGTCTCTGTAAGATAAATAGACATGCTGCGGTCTGGAGCGTCACACCACATGTCCGTCTCTGCGGTTGATCCGCGGGCGTCTGTGCACGCATAGTGGATTTCTTGAACTCCCATCCACTATGCTGTAACATCTGGACGCTGCGGGGTTGGACGCTGCACAAGTACACAACGTACAACCCGCAGCATTTACTGACCGTGTGCACATACCCTAAAACCTCCTGAATGGAACTCTAATGTCCATTTTTAATTTTCCAGTAGTAATGAATGTCGGCTGGTGGAATAAATATATAATGTGTAGGCAGTATTACTTGAGGGAAATGACAGTATTTTGTACCATATTTTCTTTGGCTAGGATGGTAATTATTTGGCTGATGATGTTTCAAAGAGCAATGGAAGTTTAATCCTTCTTTATGCAGTTTTCCATGAGCAGCATTCACCCTTTGTATTTGTCATCACTCAATCTTGTAAAATGTACAGCAGTCACGGGCCAGTCTTTTCCAGGTCCATGTCTCTCCTGCCGGGATGTAAATGTTGGTACCTCCAGTGAGATTACTGCTTTCGAGTGACATTGTGTGTTCTATATAGTGACACACTTCCTCATTCTGTAGCCGTCCTCTGGACAAGACTCCTCAAGGGAGTTTTACCACCAGTAGTGATTTAATTCACAGTGACTATGACTGATTGACCTTGGAAACTCACCAATGCATATAATCAGCAATGCGTTTCCAGCTCGATCCCTCCTCTGAGCCTGCCTTGTTGCCTTATTCCTAGTTGGTCAGGGTAAGCCCATGGGGAAAAAAAATAAGGGGAAGATGAATTAAGAATGTACTCTAAAGGTGTGTGTGTGTGTGAATTTACTAAACTATTGTAAGGCTATGTGCACATGTAGTTTTTAGTCTCTGCGGATTTTGTAGAGAAAACCGCAGGAAATCCGCAGGACAAAGTGCTGTGGTTTTTCTGCGGTTTATCTGCGGATTATCTGCGTTTTTTCCGCGGTTTTGCCCTGCGGTTTTACAACTCATAATGGATGAGGTGTAAAACCGCAGCGTTTCTGCACCAAACAATTGACATGCTGCGGATTGTAAACCGCAGCAAAACCGTGCGGAAAAATCCGCAGCATGTGCACAGCTTTTTTTTTATTTCCATAGGAAATAAAGGTACTGTACAACGCAGCAAAATCTGCTGCGTTTCTGCAGAGCCAAAAACGCTGCGGAAACGCAGCAGAATCCGCAGCGTGTGCACATACCCTTAGGCTGTCCGATATTTCCATAAACCTTATCCAGGTGATGTCTTTCATCCACATGTCGTGTATTTATATACACTATTTTCTAGCCCCCCAAAAATACTAATTTCCAGGGCAGAAGAAAAAGTACAATTTAATATATGTTTTAGTGTTTTTTCCTACCTTCCTTGACTTTAAAAGACCCTGTTGTTTGCCATAAATACAAATGAAGTAAATGCTGCTCTCTTGAATTTATCAATGTTGTCCAACTGAACGTATCATTGCTTTTGTTCCGTTATTGCTCCTCATCATTTTTGAGATATAGCATCCTTCTTAAAGGGATTCTGTCAGCACAGATTGACTGTTCCTTCCAACCAAGTGCAGGCGCTCGATGCACCATGGTGGGGCCAACATTTAGGTGCACCTTCCCACCTGCTTGTTTTTTTTTATCTATCTCTGCCCTTCTTTGACCCTCCATAGTAGAGCTGTCAATGAAAGAGGAGAGGATTGAGACAGAAAACCATCAGGTAGGAAGGTGCACTTACCGTATATACTCGCATATAAGCTGCGATTTTCAGCCCATTTTTTTTGGCTTAAAGTCCCCCTCTCTGCTTATACGCGAGTCATATACACGAGCTGTGTGGCGTGCGGAGCATCCATGGGTAAGGTACTTTGAATACTGTGATCATCTGTGCTGTTAATATGGGGTCACTATGGCTACTATGCTAAGATGACTAATGTTTTGTGGGGCCTCATAGTTTGACTGCACTGGTGTCCAGTTCCTTTTTATATGTAGGTTGCACTACACAATATTACTGATAGCATTGTCACTTTATTTTAAATTGTAATTTGATTAAGAATTATCCCATTGGTTTGCTGTGCGCTGCTGCACTCTTTTTGCTGCACTGAAGAAGGGTACAAATTACTCCAATTTGTACAAATCACTCTATAATGATATGATATTGTCTTAATGTTGTTTTGGTATCTCTTGTATATGAGATAAATAAAGCTTTCTTTGATTTTACAATTCTTTTGGTGGATTTTGTACTCCAGTTCTTAAAGGGAATCTGTCAGCAAGTTTTTGTTATTTAATTTGGCAGCAGCATGAGGTAGTGACAGAGCCCCTGATTCTACCAACGTAACATTTATTATACTGGGTTCAGCAGTTATAGTCACAATTTTCCCTGCTACAGATGTAGAAGAGCTCATAACCCTGCCGAACCCACAGCTTTCTGTGTACATTGTATGGTGACAGAGAGATGATAGTCAGTGTTGGGGGCCTGGTTGGATTAGGAAGCCAGTTGTCCTGTAGTGATAATCTCTTGCTGATAAAACACTGATTGCATTGAAACAGCAAAACACAACCCAGTAAGTGAAACATCACTGGAATCGCGGTCTCTGCTCCTACATCAGGAAGCGCTTAGATTTCATAGCAAAATCCTGCTGACAGTACATTTAAGTGTTTCGGTACACTCGGGTAGCAGGCAAGACTTTCCACTGCCCGTACACCAGTCCTGCCAGGTGTGATTGATAAGTACCTGTCATAAGTATTGATATGCTGTTCAGTATAAAGAAAGTCATCACTTTCTTTTTCCTCTATCCAAAATGATGAAGCGATTTTTCAACTTTTTCTCTTTTTATACTTTAACAACCATTTGGCCTACCATCTCTGTGGACATTTCTACCCGTCCTTGTATCCATTTTGTGTGTGTGTACATATGTTTAACTGGCTACAGGGAGGAGGAATGAACTAGAAATGGACAGTTGTGACCAGAGGCTTGGTAAAGTAAGAGGATGCTCTGTGTATTAAATGTAAAAATGTTATAATCACGCTTTCCTTTTGTGGAGTTGCCCTTGGGCACATTTCTCCTAATGCATTTTTCACTCTGCCTCCTACCCTTTGGCACTTTGTGTACTTGAGCTGTCCTTTTTAGAAGATGAGCATTTCCGAAAATATTAAGACAAGATGTTTCTACCAGAAGCTTAGAAGTGCTGGAAATGTTTTGTTTCTCTATTAGATAAGGATGAACTGGCTCACCTTCTTTGATGATACGTTTATTTTTGCTTCTTCTTCGTTGTCCTTTTGCTCCCAGCTGTAACCTCGGTGCTCGCTTCTTCATTTTATTATGTAATTTTCTGAATAAGGTAAGCGGGTTAAACTGGAAGTTTGATCTTAACTTGTGCAGCATAATGTTTCCGTGCCATTTATTGACTTACAATTAGTGGGGCATGTTCTTCAGAGAGAATTCCTCATTTCTCATGCTTAAAGGAAAAATGCAGCCTTTTTCTATTTCACCCATAAAAATGTCAAATACTCTTCATAAGAAAAAAAATACTCTTGATAAGAAAAAATTAGGTTCTATATTCAACATGTAGCTCTATATGTTTACATTATTAATAATTATTATTGTAGCACCATTTATTCCATGGTGCTTTACATGTTTAGAGGGGAAGGGAATACATAACAAAAAATCAGTACAATAATCTTGAACAAAACGAGTCACCGACTGTTACAGGAGAGAGAGAACCCCGCTGTGAGGATACAGTGAGGGTAGAGCTGGTCATGCAGCGGTTTGGTGGAATGAGGGTTACTGCAGGTTGTAGGCTTGTTTGAAGAGTTAGGTCTTCAGGTTCCTTTTGAAAGTTTCCTTAGTAGGCATGGTTACTGTCTATGTGTATATTTTTGTAATCTTAAAGTTGATACAGACCATAGGTCACGTTCATAGGTCATAGGACACTGGTTTACTTTAGCATATGCAGTCGACAGTAGGCCTTGCAATAATGTCAAGCACCTGTCTGCATGTTTGATTTCACCACTGGAGTGGTATTACTAATGCACGTTCCCTGTCCGTAGTAAGATACTTACCAGGTAGCGTTTTCATTTGTTCTCCTCGCTGCTCTTGTCATCTTCTGCAGGTTGTGACCTCCTGGATCGCTCCTGTGTTTGCAGGGTGGACCAGAAGTCACTTCTCCATATTATGCTATGAGAGCCAAGAACGAGTGTGTTTAGACTTATGGGCCTGTAACACTAAGCGATATCGCCAGCAATATCGCTATAACGTCACAGGTTTTTGGGGCTCAGCGGAGATATTGCTAGCGATATCGCTATGTGTGATACTTACCTCTGACCGCTCCCCCGCTGATTATCGCTGATCGCGCGAGAACGTCCTGGACTGTTTCTCGTTGTCAGCTTCCTGCTGGGCTTCCTGTGGCGCCAACGAGCGACGCGTTGATGCGGGCGGGAGGGCACAGGATCGCCTGGTGTGACAGGTAAGTAGCGACCCCCGACCCCTGCGATGTCGCTGGTGAGATCTGCCTGTTTGGCAGCTCACTAGCGACCACTTAGCGATGCACCAGCGATCCTGACCGCGTCATATCGCTGGTCGGGATCGCTGGTGCATCGCTAAGTGTGACGGTACCTTTGCATCGATAGCTGGGACCATTAGTTGTGACTTCCTGCCAGGCGTGAGCTGCAGTCACAAGGCGTGGGATCAGAGCGGTGCTGGGAAGAGCAGAATACGGCAAATATAATTCCTATTGGCAGGGAACAGACATTAGTGATGCCACTCTGGCATTAGAAAGAAAAGCCAGAATGGTGCTTTAAGATACATTTCCAGTGTCTGTGGTTATGTGTTTACTAGACATGTTGCTAATTCCGCTAACATGGCCTTGCTAGTAACACACTGCTGTGACATTTAGAGCTTACTCTTTATAAAGCGGCAAGGAGGGTCAATAACCCATTGCTGCGTGAATATCAGGTTTAGTGTCTTGCGCCAATTATGCACATTTTAATAGGTGCTCTGGGATGTATGTGCAGGCGTACAGAGAATTAATTGCCCAAAGTAATGAGGTATGATGACCTATTACGTCCCTTTCTTTGATACTCCATGTAAGCTGATTTTCAGTCAATATTCCCTTGTTGTTTTTTTTTAAATATATTTTAGAAAACTGAATAAATGCCATGCACATTGGTTGCCTTTAGGTTTCCCACCTCACCCTCAGTACAGTGCTGGTTATATTGCTGTATATTAGTGTACCATGTTGGGGAAGCTATTGCACATACATCTTACAGATTCGGGGAATTATCATATGAAGCCCCAGAGTTGTAGAGCTACTCACCTGCATTTTTATTTTTTTAATGTTTTGTTACCCTCCACAAATTGAACTTAGGAAGAAAATGGATGTGACACCGAAGCATGAGGAGCCTGTAAACTGTAATAGGGGCTGTCTGGTTTCCGTTATATCTTTTTTTTGTTAGAAAAATGTGCAGCATCTGACAGACACACAACTAGTCTCTCCCCATTATAATGAATTCTGCTTCTGCTTGCATCCTGCATGTAATGGATCCATTTTCTACATCAGTTTCATTTTTGTTCTTATCGCACAACAGAAAAATAAAACTCAAACACAGGTGTGAGAAGAGCGCGTGTTTTATGTATTGTTGTTTTTCTTAGTTCTGGGTTTGGCTCTTTTATTGTGACATGATCAGTGTGTACGTAGTTGATTTTCTGTACTTTGATTAGAGATGTTCCACTACATTTATATGGAGGACTTCTCATTAGGCCTCATTCAGACGTCCATGTTGCACATTCATGTTCCATCTGTGTTTTCATGGATAGAACACGTACGCATTACAGTCTAAGGGACTGTTCACATTTCGTATTATGGATGAAGAGTGTGTATGGGTCTGTGAAGAACATGTTCATATTTACCATTGCAAAGGATAGAGGAAGCTTTGTAGTTTATTTTCCATAAGTAAAAAATACCGATGACACACTGACAACATTTTTTTGCATCTGTGAAATATCCTGCGTCTGAATGAGGCCTTAGGATAACGCATTGTTAGCAGGTTGGTGCAGGTGTGACAGATATTCATACTGATGGCTTCTGACAGGTCACTGATCCATCACTGACCTGCCCCTAGTTTACATAGTGGATATAATATGTATTTACAGGGCCATTTACAATTTCTTATTTTACAGAATTGTAATGTATCCTTAAAAAATAAATGTTATACTGTGCCTTCATTTGGCATGTATTTTTTTATTTTCTTGTGCACCCATAGAGTTGAATGAGCAAGTCTCATCTCACACAGAGAAGAAACTACTGCATGCTGCAATTTTTTTCCACATGCAGATTGGTTCACTGAAAAAAAAAGAAGCTCGTCTGCCCTGCCCCATTGAATAACATTGGTCCTAGTGCTGTCCATATTTTTTTTTAAAGGATAGCACTCAGACCAAAAATATGCTTGTGTGAATGAGTCCTAATAATGATGAAGCTATAGTCGGGATTCCGGTTTGGACAGCGACCAGGCTGGTTCCTGTGCAGAATGTGTCTGTCCACCCCATCTTATACAAAAATATATAGTGTAGTTGTATAGTGATGTGTAGGTATGTAGACGTATAACATCTCTAGATTAGATTAGGAGGAAACTGCCAGTTAGATAATGTGCTTGACGCTGTCCATATGCGATAACCTATTAATCCCTGGATCTTGGTATACTGCCATGGTGTGATACCTGTGGAGAATCTTTGGCTCTTCTATCGATAATGTGGCTCTGAGTGTGTCACTACTATTGGGGCATGGAGGGGAAGCAGGACCTGGATGTCACTACTTTGGGGGAGGGTTCTGGATACGGCTTGTGACCCTCTATCAGAGCTGTATTGTAGCTCTCAAGGTAAGAAAGGTTGGGGACCAGTGGAGTGTAGGCTAATGTTTTACTGTATGATTACATCGCCCATGTGGGCACATCCCTGCAAGAGCAGAGCAGCAGTTGAGAAAAATGCCTGTATATGGTTTTAGTTTAGTTAGAACCTGTTGTGTAAGCAAGGTGTAAAAGACTAGCAAAATCCGATAGATCAAATTTGGTTCTTGTATGGAATCAATGAGCCCCTCAATCTAATGTTTCTTCTGACGTCATAATTTCGGAGAAAACATAGTTTAAATAACCGTCTGGGGATCATAGTGAGAGACGTAACAAATCCGGCACGTCTCCTGCTGGCATTTCCTTCTCCAACCCACTGCTTCGGTTGATTGACAGGTCTCTCCAATATTTGCCCATACAGGGGGACACCTGTCAATCACCTGGGGCCGGGAAAAGCTGGCTAGTCCCATTTCTCCCAATGATCACTAAGTTTTCTCTGAATTTCTGCTCAACCAGGCTCTGATTCATGCTGCCTGTGGTTTGTGCTGCATGAAAGTAGTGAGTGGTTCCCTTTCCGTTGACAATACAGAGTTTCATTGTTTTAATTCTGAAATGTATCTGTGTATGTTGGAAGTCCTTGGAAGAAGCTTGCTTCTTTAAAAGGAATGTCATCAGAAAATGATATTTTCAGATCAAGTTTTTATGTTAAATCCATTTTTGCAATATTTTTATAAATCGAGAAATCTTGCCTTTTACATACTGGACACTAGACGTCTTCCTATTCTTCACATAAACTGGCAATGTTTGGGTACCAAAGTCCATTTATTAAGAAAAAGGAACTGGGCATACCCTAATCTGGGCAAAAGTTGCTGTGAAGAGAGGGGGCGAAGGAAAGCTGTAACATGACTTTTTGTGAATAGTATATTTTCTTCTTTGTATAGAGATAATACATTTTCAGTGTAATCTAGTCTGTCAAAATAACACAGCTAATAACTATTTTGTGCAGACCAGGAAATAGGGGTCTGGTATAAGGCATTGTTGCCAGTTTGAAAATGGCAAGATATTTTTTATTTAGATTATTATACATTTATATAGCGCCATTTATTCCATGGCGCTTTACATGTGAAAAGGGAAATATAGACAAGTATAGTAAACATGTGCAAGACAAGGGACACACAAGTACAGACGGAGAGGACTCTGCCCGTGAGGGCTCACAGTCTACAGGGATAGGTGAGGATACACTAGGAGGAGAGGGTAATGCTTAGTAATGAGAGAACGTTGGGATAAGGTGTTATCTGAGCATGCTCGGGTGTACTAGTGTCTTCGGCGTGCTCGAATAATATGTTCAAGTCTCCGTGGCTGCATGTCTTGCAGTTGTTTGACATCCTAACAGACTATCCCTGCATGTGTTGTGGCTGTCGACCAGCTGTGAGACATGGAGCCGCGGAGACGTGAACATATTATTCTAGCACGCTGAAAGATGCTCGTGTACTCGAGCTTGCGCAGAAAACACCTTATCCCAGCACGTTCGCTCATTATTAATAATGATAAGAATAATTTCAAAAACAAACTGTAATTTTAAAAAAAAAAAATAGGTCATTTTCTGCTGTCACATTCCCTTTCCATCTGTCGCCTTTTTCTTAGGATAGCCTCTTTGAGTCTGGTCTTTACAGTAAGCACACTAGATTGGGAGGCTCTACTAGCATTAGCTTCTGTTTGAAGGCTGTCATTTTCCTTTACCTGGCTTGATGAGTGTAAGAGATGTGAGTGAGCGAGAACACTACAGTGCAAGCGCCAGCCTGTGATTATTCTACCCTTTATCGTTCCTGTGGAGGACTGCTCGGCTAGAGCGCTCCGCACATTGCTGCACCATCACAAGCTTAATATACAGGCTGACTACATTTGTGTGATCTGAACGTCAAGCGCTAGAACTAAGTGAGACGTTTTCTCGCCTTCCTTCCCATGGGGAGGAGACCCTGAGGGCGCAGTGGCTGAATAGGTCCTGATTGTAACCTGTAATCCTGGGGCAACTTTGAAAACTAGCGTGCATACAGATTCTATGGAAAGCCTTTTTCGGTTTGGATAACTGAACCGAGAAGCAATCCATTGCTGTATGAGGGGAATGTTACGTTGGCATTGCAATGTGTATTTTCTATGATCATGAGGCTGATTGATGGTTGGAAGTTTATTTGATGTTTTTCTGGATGCGTATGAAATATTAAAACCTCTGTTTCCATTTGTCTCTAGGTGAATGTAAATGTGGATTACATCCGACCTGCTAGTGCGGCCACAGAAACTACTCCAGCTTTTCCTGAGCGCACCTGTGCAACAGTTACTATTGGTGGCATGTAAGTAAATGCACGGGGGGGCTTTGGTTTTGTTGGGGAGGAGGGCTTTAACAAAAAGTTGTATTTTCTCTTGTCAGGGATAGGTGGAAAACTTTTTTTATGTTTTACTCCACACCCACATATAGCCAATTTATTTAAAGGATTAAAGCAAATAATTGAATTCCAATCGCTGACATGCCGTTTTTTCCCCTTGCCCACTATGACTAAAGTAGATTCACACTTTTTAGCATGGTATGGATGCCAAAATCCTTTTGCAGCATCTGCATTCTGAGCAGGTTGTTTTGCTTGTCCTTACTGTGTGACAAGTCTCAAGGGCAAGGTTTTATTGCATGAGTTTCTGGAAATGGTTTGGTAATTTGTCATAGGTGCTTCTCCATAGCAGCTAGCTTTGGAAAGATCCCAAAGTGCTCTTGGCCATACTGTTTGTCCCCCAGAAAGCCCTTTATGAGACAATGGAGCATTATCCCAGGAGCTGCTAAGCCACTGGAACCTGAAAATTGCCCTTATCTGCCAGTTGCACACAAATTGAGACATGTGCTTACAAAGTCAGTTCTTCAGAAAGATTAGGTTAGTCTGATTTGTGTAACCCCTTCTGCATCCAACTGATAGAGCAGACAAGGGGCTGTTATGGATTTTGCTTATATATTTCTGAGACACTGGTGTTGGGGTATCCTACAGATGTAAAAGACCAATCCATTCTGACATAAGGTTTGTATTAGCACTCCACATTAATCTTTAGAGGAGATTACTGCAATTATGAAGCTTGCAGATACTTGTAAAAGGCCATAAAGATAAGATAAATTGTCCAAATGTGTGAAATTTCATAAGGGTGGAGGCTGTATCTGTATATGAGTCTCAAGCCCGCAGATGTTGGGAAAGATAAAAAATGTAACATGTTGAAACTAAGATACCTTATCTGGGAGCAAAAAATATAAGCCGATGCTATAGGACTCATTCTATTTCCATTAGCAATCTGGGCACGTTCAACCAAACATTATAGGCCACAGTGAAGAAGGATTTAATTTAAATTAAGGTGATTTCTGGTTTAACTCCCACATTTTTGTCAATCTGCTTAGCTCCGCTTGTTCTAGAACTGTTGCTTGCAGATTGGACAACATGCTCATTTTGATATTTTCTATTTAAATTGTACCTACTGTCTAAAACTGTGTTGAGGTTGTCCTTCCTAAATTGATAAGTCAGCAGTCAATCTGAGTGACTGCAGACTTATGAATTCTCCCAGTGCAACGGTTTCTGAGCTGGGACCAAAGGGTATGTATAAGTTATACTGTACATACACCTTGCCAGAGCCCGTCCAGTGGGCATGACCCCACGCCATACACTTGTATAGAGCAAGGCCACATCCCATCATGTGACGTGGCCATCTAGTAGGCGCTTCCTTGCACTATACACTTGTGTGTGGAGCGAGGCTGCGCCCACCAGACGGCTTCTGTCCGGGAGTATGCATATCGCATACATCACCTCCTTTCCCGGCTCAGAAACTGGCGAATTCTTGCAGCACACAGTGCATGCCCTGGGGGGATTTATAAGTCTCCAGTCACACAGAGTGACTGCAGACTTTTCATTTTAGACCGGACAACCTTTTTAAATCACATCAAAATCAGTGGGGGTCATTACTGAATCCCCAATTAACCTCTCAAAGCACTCTTCTGAAGCGTTCAATTCAACATGCAGAACCACTGAGCTCCTGCATGAGTATGTGCACAAAGCAGTGTATTGGCCCATAGACTGTCTATTTAGCCACTGTGCACTCTTTTTCAGGAGCTTAGCCACTGTGAAAGTGAGCATATTAGTTATATTGTAACTGAATCAGGGGAACAAAGTCCAGGAAATGGTGCTATGACCTCCACAGAGCCCTGATTTCAGCATTGAATCTGTCAGAGATTATGCAAAGAGAAATAAGGATTTGCACAAGTCTACGTCCACAAAAGATCTGTGGTTAGTTCTCCAAGATGTTTGGAACAACCTCCCTGTCAAGTTCCTTGAAAAACTATGTGCACGTGTACCTAGACGAATTGATGCTTTGATCGTGTTTTGACGTTGAAAGCTGGTCACACTAAATATTGATTTTGATTAAGATTTCTTTTGTTCATTATGACATATAGATATTTATATCTCTATAAGTGTTTATATTTTTGTCATGTCATATACTGTGGATTTGACATACGCTTTTAGGATGGAATATCCTTATATGGTGCAAGACCTCTGCTTAAATAGTCTCTTAGCATGTATAGTATGTCAACCTGTGCTTATCCCTGACATCATCCCCCTGTGCTCTCGTGAGACGAGGCAAAGTCACTGGGTCTATGGCTTCCTCATGGATGCGTCTTTTACTTCTGTACCTTCTGTACCTACGCCTCTGCTTGTCAGTTCTTTTGACACTTCCACAAGATTAAAAAACCTGCTGCAATTTCTAGCATGAAAAAGGCTTAGGCTGTGTGCACACGCTGCGGATTTTGCTGCGGTTCCGCAGCGGTTTTGGCCGCTGCGGACCCGCAGCAGTTTCTGCTGCGGTGTACAGTACCATGATTCCCTATGGGAATCAAAAACCGCAGTGCAGACGGTGCAGAATTTTCCGCGCGGATTATCTGCGGTTTTCAGTCCGCAGAAAGAATTGACATGTCAATTCTTTCTGCGGATTCTCCTGCGGTTTGCCATCTCCTCCATTGAGGAGATGAAAAACCGCAGGGCAAAACCGCAGAGCAATCCGCAGGTAAAACCGCAGGTCTTTTGACCTGCGGTTTCACCTGCGGATTTTACAAAATCCGTGCGGATGAATCCGCACCTAATCCGCAGCGTGTGCACACAGCCTTAAAGTGTTATTATCCCCTTCTAGCTTCATGAGCGTAGCACTCCCTTGCCTCCTGATCGCCTGCTTGCCAGATGATTGGTAGTTCGGGCCAGTTGCATGGATGATCTGCTGGCCCAGCTGTACACTCTTTCTCCTTCGTCTCATTGGGGGACACAGAGACTGTGGGTGTGTGCTTCTGCCGTCTGGAGGCTGACACTAAGTATACAAAAAAAGAGTTAGCTCCTCCTCCGCCGCATACACCCTCGCCCCCAGACCGGGCGTAACTCAGTTTTTGCTTAGTGTCTGATGGAGGCACACGCAGTCTGGAGCTCCAGACTAGGTTTTTTTTTTTTTTTTCCTTTCTTTGAAGATAAGACAGGGGCGACGGATCCTATAGAGAGGGTCCGATCTCCCCAAATCATCAACGGGCGACCACGTGTGAGTAGTCCTCCACGTGTTTTCTCTCCCGCACCGAGGGACACATCTGGGACTTTTCCCCAGACAACCATTTTTCTTTTTTATTTTGTAAAGAGGGGCAACGCATCCTGATAAGAGGATTCGATTTCCCCATGAACTACAACGGGCGAGCACGTGTGAGCGATGGGCGATCCCCAACGGACTCCACGTTTTGTTCCTCTCCTGCAACGCGGGATTTCAGGTTGCCCCTTCCACCCCTAGGTAGTGACACCAGGGGTGCAGTTGGAGGCGCAGGTGAGCCAGGGGATCGAAGCATCCACCCCCAGTAGCCTCCCCCTCCCCGCCCAGGGATGGGGTTGAGAGCACCCAAAGAGAGCCCCCCCGGCGGCCAGGCTCACCTTTTTTTGTAGGGTCACCCCCCGGAACGGGACCCCCCAGAATGCGCCGCGGGGCTGTCTGTTCCCCCGCCCGACGGGGTTACTTTTTCTCATGGAGCCCGACTCTCTCCCCGGTGGAACCCGGTGCGAGTAGTGCCACATGCGGAGTGTGGCCAGAAGTCCCGCCGGCGGCCGCGGTCCCCGCGGTATGGGGAGATCCGCAAGGCCGCGCGAGGCCTGCCCGCCCCTTCCGGTGGTAGCCGGAAGCCCCGCCCACTGACTTCCGGCAGCCCGGGGGCGCGGCGGGCGCGCAGTGACCGGGGAGCGCGCGCCCCCTCCCCCTCCTCGCAGGTCCCCGCCGGAGTACGGCTGAAGCTCCGCCGGCGGCCGCGGTCCCCGCTGTATGGGGAGGGCCGCGAGTTCCGCGCGAGGCCCGCCGCTTCCGGTGGGGGCCGGAAGCCCCGCCCACTGACTTCCGGCGGCCCGGGGAGCGCGGCGGGCGCGCACAGTGACCGGAGGCTCCCGCCCCCCTCCCCCTCCTCGCATTTCCTCGTCGGAGTGCGGTCGGAAGCCCCGCCGCCTCTCTCCAGAGTGCACCGCAGTGCCCCCGGCGAGTAACGGCACGTGAAGCAGCTCGTCCACGTCTCAGGGTTTTCGCTGCGTCCAGAGCACCCCGTGGAAGAGGTGGGATGTTACCGGTGGGTGAGTGCAACCCCGTTTCGAGTGCCGCACTGGTTGTCAAGGAAGGGGTTACCCTCCTCCTCCTACCCTACCCTGCAATATGTCTGGCAAAGGGAAAGCTCACTCTTTCCTATACGCTGTTTGCGTTTCCTGTGGGGTCAGGCTGCCTAAGGCGCAGCCGGGTAAATTTTGCGAAGCCTGTGAGTCGGAGCGAGCCCAGGAGCCCCCCATTGTTGCAGAGCCCAGGGGTCAGGACCCCCCAGAATGGGCAGTGTCTTTATCGCATTCTATGATGTCCCTTACGAAGGCAATTGAGTCCCTTCGGGGCCCGGGCAGGGTCAAGGATGGTGGTCTGCCAGCGGAAGACAGCTCGTCCATGTCTCAGGACCCTTCGTCCGTTAGGGGCCGCTCCAGCACCAGACAAGCTCATGGTAAGAGAGCTCGTTCTCCGTCGGCCGGGCCCTCTGGGGAGTCGGCGGCGATTTTTAGGGCATCTCGTTCCCTGTCGCCAAGCTCAGGAAGCGATCAGGACGAGGGCGAGGAGGAGGAGGAGGAAGCCTGGAATCCAGAAATCCTGGGATACCAGGACTCGGTGGACAGCCTCATTGAGGCGGTCAACCAGACTTTAGAGATCGAGGATGATGTGTCCACGGCCTCAGGTCACAAGGTCTCCTTCAAGAAAACCAGGCGTCCGCATAGAAGGTTTGCCACACATCCGGAGTTCGAGGAGCTAGTCCAGAAACATAGGGAACACCCGGATAAGCGCTTTGCAATGCAAAAGGCGCTGCAAGCAAAGTATCCGTTTCCTCCTGAACTCCATAAAGGGTGGGTGGAGTCGCCAGTAGTGGACCCACCGGTGTCACGTTTAGCATCAAGATCGCTATTGTCGATACCCAGCGGTTCTTCTATTAAGGACCCAACTGATCGCCTCATAGAGGGGCTTGCCCGCTCAGTGTATGAGGCAGCAGGGTCGGCTCTGGCCCCCTCCTTTGCGGCTACCTGGGTGGCTAAGGCCATGGTTTCATGGGCAGACACTCTGCATAGGGCCCTCCAAGACAGGGATCTGCCCGCGGAAATCTTGGAGGTGACAAATCAGATATCAGGAGCGAGTGATTATCTCGTCGGCGCCGCTCTGGATGCGGCCGAGTGTTCTGCTGTGGCAGCAGCAAATGCGATCGCCGTAAGGCGAGCATTATGGCTGAGATTATGGAAAGCGGATTCTATCTCTAAAAAATCCTTGACCTCATTGCCTTTTCAAGGCAATCGGTTGTTCGGTGAAAAGCTTGATAAGCTTATCTCAGAAGCCACAGGGGGGTAGAGTAGTTTTCTACCGCAGCAGAAGAGTTGGCCGGCATTCAGGCAGACGCAGAGGCGTTTTCGGCCCTTTCGTAGCTCCTGGAGGTGGACTTCGGCCAGGGCATCCACCTCCGCAAATGATGGTCAGATTAGGGAAAGGCAAGTTTCTTACAGGGCCAATCCGCTGGGTAGAGGCCGAGGCCGTTTGCCCAGAGCGAGGGGGGCCAGATCACAAAAGCCTCCAGCAAAATGACTCGAGGCACTTCGTACCTACGGACGACAGAGTGGGCGGACGCCTACTAAGGTTCAGCCACGTTTGGGTCGCAGTGGCACACGACGCTTGGGTGGCAGAACTGATATCGTCCGGGTACAAGATAGAGTTTGTCGGACTCCCGCCACGGCGTTTCTTCCGTTCCCGGCTTTCCGGAACAGAATCGCAGGCGGAAGGTCTGTTGCAGGCTATAATGACGCTACAGCGCAACGGGGTCATTGTCCCAGTGCCGAAAAGCGAAGAGACGCAAGGTTTTTACTCCAACCTGTTTTCAGTCCCCAAAAAGGACGGGACAGTAAGGCCAGTACTGGATTTAAAGATCCTGAACAAATTTATCAGGGTCAGGCGATTCCGGATGGAATCCCTCCGTTCGGTCATTTCAGCCATGGATCCAGGGGAATTCCTGGCCTCGATCGATGTGCAGGATGCATATCTACACATCCCGATTTTTCCTCCACACCAGAGGTTCCTGCGTTTTGCGATCGGAGGGCGACATTTCCAATTTGTTGCTCTGCCCTTCGGTCTGGCCACTGCCCCCAGAGTCTTTACAAAGATAATGGCGGTGGTTATGGCCATCCTGCATGCTCGGGGTATAACGGTACTACCCTACCTGGACGACCTTTTGGTAAAGGGGCCGTCGTTTCAGGCGTGCCAGGAGAATGTCGGTATCACTCTGGATACCCTGGCCCGCCTAGGTTGGCTGATCAATCGGAACAAGTCGTCCTTGGTTCCGGCCCAGAGAATCGTATTTCTAGGCATGGTTTTCGACACCTCCCAGGGGCTGGTGATCCTCCCTCAGGATAAGGCGCAAAGGATCAAACAGGGGGTACGGAACCTTCTTCAGCCGGGCTCCAGATCCATCCGGTACGGCATGAGTGTGTTGGGCAGAATGGTGGCGGCGATGGAGGCAATCCCGTTTGCCCAGTTCCATCTCCGTCCGCTTCAACATGCGCTCTTGTCAGCATGGGACCGAAGGCTGCTTTCCCTCAATCATCGGTGCAGTTTGTCTCCACCGGTCCGACGGTCACTCCAGTGGTGGACTCGCGACTCGTCTCTGGTTCAGGGGAAACCCTTTCCCCCGGAACAGTGGTTGGTGGTGACGACCGATGCAAGCCTGCAGGGTTGGGGAGCAGTTTTCCAGAGTCACACAGCCCAGGGGCGGTGGTCCTTTCGGGAGGTAATTCTCCCGATCAACATTCTGGAGATACGGGCAATACGATTGGCCCTGCAACATTTTCAGCGTTGGCTGACAAACCGGCCGGTGCGCGTTCAGTCGGACAATGCTACAGCGGCAATCGCAGCAGACGCTCTGGTGCTTCCGTGGAGCCAGTTTCGGCTCCCGTACTTGTTCCCCCCGCTACCTCTGCTTCCAAGAGTCATCAGAAAGATAAGGAGAGAGAAGGTTCCAGCAATTCTGCAGGCCCCAGACTGGCCTCGGCGGGCCTGGTATGCAGATCTGGTTCAACTAGTGGTGGACGTACCCTGGCGTCTCCCAGATCGGCCGGACTTACTGTCCCAGGGGCCGATCTGCCATCCGAACTTAGGGGCCCTGTGTTTGACGGCGTGGCCATTGAATCTTGGCTGTTAACACAGGCAGGATTCAGGCGCGATGTGGTGGCCACGATGGTGAGTGCCCGAAAGCCTTCCTCGGCGAAGGTATATCATCGGACTTGGGAAGTGTTTTTCCGTTGGTGTAGGGATCGCGGAGTGGCTCCTCTGGTTTTTTCGATCCCCAACGTACTGGCTTTTCTGCAGGCAGGGCTGGACGCGGGATTGGCTCCGAGTTCGCTCAGAACGCAAGTCTCGGCCCTGTCGGTGCTTTTCCAACGAAAGGTCGCTTCGGTCTGGCAGGTTAGGACGTTTATGCAAGGGGTCGCACATTTAGTACCCCCCTATAAGGCACCGATGGAATCATGGGACCTGAACTTAGTGTTCAGGGCCCTTCAGGAGCCTCCCTTCGAACCGTTACAAGAAGTCTCCTTACCTTACCTGTCCAGGAAGGTCGTTTTTCTGGTAGCGATAACATCTATTAGGCGGGTTTCGGAACTGGCGGCTTTATCTTGTAAACCGCCGTTCCTGACTTTTTATAAGGATAAAGTAGTTTTAAGGCCAGCTCCCCCCTTCTTGCCGAAGGTTGTCTCTGCATTCCATATCAACGAAGACATTGTCTTACCCTCGTTTTGCCCGGCACCGGTGCATAGGGTAGAAAAGGCATTGCACACCCTGGATCTGGTAAGAGCCCTT
This sequence comes from Dendrobates tinctorius, assembly GCF_039654945.1. NCBI lineage: Eukaryota > Metazoa > Chordata > Amphibia > Anura > Dendrobatidae > Dendrobates > Dendrobates tinctorius. Next base: position 10,305,466 of record NW_027361730.1, on the reverse strand, counting down.
AGGAGGTATGTGACAAGGACAGCGCCATTCCGCCAGACAGACTCTCTATTCGTGATTCCAGAAGGGTGGCGGAAGGGACTCGCTGCGTCCAGAGCGACTTTGGCCAGATGGGTTCGTCTGACAGTCCAAGAATCATATCAAATCAGTGGCACGCCGGTTCCGGCAGGGATCAGGGCACACTCGGCTCGAGCAGTGGGTGCCTCATGGGCACTGCGACACCAGGCTTCAGCGGAACAGGTGTGCAAAGCAGCTACCTGGTCCAGTTTGCATACGTTTGTCAAACATTATAACGTACATACCCAGGCATCCTCGGATGCAAGCCTGGGAAGAAAGATTCTCCAGGCAGCAGTTGCGCACCTCTAATCAGGGGCGCAAAATAGCATGGATTGGGTGAGCTAAGATCCCGCCCAGGGACTGCTTTAGAACGTCCCACAGTCTCTGTGTCCCCCAATGAGACGAAGGAGAAACATGGATTTTTGTGAGTACTCACCGTAAAATCCTTTTCTCCGAGACGCTCATTGGGGGACACAGCACCCACCCTATTAGCCAGTTGGCATCTGTTTATTTTGAATTATACAAATCCTTATGTAAGGATCAGGGTGGTCCCTTTTTCAGACGTATAATTTCTTGCCTGAGTTTAAGGCGCGTTCTCCTACTGCTTATGCACTAAACTGAGTTACGCCCGGTCTGGGGGCGAGGGTGTATGCGGCGGAGGAGGAGCTAACTCTTTTTTTGTATACTTAGTGTCAGCCTCCAGACGGCAGAAGCACACACCCACAGTCTCTGTGTCCCCCAATGAGCGTCTCGGAGAAAAGGATTTTACGGTGAGTACTCACAAAAATCCATGTTTTGTGCTGCTTTACCTTTACAGCAGGGCAGGAACATCATGAGAACCGAGAGGGAGTTTTAATAAGAGATAATATTCCAATCTAAAGTGCAATAGAGAATCAGTAATTTCTTCATTATTGGTGATACATGTCTGAGCATATTACATAATGCAGAGGCTCCCCTTTAAATGGAGCTGTATAGTGCTGGTGGGGGCCATGCATAAATACAGATTTTTTTTTCCCCCAACATCACCTTTCCAACTAAAGAAACATAAAAACATCTGTAAAGCCTGAGCTTTGTAAGACGTGGCTAGATTGCCCTTTTAGCACTCAGTTTACTGCTGGGCCTTTGAGATTACAGCAGTGATAATATATTTCTAAAATATCCAGTTATAGTCATGGCTTTCAGCTGTTACTAAAGTTAGACATGGTGCTACAGTTTACACCCTGAGCTAGGTGTTCGAGATTAAAGCTACACTTAAGGTTTATATTGTCTGATCTTTTTATTTCTTCTTTTATAATCCTCCCTGGAATTATTAATAACTTGTTTTGTTCCATTTTGTAATTTGATTGTCAAAATCTGATGCCCGTACTAGAACGACATCGTCTACATGGTCTCTTTAAGATCTAAAAGTGGAACATTACAAAATTCTCATTGCAACTTTAGTGAACAAGTCTGAGATTTGTTATATTGTGAGCCTAGGCCTTGTTGCATTTGAAATTTGTTTTGCACATTTTCATATTCCCTATTATGAGAAGTCTTAATTAAAATACTCCTTTCCTACTCCACAACCAACCTTCATTAAAGAAAAAGTCCCATTAAAGTTTTATCCTCTTAATATATTGCAGTCATCATATTATCTAGCACAGTGTACTCACAATTGCTCATTTTGCCTTTCTATCCAGATAGTTCCTTTTTTCTCTGCTCTATTTAGAAACAGGAAGTCTCTTGTTCTTGCAGAAATCATTCCCTCTTCATCTCCTGACCCAGCTCCTCCCTTCTACCAATGATGTTTCCAGTGACTGATGACTCATACAGGGAAAATTTACCTCTTTTTTCTGCATAGAGTGTAGAAGGATTCAGCTAGTCAGATTTTAATAGATGTCATAGACCTAATGGAAAAGAGAAGTGTTAGGCTAGCTTCAGACTAGCGTTTTGTTCCGCAGCACACGGCCGCCGCTAAGCCCCGCCCCTGCCGTGCCCCCTTTGGTCATCTCCTCCTAGTGTCACACATCGCTGCATGCGATCTGCACACCCTATCTTTAGAATAGGGTGCGCAGACCATGCGTTGGCCGTGCGCTAGTAGGATTTTGCGTGCGCTGCGCCCTTTGATGGTGTGCCGACGTGCGCCGAACGCACCATGTTGCATTTTGGTGTGCTCGGAGCACCGTCAAAAGGGCGCAGCGCACTCAAAATCCTACTAGCGCACGGCCAGTGCACGGTCTGTGCACCCTATGCTAAAGATAGGATGTGCAGATCGCATGCAGCACTGGGCGACACTAGGAGATGACCAGAGGGGGCGTGGCAGGGGCCGGGGCTTAGCGGCGGCCATGCGCTGCTGGACAAAACGCTAGTCTGAAGCTAGCCTTAGCTGTGCAGAAAGGCAAAAAAAGCAAATGTAAGTACGCAATGCTGTATAATATGATGGCTGCAATAAATTAAGAGGATAACATTTTGATGGGACTGCTTCTTTAAGGCCTCATTCAGATATTGTACATTTTCTATCAGTGATTTTCACTGATCTTTATTCACGGAAAAAGGCTGCAAAAACGCTGTAAGAATTGACATGCCACTGAATTCAGAAATGCTGCAGTCCTCAAATTTGGCCAGGAAAAAGAAAAACGTGTTCACAAAAGTTTTCTGAAATTTTATATATGTATACGTGTGTGTGTGTGTGTGTGTGTGTGTGTGTGTATATATATATATATATATATATATATATATATATATATATATAATTTTTTGTTTAGCAGCTGCGAGCTGTGGCAAGAAGGTTTGCTGTGTCTGTCAGCGTAGTGTCCAGAGGCTGGAGGCACTACCAGGAGACAGGCCAGTACACCAGGAGATGTGGAGGGGGCCGTAGGAGGGCAACAACCCAGCAGCAGGACTGCTACCTCCGCCTTTGTGCAAGGAGGAACAGGAGGAGCACTGTCAGAGCCATGCAAAATGATCTCCAGCAGGCCACAAATGTGCATGTGTCTGCACAAACAGTTAGAAACCGACTCCATGAGGATGGTCTGAGTGCCTGACGTTCACAGATGAGGGTTGTGCTCACAGCCCAAACCGTGCAAGACGCTTGGCATTTGCCACAGAACATCAGGATTGGCAAATTTGCCACTGGCGCCCTGTGCTCTTCACAGATGAAAGCAGATTCACACTGCGCACATGTGACAGACGTGACAGAGTCTGGAGATGCCGTGGAGAGCGATCTGCTGCCTGCAACATCCTTCAGCATGACCGGTTTGGCAGTGGGTCAGTAATGGTGTGGGGTGGCATTTCTTTGGAGGGCCACACAGCCCTCCATGTGCTCGCCAGATGTAGCCTGACTGCCATTGGGTACCGAAATGAGATCCTCAGACCCCTTGTGAGACCATATGCTGGTGTGGTTGGCCCTGGGTTCCTCCTAATGCAGGACAATGCCAGACCTCATGTGGCTGGAGTGTGTCAGCAGTTCCTGTAAGATGAATGCATTGAAGCTATGGACTGGCCTGCCCGTTCCCAAGACCTGAATCCGACTGAGCACATCTGGGACATCATTTCTCGCTCCATCCACCAGCGTCACGTTGCACCACAGACTGTCCAGGAGTTGGCGAATGCTTTAGTCCAGGTCTTGGAGGAGATCCCTAGATATTGCAACAGATTTCCAGTTCAGATTTTGTGCTCCGCTCTCTGCACTTGATTAGGTCTGTAAAAGTTTTGAGCCCCTGGATATAAACTAGAATGTTCTGGATCTTGACTATAGTGAGGATTTAAACAGGCAAATCATATTAGAAAGTTGAGTGTCTTTTTATTGTGGAAAGATTTAACTGAATACCAGAACAGCTTTTAAGACCTTGCATAAATACAAATACTAGTGTCTAGCTTTCAGGTCAAACTCAAGTCATACAGTGGTCTGTCCAAGGGTCTCAAAGCTGAAATGAAAAACTGTCCAAACTTGTTGGTGATCATTTAACTCTATACACTTTTTTTAACCTCTTCATGTCTTTAGATTCTAATATGATTTAAAATATTACTTGCAATAAATGCACAATTTAATTTTGTCTTCATGGGGGGCAAAAAAAACCCCACATCCAGGGGTGCTGGAAGCTGACCTCTAGCTTAGGAATTATAGGTCCGCCTTGCAGGGCATGCTGGGATTTTAATTAATAGCAAAATGTTTGCTGCAGCTGGTCTGAGCCCCTGGGTACTGTGCGGTTGGAGAGTTTAATGCTTGGAATAGATTAATTGTCAGATAAGCTTTATGACCTTGCAGAATTTCTGAATCAGATCCTTCCAAGCTGGGGTTAGAAGGCTTTGATATTAACGCAGGTTTTCTCTGTATCAGTATTATCGTGCCACAGTTACATGGATTGTATTGGATATTTATCATCTTGCATTTCATGGAAATGCTGAAATATTCTTTATCCCTATATGACCCAGAAGGTCTTTTGCGGTCCTGACATCTATGTTAAGAAACTATCTGCCTCAACTATCTCCTTCCAGTATAAATCTTTCGTCTTACTGAGCGCTTACTAGCATTGAACACAAGATGCCATTGCGCAGTGATAAGTGCAGGTTTATGAATTGGGATTTTGCCATAATATTTATCTGTTTTCTTTCATTTTGCAAAGTGGGAGTATAGAGTGATTCATGTTATCAAAAATAGAAGACTTATAGAAGAATTGTCTGTGAGGCTTTTTCACATATCCTTTTTTCAGTGTTTATAAACCTTTGTTAAAAAGCAAGATGTGAATTTCAAGCATTTTTCTATTTTTTTATCTACAAGCATTTTAGATGCCATTTTCTTTTTGTTAGGTATGAAACATATTTTTCCCCTAGCGATTTTTTTAAAGGAGTATTCTCATGTTATTAAATTGCTAAAGGATAGCATGAAAATAAGCACGTTTGTAATAGACCTGCGTTTTTCATTCTACTACTGTGAGAACCTTTATTTTACATAGTGTGCAGCTTGTTCCCAAGATTGGCTACTTCAGCCTGAGGAGTATGTGCAGGAGTTACATTCCAGTAGAGGAGTTTACAGCTAAGATGCTAGCCAGCTCTCTCCAGTCCATTGATTTCCAAACAGCAGTGAGCTGCTCACCTCACCCCCCTCTCAGCTCCTGGCATACCTGCTCTTATCGGTCCTGTATGATCACATTCTCACCCACCAACATTTTATACAGCAGTTGTCACTAATGATGGCTATCACTTTCCTGAGCCCTACACGTTTTCAAATCCACTGTTAATCTCTATATGCAAATATAGTGATAACTGTGTAGACTCAGTGGCTGTTCCCTTTTAATTAAATTTCTCTTTTTGTTTTCAGTTTGCTATATAGAAGCAAAATTGCTGTACTTCCTCTTTCTGGTGTCACCTCAATGTTATAACCAATCAATGATCTCAGCAGCTATGTACTGGACACTGTGTGTACACGGGTACACCCCACTAAAGCTTCTGAGCTTACCGATTCTCTGTGACACTGTCAAGGTTATGTCAGTGCCGCAGCCAATCCCAGACACTGGAAACAGTGGCGGCGACTATCCGATGGATCCAGGGAAGGCGAATACAGTGTGGTTTGTTTCTTTATGGCATACTGCAGCTAAGGGAGAAATTTAAAGGGAACCTGTCATGTCAAAAAAACACTGTTAACCTGCAGCTATGGGGTTACTTTTTAGTTAATAATGTTTGAAATCTGTACCACTGCATTGAGAGCCCAGCTCCAAAGCGGAAATTAACTTCCTCCCTGCAGCCTCGGACTTTCAGTTATAGTGGCACGGCTTCAGTCACCGCTCAGTGCACAGTTAGCTGTGGCTGTAACCTCTCTCGCGGCACTGACTGACAGCCAGCTCAGCTGTGCATCAGTACAGAGCCGGCTGGCAATCGGTGCCGCGTGAATGGTTACAGCTGTGGGTCTTATGTACTGAGTTGTGATTGAAGCCACGCATTTATGACTGAAAGCTGGAGGTTGCCGGGAGGACTAAAGAAAATTTCTTCCCGGCAGCTGGGATCTCAGTACGGCAGCCGCATGACTTCAGAACACTATTAATATACAAGTTAATACTGTTTGGTTTTTTTTATTTTTTTAGCATGACAGGTTCTCTTCAATGAGACTCTGTTTTAGCAGTCATTTTGTGCTGACAAAGTACAAGCGCTCGGTACACCATGGCTTGACCAAACATATACATGCACATTCCCACCTACTAGCTACCCTTCTTCTTTGACAGCTCTGGCATTACAGAGATAGAAAAGGGCAAAGATGGATGGAAAGCAAGTAGGTGGGAAGGTTCATTTAAATGATTGGCTACGCCAAGGTAAGAATGAATGCCTTTACTTATACAGACATTGTGTTTGAAAGGGAACAACTTCTTTAAGAACATTATTAGTAGTGGAAGGAAAGGTAGAGTGCCCCCCTTGAAGCCACCAAGAATTAAGAAGATTGCAGAGCTGTGAGCTGCTTTAAGAGACAACTTGAGAATACCCATTTTAGTCCTTTAGAGAAGGCTATTAGAGTATGCCATTCCCAATGCATGAAGTGTTTTAAGAAGAAACTCTTCTAAGCCAAATAATGCCAGGAATCAAAAGACTTTGGCCCCAATTCATCAAAGCTTTTATGGCAGAATTCTGCAGTAAAAAGCTTTGAAAGTCGCAAAAATGTTTCTGCAATGTAGAGTTTACGACTTTTGGCGTTTTCAAGCCAGTTTTGACCAGCTCTGCCAAAATGACATCTGAGTTTCTGACTGGAATAAGATTGAGGTGAGATGCACAAGAGGCACGCAACACTTCGCACCTTGCCTGATTCATTAAGTTGCATGTGCCTATTAATACATTTTTAGCCTCACACTCCACCACTTCCCTCATCAAGACTTGCATAAAAAACTCCACTCTTGATCAATCTGGCCCTATACAGTGTGTTTTCATAATTAATTATAGTATTTGTCTCCTAAAATTAGCTACTTTTAAAAAAAATAATTTTATGTTCAGGAATTTTTGATCATTTCAGACCTCACCTCCTTCACCTCTGTGCACAGGTCTGGAAGTCAATGAGTCCTCTCCAGTTTACAGGATCCTATGGATCCTGTTCCTGCTGTAAAGTGCATCAGTAAGTGCTGTAAAAAGGTTTTGTTTTTAATTAGTAAGGTAAGAAATTACAGACGATAAATCCCCTTTATTGTAACATTGTGTTTTAAGCCCAACATATGGTCATTAAAACCCTCCTAGAAAGTGACCAGTGTGTACTTTTGTGTGTCCATACGTTTTTTTGCCTAATGGAAACCAAAAGTACCGTATATACTTGTGTATAAGCTGACACCCTTAATTTTGCCACAAAAAACTGGGAAAACTGACTCGCATATAACATAGGGTGGAAAATGCAGCAGCTACTGGTAAATTTCAAAAATAACAATAGATACCAATAAAAGTAAAATTAATTGAGACATCAGTAGGTTAAATGTTTTTGAATAGTCATATTGAATCAGGAGCCCCATTTAACCCCTTCACTACCAAGGGTGGTTTGCACGTTAACTCCCGGGCCAATTTTTACAATTCTGACCACTGTCCCTTTATGAGGTAATAACTCTGGAACGCTTCAATGGATCCCGGTGATTCTGACATTGTTTTCTCGTGACATATTGTACTTCATGTTAGTGGTAAAATTTCATTCATATAACTTGTGTTTATTTGTGAAAAAAATGGAAATTTGTCGAAAATTTTGAAAATTTTCCAAATGTGAATTTTTATGCTCTTAAATCACAGAGATATGGCACTCAAAAAACTTAATAAGTAACATTTCCCACCTGTTTACATTACATCAGCACAATTTGAGAACCAAAATTTTTTTTTGTTAGGAAGTTATAAGGGTTAAAAGTTGACCAGCGATTTCTCATTTTTACAACACCATTTTATTATTAGGGACCACATCACATTTGAAGCTACTTTGAGGGGTCTATAATATAGAAAATACCCAAAAGTGACACCATTCTAAAAACTGCACCCCTCAAGGTGCTCAAAACCACATTCAAGAAGTTTATTAACCCTTTAGGTGTGTCATAGGAATTTTTTGAATGTTTAAAAAAAAAAAATGAACATTTAACTTTTTTTCACAAAAAAAATTACTTCAGGTTCAATTTTTTTATTTTACCAAGGGTAACAGGAGAAATTGGACTGCAAGAGTTATTGTACAATTTGTCCTGAGTACGCTGATACCTGATATGTGGGGGGGAACCACTGTTTGGGCGCATGGCAGAGCTCGGAAGGGAAGGAGCGCCGTTTGACTTTTTCACTGCAAAATTGGCTGGAATTCAGATTGGACGCCATGCCACGTTTGGAGAGCCCCTGATGTACCTAAACAGTGGAAACACCCCACAAGTGACCGCTTTTTAGAAACTAGACCCCCCCAAGGAACTTATCTAGATATGTGGTGGGCACTTTGAACCCCCAAGGGCTTCACAGAAGTTTATAACGTACAGCCGTACAATTAAAGAAAAAATCATATTTTTTCCACAAAAATGATCTTTTGACCCCCAATTTTTATTTTCCCAAGCGTAACTGGCCCCCAAAAGTTATTGTGCAATTTGTCCTGAGTTCGCTGATACCCCATATATGGGGGTAAACCACTATTTGGGCACATGGCAGAGCTCGGAAGGGAAGCAGCGCCATTTAACTTTTTTTGGCTGGAATTGAGATCGGACGCCATGTCGCGTTTGGAAAGCCCCTGATGTGCCAAAACAGTGGAAATCCCCCAATTCTAACTCCTAAACCTAGCCCTAACCCTAGCTCTGACCCTAGCCCTAATGGGAAAATGGAAATTAAAAAAAAAAAAAAAATTATTTTATTATTTTTCCCTAACTAAGGGGGTGATAACGGGGGGTTTGATTTACTATTTATGGCAGGTTTTTATTTTTGGCAGCTGTCATACGCTAACTCTTTTTATTGTAAAAATAGTTTATGCATCACCACATTTTGAGAGCTATAATTTTTCCATATTTTGACCCACCGAGTCATGTGAGGTCTTATTTTTTGCGGGACGAGTTGACGTTTTTATTGGTACCATTTTCGGGCACGTGACATTTTTTTGATCACTTTTTATTCCGATTTTTGGGATGCAGAATGAACAAAAACCAGCGTTTCATGAATTTCTTTTGGGGGGTGCATTTACACTGTTCCGCCTGCGGTAAAATTGATAAAGCGGTTTTATTCTACGGGTCAGTACGGTTACAGCGATACCTCATTTATGTCATTTTTTTTATGTTGTGGCGCTTTTATGTAATCAAAACAATTTCTATATAAAAAATAATTATTGTTGCATTGCTTTATTCTGCGAGCTATAACTTTTTTATTTTTTTGCTGATGATGCTGTGTTGTGGCTCGTTTTTTTTGCTGGACATGATGACGTTTTCAGCGGTACCATGGATATTTATATGCATCTTTTTGATCGCGCGTTATTGCACTTTTTGTTTGGCGGTATGATAATAAATCATTATTTTTTGCTTCGTTTTTTATTTTTTAAGGGGTTCGCTAAAGGGGTTAACTAATGGGACAGTTTTATAGGGTGGGTCATTACGGACGCGGCTATACCAAATATGTGTACTTTTATTGTTTTTTTGTTTTCTTTATTTTCAAAAAATGAATTTATTAGGGAATATTTTTTTTTTTTTAATTATTTTTACACTTTTTTTTTATTTTTTTTTAAATTTATTATAATTTCCCATGGGGGACATCACTGTCCTGTGGCAGATCGCTGATCTGTCACATCACAGATCGCTGTGACAGATCAGCGATCTGTCACAGGCACTGCTGCAAGATTCCTCATGACTGCGCTCTGCGGGCAGTGAGGAAGCCAGCTCCCTGCAGGCCCCCGAAGGTCCCCGTCGCCATCTTGGATCCGGGGACCTGCAGGGAAAGAGCCCCCCGCAGCAGCGCTGCACATTGCGCTGCTGTGGGGGTCGCAGGGAAGCACGGAGGGAGCCCCCTCCCTGCCGATGCTTCCTTTAATCCCCGGTACACCGCGATCATGTTTGATCGCGGTGTGCCAGGGGTCAACATGTCGGGGGCGGTCCGTGACCGCCCCTGACACATTGTGCCGGGTGTCAGCTGTGATAATCAGCTGACACCCGGCCGCGATCAGCGGCGCTCATCACGTGAGCGCCGCTGATCGCATTAGACGTACTATTCCGTCCTTGGGACTTAGGTCCCAGGTCACATGGACGGAATAGTACGTCCAATGTAGGAAAGGGGTTAATGCTCCATACAGTTCATGATGGCTGCATAAGATGCTCCATTAAATATCCCCCCATATGCTGCCCCCATAAGATGCTCTATAGAATATGCCCCCATATGCTGCCCCCATAAAATGCTCTATAGAATATGCCCCCATATGCTGCCCCCATAAGATGCTCCATTGAATATACCCCCATAAGATGCTCCATTGAATATACCCCCATAAGATGCTCCATTGAATATACCCCCATAAGATGCTCCATTGAATATGCCCCATAAGATGCGCCATTGAATATGCCCCCATATGCTACCCCCATAAGATGCTCCATTGAGTATACCCCCATAAGATGCTCCATTGAATATGCCCCCATAAGATGCTCCTTTGAATATACCCCATATGCTGCCCCATAAGATGCTCCATTGAATATACCCCCATATGCTGCCCCCATAAGATGCTCCATTGAATATGCCCCCATAAAATGCTCCATTGAATATATGCTGCCCTCCTTTAAATGCCCCATAGATTATGTCCCCATATACTGCTGCTGCCGCTACTGCAGGTATTAAAAAAAAAAAAAAGACATACTCACCTTTGTTCCCTGGGGGCCAGGTGCCTCTGTGCTGAGCAGGCTGACACCGGCACGCTATGGGGGACAGGTGTCGCCGCTGGCTCAGGACCCGACACCTGCGATATTCACCTGTCCCGGTTCCAACGCTGCTCACCGCTGTCTGCCCTCCGAGTCCCTCTGTCTGTGACTATTCAGGCAGAGGGTGCGCACTGACTACGTCATCTCGCCCTCTGCTGTCTGAACATCACTGACAGAGGGACCCGGCGGGCAAACAGCGGCGAGCACCGTTGGAACCGGGACAGGTGAATATAACATATTACCTCCCTCTGGCGCATCTCTGCAGCCCCGTTCTCCCTTTTTCCTTCAATGGTCATGTGGTACCGCTCATTAAAGTAATAAATATGCGCATATTCATGATGTTATTGAGCTGTACCATGTGACCACTGTAGGAAAGAAAGGAGACCGTGGGACAAGCAGGGGGGCTGCAGAGACCGGCCCAGGGGGGGCCCAGTATGATCTGACATCCCCGATGCCCCTCTCTGACCTACCCCCAGGCTATATGTCTCGCGTATAAGCCTGGGGGGGGGGGGCTTGGGGAGAAACGGGGAACGGGGACTTTCAGCCCAAAAAAAGGGGCTGAAAATCTCGGCTTATACTCGAGTATATACAGTATGTTTGTTTTAGTCTGCCTCTGTCAGATGCATGTCCATCTACTTCAAAAGAGATATGGATTAGCATAATAAACTATGATATTCCCTGGAACATGCATTAAGTAAAAGATAATTTTAAAGCAGCGTATCCACCATTGGTTTTTGCATTTGCATTTTTCTGGCTAAAGTAGCATATTCTGTACACTTCAATGGGATGTTGACTAGGTTTTCATTAGGTCCAACCTTGTGTCCATGGAAGTATACACAGAGAGTGCTGTATCCATTTGTTTTTTTTATTACTAGAAGGACAGTTTTTTTTTCCCCACACTCCCATCCAATTCCCAATTGATCAGAGCAGTCAACTGAAATCCCTTCCACTTCAGTAGTCACAACAAGTGCTAGAATTCCTCCACCCAGCCACTCTGCAAAATGAGACATTTAGCAAACAATTGATCAATTCTTTGAGCCACCCCGCCATGCCAAGGCATTCTCATATGGGGTAGTCCTACTCTATGTTTTTTATATTCGCTGTGCCATTGCGGACTCCTAAATGTATTAAAAGTGAGACTGTATAAAATGCAAACGTACCTGAGGCATTTCTGAATCACTCCCCATATGAGAATGCCTTGGCATGGTGGGGTGACTCAAAGAATTGATCACTTGTTTGCTAAATGTCTCATTTTAAAGTACAGTTAGAAACTAATATGTGCATGTGCATTTTATGCATTGCCTGCTGACTATAGCCAGTGCTGGCTTCTTGGCTTTTTTTGATGGGGATATACATACCAGAGTGGGCCAAGGGTAAAGGACATATACCAGAATGGGCGATATACATACCAGGATGGGGGCCGGGACGAGAGATGTGTGTACTAGGATGGAAGTCATATGTGTGTGTGTGTGTGTGTGTATATATATATATATATATATATATATATATATATATATATATATATATATATATATACTGTTCATTATTCTTTGTCAATATATATATATATATATATATATATATATTCAGGATGGGTGGGTACCACTTTAAATCTTGCACCGGGGCCGATCGGACTATAGATACACCACTGCCTATCATTCGTTTTGCGGCGGGGGGGTGATGAGTGACAGAGAGAGCCTCTTCTGCTCTCTTCATCTAATTGTGGCAGCAAGGAAGGTCAAACTGCTTGAATCAGAGGTATTGCAGTTGGCTTGAACAACCAGGGTTAGATGTGTTATACTGTGTACATATTAGTTTGAAAAATGAAGGGCATAGTTCATCACTGCATTTTCAGAAGTGTTTATTTTTGGCATGAATAATTTTCAATTATTAACATTTTGATTTGCGACAAATTCAGTAATAAATTTGCACTTGTGATGCTAGTCACTACTCACGGGCAAGCCGTGAGGTCACGAGGTCTGGGGTTAGATACGTAGAGAGCTCGTCATAAACAAAGGCAAAGGCATAGTCAGGTAACAGTTCGGGGTTAAAATTCCGGGAATGTAGTGGGTCAAGACAAAAGGGCAAGGCAAACTTATTGTCAAAGCAAGGTCCAAGGTCAGGTAGTAAAAATCAAATACAGGAACACAGAGACCAGAGTAAGCACACATCATTTGAACAAAGCTTCAACTGGCAATAATTGAAGGCAGAGAACCAGCTAAATAGCCGGTTAAACACTCGAATGGCTTACACATGGTGAAGCCCTGACATGGCCTTGTGATTCCACTCACTGCCTATGTGTGGAATCGGGACAGCACCTTTTTAAAAGTTGTCTGTTTAATTTTATGATTTTTGTGTCATTGTAGCTGCTCTAGACTGATTTAGTCAATACAAGATTTTTAAAAATATACTACTGTCACTCACACTCTCCCAGAGTTTTTTTTTTGTACACCAGAAATTTTTGTGAAAATCTTGTGACCTTTTTTGCAGAAAAAGCTTTTAGCTTTCAAAGAGATACAAAACAAACGTTAGACTAAAAGAAAGACCACTTTCGATTTTGTGCAATGAACAGTGTTCCACTTTGAAGAATGTGTCTCAAAACTGCAATAACTAAAAGTAAAAAAAAGAAAAGTAAGTTAAAAAATATCTTTAATGATGAGTTGGGGTCTAAGTGCATTTTGTATTATTTTAATCGTGGCTGGCAATCTCCCTAAGATACCGATTTGTTCATTTGGTTTTATACATTCTTTATGGAAAATAATTATAAAAAGAAATCTTTCACTTTAGAAGAACAGCAAAAAAAAAAAAAAATGACAGTGAGATCCCGAGAATGACACACAATGAGCAGGAAGTTATTGCCGAATGAAAAGTGGCAGGTACAGCAAAACACAGACTGACACCTGCAGTAATACAGCTATATAAGATGGAAGGATACAAGCTGACATTGATGAAGGTACAGGCTGGCACTGCAGAGATAAACATGTGGAGGCAGATGGATTGAAGTTGGAAGCTGCATGTTAAAAAAGCATCTGTCAAAACAGGTTGAAGGCAAGTATTGTAGGTATTGCTGAAACTAGTTTAGTCCTGGAAGCCACAAATTACGGAATGATCTGTTAGTCTTAATGGACAGTCATATTATTTCACAGATGTAAATGGCCATTAATGTTTTAAGAACAATTTTTTTTTTTTTAAGTAGCAGTTGTATTTGACATTGCACATAGTTTTCTATTATATGGCCACTGTGTGCCTTATTGTGTTCCTATTAGACTGGGCTTATGTAGGTCTGCAGTGCCGTGCAGTATTTTTTTATTTTTTTTAACTTGCCTAGCTCTAATTTTTTATTCTTGACTAGAATGTGCAGCATTTTGTCACAAAAAAGAATGTACAAATAAAGTTGAAGTCCATGATATAGCTATATATTTTAACCCTTTTATTGCTTGTTTTCGCCAACATTTTTGGTCTCTGGTAGCTTTGACAATTTTTGCACTTTTGTCTCTGTGCAATATCCTTTTCACTGCACATTGACAGAGTGTGCTCTCTTTCTAGCTCGTAACTTCTCACTAGAGTTGAGCGAGTGCACTGTTATTGTGCAATGAAAAGGATGTATCACAGTTAGGCTGAGGTCACACTTGCAACTGCAGTGCAAGAAACTCTCGCCTCAATACCCGGGACTGCCGCTGGCACTCGGGACTGGAGAGCTCAGCTGCATAGAAATACATGCAAACGCACATTCCGTTCCCAAGTTCCGGCGGCAGTGCCGGGTATTGAGGCGAGAGACTCGCGCTGCAGTTGCAAGTGTGACCCCGGCCTTTACAAGGGAGATTGTACTGAGCATTCGTTCAAATTGACAACCAACATATGATCTATAGAGAAGTGATTAGCCCAGCTCATAAAATGGACGTCACTGATGACGCTTCATGTAAGGGAAGGGACCGAGGCTGTAGCAGTGACCGTAGCATCTGGCCTCTGATGAGTGTTGTTTAAGTAACCCAGCATGCACTGGGCATTCTCAATCAAAATGTCATCAAATCAGAAGTGGGTAAAAAATAAAGCAGTTAGATATAGCGTAGAGAGCGACTTAAATTAAATAGATTGGAAAAATTAAATAGAGATTTAAGATTAAATCAGTGTTGGTTTCAGACCACCCATTTGAAGTGAGTGTCAAGCAGACGACCTGCATCTGCAACTCTCACTTTAAACCTTGATGTTTTTGGCTGTCTCAGCCACTACAACAGTGATTTGGGTCTCTGAACCTTGGCTTCAAAATGAGTCCTGGAGTGTTTTTTTGTAGGTGCTATTCAGGCAGAGATATGGCTAATAGTAGTCAATAAGTATCTTAAATGTCCATGGCTACTGACATTCTACACTAAAATGAAATATGTCATGGCCAAAAGTGTTGGCACCCTTGAAATTGTTCCAAAAATTATTGCAAATATACGTTTTGTTCTGCAAATGTTCATTTCCTTTTTGTGTATCAGAACAAAACGAAAAAATAGGCAAATTGGACATAATTTCTTACAAAAACCCCAAAATGGTCCGGACAAAATTGTTGGCACCATCAACTTAATATTTGGGTGCACACACTTTGGAATAAATAACTGCAATTAATAGTTTCCTATAACCATCACCTAGCTTCTTACACCTCAACTGGAATTTTGGACCGCTCTTCTTTTGTAAACTTCTCCAGGTCTCATATATTTGAAGGGTGCCTTCTCCCAACAGCAATTTTAAGATCTCTCCACAGGTATTCAATGGGATTTAGATCCAGACTCATTGCTGACCACTTCAGAACTCTATAGAACTTTGTTTTCTTCCAATTCTAGGTGCTTTTTGAATCATGTTTGGGGTCATTGTCCTGCTGGAAGATCCATAACCTAGGAAGCAAACCCAGCTTTCTGACACTGGGCACTACATTGCCACCAATAATCCATTGGTAATCTTCAGATTTCATGATGCCTTGCACACAGTCAAGGCACCCAATGCTTGAGGCAGCAAAACAACCCCAAAACATATTTGAACCTACAACATATTTGACTGTAGTTTATGTGTTCTTTTCGAATGATGTGCTTTACCAGCTCTATCGTGGTCTCAGAAGGATTTTGACTTATTCGTGTACATTTTGTCAAACTGCAGTCTAGCTTTTTTATGTCCCAAGGTCCTGCTGGGTCTCCTGCCATAGCATTTCATTCAATTCAAATGTTGACGTATGGTTTACGCTGACACTGATGCGCCCTGTGCCTGTACGACAGCTTGAATTTCTTTGGAACTTGACTGGGGCTGCTTATCCACCCTCCGGACTTTGCTGCATTGCAACCTTTTCATCAAGTTTTCTCTGCCATTCATGATTAGATGTCTTGTTAACTTCTTGTTTGTGTGGCGCACCATGGACAAAGGAACATTAAGATCTCTGGAGATGGACTTGTAACTTTGACATTGTTTATATTTTTCAACAATTTTGGTTCTCAAGTCATTTTCTCTTCTTTCTGATTTCCATGCTTAGTGTGGCACTCACAGGCACACAATGCAAAGATTGAGTCAACTTCTCCCCCTTTTTTTTTTATCTGTTTTCAGGGGTGATTTTCATATTGCCCACACCTATTACTTGCTTCAGGTGAGTTTTAATGAACATCACATGTTTGAAACAAAGTTGTTTATCCGCAATTTTGAAATGGTGCCAACAATTTTGTCCAGACCAATTTGGGGATTTTGTGTGAAATTACGCCCAATTTGCCTTTGCTATCTGTTTTTTTTTTTTTTTTGTGGTGTTTCAATACACACAAAGCAAATAAATAAGTATAACAAAACATGCGTAATTGCAATAGTTTTCTGAGAGAAATACTTCATTTTCTGGGACAATTTCAAAGGTGCCAACATTTTCAGCCATGACTGTATGTCCTTGTCAAGGTTTTGTCCACTCCGTATGAATATCGTAGAGATAGTTTTATAAAATCATGACATATTTATACCAAGTTTCTGGTCCACTGTACAAAATGAGCAGCATGTGCCTATTGAATTACTCCTCCGTTACATTTGGATTGCATTTTTATCGGTGGGGTCCATCTCCTTGTGTTTTCATGTTTTTAGTACTTGGCAATAAGTGGAATAATACAAATACCGTGGAATATATTGGTGCTACATACATGTATATTTTCATTCACCCTCCTCACTATTATCTATGGAAGCTAATAATGTTCTATTGAGATTACATGAGTGTGTGTGTGATGCTGGTTTTCATCTTTGTATTTCTCCGCTAACAAATTGATGTGTGCTGATTAAGGGGGACGCGGGGTATAAGTTTATAAAGTAATTATGAATCTGTCAACAGCTCTGTCCATACAGTGAATTAGCTTCTCTGCTGGAGTCCCCTTACTGACAGCACTGATACATATTTATCATTTGGTGAAAATAAGCCAGGACTTCTGCCTCAACATTTGCATAGAAATCTGCAAAATGGCTATAACCAGACCTTTTGTGGTCTTTTCAGTCAGTGATGTTCTCTCCTGTGTTTGAACATTTATGGATTAAGCCTGTGTCTCTAAGTTGTAAAGTGAGAAATAATCCATCCTTATGCTGATTTTGGGGAGCAGATGGTGCACAGTAATAGTCATGCAGAAACATTTGCTCTGGGTAAAATCAAGTTACTCTCAGAGATTTTCCTTCATTTACTAGGAATGCATTGGAGAGCGGTTTCTACTCCCCTCTGAATTTGGGGGTCATTACAACACACAACACAACATGTACAGAGCTTGCTGCCTGTGTACGAAGGTACTTCACCACTAAACCCTTCTAGGAAAGTGATTTTGCACCTGTTTTTTATGCTAGTGTGGTAACTTGGGATGGTTTGCTTCTTATCAGTTAGTGCACGCTAGAGTATTCGTCTAAATGAATCTATTATAATTCACTTCATGATTTTGTTGCGACTTGGACAACTGTGTAACACCACTAAGAAAACATCTTGTGCTTTGCATGAACCCAGTGGTGCTGTATCCTTCGATTACCAAATGGTACCTGCTCTAATTTTATTACCGTTCAGGATGCAGCTGTGCTTTTGCAAATAGCGAGATGCTGCGGTGACATGCAGGATATTGCGCTTTGTCATAAGCGGGGGCCATGGAGTGTTGTGGGATCTTGTCCTGCATCCTGGGAAGCTACAACCTGACTTTTCCTAGAAAGTCAGGGACATCTGGCCACTTTTGATGAGTTGTATTTAGATAAATGATCACTTTGTGGCTGCCCACTGTTCTCTTTAAAGGGGTTGTTTCCTTTCAAATAATGTTTTTCCTCAGGTGAACTGTTTTAAAAAATAACAAACCATGCTATACTGCCTACCTGCATCCATCGGCAACTCTCCAATGCTGCGCCTGGTATCTAGCATTGGTGGTAACATCACGTCAACAGCACGGCTGCTAATTAGTGAGCTAAGTGGTTGTAAAAGGGGCGTTATGTCAGGTCAGTGGCTCTGAAAATGTAGAGAAATTGGCTGCTGTACGGTTTACATGACATCGGAAGCAGCAGTAGGGACTTACATGTGGACCTCGGAAAAGTGACTACAGCATGTCCTTTTTTTTTTTTTTTTTTTTTTTTAACAAACAGCACCTGGGCTGAACATTATCTGAAAGTAAATAACTAATTTAATCCCTTCACAACATCTGCTGTACATGTATGGTGCCAAGTTGGAAGTGGGTATACGGAGCGGGCTCACGGGGGTGATCTCGTCCCATACTCGGCAGGTAATGACTATGTGTTACATCCAGGACCTGCCCCTAACAATCATTGGTGGCCCCTGTCTAACTCTTGAGAACTGCACTAACATGTCATCAGGGGGCGCATCATTCTGTGCTCCCATCTACGCGCTTGTGACATGATCATAAGTCGCTGCTGAGTGGCTATGACAGCCAGGGTGGAAAGTCTGTTGTAGACCTCCGTGCTTGTCATTACGGAGCTCCTTTGAAACCCTGCATGTTGCCAAGGTTCGAAGGAGACTGTGATTTTTTTTACTATATGTGGCAATACAATATTGCACAAGCGATCAGGCAATTGCAGGTTAATGTCTTCTAAAGGAACTAACAAGTGCAGTGAAAAGTAAAAATGCATATAATAAAAAAAATACACATGTGGTATCGCCACTTTCAGAAATGTCTGAACTATAAAAAATATTAAGAAAATACTGTATATACTCGAGTATAAGCCGACCCGAGTATAAGCCGAGGCACCTAATTTTGCCATGGAAAACTTGGTAAGCTTATTAACTTGAGTATAAGCCAGGTATGCATTGTCCCCTCATCCCTGTCCTGCTCTGTGTGGCTCCCTTTGCTGTATTCATGGCTCCCCTGTCCTCCCCCTTGTATGCATGGCTTGCGTTTTTGCTCCGTCCTCTCCTGTGTATGTATGGCTCCCCCTTCCTCCCCCTTGTATGCATGGCTCCTCTGTCCTCCCCCTTGTATGCATAGCTCCCCCGTGTATGCATGGCTCCCCCCTGTACTCCCCCGTGTATGCATGGCTCCCCTGTACTCCCCCGTGTATACATGGCTTCCCCTGTGTATACATGGCTCCCCCCGTGCTCCCCTGTATATGCATGGCTCCCCCCCCATATTCCCCCGTGTATGCATGGCTCCCCCTTGTATGCATGTCTCCCCTGTCATACTCGCCCCCTCCTGGCACGGTCTCTGCACTTCCCTGCTTCTCGATTGTAATAATTATGCGCTCAACACCTATGGGAGTAGAGACCCATGCATATTCATTACCTTAATGAGCGGTACCACGTGACCGCTCTGCACAGGAAGATGCTGCAGGCACTGGACAACGGAGATCCAGTGACGAAGGGTTAGTATTGATGTCTGACTCGTGTATAAGCCAAGGGGGGGGCGTTTTCAGCGCAAAAAAAGTGCTGGAAAACTCGGCTTATATACGGTAATTAACTCAACCATAAAAGGAGAAATAAAACTACAATATTACATTTTTCTAGTTGCTGCAATACTCCAAATTTGCTTTAGCAAGCGATAAAAAGGTCACATCTATTACAAAATGGTATCAATAAAAGCAATATTTTGTCCTGCAAAAAATAAGCCATCACTCAGCTCCATCGACCAAAGAAATTAAAACATTACGGGTGTCAGAAAAGCGACACAACCCCTACATTTTTTTTTCAAAACCTCTGACATTTTTTCACCACTAAAATATAAAAAAAACCGGTTATGTTTGATATTGCCGTAATCGTACTAATGAGGAGAATCATATTGCGAGGTGATTTTATCACAAAATCTATCTACAATTCCCAAAAAGCAACGTCAGAATTGCATGTTTTTTTTCACAATTTCTCCCCACTTTTGATTTTTAGTTCCTTTTTCCAGTACACTGTATCGTAAAATGAATGGTGTCAGTGAAAAGTACAACCAATCCATCATATGTCTGTGTGGACAGAAAAATAAAAAAAAAAGTTATGGCTCTGGGAAGAAGGGGAGGAGAACAGAAAAACAGATGCTGGTCACATCGTGAAGGGGTTAAATAAAGCTAGTGATGGGCTTTTGTTGTTGAAATAACGGATACTGGAACAGTAAATGATGATCCCCATTATAGTCTAAGTAGGTGCCAGGATTTGGACTCCATTGTGCGATGGATCCCCGCATTGTTGGCTGTCTGTGACTGTAACCACAGGTAAAACACAAATACCTGCTGTTATGTTATGTAGAGTATCTAGGTTACATCAAAAGTAACTAGTAAATGCAAATGAGAAAGGTGTTATAGGTATTGCATTTCCACGTATCCCTAGTTTCTCAAGCTGATGCTGTATGCTTTGTATATGGAGTGTTAGCCGCTGCTGGACTTGGAGGTTAGCCTGTGGTGTGCTAAAGGGCTTAAGAGCGGACTCTTTGCTAGTTGGGCACGTTTTTGTTTATTTTCCTTGTTCCTGCCTGCTTTTGGGCCTGTGAGTTAATAACTGCAAACACCCGTCTGCTGCTTTCTCCGTTACCACCTCTTGACGCGTGGCAGCAGGTCTTTCAGTCTGTCAGCGAGTTAATGATCTAAGCTCCCCTTGTGGCTTTAGAGCCGGCACCTGGTTAGTGCCCATCTTTGTGGTCCTGGAGATGTCTATTGCACATGTAACAATATTTAATGTAATATTTTGCGCACAATCTACTTCTGAGGATAATTTAACATTCCACACGACTGTGCAGTAATGAAGTGCAAAGCACAGAGAATACATTTTATATCATCTACCTAGATTTGTCATTTATATCTGCTTTATGTACTGCTGAAGTCTTACCCCATGCAAATTAGGTGCCTAGAAACAATCAGTAGGTATGAAATATTAATATCGTGCCTTATGGAGCCTTGAATTGTAGGATTTATTTTCTATGTGCAATGGGGGACATTTATGAGGGCTGGCTCACTGTCTAATTTGTGAACTTATTGAAATGTATACCTTGCTTTTGCACAAGACCCATAACCTGTGTGGTGCCTCAGCTACTCGTGTTTTAGAAAAATGTTACAGGGCTTTCTCAAATGTATGACTCTGATGAAAGCTAGATATTTCTCTGCGTTTACGCCAGAAAGTAACCAACTGGATTGTCACCCCCTGGCTGAAGCCTCTGACTTTTAATGCAGGTAAAAATAATATACAGTAAGTAAAAATTAAATAAAAACAACGTCTTTTTACCTATGGTTATAGCGTCTGTTATCCAAAGTTTCAACACCTGTTTTTACAGACTCTAAAGCCCCCGTCACACACAGCGATCTCGCTAGAGAGATCGCTGCTGAGTCACAAGTTTTGTGGCGCAACAGCGATCTCACCAGCGAGATCGCTGTGTGTGACAGGTATCAGCGACCGCCCCCCCCGCCGGGTATCGCTGATCGTCCTGAAATGGCTAGGACATTTTTTTTGATCACTGGTCTCCCGCTGGCCAGCACGCACCGCTGCGTGTGACAGGCGGGAGACCAGCGAGCTGACCCTGGTAACTAAGGTACACATAGGGTTTCTAAGCGGCGCGCAGCACTTAGTAACCCGATGTGTACATTAGTTAACAGGGAGCTGGTAACCAAGGTACACATCGGGTTTCTAAGTGCCGCGCGGCACTTAGAAACCCGATGTGTACCTTGATTACCAGCTCCCTGCACCAGCGCGCTGGTAACTAAGGTACACATCGGGTTTCTAAGCGCTGCGCGCCGCTTAGAAACCCGATGTGTACCTTAGTTACCACCGCCAGCTCGCTGGTCTCCCGCGTGTCACACGCAGCAATGCGTGCTGGCCAGTGGGAGACCAGCGATCAAAAAATTGTGCTGGACATTCCAGGACGATCAGCGATACCCAGCAGGGGGGCCGGTCGCTGGTAAGTGTCACAAACAGCGATCTTGCTGGTGAGATTGCTGTTGCGTCACAAAACTTGTTACTCAGCAGCGATCTCGCTAGCAAAATCGCTGTGTGTGACGGGGGCTTAAATCCTTCAGAAATAACCAATATTTAGTAATACCCAACTTTATTCACAAACATCATTAACAAAGGATTTTGAAGCAGCATGAAGATAACTAATGTAAACTAGAACAAACTGCTGAGCCCGCTGTCCGTCAGTGCCGGGCATGGTTATTGCCGCTGCTTTCAATGAGCCGTGACCGAAACTGGGCTGGCGTCACCCCCTATGACTGGAAGCCAAACACTGCCTGGGGGAATAAAGTTAATTTCCTCCTGGCAGCGGGGCTCTTGGTGCCGACGCTGCACGGTGTCAGAATACTATTAATATGCCGATTAATCTGTTATCTGCAAGTTAGCAGCGTTATTTTACATGGCAGGTTCCCATTAATCAGCGTCTTCATTTTGCGTTCAGAATTGACAGTAGCACCAGACTCAGGGAAATCCAAAAAAAATCGCACCTTTTCTATCTGAAAACACTGTGGTCATTTGTCTGCAGATGCCTCTGTCTTGGTGCCCCTCCATGGACTGCCGTTTTGATTCCAGCTCATAGTGCAGACAGCACATCTCATCCTTAGTGATAATGCTTTCCAGGACTATGTCATCTTCAGCCTCATATTTCTATTCTTGTGTAAGCAGCTCCAGAATCCATGCCAAACTTTCCTATAACCCAACGTTGCCAACATCTAGCCTAATTCATTAAAGTAGTTATTAAGATTTGTACGCAGTAAGCACTCTGTCAAATGTCTCCAAATCGGTCCGAGTATGGACCTCAGTGCACTGACTGGCTATGGCTCCCCTGACCATACATAAAGTATTGTTTCTGGAGATTGGGCAGCCTTATGATATTGATGACCTATCATTTGGTCATCCATATCAGTACAGTATACTCAGTCTGCTATGAAAAAATATATTATACTGCATCTACAGGAGGTAGAAAAAGAGGAAGAAGCAAACACAATGAAATATGTCTACCATATAGAGGGGATGCATAGGAGTATTGGATTATTATGGCAGGGGGAAGTTTCTAAAAGGGAAAGCACTTTCAAGGGAGAAAAATAATTTGAATGGTCTGTAAACGTCAGTAGTTAGTCTCCTAAACCCCCAACTAACCCCAACCAGCCCTCACTAGGTAGACATCTCACATCTTCACAAGACCCCTTCACAGTAATGGGGGTGATGGCTAGTGTGGGAAAGTGGACTAGCCTTTGTTGTATGCACTAAATGCTACTTGAAATGGCTTATGGCAATATACGCAGCCTGTGGCATGTCGATCAAAGCTGGAGGGGATGGGGTCCAGCTTTCCTTTTCCGTATCGGAACCATACCTATTGTTGTTTAATTATAGCCTTCAAATTTCTTATCTTCTGTTGTGAAGAATCTGTCAGAAAGAAAGACTTTTGGGGCCCTCAATCCTGCTGACAGGTTTCCTTTAAGTGTTGTATAGGAACTTAAAAGCCTAGTGCCAAAAATACATTAAGGTAATAAAGCCATTCCTCATCATATATTCTGTTTTCTCTAAGCCAGGAGCCTTTACTAAACAACAGTAAAACCTTTCTGGTCTGCATCAAATGATGTTCCTTTGAAAGTTTTTATCTACGGACCTCTGACTGCTGTACTCTTCTTAGTGCCAATGTCAAAAGATAATCAAGTAACGTTTACTGGAGCTTGTTTAATAGCAAGAAACATATTCATGACATTTCAATACTGGAATGATATTCAGATTCTATAAAGGCTTACTTTACTTGTGTGCCTGGATATAATAGTTGTGGGCTGTATGGCAGCAGGGGTTTACGAGCCCTGATAGAACCCTTGCTCTATCCCAAGTATCCTCTCCAAGTACCTTAATGCTTCAATGAAGTAATCATGTTGAAATAGGTTTGTGTACCAACATCAGCAATGGTTGAAAGCAACCTGTCATCTGATTCATGCTGCCCAAACCGCGGTCACCATTAATCTGAGCCTGGCTGCACGATTTCAGCCAAGTATGTTTTTTATCTGAAGGGTGCCAATATTTTAGAGAAAATAAATTTTACAGGTTGCAGCACTGCTGCAGATGGTTGACAGATCTCTTTCTCATGTGTACTTAGGATATTCACTTGAACCCCTTCCTGACATTGGACAAATCTATACGTCATTGCTGTTTGGTACTTGCTGATCATCTCCCGTGCATAGGGGCTGTGAGCGCGCGATTGCCTCCGGGTGTCAGCTGATTCCGACAGCTGACACATGACACTCAGTACAGGATGGGTGCCCGCAGCGCTTCCGGCACTTTAACCCCCTAAATACTGTGATCGATTCCAATTTAGCAGACACACAGAGGGACAAAGCCACCTCTGCTATCAGATCGGCTCCTCGCTACATCATCACGAGGGCCGATCATTGCCATGGTGACCTGATGTCGTCATGACCTCTGGATCACCAGAGCTAGCAAACTTGCTACACCATGCTCAGAGCATGGTGTAGCAAGTTTATCTGTCGATGCGGTGCTGACAGTTTGTACACCGTACATATATGGGTACTGTATACATACAGTAAACATATATGTATACTGTACCCATAATATTATGAAAAAATTACACATATTTGGGATTGCCGAATCCGTAATAAAACTGTCCCACTAGTTAACTACCTTTAGTGAATGAGCATAAAAATTAAAAGTTTGAAAATTGCAAAATTTCCGGGATCCATTGAATTGTCTCAGAGTTATTACCACTTACAGTGACAGTGGTCAGAATGGTAAAATTTGGGGTTAAAATTGCAAAGTGCTTGTAAAAATAAGAAACGTTGCAATTTTATATATAGGAAAAAATGGAACAGCACAATCCCTATAGGCGGGTGCTCAGGCCTCCTCAGCAAAGCATCCAACACTTGCCCCAATCCAGATAAAGAAAAAATGAAGGCAGCACTCTATAGACTTGTAGTGAAAGAATGTGGATTTATATTCAGACCCACGTGGCATGGCGATGTTTTGGCTCACACTGAGCCTTTTTCAAACAATTTTATTTTATATATTTTAGTTAATAATTTTATTAATAAATTTATTAAAGCTCCTCTTTTAAAAACTGAGGGATTTTGTAATTTATTCTTTAATGCTTGTTGTCTAGGCTGACAGTCACAAGTCTAGCAGACTGGCAGAGGATGCACAGTGACTACAGGCCCTTTTCAGTACGGAAATACTGTGAACACCGATAGAATCTCACCAGATTTGTGGAGTGCTTGATCCAGCCATCTTGTGTCCTTGCACCCTTCCAATGCTGCTACAGTATTGGAGAGCGCAGACTGGTGTGATCATGCCACTGGTGGTAAATGTCAATCTTAAGGGGCACGTCACCCTTGAGATACGGTATCCCGGGGGTAGAGATTCGGCGTGCTCCTGAAGATAAGTGAGACTAACCCTTTTAAGGTCTGCTTCACAAGCTGCATTTTTAAGTAAAAAACTGTCTTTGCCCATGGCAACCAAGTACAGCTTTTATTTTTTTGCACGACCATTAATGAATGTGAGCTACGCCGGGATTGGACAGCAGAATTTTTCTAGAAGACAGTCTTATTAATCATACCCTATTATGTGAACTTGGACACTGGGCTTATTGCAAAGGACATTTCTCCATCTCCACTAAAGTGAGTGATAAATTACATTTAATGATGACCTTTCACCACCAGTTTTAGCTCATACTTAATTCATTTTGCTTCCCTGAATATGCCACTTTTTACTGTCTTTTTTTTTCTATATTTTTTGTATTTTACTGTCATATGGTTCCAGAGATATTTTGGGTTTTTTATTGTCCCCAATGTGCTCATTCTGCTAATCTTTACCAAGGTTGCTCATAGGGTAATTATGCAGTTTCCTAGAGCAATGCTCGCTTATTAACTACTAAAAGTTATCCATATTGCAGCCACTAAATAAAAAAGCCCTTATTTTTAGAACTATATTGGGTATTTAAAAGGGAAAAACAGGACATCTTCAAAGTGGCAGTAAGAATATTTTAAGAGGAAAAACAGTCAACAGTTCAAGTGGTTACAGGCCAGTTTTATTTCAAATAAAGTCTATGTTCTCCTATCCATCAAGACTGGCATTTTGTACATCAGTCTTGAATAAATGTATTCGTAGGTAAGATGCATCAAACTTATTAAAAGATATGTGGCTCATGATGAATTTGACATATCTTTTATTTACTGGGGTAATGGATAAATGGCACTTCTGGGAGAAGGGGATGCTCAAGAAGGGTTCCACTTATTTCTGTATAGTATAATGGGTTACTGTGAAGGTAAAACACTAAGAGCAGGCTGCCGTAATCTTTTACTGTTCGCCATGCAAAAATTGTGCTCCGGGCAGACACTGGAGTACATTTCTGTTATAATTAACTCCTCTTTCGTGGCATAAATTGTAATATATTTGGATGGCAATCTCAGCCACACTCTTTCCCAGGTGAGCTTCTCCTACTTTTCAAAAATTTGGTGGAGCTGGCTAACACAAGTGTAAAAAAAAAACCCCAAATGTCAAAAGTCAATAAATTTTTTTTTACAAAATTTGACAACTTGCAACTGCAACATTTGAAGCATTTCTTCCCTAGAAAACTGGCAAAAAGTACTAGAGGAATTTGGCTTTGTTATATTTGGACAGTGATTTGGTTTCCAGAGCTTTATGCACGTTGGGATGTAGTATCATGGAGTTGTAGTCATATGTTGTTTATCTGCATACTCACTTCTTCAGTGTTTAACGTAAAACCTCTTGAAGATTCCTAGAATTCTCTACAAAATTGTGAAGAACAATTTGTGATTACCTGTCATTTGATTGTAATTGTAGAGGAAACTGTATGGCAGAACCCTGTTCCCATAGGAGAACAGGGAGGACATTCAGCTGTTAATAATCATAATCGGCGAGCATTAAAATTTAATGAGCATGTTAAAATGCACATCATAGCAGAAACTTGTAATAAGGCTGCTGTCCACAAGGAACCTTCTCCAGGCAGTTTTGTGGCTTTTGTTTAAATTTCATTTCCTTATTTGTGCATTTTGTTATCCTATAGACAGAATGGAGCATATGAAAGTGAATAACACTACTAATCTAATGATCAAAGGTTTTATATAACGCTAAACTGTTCTTCTTCTAGAGTATCTTTTGTGGTTTATTTCTCCAAAGACTTGTGAGATTGTAACCTGATATCTGTGAAAAGTTCCTTCTATACTTAATGTGTGTTCATATTCTACATTGTTTTATCGGAAATGTTGGTCAAGACTCGAAGTAGAGAATTGGCCAAATGAGCAGTTCACCAATGTAGTATAGCAGCTAAAGTGCTTGGGGAGTATGCAGAAAATCTTCAGCCTATTACAGCAGCATAGTGGATGATGTCATTTAATATACAGTAATTTATACCGTGCTTCATTTACATGCAGTGTTAAAAATGTATGCTCAATTGGTGTTTATTTAAGATGTGGATTTTCTCTCCCCAGCATGCATTTTTTTTGGCTGGGGATTCTTCTCTTGTCAGTATTGTAAATTCTGCATCAAAATCCGAATGCAACAACCTTGTTTGCTGAATTTGCCAAAAAATTCACAATATGTTTATTTCTGCACAGTATACATCATGTGTGAATATGCTCTATGGGTCAATATACATATGCAGGTTTTGAAGCCAAAATTAGGAGTGGATTAGAAAAAAATCTGTCCTTAACTCTTTAGGCTATGTGCCCACGTTAGCGGTTTTAAAAGCTCAGGAAACTGATCCCCTTCCCAGAAAACGCGCGTCTTTTTTCCACGCGTTTCTTGCGTTTTTTTTTGCACAAAAGACGCACGTTTTTGAGGCATTTTTTGACGCGTGTTTTCTGGGAACATTGGGGAAGGCTAAAAACGCTCAGCAATGCGGAAACTAATGAGAATGCTGCGTTTTTAGCCGCTAAGCGATTCCTGAACGTTTAAAAACGCATGCAAATTAATTTGAAGCTTCTTTTAAGCGTTTCTGCAGCGTCTGAGCCGGCACAAACGCTGCGGAAACACTTAAAAAAATGCAACGTGGGCACACAGCCTTATTGTCATATGGCGTACAGTTACATTCTCTGCTGGCTCCCTAACTTTGATGTGGCTCAGGAGCTAAGGCTGGTTTCACATTAGCGCTTTTTAAGCGCACGCACGGCCGGGGGTAGCTCCGCCCCCGAGCCGGCTCTCTGCCCGGCGTGCCCGCCCCTTGCTTGTAGCGCCTCCTAGCGCACAGCGGCGCCTGCGATCGGCGCACCCTATCTTTAGCATTTTCGGATTTTGGCACGCATTTTGGCACGCACGGCGCACCGTCAAAAGTGCGCAGCGCAGGTCAAAGCGCAACTAGTGCACGGCCTGCGCACGATCTGCGCACCCTATGCTAAAGATAGAGTGCGCCGATCGCAGGCGCCGCTGTGCGCTAGGAGGCGCTACAAGCAAGGGGCGGGCACGCCGGGCAGAGAGCCGGCTCGGGGGCGGAGCTACCCCCGGCCGTGCGTGTGCTTAAAAAGCGCTAATGTGAAACCAGCCTAAGCCTGTATCGCTTCCAGCAGAGGCAGATTCTGGCTGAATAACACAGTCATCATCTGCCTCTAACAGCCATGAGTGGAGCAATGCTGTGGTATTGCAGTAAATAGAACAAACATTCAGACAGTCAAAACTAGTCCCCTAAATTAAATAGCAAATATAATAAAAAGTTAAACTTGTTTAAAAAAAAAATCCCACCCATTTTCCCCTATTAGAAATTAAGAAATAAACTTAAAAATACAAGTCTGAGCTAATAAAATATAACATTAATTAACCTGATTAGTAAATGACATAAGTAAGAAAAAAGAAACAAAACTCCCTAATTGCATTTTTTTCTTTTTTTTTTACGGCCACTACTACAGCGCAAAAAAAGAAATGTGGTCAAAATATCCTATCCACTCCAAAATAGCATCGCCTCAACATATTAACTTAATCTATCCCTGTGTGGCACAGCCAAAAGTTTTACCATAACCAGGTTCCCCGCATCATGTTCCCACATCATGTTTATTCATTAGCCCTCTGTGTCTGTACTGTTACACACTTAACATTATGTCTGGTCCATACAATCAGGGCAACTGTTACCACCCACCTTTTGTGTCTACCTCTTTCCCCATAGATTATAAGCTTGCGAGCAGGGCCTTTATTCCTCTTGGTATCTGTTATGATCTATGTTATTATTGTTATGCTGTAATGTATATTGTCTGTACAAATCCCCTCTGAAATGTAAAGTGCTGCGGAATATGTCTGCGCTATAGAAATAAAATGTATTATTATTATTAATGTTAATAACAATGTTACATAGCTGTCACCTGAAAATTGAAAATGTTATGGCTTCGGAAAATAGTGACACAAATTCCAAATTTTTATTCACTGTTTAGAATTGAAAAAACAAACAAACTATGAATCATTGGTAATCATACTGACCCGGAGAATCATATCTGAATAATGAAAGCTATACATTTTTTAAAGAAAAACACAAAAAAATGCAGAATTCCGTTTGCACCACATTTGGATTTTTTTTCCATCTGCTTTCCAGTACATTACATGATAAAATGGATGGTGTCATTTAAGAGTAGAAGGTACTGGAAAGACGTAATTTTTGCTCTAGAAAGGATAAATGGGATACCAATTGAATGCACTCCAGGGATGTGTGTGTTGGGTGTTGTAGATGAAGAAATGTGGACACATTATGTCAGAATATTTCTCAGAGAGATTTTGTTCTTTGCCAGGAAAACGATTGCATTGAGGTGTATGGGGAAGGTCCCCTTCGGTTAATCAGTGGGGAAATTTAGTGAACAGTGTGATTCCTTATGAGAACATACTATACAGAAATAGAGGATGTCCCCAGAAATTTCGTAAAATTTGGGAAAAGTGGTATGACTCGCCCCTGACACAACTAGCTCCTGATGCCACAAATTCCTCAAATGTGAGATATAACCCTTGAAGTGTTTATTTTTCAGTGCAAAATGTGATGCTTTACGTGGACTTAGGAATATTTGCTTACTATAACCCAGGGGTCCTCAAACTTTTTAAACAGGGGGCCAGATCACGGTCTCTCGGACCATTGGTGGGCCGGAATATAGTTTAAAAAAAAAATTAGCACCAAATTCGTAGGCACTCTGCACATATCTTATTTAGAAATCATAAAACAAAATAGGAACAAATACAATATTAAAAATGAAGAAGTAAAGTTAAATCATCAAACTTACCGATTCTTTTGGGTTCTTCGAATATCCTACACTTCGAGTCAATTTTTTCTCTTTCTTGATATCATTGTTTCCTAGGGATTCAAAATTGCTATTAGTAAAATACCAACATATATACAGCGCTACAAAAACAATATACCAGCAATAAAATTGCCCATACAGAGACATACAGACTGCACTGCCCATCAATGCAGCCTGATCAGTGCCCATCAAAGCAGCCTGATCAGTGCCCATCAATGCAGACTGATCAGCGCCCATCAATGCAGCCTGATCAGTGCCCATCAATGCAGCCTGATCAATGCCCATCAATGCAGCCTGATCAGTGCCCATCAATGCAGCCTCACCAGTGCCCATATTGGTGGAACTCCACTTTTACCTCAGGCTCAGACTAGTGTGGTGCAAGAATCCCCAAGAGGCAGCATTGGTCCCTAAAAGGCAGGTAAATGTCCCCAGTAAGCAGCACAGGTCCCAAATAGGTAGCACAGGTCCCCAATAGGCAGCACAGGTCCCCAATAGGCAGGTAAATGTCCCCAATAGGCAGCACAGGTCCCCAATAGGCAGGAACAGGTCCCCAATAGGCAGCACAGGTCCCCAATAGGCAGCACAGGTCCCCAATAGGTAGCACAGGTCCCCAATAGGCAGGTAAATGTCCCCAATAGGCAGCACAGGTCCCCAATAGGCAGGTAAATGTCCCCAATAGGCAGCACAGGTCCCCAATAGGCAGGTACAGGTCCCCAATAGGCAGATACAGGTCCCCAATAGGCAGGTACGGGTCCCCAATAGTCAGATACAGGTCCCCAATAGGTAGCACAGGTCCCCAATAGGCAGATACAGGTCCCCAATAGGCAGACACAGGTCCCCAATAGGCAGACACAGGTCCCCAATAGTCAGATACAGGTCCCCAATAGTCAGATACAGGTCCCCAATAGTCAGATACAGGTCCCCAATAGTCAGATACAGGTCCCCAATAGGCAGGTACAGGTCCCCAATAGGCAGGTACAGGTCCCCAATAGGCAGGTACAGGTCCCCAATAGTCAGATACAGGTCCCCAATAGGTAGCACAGGTCCCCAATAGGCAGATACAGGTCCCCAATAGGCAGATACAGGTCCCCAATAGGCAGATACAGGTCCCCAATAGTCAGATACAGGTCCCCAATAGTCAGATACAGGTCCCCAATAGGCAGGTACAGGTCCCCAATAGGCAGCACAGGTCCCCAATAGGCAGGCACAGGTCCCCAATAGGCAGGCACAGGTCCCCAATAGGCAGATACAGGTCCCCAATAGGCAGCACAGGTCCCCAATAGTCAGATACAGGTCCCCAATAGTCAGATACAGGTCCCCAATAGTCAGATACAGGTCCCCAATAGTCAGATACAGGTCCCCAATAGGCAGATACAGGTCCCCAATAGGCAGGTACAGGTCCCCAATAGGCAGCACAGGTCCCCAATAGGCAGGTACAGGTCCCCAATAGTCAGATACAGGTCCCCAATAGGTAGCACAGGTCCCCAATAGGCAGATACAGGTCCCCAATAGTCAGATACAGGTCCCCAATAGTCAGATACAGGTCCCCAATAGGCAGATACAGGTCCCCAATAGGCAGCACAGGTCCCCAATAGGCAGGTACAGGTCCCCAATAGTCAGATACAGGTCCCCAATAGGTAGCACAGGTCCCCAATAGGCAGATACAGGTCCCCAATAGGCAGATACAGGTCCCCAATAGGCAGATACAGGTCCCCAATAGGCAGCACAGGTCCCCAATAGGTAGCACAGGTCCCCAATACGCAGCACAGGTCCCTACTAGGCATGTAAACGTCCCCATTTTGCAGCACAGGTCCCCAATAGGACCCGGAGTTAAAAAGAAAAAAAAAAAAACAGTACTCACCTATGTCCCCTGCTGTTCTGAAGAGGCGCCCGCTCGTCTCAGTCTTCTTCCGGCACAGGCGGCGTGACGTCATTAGGCCGAGCAGGCGGCGTGATGACAAACACGTCGTCTGTGTGGTCTCTGCTGCATACTGAGGGCTTCACAACGCCTTTCCTCGGCGCCTCGTCCCGCCCGCGAGTTTTCACTCTGCAGTCTAGTTCTTTAGTGGGCGTGTCAGGGGGGTGGCAGTGTTTGTGAGCTGCAGCGCTGATTGGTTCATCACGGCTGCAGCGCTGATTGGTTCACCACGGCAGTGAGGGCGGTGCAATCAGTGCGGTTAATGTCAGCCTGGCCAGGGGCCGGATAAAAGTCCTTCGCGGGCCGCATGTGGCCCGCGGGCCGTAGTTTGAGGATCCCTGCTATAACCCGACTTGTTGTAAACTTAGAATCTTGATTAAGAATTCTTTAATGATGCAATGTTATTGAGAACAGAATACACTATGTTTAATGTTCTATTTTATTTGTGCTGTTTTTCTACTTTATTATTGAAAGTATGCTTTTATAA
The DNA here is from genome assembly GCF_039654945.1 of Dendrobates tinctorius. Classification (NCBI taxonomy): domain Eukaryota; kingdom Metazoa; phylum Chordata; class Amphibia; order Anura; family Dendrobatidae; genus Dendrobates; species Dendrobates tinctorius. The sequence continues at coordinate 10,272,540 of NW_027361730.1, read as the reverse complement.
CTGAGAATGTGGATGACAACTAGATGGATTACTCTGTTTTCCTTATACTGCAATGTCACATGTCTAATATGTTATTTTGTGGTATCTTTCAATAAAGAGTTTAAAAAAAAAAACTCTTCCTGTAACGCGTTCCCTTATATAGCTATGTCATGGGAAAAATAAAAAAGTTATGGCTTTTGAAAGAAGGTTAGGAAAAGATTAATGTAAAATCGCCATGTCATGAACGAGTAAAGGGCGTTTTAGTTATTTTGTTCCTATAGTCTCTGCCGGACCAGCCGTGATGACCAGGAACGGCCAGTCAGATGACTTCGCTGCTGATTAACATCCTTAACAGGTCACTGGTGATCAGAGTGCTATTAGTTCAAGTCCCGCGGAAAGTGTTGGAGAGAGAGTTACTCATATACCAGTTACACTAATGTTTTTTTTGGTTAAAACAAATGAGTCAACTCACTGCTTTGTCTGTGTTGGCTAAAGACTCCAATGCACTGATAACCAAACTCCAGTGGACTAAACCTATGAAAAACGAAATCCCAGCAGTACATCTAAATCCTTGTAACACGTCCAGCCTATTTCACATACATTAAATTTCAAAGTCCCATTGGCTGGCGATACGGGCTCTAGAAATTTAATGTGCATTAATTAAACTTTGTATAGCAGTTTTATAAGGATTTCCTCCGCAATGTTATTCTAACGTCATGGCATACTGCATAGTGAGACTTGCGAATCTGGTGCCTAGCATGCTGGCCGACATAAAGAGATTTGCAGTGCACTGGTCTGTATTCCCAAGTCCCGATATGGCTGCACAAAGGGGTGTCCTGCTCACTTCTACTGAAAATTGTTGTCCTTTTTCCTGAAACTAATGGAGTGGCTATCACAAAGATTTAACCTTAATCACATAGAAAATTTAGAAGTGTTTGTGAGCAAGGAGGTCTGAAAACTTGGTTTGGTTGAGAGAAATGGCTTGCGGAAGGCGATCCAGAACATTTGAACCAAATTAGACCATTTTAAAGGCAATGCTAACCAATACTAACCACGTGTATGTAAATTTATGAGCGGCTTGGAATGTGATGAGAGAAATAAACACAAATTTAAATATACCCCAGTGATTTATTTCAGGTTTTAAGAATTAGACAGGTTTTAAGTCTTAATCCCTTCACTACCTTTGATGTAAATGTACGTCATAGTTAGTATCCCTGCCTTTGATGTGGGCCCACATCTTTCCCCACACTAGATGGCTGATTTAATCAGCCATCAAATGCCTATAACAGCAGAGCAAATTAACCAGTGAAATCCCACTGTCAATCACTGACAGCAGGATTTAACACACACCAGCCGGAAACAAGTCACAAATTTTACCCGTCGGCACCCCCTGTCACATGATCTCAGGGAGCTGATGGTTTTCCCTGTGTCTGTAATTACAATACTTTCGTAGTAGATTGTGATTTTTTTTTTCTATACATACCAGTGCTGAGGCATCAATAAAAGTAGTGTAGTAGTAGGGAGCAAAAAATAAGCCCTTACCCATTCCCATGATCAGCTGCGATCCCATGCTGTCCTGTCTGTATACTCTTTTCCTTTCTCCCCTGCCCAGGAGCTGTGGTATGATCAGGCCATGTTCCTGCACGGTCAGACACGGCCATTACACAGTACACAGCAGGGGCACAATTATAAGATTATCTCAGCACATGAAAAAATATCTAACACATCAAATTGTGGAACTTATTGTTATTCCAAGATGTATTAGTTAAAATGTACTTTGTTCATGGGAAACCCCTTTCTGTCATATAACCTACTATTGTATCATATGTCAGGATCCCATGTTTGATTTAGTAAAAAGTGGTCAACATCATATCTACACCCAAATTTTATGGATAAAAACCTGAATTCGCCATTCTAAAAACAAGCCCTTAGTTAGCTCCACCCATCTGAAAATATCACTTGTCTCAGGAAGTGAGGAAAGATAAACAAGGTTGGTATTGCAGTAATTTTACTGACCTGGAGAATCATGTTCACTAGTTAATTTTACAATACAATGAATATTATAAAAACACCTCCTGACCACCCTACTTCCGACGCCTCAACAATTTGAGGAATTGTAGGGTTTTTTCCTTTTGCAATTTCAACAGAATTGGAATTTGATTTTCTGTTTTACTGTACCTTTAAAGGTAAACTGTATGGTTCCATTCAGAAGTTCAACTCATGCTAGAAAAAAGCAACCCTCGTACCGCTGTCAATGGTAAAATGAAAAAGGTTATGGCTCTTGATAGAAAAGGTAGAAAAGCCTACAATGCAAAAACAGAAAATCACCATGTCAGGAAGGGATTAATACATTTACCCCATTGAGTCTAGCATTTTCCTGACATTTCACTTTTTTCAACTAAAAACCAAACTTACTGATGAGGAATAGTGTACTAGGATTACATGCCAGGAATTGTGGCCCAGATAAATTTTTCTCGCCGGTCTTGATGAGGGAGCGTACTGGAGTCATAGGCGCCTGATTCGCATGCCTCATAATGAATCAAGCACCTTTTAAAAATGGCATGCTCCTCAGTGCACCTCGCTACAAACCTTACTCCAGTCTGGGACCAAAGTAGGATTTGTAGTGTAAGGCCGGAGTCACACTACAGCGAGATACGGCCGAGTCTCGCAGGTTAAAACCAAGCTCCGGCACTCAGGAGCGGAGCGTGCGGCTCCATGTATTGCTGTGCGGCTGCACGCTCCGCTCCGGCGTGCCGGCGCCAGAGCTAGGTTTTAACCTGCGAGACGCGGCCGTATCTCGCCTAAGACATGCCACGGCTCATTATGAATTAGACAAGCTATTCCTTATCTTGCCCCCGTTTTGTCCATTTTGGTGCAGCTTGACAAAACTGACATGAAGAATTTTGCTCAGAAATTTTGCAACTTTTCATTCTGCCTTATGTAATTTCTTAGGTGAAACGGGGTCTTTGTTTTGATGACTCTGGCTAACCTGTACTACCGTGGGCATTCTGCAAAGGAAAGAATATGAATAATCTGGTTATTGTACAGGATCTTTTTTTCATTTCACACTAGAAACAAGTCTCTTATTGAGAAATGCTTGTTTTTTTTTTTTTGTTTTTTTTTATAAAATGAGTGCAAGATATTGCTAAACAAGGGTGTCAAATTGCATTTTTTATTACTTAATTTCAAAGAGTGTGATGCTGCTGACTGCCTTTAATGGCTCTAATAGAACATTAAGTATACTTCCAAGTGGGTTTTTGACTTCTGAAGAAAAGATGTCAAATAAAATGTTTTTTTCCTTCCATTCCTCCCTGTCCGTAAGAGCACAACAACAGCTCAGCAGCTTCACTCCCACCCCTTAAGAGAGAATTTTTATAATACGCACAAAAATTGCTGCAGAGACAGGTTCGGGAGGGCTATTTCTGTGCTGGAAAATGGAACGTAAGCTACCTGGGGATTGAACCCAGGCCTACAACTGATGTTGTCCAGGTGCCTTTGGAAGCTGATCCATCACTAACAAGGCTTTATTAGCTCTGCTACGAGGAGCTGCACTAATAGCTAATTCTGGTCTAAAATGCTGAGCAAAAATATTTATAAAGTCTGACTTTAATATGAAGAATCTCTGTTCAGTGCCGCAAGCTGATCTTTATGAAATTACGACTCGAGTGCAATGCTGAGGAGAAATGTATCAAAACATAATAATGCAGCAGATTTATATCTGTTAAGAAGACATAAGATGGTAAAATTCTGTGTGGAGCTGCATTCATATCTGGGATACTAATAGACATGACTCGCGTACTGTTCATTTTTATAATATGCAGATAGATGTTCATTCATTGCTGGTAGACTGTAGAGCTGAAAGTTGTGGTTCCAGTTATCCTGCAGATACTTAGATCAGGGCACAATTTCATAGAGATCGGGACCCGTGAGCCCTTATCTTTATAAAGAATGAGAGCGAGTATACCTTTTAGTTTGTCATTAAATTTATTTTTAAGGTACAGAGAGAAATACTTCAGCTCAATAGAAAATGAATTTTTGAGCAGATATATATATCCTTTTGTATAATTTTGGTCGCTTTATTTTTAATTTAATTTTATCTATACAATAGGAAGTCATACACTTCTAAATTTCATATCTTAAAAATGTTGCTCAAGATCTGTCTTACACCAGCATTATGGTCTGTCTATAGACTTATTTTAAAGTGGAGTGGCCTGTTTTAGTCCTATGTACTACATTAATAAGGAAGATCAACAAGAGTAAATGTGGAGTCAGTCATGTGATCCTGAAACAAAGTACAGAAAAGCAAGCACACTTCATATAGAAAAAAGAGCAGTGTGCCTCCAGCTGTTTAATTAGGAGGAGTTAGCTGTTCTCGGGTGCCCACGTTATCGTTTTAAAACGCTCGGAAAACCAGACTTCTTCGCAGAAAACGCTCGTTTTATGTTTTTTGCGCGATTTTTTGGAACATTGGAAACAGCTAAAAGCGCGGAGCTATGCGGAAATTAATGAGCATGCTGCGTTTTTAGCTGCTAAGCGTTTTCTGAGCGGAAAAAAGCGCATGCATTGGCACAAGAAGCCCAAAATGCATTAAATTGAATGGGAAGCTTCTTTTAAGCATTTCTGAAGTATCTGATCCAGCACAAACACTTCAAAGACGCTTTAAAAAACGCAACGTGGGCACACAGCCTAAACTAAAGGAATCAGGAGATTGCTTGCCAAAGTGGAGTTAAAAATATGAGAGTTGAAAGCAGGAGAGGAAAGGTGGAGTTACACCCATAATTATGGTATTTTTTTTTCCTACTTTTCATTATTATTTACTGTTTTTTTTGCTTGGATAATGGGATATCAGGATTTGAGGTTTCTGTCAGTGCACAGTCTGCCATATATATGTACTGTATGTTGGAGCCAGAATTTCATGGGGAATACCACTCTGGCAGATGTGAGCATGTTGCCCACCTGGAAGCTTGTTTTAGTGATCTGAAGGATCAAAATGCGACACAGTGTGAGTGACAATCTTGAGAGGAAAATGCTTCTCACTTAGCAAGCAATTAGTGGGGTTGACCTGGAGGGTGGAGAAGTAGATTAGGAGGAGAAGACAAGTAGCTGTATTATTGTAGTAAGGAGGACTTGAAGGATGCCTAAGAAAAGGAAGGCTGCTCTGGTTTCTCTACTTCCAAATATCAACAGCTGTGAGAACAGTCCGGCTAGTAGCCATTGGGTTGGTGATAACATAGTAACATAGTTATTAAGGTTGAAGGAAGACTTTAAGTCCATCTAGTTCAACCCATATCCTATCCTAACTTGCCCTAACATGTTGATCCAGAGGAAGACAAAAAACCCATGTGGCAAACAGTAATCTTCACATTGGGGAAAAAAATTCCTTCCCTACTCCACATACGGCAATCAGACTAGCTCCCTGGATCAACGCAATATTAAGGAAACTAGTGTATATACCCTGTAGTATTATACTTTTCAAGAAAGGCATCCAGTCCCTTCTTAAATTTTAGTAGTGAATCACTCATTACAACATCATATGGCAGAGAGTTCCATAGTCTCACTGCTCTTACAGTAAAGAATCCGCGTCTGTGAGTATGCATAAACCTTCTTTCCTCCAGACGCAGAGCATGCCACCTTATCCCCATCACATGTCTAAGAGTAAAAAGATCATTAGAAAGGTCTTTGCATTGACCCCGCATATATTTATACATTGTAATAAGATCACCCCTAAAGCCTTCGATTTTCCAAACTAAATAACCCTAAGTGTAATAACCTGTCTTGGTATTGCAGACCCCCTAGTTCCCTAATAACCTTGGTCGCTCTTCTCTGCACCCGCTCCAGTTCAGCAATGTCTTTCTTATACACCGGAGACCAGAACTGTACATAGTATTCTAAGTGTGGCCGCAGTAGTGACTTATATAGAGGTAAAATTATGTTCTCCTATGAGCATCTATGCCTCTTTTAATGCATCCCATTATTTTATTTGCCTTTGCAGCAGCTGCCTGACACTGGCCACTAAATGTGAGTTTGTCGTCCACCCATACACCCAGGTCTTTTTCAGTGACAGTTTTGCCCAGTGTTTTACAATTAAGCACATAATTATACATCTTGTTCGTTCTACCCAAGTGCATGACCTTACATTTATCCCCATTAAAGCTCATTTGCCATTTATCAGCCCAAGCTTCTAGTTTACATAAATCCTCCTGTAATATAAAATTGTCCTCAGTATTGATTACCATGCAGAGTTTAGTGTCATCTGCAAATATTGAAATTCTACTCTCTATGCCCCCTACAAGGTCATTAATAAATATGTTAAAAAGAATCGGGCCCAGTGGTAATCGAAGTAGTGTTAGACACTTGGTGGTTATAGGGTATTCTATAATCAGAAAGGTGGATAGAATAATTTGTAAGTTCCCCAAGTAAAGAGATGAGCAAATAGATTTGCAGGGCCCTGTTTTAGGTGCCACATCAGTAGCCCTGCCTCCTACCTTTTGGCATTCCGGGGGCCTCTTCTAATTAGTAGGCTCGCCACCATGTCCTGCATGCATTATACTGCAAACATGATGTTACCTAAAATTCAGAAGTGCAGCTGGGGATTCTGTTAGGTAGGAGGCCAGTATTCAGTGGCTCCCAGACCAAGTCCTCAGAAGTCAATAGCTAGTCTGTACCTCTACATCATGTCGCATGGTCATAAAAGCCAATCATTGCACCATTGAGGGACATAAAAGTTAGAATGCGCAAGGTAACATTACAGTTGTTTATTTTTTGATTGTACCCCAAAATAATTATAAAAAAGCGCTGGCAACAAACAGTGAATCTTAAACAGGTGAATGTAAAAGTTAAAGAATTATGGCTCTCGCAATGAGAGATGGCAAAAGTGTCTTCTAACGCTCCGGAGCAATATGACTATTTTTTAGAGGATTAAGTAATAAAATGACCAGTCTGCTGATTGAGCTTCATGTGAAGTGAATAGAAATAGATTTTAAACTTCTGTATTTAGGACTGTGATAACCATGAGGAAGCGCCTCTTGTGTCAGGTGATTAGTGACATTCTCATTACTGGAAATGTGATAATTATTGGCGACTTGTAACAGTTTGTTCTGCTTACACGTTCTCCCTTTTCAGCTTTGCATTATCCATTCATTTTCCTGGGTGTAATTGCAGGAGAATTACAGATGCACTCAGTGAAGGGGAATTTATGAATTTGTTTAAAGCGGCATGCTGTAATCTGAGCCAAGATAATGCACTTCTCATGTGCTCAATGTATAATTGGCATATGGGGTTTTTAGAGCAGACACAGCACGTTCTCGCATCTGTAGGATATGGTTTCCAATCTTAGGCCACATTCACACTATCAGTATTTGGTCAGTATTTCACATCAGAGTTTGTAAGCCAAAACCAGGAGTGGGTGATAGATACAGAAGTGGTGACGTGTTTCTATTATACATTTCCTCTGATTGTTCCGCTGTTGATTTTGGCTTACAAATACTCATGTAAAATACTGACTAGATACTGAATGTGGCCTTAGGGTACCGTTACACATAGCGATGCACCAGCGATCCCGACAATGATATGGATCGCTGGTACATCGCAAAGTGGTCGCTAGTGAGCTGCCACACAGGCAGATCTCACCAGCGACATCGCAGGGGTTGGGAGTCGCTACTTACCTGCCAGACGCGGCGATCCTGACGTCCTCCCGCCCGCGTCCACGCGTCGCTCGTCGTCACAGCAGGAAGCTGACGACGAGAAATTGTCCATGACCTTCTCGCGCGACCAGCGATAATCAGCGGGGGAGCCGGTCGGAGGTAAGTATCACATGTAGCGATATCACTAGCAATATCGCTGCTACGTCACAAAATCGGTGACTTTACAGCGATATTGCTAGCGATATCACAGTGTGTAACGGGGGCTTTAGACTTGTGCTAAATGGTATATCTGCTGCAAAATGAATATAAGCTGACCCCGTGTATGTCAGTAACCTCAAGCTAATGTTGTACATAGTCTTTAGAAATGTTTAGAATGGAGTTTGATGCTCTGCTGCTATCTACATACACTTGGAGCAGACTGTCAGGACTGAATACTTTTGGCGGTAAATATATTTTTGTCCATTGTTTGAGCTGTAGTTATGCTGCAGTTAATAGGCTAATAAACGGAAGTAACAGATATTCTTATTTCCAGCAAACTTGTCTCAAAACTGAAGAAAAACCACTGAAAAGATGCAGATTGCAATAATTTAGTTAGTGGATGGAAAATGTAATCTGTGTAGGTGGGAAAGTGCCCTAAAGTATATTCTCTTGTAAATTATAAAAACAAATAACATGACAACCATTTGGTAAAGCATTTTCACCCGAATTGTAAAATTGATAGTGTGTTCAGAGCCATAGATGTCATCTCGGTTGGTATTGGTTGGTTATTGCAAAGGGAGCTGCCAGCAACAGTTCTTGATGAATTATGTGCCCAAATGCACTCATTGTGACAGTACTTTCCTCACACAACCAATAATAACCTCATTGATAGCAATGCAAGGCTTGTATTTCTGTATTTAGCGCTCATAGGTGATACTGAATAAGTCTAGATATTTTGAAAATTTTGTTTACATTTTTTCATCGTTTGCATACTTTCTTCATATTAGTCTGATTTCAGTAGTTCCACTAATTTTCCTTTTTGATGTTATTTCATTGTTGAGGTGTATGTACACACGTGGTCAAAATTGTTGGTACACCTCGTTTAATGACAGAAAAACCCGCATGATAATTAGTGGACACACCTTGATTTAATATGTCCCTTTTGTCACATTATTTTCAGGGGTACCATCATTTTTGTCCAGGCTTATTTCTTGAGTTTAATTTAAAAAAAAAATTCTGTGGAAGCATGGTTGAAAAGCAAAGTCTGACTTTCATTTTCATAGATTTTTTATTTATTATTACTTTTGTCAGATTCCAGTTATTTCTGTCACCATTATGGGTTATTCTGTCATTAAACGAGGGGTACCAACAATTTTAACCACGTGTGTATATGTGTCTATGCGTGTGTGTATATGTGCAGCATTTTTTCCCACACCTGCCTGATCCTCCTCCACACACATTCACTCACACATACATACAGAGTAAGAATACGTTTAAAATCAGATGTGTGTTGGAACCTAATTTTTTCAATTACCAAAATACTAAAAGAATGGGAAAAAAAGCGGAATCTAAATCAAATAATGATTTGGTGTGACTAACTTTTGCCTTCAAAGCAGCAGTAGTTCTTCTAGGTATATGTGCCCAAAATCAGGGTTTATAGTCAGGTTTATGAATAAGCAATCACACCAATCAGTTGATAGTGATCGTCATTTTCATATGCAGTTTGAAGCACAGCCATTAACTAAAACAGAAACAGATGTGTAGGAGGCTGATAACTTGGTGAGGAACATTCCAGCTCTACTACAATAGTGAGGTTGTGGAAGATTCATTTCATGTCCCAAGTCGTGCAGCACAGCAAGACTAAACACAGTAACAAGATACCATATATACTCGAGTATAAGCTAACCCGAGTATAAGACGAGGCCCCTAATTTTGCCACGGAAAACTTGGTAAGCATATTGAGTCGAGTATAAGCTGGGTATAAATTGTCACCTCATCCCTGTCCTGGTATGTGTGGCTCTCCCCCCTCCCAGTAGGCATGGCTTGACTCCCACGCCCCATCCTTCTATGTATGGCTCAGCTCCCTGTCCTCCCCCCATGCTCCCCAGTGCACCCCTGTCCTCCTCAGTGCTTCCCCCCCCAACCTGCTCCGTGCTCCTCTATGCTCTCCCATCCTTCACTGTGCATCCCCCTTCTTGCTCCCTGCTCTCCCATCCTGCTCCGTGCTCTCCCATCCTGCTCCGTGCTCTCCCCTCCTACTCCGTGTTCCCCCGTCCTGCTCTGTGCTCCCCCCGTCCTGCTCTGTGCTCCCCCCGTCCTGCTCTGTGCTCCCCCCGTCCTGCTCTGTGCTCCCCCGTCCTGCTCTGTGCTCCCCCCGTCCTGCTCTGTGCTCCCCCCGTCCTGCTCTGTGCTCCCCCGTCCTGCTCTGCTCCCCCCGTCCTGCTCTGTGCTCCCCCCGTCCTGCTCTGTGCTCCCCCCGTCCTGCTCTGTGCTCCCCCCGTCCTGCTCTGTGCTCCCCCCGTCCTGCTCTGTGCTCCCCCGTCCTGCTCTGTGCTCCCCCGTTCTGCTCTGTGCTCCCCCGACCCACTCTGTGCTCCCCCGTCCTGCTCTGTTCGCCCCCCTCTTGCTCTGTTCACCCCCCGTCCTGCTCTGTTCGCCCCCCGTCCTGCTCTGTTCGCCCCCCGTCCTGCTCTGTTCTCTCCCCCCCCGTCCTGCTCCGTGCTTCCCCCGTCCTCCTCTGTGCTCCCCCGTGCTTCATCCGTCCTCCTCACCCTCGCAACATCCCCTGTATCCTACGTTATCCCGAGGCTGGCAGCTTCTTCCTGCATTGAGCGGTCACGTGGTATCGCTCATTAAGGTCATAAATATGGACGCCACGCCTATGAGAGTGGACCGCTCAATGCAGGAAGATGCTGCCAGCCCTGGGACAACGGAGGATGAAGGGGACGTTCAGCGATTACACAGGAGTGTGAGTATGACAGAGGAGGACGGAGGAAGCACGGGGGAGCACAGAGGAGGACGGGAAAGGTCAGAGAGGTCTGGCGCACTGCAGTACCTTACTCTGCCCTCAATAGGGCAGAGTATAGTACGCCTGCGCAGGAGCCGCAGCAGACGTAAGAAGGAGGACATCTCTAGAAGATGCAAAGCATCGGACCGCGACACCCATCGGATCGGACCAGACCCCGGGGTGAGTATAATCTAACTCGTTTTTCTTCTCTTTCAGGTTACATCGGGGGCTTATGTACAGCATTACAGAATGCTGTAGGTAAGCCCTTGATGGCTGTGGTCTCATCTTATAGGCCAAAAATGGGGTGACAGTTTCCCTTTAAAAAAAAAAAAAAAGAACCTATACATGTTGGGTACCTGCAAACTTGTAATGACCTTGGGAATCGTAATGGCAGGTCAGTTTAAGCATTTAGTGAACATGGTAATAAGAAAAAGTAAAAATTAAACATTTGCAGAAATGCACTTTTTTTTGCAATTTCCCTTTTCCGGTAAAATATATATTCAATGGTGTCTCTCAAAAGCACTAGTTGTCTCGCAAAAAAACAAGCACTCACATGGTCATATTGTCAGAAAAATAAAGTTATGGTTCTAGGAAGAAAGGGAGCAAAAAAAGAAAGGCAAAAATGGAAAATCCCAAGGTTGTGAAGGTGTTAAAAGTAAATCAGAATACATAATTAATTAACCCCTACAGTAAAAACCATAAAAGGAAAAAATCTGCCGTAAATACCAGAATTGTATTTGTGGTCACTTTGTCTACCAAAAAACAAACAAGCCCTCTCTCAGCTCCATCAGTAGTAAAATATAAATTTTACAAATCTAGTAAAAAGGCAACACAGCAAAAAAAAAATAGCCTTTTGCAAGAATCAGATTTTTTTTTCATCAATTAGAAAAAAAATGCAAGTTTGTCTTAGTATGTGTAATCATAGGGATTCCGATCATGTTTCCTGGTTATTTTGCCCACACAATGAACCCTGATAAAACCTCCAAAATATTGTAGAACTGAATTTTTTTTTTCACAATTTCATCCCTTTTGGAATATTTCTAGTACATTGTTTGGCAAAATGAATGGTGTAGTTCAGAACTACAGCTTGGCCAACAGAAAAAAACACAAGCCCTCGTTCCAGTATATTGATGGAAAAATAAAGTTGTGGCTCTTGTAAGAAGATGAGGAAAAAACAAACGCGAAATAACAAAAAATTCCCTCCATTTTTTATATAACATCCCTTCTGAGTTCAATTGAAAATAGTGGAGTCAGAATTTAGGTTATTACTCTACAGCCCTGGTTTTGCATCAGCATTTGTAATAAAAAAAAAAAAATCAGGTAACCTATAAAGAGAGAGAAACTAGAATGGATAGGTTGACTCTTCTTCTGTGATGTGGTGCTGACGTGTAGATACTAATGAAATACATGCTAAAGTTACTGACCTAGAAATAAAGCCTTAAACGGGTCTATAGGGCATCAGTACTGCTTATTGACCCTAAAACATAATTTCTTTTATGCTTCTGACCCTTGGAAATGGAGGTAAAGGATTGGCAAACTTTCTATCTTGTCATTCTGTTTTTTTTTTTTGTGTGAACTGTACAACATTACAAATGTCCTTTAATGATGTCCGCTGAGCCCCTCGTATTTTATCGTTTAATTATAAAGTCAACGGCTGAAATGCATTTTTCAGTGACTAATTGCACAAGGTCACTGAAGATCATATAATGTAGACCATACTCTTGATGTCTGTGAAATCTTAAGAGTTTATTGGCATTAATTGCGTTCTAACATTTCCTGAATAGGGCAAGGAACTGATAACCCCCAACACCCTGCTACAAATGAGCAATGTGTTTCCCAACTTTAATTTTAGATTGAGGTCTTTTAGGCAATCGATGCTGCTACACAATATTATAAATCGTGTACACTGTGTGCACAATTAATTAGGCAAGTGAGTATTTTCAACATCTCATAATTTTTATGCAAATTTTCCAAATCTAAGGCTGGTTTCACATTCGCGTTAAAACGACGCTGCGCACTGCGTCGTTAAGCCCCGCCCCGATCCGGCTCCCTGCCCGCCCCATCCGGGATCACCGCCTACTTTCGCATTTGCACGCATGCGATCGGCGCACCCTATCTTTAGCATAGGGTGCGCAGATCATGCGCTGCCAGTGTGAAAGTAGCGTGCTGCGCACTTTTGACGGTGCGCCGTGCGCGCCGAAGTGCAACATGCTGCATTTCGGCACGCACGGCGCACCGTCAAAAGTGCGCAGCACGCTACTTTCACACTGGCAGCGCATGATCTGCGCACCCTATGCTAAAGATAGGGTGCGCCGATCGCATGCGTGCAAATGCGAAAGTAGGCGGTGATCCCGGATGGGGCGGGCAGGGAGCCGGATCGGGGCGGGGCTTAACGACGCAGTGCGCAGCGTCGTTTTAACGCGAATGTGAAACCAGCCATAGCTGTATAAATCTGAATGCTTATTGGATGATACAGGTGATGTGCATTTGTGTAGGTAGAAGGCTGTGGCTAGAGGATATCAACACCCTTTATCAAGGTGTGCAGAATTACTAGGCAGCTTTTTTCTTTTTTTGCAAATGGTCAGCAGGGTTGCAAAGAAAATGTTTTGAAAACGTCTCTGCAGACAGCAACATGTCAACTTCCCTTGCGGAGACACTATCCTCGTCAAGAGAAATGTCACCCATAGAATGTAATGGACGCAGTGAATCCGCACGGTTCATTGAACACATGCGGATTCATCTGCGTTCAATAGAAAACAGCGAACATGCGCTGCTTCCAAAACGCTGCCACTTCGGGATCTTCTGCACATACTCTAATTGTATCCCCCAAAATCTAATATATTACAGTAGTGATGGCCCTCCTTATAGCATACTTTACAGTAGAAATGTCCCCTTATTTGGCCCCCACAAAGTACTAATGCTTACATTCCTTTTTTCGGGTCGATAGTAAATTTCCCCTTTGCGTCACCATACAGTATTGTCTGCCTTTGTGTTCAAATAAAGTAAAAATCCCTGCTTCCCTGTGACACTTATACAGTAGGAACAACTTAAATTTCTGTTCCTGTACATTAATCTCTTTGTGCCCCATACAGTAGAAGCATACATCTGTTTGGCCTCTAGACAGTAATATCATTTTTACCTCTGCACAACACTAATGATCGCCAGTGAATTCCCATTATAGCCCCCATTCACTAACAATGTCCCCATTAAAGCAAGTGATGTCCCCCCTTGAGGCTTGCTTATACTAATAATGTCATCCATTTTGACCCTATCCAGTAGTTAATTCTTCACAATAGCCCTCTTCATAGTAGTAAAAGAAAAAAACACATCCACTGCTTCTCCCCTGTCCCCACTTTCATGACCAGCACTGTGACTTCATTGCACAGCCTCCAATGGGACACCAACTTCAGCTGCTGTGGGTCTCTGTTAGTCCTGCAGCTGCTGTGGGCCTCTGTTAGTCCTGCAGCTGCTGTGGGCCTCTGTTAGTCCTGCTCCTGCGGGCCTCTGTTAGTCCTGCGGGCCTCTGTTAGTCCTGCGGGCCTCTGTTAGTCCTGCGGGCCTCTGTTAGTCCTGCGGGCCTCTGTTAGTCCTGCGGGCCTCTGTTAGTCCTGGCACTGCGGGCCTCTATTAGTCCTTTTCCTGCCGGCCTCTGTTAGTCCTGCCGCTGTGGATCTCTTAGTCCTGCTGCTGCGGGCCTGTGTTAGTCCTGCTGCTGTGGGCCTGTGTTAGTCATGCTGCTGCGGGCCTATGTTAGTCCTGCTGCTGCGGGCCTCTGTTAGTCCTGCCGCTGTGGGCCTCTGTTAGTTCTGCCGCTGTGGGTCTCTTAGTCCTGCCGCTGTGGGCCTCTGTTAGTCCTGCTGTGAGCCTCTGTTAGACCTGCTGCTGTGGGCTGTTGTGAATTCGCTTTCTGGCCTCCCTCTGGTTATTACTGAAGGTAGTGGAGCTGGTCAGATTGAAAGAGGGGTTGCGAGTTCTCTTTCTGGGCTCCCTCTGGTGGTTACTGGAGGTAATGGAGCTGATCTGATTGACAGAGGCTTGCCACCTGATAATGAGGATGACGATTGGAGCTCTGGGGTTTCAGATTGGGATTTAAGATAGCCGACTCCCTCTATCCCTGCTGGTGATTTTCTTCCTGTGCCTCCTGAGGTCTGATGTCTCCAGCTCTGTCCCTGCATGTTCAGCTAAGTGGTTCATTTGCTATTCTGTTTGCATTTGATCTGGTTTTGTCTATCTTTGTTTTGTGCGGGTCAGCCAGCTCCGGCTGGGGCTGTGCTGAATCACCGCCCATATGCATGTGTCAGTTTGTTTTGTCCCCTGTTAGATTGGTCTCTTTTTGCTCTGCTTTCAGAATATACCAGAGTGCTGATATAGTGGGGCCAAGTCGTGCGACTTCAATGGTTTTGTGCATCAGACGTGTTGGAGTTTTTGCAGGTTTTTTTGCTTGATTGCAGACAGTGTCTTTCCTTTCCTGTCCTGTCTAGTCAGTGTGGGCCCCATCATTTGCTCAGTCTATTTTCCTGCCTGCGTTTGTGTTTTCATTTTGTCTCACCGACAATATATGTTTGGGGCTATCTATTCCTTTGGGGTCTGCTCTGGGCAGTTTAGATTTCCCCTTTCTTGCTTTAGGCTTAGTTAGCTCTCCGGATGTGCCAAGCAGTGGCGGATTAAGTGGACTATGGGCCCGGGGCTGTTCATAAAACCTGGGCCCCTGTACCCCCCCTTCCCACCTGAGCGCTGCGGTCCCCGTGCGGGAATTGACAGCCGTACGGACCGCAGCACTTGGTTTGCTGCGGGTCCATACGGAAAACCCGCCACCATTCCACCACGTGTGGACATGGCCTAAAAAGACGTTGCACATAAGCTGTAGGCCTACGGCCAATACGCACAAAATCGCCCAACGTGATCCTGGCCATAGGGGATCCACTTTAATGTCCCCACTTTAATTTGAAGTCCCCTTACTTCATCCACTGCAGTCCCCTATCACCCACTCACTTCATCTGCAGTGCCGCTTCATCATTTGCAGCCCCTTATCCCCCCTTCCACTTCATCATGTGCAGCCCCACTTATCCCCACTTCATCATGTGCAGCCCCACTCACCCCCCACTTCATCATGTGCAGCCCCACTCACCCCCCTTCATCATGTGAAGCCCCCACTCATCCCCCCTTCATCCTGTGAAGCCCCCACTCACCCCCTTCATCCTGTACAACCCCAGTCACCCCCCTTCATCATATACAGCCCCCAGTCACCCCCCCGTCATCATATACAGCCCCCAGTCACCCCCCCGTCATCATATACAGCCCCCAGTCACCCCCCTTCATCATATACAGGCCCCAGTCACCCCCCGTCATCATATACAGCCCCCAGTCACCCCCCCGTCATCATATACAGCCCCCAGTCACCCCCCTTCATCATATACAGGCCCCAGTCACCCCCCGTCATCATATACAGCCCCCAGTCACCCCCCCGTCATCATATACAGCCCCCAGTCACCCCCCCGTCATCATATACAGCCCCCAGTCACCCCCCCGTCATCATATACAGGCCCCAGTCACCCCCCCTTCATCATATACAGCCCCCAGTCACCCCCCCTTCATCATATAAAGCCCCCAGTCACCCCCCCTTCATCATATACAGCCCCCACTCACCCCCCTTCATCATATACAGCCCCCAGTCACCCCCCTTCATCATATACAGCCCCCACTCACCCCCCTTCATCATATACAGCCCCCACTCACCCCCCTTCATCATATACAGCCCCCACTCACCCCCCTTCATCATATACAGCCCCCAGTCACCCCCCTTCATCATATACAGCCCCCAGTCACCCCCCTTCATCATATACAGCCCCCAGTAACCCCCCCCTTCATCATATACAGCCCCCAGTCACCCCCCCGTCATCATATACAGGCCCCAGTCACCCCCCCCTTCATTGTGTACAGCCCCCACTCACCCCCTCCCCCATTTAATTCATTTTATAAATAAAAAAAAATAAAAAAGTTCCCCATACTTACCTCACAGCCGGCTCGCTCCCCAGCAGCGCCTCTGCTTTCAGCATCCTCCGGGACATGTCGGCGCGTGCACGATGACGTCATCGCGCACGCCCGACATCTGACCCGGAAGTACAGCCGGAGGGAGCCAGAGCTGAGCAGCCGTCAAGGTGACGGCCGTGCACAGCTCCCGGCCCCTCATAGAATGTGACGCGGGCGGCTGTCTGCTGCCGGCGGCGTCACAGCACAGGGCACGTCCGGCCCTGTACAGGTGCTGGGGGAGCGGTCCGGGTGGCATTTGCCTCTCTGCTACCCGGCCCAGCCCGCCCCTGCCCCTGGGCCCCCAAAAAACCTTGGGCCCGGGGCGACCGCCCCATCCGCCCCTATTAAGATCCGCCATTGGTGCCAAGGCGTCTAGGATCATTGTAGGTACGCTCCACGGCTACTGCTAGTTGTGTGGATAGGAGCAGGGGTCTGCAATCTGCTTAGTTACCAACCTCTCTGGTTTTCTGTGGCTTACCCTGGGCCTGCTCTCCTCCTCGGTGACCCATTCATAACAGTGGGCCTCTGTTAGTCCTGCCGCTGTGAGCCTCTGTTAGTCCTGCCGCTGTGGGCCTCTGTTAGTCCTGCCGCTGTGGGCCTCTGTTAGTCCTGCCGCTGTGGGCCTCTGTTAGTCCTGCCGCTGTGGGCCTCTGTTAGTCCTGCCGCTATGGGCCTCTGTTAGTTCTGCCGCTGTGGACCTCTGTTAGTTCTGCCGCTGTGGACCTCTTAGTCCTGTCGCTGTGGGCCACTGTTAGGCCTGCCACTGTGAGTCTCTGTTAGTCCTGCCGCTGTGGGCCTCTGTTAGTTCTACTGCTGTGTGCCTCTGTTAGTTCTGCCCCTGTGGGCCTCTGTAGTCTTGCTGATTGTATACTTAATGTGAGGCAGGGTGCCTGTGGGTCTTTACTGTGCAGGTGGTCACACATCCTGATGGTAAGCGTGCTTGCCACCGGCGGACTTCATTCTGCTCTGGGTAAAATCACGATTTCACTCTCTGCAACCTCAATAGATACAGTCCTGCGGCCTACTCAGACAGTTTAAAACCCTGTGTGGTATTAGACATCCTGTATATATTACACTACCAAGTTGTGTTATTTGCAAATATAGAGTAAGACTTCCTTCAGAATACTGTGAATCCCAGACTTTGCTTCCATCACCTTTTGACCTGAGCTAACTGCCTCGTAGGCTTATATGAGTAAATTTTCTTAGGTCAAAAGATCTGGTGGGATGGCTGATGCGATCGGCGTACGCTCTACAGCCGTATCAGCAAACAAGGTTGCATTTCACTATTTTTTACATGATCAGTAGAATGAAAATCATAAAGCTGACAGGTGTTAATGTATTGTAATCTTCAATCTGTTTTATGAGTTGATGAGCTAAAAAATTTCTGCCAGAGCTTGCATCTGACAATTGGTTCATGTTGCTGTTGACTTGAGTTTCCTTTTATAACATTCTAATGTTTACAATGTTCATTTAGTCATTTAGTGGTAGTATATAGAGCGAGAAGTAAATGAGCCTTTTTTGTAATTTCTTTGCCTTGTGTTTTGAATTAACAGATATCTAGGTGCTATCGACAGTTACTGTGTTTTATGTAACACCAGGCTAAGTGATCTCAGAATGGAGAAAGCTGTCTTTTTCTCACTTTGTGGCACAGACATCATTTGGCGTTACTTGTTTTTAAGGGCATTGCATTCTTAATCATATATGTAATATTCAGATGATTTGTCAGAACTTTCAAAGATCGAGACATAAGAAGCAAATGCAAAATGATTAAGGATGCGCAGACACCTGAAACGCATAGATGTGCGTCATGTGAATTTGTATTGTTGACTCCATATATCCTCCGAATTGCTTATTTGAATGAAGAATGATAGTTCGTGGAGCAGGATGTTTCTTCATTTTGCATTTTCCACGCCTTGACACAACGCTTCCGGGCTCTGAACACCCTCAAAATGCAATCACGGTGAGCTGGATTTTATTTTATAATAAGCAAATACACTGCAGTAAATAAATAAACCGCAATAGTGCATGAAAATAATGTAGGGTACTTAGTTAATAAAAGTTTTAATAAAAAAATGCAAAAGCCATCCCACCACTTCAAGGTGACGCTAATTAGGACAGTCCTAACTCCAATATTATAACCTTACCGTTTTATTTCTTTACTGCATGGTATTTTCTTATTATTTTTCTGTCTTTATTTTAGTTTCCTGTGTGAACATTCATTTCTTTAGATTTGTCATAACTGCATTCCAATGTTTTTCATGGACTCATTGATTTGCATGACCAAGTGCCATCGAAATAGCGGCTCTGTGCAAGGAAAAAAAATCGGACATGTGCACGGCCACATAGAATAACATTGGTCTGAGTGCGATCTAATTTTATTGCTACTGTGCAAGCTGAAACTTCAGTACCTGCTGCCACCGAATCTTGCCAAAAGGTTTTTGATCACCTGCTTCCTTTGAAATCTGATAACAGCCGATGATTGCTTTGTTATTGTGCCATGTTCAGGTAGTATAGCCTCTGTTCTTTTCAAGCAGTGGTGCACAACCTTTTCTGGTCCGAGGGCCATATGGATTGTTTTATTTGATGATTTTCAAGGGCCACAATAAACTTTTAAATGGAATTCCCTTTTGAGAGGTTTATAGCATAGCACCAGTATATGCCATATAAGACATGCAGGTTCCACTACAGGACTCCCGCATATCTGAAGAATGGGGGTGCTATTATCCCCAATCAGTGCTACAGGAGAGACCCTCTGTAACTTTCTCCATTAAAGTCTTTGGAAGTTGTAGCTGGCTACATTTAATGATTACTTTAAAATAGAATAGTGAGAGCTGCACGCATTGACAGCCACTACTCTAACTCACATATGCCTTTCTAGAGTGCTCTACTAGGACCGAGGAACCTTGATGTGTGGGGGAGCCAGATATGATTGCACAGTGCTCTGTTCATGGATGCTCACCCCTGATCAGTGTACTAATCTTCTTCCCTCTACAGAAGGTTGGGGCTCTTCTGTGGCAGTGGACCGCATGATCTGGCTTTCACTCCATATACACATAGATAAGCCATGGGCACACATGACCCCTTTTCCGCCTAATCACTTGTTGTTCTTTCTTTGACCACTTCTGTTGGTTACTAGTCACTGCATGCCACGAACACACCACAAGACTCTCTATTTTGGAAATACTGTAACCGTTTCCTTTAGCCATTGAATTTTGTCCCTTGTTACCTGAGATTTGCCAGTTTTTTTGTGCTTTTAACACATACATTTCAGCACTGACTGTTCACTTGCTGGCTTTTATAATCCACCCCTTGGCAGACTCCATTAGCATGCAGTAAGCAGTGGTATTGAGTCTACCTGTCTGTGGTTTTCCCTGTTTTGGCTGATCTGCATAAATGTATTCAGTGTTGAGTTATTTGTGATCAACAAGAGCTAACACCGAGAGATGTCTATTTCCCATGGTGCCCACAGGATGTCCATGTTTCTCATTTTGAAGATGCTGCTCAGAGAAGGGTGTCAAACAATCTCGTTATGATTTATGACTGCAGTCTTTCTTTGTGATATCTCTTCTCAAGTGAGTTTAGAATCCCGTGCTGTTAGTCTTCAATTTCTTTTTTTTTTTTTTTTTTTTTATATTTAAAGCCATTTTGTTTAAATAGTATGGACAGTGTCCCTTCAGAAAAGGTTTTCTTTGTAGGTATTGATGCATGTATTTTTTTCTGTGTTGTTGAATGTTCATTTGTGGGAGCTGGACCCTGCCAAATAAAAGGTGTGGGAATGGAAACAAATAGAATTCTGAAATGTCAAAAATATGTTGCGGATAATTACTTTTGCTCAGTGAACCTTGCACCAGGCTGGCGCAGGCAAAATCCCATGTTGCATTTACAAATATTTTTTTTTCATTATGAAGAAGGGATACTTAAAGCATCCAGGCTCCTTTCTAGCTTCTGCCAATATATATTTTTCTGTATGTGATGGTCATTTTAATGCTAAAATGTTAGCTGAGCTTTAACATCCACAAACTGATGAATGAAGGGCAAAATAAGAGATTGCATATGTTACTTTGTCTTATAATCGTTACAAACTAAAAAGAAAGCAATTGTGTACCGATTTTTACTGCGTTAAAATGTTTTTTTGGTTTTATTTATACAGCTGTATTTATTGTAGCACTTGGACCAAATCTTTACATCACCGCTTTATACACTTGTTAGTGGCTGCTACTTGGTACTGCAGATCAGCTCCTACAGAAGAGAATAGGTGCTGGTCCCCTGTACCCGGCGGCAGCAAATAAGCCATTTACAGAGTACACTGCTTGTGTTCACCACTGGAAGTGATCGGTTGGTAACAACCCCTTCAACCCCTTCCTGGCATATGATGAACTGTTATGTCATATGTTGGCTCCCTGTAACTGTTACTCAACGATCATGTGCCTCCAATGGCAGCGGGAGGAGATGATCTCCATTGCTTTTGACCCCTTAAATATGCTGTCATTCTCTGACAGCAGGATCTACCACATACCCATGGCCCCCTCACGTGGCATGTTGCCAATGAGTTGATTGCTGTGGGTCTACTGAAGGCCCCTTTGATAGTCATTGTGGTTTTCCTATGGTGTTCATAGGAGACCATGATTTTTACTATGTACTAGAGTAAGGCTGAGTGCAGACGGACTTTTTAGCTCTGCGGATTTTTCCGCGCAGAATGGAAGAAATCCGCAGGTCAAATGACCTGCATTTTTCCTGCGGATTTCTCCCATTTTTCCTGCGGTTTTTGTACGGTTTTCCCCCTGCGGATTTGGAGACAGGGGAGGTGGAAAACCGCACAAAAGAAGTAACATACTGCGGATTTTGTACCGCAGGAAAACCACGCGGAAAAATCCGCAGCGTCTGCACAGCGGTTTTTTTTTTTTTCATTGCTTTTAATGGTATTGTACATCACAATGTGGATATGCAACGTTTCTGCTCGGTAAAATCCACTGCGGATCCGCTGGATATCCGCATCGTGTGCACACAGCCTAACACAATATTGGCATATATAGTATAAGCAATTGACATTGCAGATTCAAATACCCTAAGGCAGGGGTGGGCTATTAATTTTCCAGAGGGCCACATGAGAGACCGTGACTGTTATGGTGGGCCAAACCAATAGGCCGAAACTAATTCTGCTCAATATCAATATTGATGTATTATAATTATTATATTATTGATTTTATTAATATTGCATCACTTAATATTGAGCAGAATTAAGTATGCTGACATCCCCCTATATATCATTTGAACTCGAGCACTGCCCCTTCTGTATATCATATGAGCCCTTCAACAGCCCCTTTGTAATACTGTTGTAGTAACTCAAGGATTCTGATAGCGTGGGGCAATGATCAAACAGAAGCGGGTTACTTTAGAGCAAATAGTGTATTTTTATAACAGCAGTGACACCCAAAAACAATATGCTGATAACCTGAAATGAGACAAGTCTTAAAGCTATATAGCCATTCAGTAAAGTTCCTAAGACAGAGTCCTCATAAACATGTGATCCAAAGGTGAGTGTAACACTCAGGTGACGTGGCACAGTTCACAACGTAGTGATGCAGAGAGAGTCCAATCCAGGTATGTAGCAAGCACCGGGAAGTCCAGAACAAGTCTATAGGTAAATCCCAGATGAGCAAAAGCACAGGACAGTCCAAAAGCTGATTTACAAGTTGATCCCAGGAGCGGTGTGAACACAGGTAAGTCCAGGAACAGGTTTACATTAAAGCATACAGTTGGTGACAGTTCCGACTGCTCTCATTGGGGAGAGTGAAGGGTTAAGAACAACACATAGTTCAGGAACACAGTTCTTACCAGATAAAGTGAACCAAGGGTTAAGTTCCAAAGATGAGTGCAGCTTTCCCTACAGAGAACAGGGAATGTCCAGAGCCACAGCAGAAGCACACTAAGAAACAAACAGCACAGCTGAAGGAAGCAGAATACTCCAGCAAGGAAGGCAGCACCTGAGCCGGGTTTTATACAAATGAACAGGAAGTAGGGCACACAAGAACAGCAACCTCCATCTTGACAAAGGGCAAATTCATTCACAAGGTGATTTAGAAAACCCGGAATACTGACACCCTTATATGCTGCATGAGCCCCACGCAGCCTCCCCCATATGCGGCATGAGCCCCACACAGCCTCCCTATACACACTGCAGGAGCCCCACACAGCCTCCCTATATACACTGCATGAGACGCACACAGCCTCCCTATATACACTACATGAGATGCACACAGCCTCCCTATTTACACTGCATGAGACGCACACAGCCTCCCTATATACACTGCATGAGATGCACACAGCCTCCCTATTTACACTGCGTGAGCCCCACTCAGCCTCCCTATATACACTGCATGAGACGCACACAGCCTCCCTATATACACTGCGTGAGACGCACACAGCCTCCCTATTTACACTGCATGAGACGCACACAGCCTCCCTATATACACTGCAGGAGCCCCACACAGCCTCCCTATATACACTGCATGAGACGCACACAGCCTCCCTATATACACTGCATGAGACGCACACAGCCTCCCTATATACACTGCATGAGACGCACACAGCCTCACTATTTACACTGCGTGAGACGCACACAGCCTCCCTATTTACACTGCATGTCGCACCCATATGCAGCAGCATGTCGCCCCCATAGCCTCCCCATGTGCAGCATGTTGCTTCCATATGCAGCACCATGTGCCGCATGTCGCCCCCATATGCAGCACCATGTGCCGCATGTCGCTCCCATATGCAGCACCATGTGCCGCATGTCGCCCCCATATGCAACACCATGTGCCGCATGTCGCCCCCACATGCAACACCATATGCAGCATGTTGCCCCCATATGCAGCACCATATGCAGCACCATCTCACCCCCATGTTCAACAGCATGTCAACCCCCATGTGCAGCACCATGTCTCCCCCATATGTAGCACCATGTGCCGCATGTCGCCCCCATATGCAGCACCATGTGCCGCATGTCGCTCCCATATGCAGCACCATGTGCCGCATGTCGCCCCCATATGCAACACCATGTGCCGCATGTCGCCCCCACATGCAACACCATATGCAGCATGTCGCCCCCATATGCAGCACCATCTCACCCCCATGTTCAACAGCATGTCAACCCCCATGTGCAGCACCATGTCTCCCCCATATGTAGCACCATGTGCCGCATGTCGCCCCCATATGCAGCACCATGTGCCGCATGTCGCTCCCATATGCAGCACCATGTGCCGCATGTCGCCCCCATATGCAACACCATGTGCCGCATGTCGCCCCCACATGCAACACCATATGCAGCATGTCGCCCCCATATGCAGCACCATATGCAGCACCATCTCACCCCCATGTTCAACAGCATGTCAACCCCCATGTGCAGCACCATGTCTCCCCCATATGCAGCACCATGTCACCCCCTCATGTGCAGCACCATGTCATCCCCCATGTGCAGCACCATGTCACCCCATGTGTGCAGCAACATGTCACCCCCTTAGCCTCCCAATGCTCACCCAGCCCATACACAGCCCATACACATGAGAAAAAAAAGCACCACATACTCACCTCGGTCCCATTCCCTGGCGCTCTGTTTCTCTTCCTGCCTCCGGTTCGCGGACTCTCTGGAGTACACAGCTGACGCAATGAAATTACTTCATCGGGTCAGCTGTTTCACACGCTGATTGGTGGAGGAAGTGGCCGCAGGCCCCTCCTCCAGCAGAGGAGCCAACAGTGCAGCGCAGAGCCGTACATGGAAACTGCAAGCAGGCGGGCATTGTGCGGCCTGTGGACCTCTGATTTCCAGCTCCACGGCTGTCTCGTTCCATGGGCCATACTGAGACAGAGGGCCGGATGTGGCCCGCGGGCCGCACTTTGCCCAGGTCTGCCCTAAGGGGTCTAACATTGTTTTTGAAAATATATATAAAGATTCAATTCACCCATCCTTATCCTCTAAAAAAGTAAAGAAATAAAAAAAGTGTAAAAACAAATACATTTAGCATTTCCAAGGCCATAAAGTCTCCTCTATCAAAATATAAATGACATAAAAAGAATAAACAAAATGCCAGAATTGCAGTTTTTCAGCCACCACAAATTAAATAGGAGGCTATCAAAGTATTGTATAACTTGTCACGCAGTAAAACAAACCCTCACAAAGCTCCATCAACTGAAAAATGAAAATGTTCTGTGTCGCAGTAAATGGCAACACAAGCCAATAATTTATATATATTTATATTTTTTTCCTGATTTTTTTTTTCACTGCTTAACCCCTTAGTGATGGGGCCACATTTTTGAAATCTGACCAGTGTCCCTTTATGCGGTAATAACTCTGGAATGCTTCAACAGATCTCAATAATTTTGAGAATTTTTTTTGTGACATGTTGTACTTTATGTTAATGGTAAATTTATTTCTATATGTTTTATGTTTATAAAAAATATCAGAAATTTGACAAAAATGTAAAAAAATAAGTGTATATATTTGCACTAGAAAGTGTCCCCAATGTTGGTTAATGAAGTAACATTTTGGTCATGAATGCATCAGAATCATATAGACTGAATAACACAAGTAAATAGAGGTTATCAATGCAATAGTTACCTCTGGATGGCATATGGCAGGACTGTCCTGTGTCCAATTTCTATAGATAGGTGAGGGAAGCAGAAGTGTAGGTTCCCCACAGTCTTCACAAATGTTTGCAGCTGAAAAGTTCCATGATGAAGGAATCTGAGTATTCCAAAACACGTATGAATTTGGTCCACATTTCCATGGTTCCATGTGCGCCGCTGCAGGTGAAAATTGCTGCATTGGTGGTGGGGTCTCCACCGGCATTTTATGAAAGCTCAAAGACCTCTGCATATCTATTACTGCGATGTTGTGGCCTCCAGGAAAATGGCCACCAGGGGGAGGCGCATGCTCTGATTGAGATCTCGTCCCGACGAGACTTCAATCTGAACGTGCGCTGCCCTCAGCGCCCATTTTCCCGGGCCCACCCCCACACATCAATTACAGCGATGTGGTGGCCTCCGGGAAAATGGCCGCCTGGGGGCAGCACATGCTCAGATTGAGAACTCTGCAATGAGATATTATGCCGAGATCTCGGCACCCGAGATCTCATTGCCCAGATCTCAATCTGAGCATGCACCTCCCCGGCGGCCATTTTGCCGGAGGCCACCGCATCGCTGTAATGGATATGCGGTGGTCTCTGGGCTTTCACAAATTTCCGGCGGACCCCCCGCACCACAGTGCACTGCAGCCATTTTCATCAGCGTTGCAGATCGGAACACCCCCTCATCCCCAGCCTGCAGCAACACACCACTCTTGCCTCCTCCAGCAGTGACCCTGGGACCCCGTTTCACCACAGTCACTACCCCCAGTAAGCAGTAAGATGCGTGGATTATAAGAGGCACCACCATTTTATCAAAAAAAAAATGTCTCTATTTTTCTTCTCAAAATTTGGGGTGCGTCTTATAATCCGATGCGTCTTATAGTCTGGTGCGTCTTATAATCCGCAAAATACGGTATATTTCTTCTTCTTTGTAAGGCTGGTTTCACATTAGCATTTTTTTTGCGCAGCGCATCGTGCGCATGTGTCATGCGCACCTATGTTTAACATGGCGTCCGCATGGTCTTGCGTTTGCATGCGTTCGGCTGCGTTATCGTGCGCATGCGTTTATTTCAGGTGTGCGTCTAGACGTGCCAGATGCAACCTGTTGCATTTTTGGGTCCGTCCAACGGCGTTAAAAAACGCATGCGTTGGCTTGCGCACGGAATGCGTCAAAAACACATTACAGTCTAAGGGAACGCAGGCATGCGCATTGATAAGCGTACGCCTGTGTTTGCGTACGCATGCGTTTTAAGAGTAAACATGGCTAGAAACTGGTTAAAACGCATGCGCATAAAAACTCAAACGCATGATGCGTTTTTGCATGCGTTTTTATTGTGCACGATTCGCTGCGCAAAAAAACGCTAATGTGAAATTAGCCTAAGGTGCCACACACTTGATTACAGATTACAAAACTCCCCTGTTCTCAATATGGCTGTTGAATGTGGTCTTTGGATTTTTCTGTTTCTGTACCTATGATTTGATGACCTGATATCTCATATGACATCCACAAAGCATTTGATATTCTGCACTTGCTATGTGCAATATGACCTGCACATGTACAGAGAAAAAACTGCCCAGAAAAAGACAGGACTGTACATGGCACATGCTTAAATCTGACGATTTGTAAAAATAGGTTGGCGAGACTTCTTTCCAAGTTGCAGCCTGGCGCTGGCTTAAGGAATAGTGACCTAATTGGTTCTAGTTTTGAAATAAAAATCTTTATTGAAATGTATTATGAATTTGGAGTACAATCACTCATCCAATCATGTGAGGTGCTAGTAGGCAGGGTTGCTCCCCCAATATACATGCAAAGAATTTTCACTGCACACTGTAGAATCATGCAAAAGTGTAGCCTTTATTGAAGAATTCTGTATATACTATAGAATTTCAGTGCGTCCTGAATGCGACCTCAAGCAAAGTGATGTTAAAAAAAAGAAAGTGTGCATCCCACTAAGGAGTTGAAATTGCCTAATCTTCACTAATTTTGTAACTTGTTGATGTGCATTACAGTTTGTCTTCTGCACCGACTTTGTCCTGATAAGTATCACTTCTTTATCCTAAATGCTATTTCTTTTCTCTGCCTCAGAAACATTGCAGAAGCCCTGGTTAGCAAAGGCCTAGCTAATGTTCTCCGCTACCGTCAGGATGATGATCAGCGATCTTCACACTATGATGAGCTGCTGGCGGCAGAGGCACGGTAGGTATCTTCTTCTTTCCAGCAACTTGGTTGTCTTGTTGCAGGCCCCGCTCTAAATGACAGTTGTTGATAATACGGATGACTAATTGCAGCATATTTCGAATTAAACTGTTTTTCTTGTCTTGATTACTGATTGATTTCTGTGGTCATGGTTTCCTGTTTGCTTTTCTTTATGCAGTCCTGATAACATTGCTTTTTATCCTCAGTAAGCTAGTCTCTAGCATTCGTTCAAGGACAACATCTACACTGTACATTCAATAGATGAAACACTATGTAATTTGTCCTGAATTCTCCGAGCAGAATATTATCAGGTACACAGGTTACATACTGTTTCTAGGTATTCTAATTCCATAATTCATTTCTGAAAAAAATATAAAATTAACATAGCACATTATTTTCTGATTTACAGTCTCTTTAAAGGGAAACTAATATTTCCACATCAGACTCACTACTACAAAGACATACAGTGGCTATTGAAGGAAAACAAATCATTTTTGGCCCCATCTCATGACATGTTTGCAAAGACAATTATGATTTATTGTTGAACATTTCACTGCATTCTACTATGTTAGGTTTTTGTCTATCTTAGACATCAAAACTTGTGTGACCAGCATATTGTCGTGTATTCTGGCTTCTCTCTATAGATTTAGATACACTGGATGTCAACTGGTCCTGCTCAGTGCTCACCTTTCCGCGCAGATGTGAGTGGAGCAGGTCTAACACTTTAATACCCCAAGGCTATGTGCCCACAATCCGTAAGTAGCAGAGCTTTAGACGAAACGTATGTTCACTGCGTCCAAAGCTTTGTCGTCTATTGAGCGCAGGTAAATCCGCATGTGATCACTGAACCCTGTGAATTTACCGCATTCAATCTATATATGTAAAGCTGAGTGTATGTATGTGTGTGTGTGTATGTGTCAAGCATCGGTCACTCCACATAGCCCCACCCACTCCGCATAGCCACACTCGCTCCACACACAAAGCCCCGTCCACACGGCCCACGTTGTTAGCGCTCACGGGCGGAGACACGTTCTCGAAAGCCACCCTACAAAACTCACCGGCTGCGACGTCCCAGCTACTGCGAGCTACAATGAGGGCCGCCGCCTTCAGAGTATCAGTATGCGGCAGGCACAGGCCACATCTAGCTCCATCGTGTCTAGAATAGAGTTGCTCCTGTGAGGCATGACGTCAAGAGAAAGGGAGGAGCCTCATGGATTACACCGCTGTGCTCATAACAGGAAGTTGCTGTGGTGCTGCATAAAAAGTAGGCTGTGTATACGATACGCTTTATTGCAATTAGTGCAATTTCCCTCAGTATTTTGTGTTTCCAATTGTATATGGAAGAGGAGTGTGAGGTGCTGCCGGAGGAGGCGACTATAAAGGAGAAAAACAGGCTGTGTGAAAAAGAGCATGAGGTGCAGGAGGAATAAGGCCCCTTAAATGCCGCCTGTAAAAGTCGTATCAGCAGTCGTTTAAAGGTTAATATTGTGTTCAAAATTTTTTTTGCTTCAACAGAATGGTTGTGTTGTGTTCCATGTACCAGTGCAAGATTGTTCTATGTTCTGTCTGGGATGATTTAGCGAATCCTGCTTTGAGCAGGGGGTTGGACCAGATGGTCCAGGAGATCCCTTCCAACTCTACGATTCTATGATTCAACAGCGACAATTTCTTTTTCTTTGCGTGTTCCCACACTGGTCCTAGGAACACAATGGTCTGCACATGTGCAGATTGAGTGCATTGCTTGCCGATAGTTGCTGTTGCGCATGCGCCAGCACCGTTTTGTTGAAGCAAAATTTTTCTGTTTTTCTTTTGCAATTAGTGCAATTTCTCTCGGGATCAAATGTTTTTATGTGCAATATAATCAATATAATTTGTTATAACGAACCACAGTTAGTTACTATGCCCGGGCAATGCCGGGCTCTTCAGCTACTACATTTATATTGATGTAATTTCTTTTGCAGAGACTAGCATCTCCGCAAGAGAAATTCACGTGCTGCAGTCAGGGAAGACGCGCCAGTGTCAGTGTCCTTGGGTGATCCGCAGGCGACCATGCACGCAAAGTGGACATGGGATTTCTAGAAGTCCCATCCGCTGGCCCCTGCGGGTTTGATGCTGCATAAGTACGCAGTGTCCAACCCACAGCAGTTCCTTGTCAGGGGCACGCACTCTAAGGTGCCTGTCAATCTAATGGAAGTCACTTAAATTATTTTTTTAATGTTCCTAACCTTGTCTATAAGCTCTTACAATACATAATTTACCAGCTGCCTATATGTCTGTTTAGCTTGTGAGGTGTTTCAATGACATTGCTGAATGGTGAATATATTGAAGACACGTGTACAATCCAATTTGAATATAGGCAAACTTGGGGGCTGCTATTATTTGTTTCTCAGTTTGAAAATGCTCTAAGTCATTTTTCATTAGAGGCAGGCAATTCCATGATATCTGTTTTCTTTTTTTTTTCTCAACCACTAACAAAATTTCCACATGGTGTGTGTAAGAAACTTTGCAATATATCAGAGGAATCTGTTTCTCTCTCTAGCAGGACTGATCATTAATTTTCAAAATTCTCAATTCTCTGGTAAATTCTGTATTTAGAGAAGACAGAATTTTAAATTATTGAGATAGAAGATGACAGTTGGTGCTCATAAGACTCTTATGTAGATGGGAGGAAGGGAGGGCGGAGAAGGAGCTAGAAGCAGAGCTCCGGCCTCCTCATGCCATGTCCCATCTGCATAGAATGTACCAATCTCTCTTCCCTGAATACAGATTTTACCCGGGAATTAAAATTTTTTGAGACTCAATAATCAGTCTAAAAATAGAGAGAACCAGATTTCTCTGATGGATATATCACAAAGTTTCTTATTTTCACGAGTACTGTTAATTTATGAAATTAAAGATTTAATTTGAATGTCATTTATAAACAGTGATAGATGCTCTTTTCTTAGCAGCCACTTCTAAATATAGTGAACTATCTACATCACATGTTTTAATAAGTCTAACTTTTTTCTTGTTTTTTAAATGAACCTTACTATAGCCTGCCAGGATCATAGGTTATTGTGCTAATCATGTAATATCTGTTCTTTTACCGCTGCAAAAGATATAATTATAACTTTATGTTAGATCAAAACAGAAGATCACATTGTATGATTTTTAAATAATTAAATTGCATTTTACTGCATGAAATAAGGATTTGATCACCTACCAACCAGCAAGAATTTGTCATGGTTTGCCTAGCTTGTGGGATTAGGTAGCTCAGAGGTTAATCTGGACGGTCTCACTCTGGGATTCTAGTAGGCTTTTTATAGCCTCATTGTGGGATCATTCCTCATGGCTTATACTCTGACCTTTGGCCGCGTGTGTGTGACCCTGTTGTGCCTGTGCTTTGTGCCTGTGCTGCGTTACTGTTGTCTGGTTCTGATCTGGTTCTGTCCCCGTTTAGAGTTCTACCTGTCCCTCCTGTACTGCGCTGCTATCTCTGTGTATGACCCCCTTAGCTATGTCCTGACTATTCTCTGCTTGTCCCACCTGTACTGCGCTATCTCTGCGTTTTGACCCCTTGACTATTCTCTGCTTGCCCCTTCTGTACCGCGCCTCTTTCTCTGTGCATGACCCCCATTTTTGTCTGACCTGAGTTCACACTCCCGAGTCACCGCCGCATACCACCAGGTCTGCTGTCTCCCAGCGGTGCTCTGTGGTAGCCCCGCCCCCTCCTGTGATGTGCGGTCACGTGATCGCAGGTCCTTCTGCTAGTTCAACGTTCCCTCAGACTGCCGGCGCTGACAGGGCCCTGACAGATTTCTGGCTCTTACAAACCTGTTAGTTATTCTTTAAGAAGTTCTAATACTCTGCACTCATTCGACCTGTTTGAACTTGTTACCTGTATAAAAGACACCTGTCCACGGACTGAATCACATGCCAACGTCTCCACCATGGCCAAGAGTAAAGAGCTGTCTAAGGACACCATGGGAAAAATTGTAGGCCTGCACAAGGCTGGGATGGGCTCCATGACAATAGTCAAGCAGCTTGGTGAGAAGGCAATAACTGTTGGCACAATTATTACAAAATGGAAGAAACACAAGATGACTGCCCATTCTCCTTGGTCTGGGGCTTCATGCAAGGTCTCACCTCATAGGGTAAGGAAGATTTTGAGAAAGGTCAGTAATGAGGCTAGAACTACACAGGAGGACCTGGTCAATGACCTGAAGAGAGCTGGGACCACAGACTCAAACAGTTACCGTTAGTAACACACTATGCTGTCTGCTGACCTGCTGTGACCTCCAGACCGTGAAAGAATGCAAGTGATGAGGTCACTGTGACAGTGCTTGAACTGCCCTGACCTCATCACTTGCATTCTCCCACGGTCCTGAGGTCACAGGAGTTTATGCCGGCAGTGAGCACAGACTCGGTGACGTCACCGCTAGTTAGTGAGCCAGCGCCCGATGCTTCTCATTCATTCCCCAGTAGTTTACCGCCGGAGCGGTCGCATTAGCACTGCTCTGGTTGTAAACTGTACATTCCCCAGATATGGATTACACCGTGGGACTGAACGCTGGACAGGTATGGTATATTGTTGGTTTATTATTTTAATAATTTTTGCAGGAGATCGAGGGCATCGCTTGGATTCGCAGTATAATAAAGATGGCAAAACTGTGTGGTGTATGGTTTCATTAAAATATTTTATTCTTACTGTGTGGTGTTTATTTAACCCTTTACCAACTATAGGATTAGTAATGGAGAGGTGTCTTATTGACACCTCTCCATTACTAAGCCATGGGCTTGATGTCACCTTACATTAGGAAGGTGACATTAACCCCACAAACATTAATCTCACATGCCACTGCTACAGGGCAAGTGGGAAAAGCCGGGCAAAGCTACAGAATTGGCGCATCTAATAGATGCACCTTTTCTGGGCAGCTTGCAGGCTGATGTTTTCAGGCTGGGGTGGGGGCCCATATCCATGGCCCCTTACCAGCCTGAGAAGAGCAAGCCCACACCTGTGAGTTTTGCCGGGTTGGTTTAAAAACAGGGAACCCACGTTGGATTTTTCATTCATTCATTCTCCTCTGCTTGCCGGCAGAGCAGGGGAGAATAATCACAGCCGCGTTCAGCACCTGCCACCTGGGAACAGCGGCTTACAGTAGCGCTACTTCCCCGGTGGCCGGCTGTGCACACGGAGGACAGCACGTTTTGCGGCCCGTGTGTCCGGGTGAAAACGGACATGTATACGTGTTTTGCACACGGACACACGGTCCATGGAAACACGCTGACATGTGTATAGACCCATTCATTTGAATGGGTCTACATGTGTCAGTGTCTCCGGTACGTAAGAAAACTGTATCCAAACGTACTGGAGACCCTGACGTGTGAAAGGGGTCTTTGAAGCATCACTTTCTTTTCTGAAGTTTTAATTTTGATTTAGTTGCAGCTAGAAGAATCATGCCAGCAGTGCTCAAAACCTGCTCACAATTTCCCTTGATTTAAAAAGGCTCAAGAGATCTCATTTTTTTTTTTTTACAATATTTTTTTCATTACAGTGTTTAACATCCTTACTTCTTGCATATTTATAGCATGACCATCCTTTTGACAATTTTCTTTGTTGAGACGATGAGCTGAGACATCAGATGGAAAAGTATTTCTGTGTTTTCCTTTACAATTTGGATATGATTTACTTTAGGTTACAGTCAACTTGTGGCATTGAACATATTTTTTTTCTGTGTGTTTTTGCTGCAAAAAAGCCCAGCTTTTTATTTTGCCAGCAAAGTGATTGAGATTTTTGAAATCTCATGCCTATGCTGCTTATTTTTTACTTCCAGATTTGTAGCAGTCTGCTAAAACCCTTAAAGAATTGACATGCTGTAGATTTAATTTTTCACCCATTCAAATAAATGGGTTAAAAAAATACAAAAAGTATAAAAACTGCTCACAAAATCTCATGTAGTTATGCAGCAATTTTCCTGCCAAAACTAAACATATGCACATACTCTAATCCCATTCTCATAAGTCCAGTGGGTGGAGTGACTCACTGATTAAAGGGGCTGTCCACCACTTTGACAACCCTTCTCATTTTTGGCCCCGTTAAAATAAAATCCCCTATAATCACCTCCCGTGCCCGCGCTGTTCCAGTGTTGTCAACACTCGCATTCCCGACGCTCACGTAAGGTTATGTCATGCATTAAGGATGGACTGGAGAGGGGAAAGTCGAGTGAGAGGGAGGCCAATTAATAGTGCATTACAGTAGTCTAGGCGGTAGCGGATCAGGGCGACAATGAGGGTTTTTGTTGTCTCCATTGTGAGAAAAAGGCGGATTCTAGAGATGTTCTTTAGGTGTAAGTGGCAAGAGCGGGCAAGAGATTGTATGATGTATTTAGAGGGTGAAGGAGAGATTGGGGGCATACATAACGTCTGCTGCCAGGGTGTAATTATGGTGCTACCCATGGAGAGGGAAATGTCAGATTTAGGGAGTTTCAGATAGAGAGCGGACATGATGTTGGAGACTGTGGAGTGACAGTCATTGGGACCTTGTAGAGAGAGAAAAGAAGGGGGCAAATCACTGAGCCCTGAGGTACCCCCACAGTGAGAGGAAGAGGAGATGAAGTGGAGCCAGCGAGCAAAACACTCAAGGAGCGGTCAGAAAAAAGAAAGAGAACCATGAGAGAGCAGTGTCCTTAATGCCTAGTGACTGGGTGCCTAGAAAGTAGGAGATGATAGTCAACAGTGTTGAAAGCTGCAGAAAGGTCGAGAAGAATGAGCAGAGAGTGGTCACCGTTACATTTTGCTGTCAGAAAGTCATTGGTCACTTTAATGAGTGCAATTTCTGTTGAATGCAAGGGGCGGAAGCTGGACTGTGGAGGGTCTAATAGTGAGTGACTGGAGAGGTAACTGGTAAGGTGGGAGTAGACCAGGCGCTCCAAGAGTTTAGAGATGAAGGGGAGATTGGAGACTGGACTGTAGTTGTTTGGGCAGGATGGGTCGAGAGCGGGTTTCTTTAATAATGGAGTAATGATAGAGTGTTTGAAGGAGAAGGGGAAAATGCCCGAGGAGAGGGAGAGATTAAAGATTGTAGTTAGGTGAGTTGTGACGACTGGAGAGAGAGACTGGAGGAGATGTGAGGGAATGGGGTCAGTAGTGCATGTAGTTGGACTAGAAGAAGAGAGGAATGAATACATAGCCAGGATTCAGGAACAATGAAAAAGGCAGAAAGTATAACCACAAGTAGGTGGCATACACCTTGGCGTGACGTACGGGCATCTGAATATGGTAAGACACTTTTGTTTCCCTAGCAGCGTTCACTATGTTGTGACTATTGGTCAGAATTGAGGAGGATTTTTTAGGACGATTGATCTTTGGTGTATGCCACCTTCTTGTGGTTATACTTTCTTCCCTCCCTTGGGTATTTTGAGATCATAGAGGTAGACTTACTCCATTGATTTCCCTGACTATTTGCTGGTACTCTCCTTCTGTCCTTTTTTAGCTAGGGCACATTTTCTCGCCCATGTCTGTGGAACCAAGCAGTATTTACCGTATATACAAGTGATCTCTTTTATGTTTGCTTTTGGTTCCCTAATACCTACATTATAGATGCCTGTTTCGTCATACCACAAGTTGCATTATCATTCACTGGTTTTTATTGCTTGTGTATTGTGTATTTGGTATGTATTATATGCACTTTTTTGCCCTGTTTATTCACGTGATATTTAATAAAATTTATACAATTTAGCATAAACTTGGCTTTATTAAGTTTTTTTGATTAGTATTATACCATATACTCACCCCTTTTTTTGAGATATAAGCTCTTCTGGGTTCTCTGATGGTTCTAGAAGAAGAGAGGAGCCTGGAGACTTCTTCTTCTGTGATGTGATCAAATGTGGAGAGTAAGCCAGGGAAAATGCAAGGAGTGATGGGAGTCACGACACCTGGTGGCTGGCAGCTGATTTCCTGACGCATATTATCTATTTTCTCTGTAAAGTGGGAGGCCAGGTCATGAGCACAAATGTCTGTAATAGGGGCTTGTGCTTTCGGCCTGAGGAGGGATTGAAAGGTGTTAAAAAGTTTCTTGGGGTTGTTGGATAGTGAAGGAGATCAGGGTGGTGAAATAGGTCTGTTTGGTGATGTGAAGTGCAGAGTTATAGGTTCTTATCATAAATTTGAAGTGGATGAAGTCTTCTAGTATGCGAGTTTTCCTCTATAAGCATTCAGCACTCCTAGAGCATCGCTGGAGAAATCGAGTTTGCGATGTGAACCAGGGCTGTTTTACTCTGTGCTTGGAGGTTCTGAGGGTGAAGGGAACTACTTGGTCAAGGGTGCTTCTGAGAGTGTCATTGTAGTGGTGTATAGCCAGATCAGGACAGGAAAAAGAGGAGATTGGGGACAGTGATGAGTGTAGGGAGTTTGAAAGTGTATGAGGGTTAATGGTTTGTAGATTTCTGATTGTGTAGTAGTTAGGAGTGTGCTGGGGTGGGCGAGGATTTGTGAGTGTGAAGGAGAGACTGTGGTCAGAGAGGGGAAGCGGTGAGTTATCTATGTAGGAGATTGAACAGAGCCTGGCAAAGGTTAGGTCAAGGGTGTTACCATGTTTGAGAGGTTGAGAGCTGGGGCTGTTAATGGGGATGCTGAAGTCTCCCTGGTTAAGGGTTGGGAGTTCTGAGGACATGAAGTGCAGCAACCAGGCAGAGAAATGGTCAAGGAAGTGGGTGAGTGAGCCTGGTATATGACCACTACTCTGAGGGAGAGTGTACGGAAGAGCCTGATGGTGTGGACCTCAAAAGATTGGAATGACAGTGATGGAACTGGGGGGAATGACCTGGAAAGTGCATTGTGGGGACAGGAGTATGCCGACTCCACCACCAAGTCTTTTTGTGGGTCTCGGGGAATGGGAGAATTGTAAGCCACCATGGGAAGTGGCAGTAGGGAGACAGTGTCAGAATCCTGAATCCAGGTTTCAGCGAGGGCCAACAGATTGAGAGTTGTTCAGAAAGTAATTGTGCAGGAAAGGAAGTTTGTTGCATACAGACATTGGATTCCAGAAGGCACAATTAAAAGAAGATGAGGGAGTGCAACTAATATTAATAATGTTAGTAAGATTTCGATGTGAGGTAGGGTAGGGGTTGAGAGATGGTGGACAGGGTTGGGGGAGATGTCCCCCGAAATCAGTAGGAAGATAAAGAGCAACTAGTTAGTGGAATTGTAAGAAGTTTTTTTGTGCGATGTGTTTGGGCAAAATGGGCTGAGGGTTTTCAGGAAAGTGAGAAGTGCATTGGAGCTGTACATGGGAGAGGGGAGTAGAGAGGGGCTGATGTGTTTGGGTCGTGATGGAGGGGGGGGGGGATGAGGCGGTGAATGTGGATGGCAAGGGAACCAGGGCTGTGGAAGTCGGTAAGCCAAACCTGCGACTCCGACTCCGACTCCTCAATTTCCCTTACACCGACTCCAACTCCGACTCCACGACTCCGACTCCCACACATATTGCTTATATTTAAGTGAAAAATTTATTGTAGGAGAATCATAGAATCGTAGAGTTGGAAGGGACCTCCTGGGCCATCTGGTCCAACCCCCTGCTCAAAGCAGGATTCGCTAAATCATCCCAGTCAGATGTCTGTCCAGCCTCTGTTTGAAGACTTCCATTGAAGGAGAACTCACCACTTCTCGTGGCAGCCTGTTCCACTCATTGATCACTCTAACTGTCAAAAAGTTTTTTCTAATATCTAATCTGTGTCTCCTCCCATTCAGTTTCATCCCATTGCTTCTAGTCTTTCCTTGTGCAAATGAGAATAAAGTTGATCCTTCTACAATGTGACAGCCCTTTAGATATTTGTAGACAGCAATTAAGTCTCCTCTCAGTCTTCTCTTTTGCAAACTAAACATTCCCAAATCCTGCAACCTTTCCTCATAAGACAGGGTTTGCAGACCGGTCACCATTCTGGTCGCTCTTTTCTGAACTTGCTCCAGTTTGTTGATGTCTTTTTTAAAATGTGGTGCCCAAAACTGGACACAATATTCCAGATGAGGTCTGACCAAAGAGGAGTAGAGGGAAATAATGACTTCACGTGATCTAGACTGTATGCTTCTGTTAATACATCCTAGAACTGCATTTGCCTTTTTTGCTGCTGCATCACATTGTTGACTCATATTCAGTCTGTGATCTATTAGTATACCCAAGTCTTTTTCACATGTGCTGTCACTTAGCCCTATTCCTCCCATTCTATATATGCTTTTTTCATTTTTATTGCCCAGATGTAGTACTTTGCATTTCTCCCTGTTAAAAACCATTCTGTTAGTTACTGCCCACTTCTCCAGTTTATTTAAATCTTTTTGAATCCTCTCTCTCTCTTCTCTAGTATTAGCTATCCCTCCTAGCTTTGTGTCATCAGCAAATTTAATCAGTTTACCCTCAATTCCTTCATCTAAATCGTTGATAAAGATGTTGAACAATACAGGGCCCAGGACAGAGCCCTGTGGTACCCCACTTGAGACATTCTTCCAACTGGATGTGCAGCCATTTACGACCACTCTTTGGGTCCGATCACTAGTACAATGTGAACCTCAGACATTTAATCATTTTTATGATCCAATAATCAAGATATTTAGATAGAACAGAATATATATTGGTGTACTACCCGGTTTTCTTTCTTTTTGGTACAGATACGATATGGATAGACAGATATGGATAAATGGATAGATAGAGCAGATTTCTAATCTGCTTTTGCTATTGAAAACATTATCTATGAGCTCAAAAACCTTTCAGGTGATGCAGTTTTTTTTAAAAAGATGATCAGCTTTTGCAGCTGAAAAACGTATCCTCAAAAAACACAGGAAAAACACTGTGTGTGAATGTAGCCTTAGATCAGGAATATAACAGCCATTTATAGGACATTTCATAACTTTCCCAAAATCCTATGAAAAAATATTCAGCACATCCTGCATTGAATTACTGTACCCAATTTATTATATATTTTAGGAGTCTGAGTCGGTCCATTTTATACCGACTCCGACTCCACCAAAATGAGCTCCGACTCCGACTCCACGACTCCGACTCCACAGCCTTGAAGGGAACACAGGAGGATATAAATAAAGCACATGGCTAAAAGGGAGAGCAATGTGTGGGTTACCTGTCTCTAGCCCTGACTAACTGCCATGAATTTTCTGCTTCTTCTCGATGCTTAGCTGCTGGGATGCTTTGCTGAGGGGAGGATACGTGCATACACCCCACATTGCATGCTCCTCTCAGAATGCTTCTAAATTTATAGGCCACACTACAGGGTCAGAAGAGAGGGATTGTGTGAGCTGGTTTGGGATGATTTAGCAGCTGCTCCAACACACCAGTGGGTGGATTGATGATCAAAGGCACTAGTCCTGGCTCCATCTCTATGCTATAACACCTTTCCCAAGATAATATCTACAGTGACGCCAGCCATGGATATACAGCAGTGAGTATTGTGTACAATGCAAGAGATGAATTATAGCAATGATTCAGCAACCAGATTTCTATGTTCTATGCCATCAAAGTTGTTGCTAGATAACAAGGCAGTAGTTGATATACATAAAGCAGAATTCTATGTGCTATACCTGTGTGAAGAGAGAAGATGGATGTTAATTCCTTGCCATGGATTAATTGCTTCATCTAGATGCTTAGCTGCTGGGATGCTTTGCTGAGGAGATGCATGCACCCCACACTGATTGATGTACAATACGTCCAAAGGTGGAGACAGTGAAACTGGTGCTAATTGGGTGTAGGAATCGCTTGATGAAACAACCTCACGAGAGCCCCTGGAACGTGAGTGTCAACACTGCTGGAACCTCATCAACACGAAAATTGCTGTCCACTAGGTCAGCGTGGGGTAAACAATATTACTTCCATATTGCCTAAGGCAACAAGAAACCCCCCCATCTAAAGACCTTAAAACATAACCTTTAATTGCTGCTTCTAAGAATAACGTTTAAAATCCTGACAAAGTCAATGTGCAAAAGGAACAAGTTCCCATTTGGGGAGGCTTTAGGGAATTTTATTTTTAAATTGGCTTGTGCGCGTGGGTACTTGAGGAGAATTCGGTAGCAGCCCCACCAACAATACCCTATAAACCACAATACAAGTAAAGGCATATGAATAAGGAGATAAGCACTGTGATCATTAGGTAGAGATATTATGAACTTGCTCCTTTTGCACATTGACCTCTGTTAGGATTTTAAACGTTATTCTTAGAAGCAGCAATTAAAGGTTATGTTTTAGGTCTTTAGATGGGGGGTTTCTTGTTGCCTTAGGCAATCTGGAAGTAATACCGCTGGAACGGCGCTGGCACAGGAGTCGAGTATAAGTGTTTTCATTCTAATGGGGCAAACTTGAGGAATGAGAAGAAGTTGTAGTAGGAGACAAGCCCTTTAAAGAAGCACTTTCATCAGTTTTTATCCTCTTAATATATTGCTCATTTTCTACCCATGTAATTCTTTTGTCTGCTCTATATAGAAACAGGAAGTCTCTTGTCTCAGGATAGATCATCCCCCTCTTCAACTCCTGATCTTGCGGCTTTGCTCCTCCCCCTGCCAGGGACTTTTGCAGTAATTTATGACTCCTGCAGGGAAGAGTCCTCCTGTTTCTACATAGGGCATAGAAGGATTCAGCTAGTCAGTTTTTAATCACATGATGTCAGACTTAATGGAAAAGAGAAGAATTCGCTGGGCAGAAAGTCATAATGAGCAATTGTAAGTACACAGTGCTATATAATACGAGGACTGCAATTTATTAATATGATAAAAGTTTTGATGGGAATGCTTCTTTACCTCTTCTGCATCTTACAAAGAAGCTTCCCACTGGGTAAGAACTCCCATTGGACTCGAGCTCAGAGTAAGAGCTCATTCAAACGTCCATGGATTTTGTTATAATCACGGACCGCAATGGACTGGTCTCGCCACCGAGCGTCAGAGCCTCATAGAAATACAGTGGGGAAAAAAAGTATTTAGTCAGTCAGCAATAGTGCAAGTTCCACCACTTAAAAAGATGAGAGGCGTCTGTAATTTACATCATAGGTAGACCTCAACTATGGGAGACAGACTGAGAAAAAAAAATCCAGAAAATCACATTGTCTGTTTTTTTTCATTTTATTTGCATATTATGGTGGAAAATAAGTATTTGGTCAGAAACAAAATTTCATCTCAATACTTTGTGATATATCCTTTGTTGGCAATGACAGAGGTCAAACGTTTTCTGTAAGTCTTCACAAGGTTGCCACACACTGTTGTTGGTATGTTGGCCCATTCCTCCATGCAGATCTCCTCTAGAGCAGTGATGTTTTTGGCTTTTCGCTTGGCAACACGGACTTTCAACTCCCTCCAAAGGTTTTCTATAGGGTTGAGATCTGGAGACTGGCTAGGCCACTCCAGGACCTTGAAATGCTTCTTACGAAGCCACTCCTTCGTTGCCCTGGCGGTGTGCTTTGGATCATTGTCATGTTGAAAGACCCAGCCACGTTTCATCTTCAATGCCCTTGCTGATGGAAGGAGGTTTGCACTCAAAATCTCACGATACATGGCCCCATTCATTCTTTCATGTACCCGGATCAGTCGTCCTGGCCCCTTTGCAGAGAAAGAGCCCCAAAGCATGATGTTTCCACCACCATGCTTTACAGTAGGTAAGGTGTTTGATGGATGCAACTCAGTATTCTTTTTCCTCCAAACACGACAAGTTGTGTTTCTACCAAACAGTTCCAGTTTGGTTTCATCAGACCATAGGACATTCTCCCAAAACCCTTCTGGATCATCCAAATGCTCTCTAGCAAACTTCAGACGGGCCCGGACATGTACAGGCTTAAGCAGTGGGACACGTCTGGCACTGCAGGATCTGAGTCCATGGTGGCGTAGTGTGTTACTTATGGTAGGCCTTGTTACATTGGTCCCAGCTCTCTGCAGTTTATTCACTAGGTCCCCCCGCGTGGTTCTGGGATTTTTGCTCACCGTTCTTGTGATCATTCTGACCCCACAGGGTGGGATTTTGCGTGGAGCACCAGATCGAGGGAGATTATCAGTGGTCTTGTATGTCTTCCATTTTCTAATTATTGCTCCCACAGTTGATTTCTTCACTCCAAGCTGGTTGGCTATTGCAGATTCAGTCTTCCCAGCCTGGTGCAGGGCTACAATTTTGTTTCTGGTGTCCTTTGACAGCTCTTTGGTCTTCACCATAGTGGAGTTTGGAGTCAGACTGTTTGAGGGTGTGCACAGGTGTCTTTTTATACTGATAACAAGTTTAAACAAGTGCCATTACTACAGGTAATGAGTGGAGGAAAGAGGAGACTCTTAAAGAAGTTGTTACAGGTCTGTGAGAGCCAGAAATCTTGATTGCTTGTTTCTGACCAAATACTTATTTTCCACCATAATATGCAAATAAAATGAAAAAAAAACAGACAATGTGATTTTCTGGATTTTTTTTCCTCAGTTTGTCTCCCATAGTTGAGGTCTACCTATGATGTAAATTACAGACGCCTCTCATCTTTTTAAGTGGTGGAACTTGCACTATTGCTGACTGACTAAATACTTTTTTTCCCCACTGTATGTAAAGCTGCCATGCTCTGGTCAGGGAACCACGGCCATTTTCTGCTTTGCTATCTGTCATTGGACTGAGATCCACAAATGTCTGCAGGAACCCTTAGCAAGGATTTAATTAATAAGTTGCATGATAAACTGATGTTTTTCTGAACACCTTTTCTATTAACAAGCAATCAGATTAATCCAGTACAATGATGATTGGCCCTTTGTTTTTACATAGTGGTGAAGTATATACTTTGAGAACTGATATTCTTTGATGGCATTGGTATTGGAAATGGTAAATGAAAACTAAACTTGTGTATGTCCCAAAGCCCTGCTGCTCTCCAGTAGCAAAAGTAGTGCATATGGATTGCACTGTGTCTCTGGAGCTACGTGTTTATTCCTTTGCCTTATACAAGTCCTAATGTGAATAAAGAGAAGCAAACTGCAGTATTGGGGCGCCTTCATATGTAGCGTGATTTTTTTTATCTTTAAGGGAGTGAGGGGTTACACTACAACAAGATGTTGGTTGAATGTCAATAGGAAAATATGAAATGCAGGTAACACTGCATTTTTCAGCTATTTTTATCTTTTATTCTGTGGCCTTTTTATCACATTTTTGATATTTGTAGTTATGTGAATTTTGAAAGCGTTTACCTCCAGCTAGAAATGTTTGACTCTGAAAAGCTGCAGCGTTTAAAAGAAAAATATACTTTATAAGCTGCTGTCATTGGCTGGCAGGTCTCTTACTGCATGCATGTATAGGGAGAAATCTGTCAGTCACTGGCAGTGGGTGGTGAGGAATCGCCGAGGACCCGCCTTTCAAACTAGTCCCTCTTGCAGTTTGCTCACTGGCGGCTTTCAGTCTTTTTTCTCTGAAACGCAGGAGTGTTGAAGTTAAACATACATGGCTAAAATAATACAGCCAGTGTCTAATACATTCTGTCCAATCCATGTCAGGTTTCCTTTAACAAGCAATGTTCTATATTTTTTCTTAAGCGAGTTTTTAGGAAGGAGCATTGGATGCATCAGGG
This sequence comes from Dendrobates tinctorius, assembly GCF_039654945.1. Classification (NCBI taxonomy): domain Eukaryota; kingdom Metazoa; phylum Chordata; class Amphibia; order Anura; family Dendrobatidae; genus Dendrobates; species Dendrobates tinctorius. Next base: position 10,229,542 of record NW_027361730.1, on the reverse strand, counting down.
GTATGGTGGTGGACATTTGTTATTCACAGGGACACTTTCGTAGTCCAGGTCCTTTTGCAAACCATGCTCTTAGAAAGCAATCATTGCAGTTTTCTGATGAGTTATTGTTTCCAAGGAAACCCATTTCAATGTCTTTTTTCACCTCCTCCTTTCTTTCCTAAAACTGCATTTATGGCCTCCATTATAATGTGTTGGAGTTACTGGCAGACATTAAGTCACGCTGGCTACCCAACTAGAAGATAAAATAGAAATTGGATGTCTCGGTTGAAATTTAGGAAGGGCATAGTTTTCTCAGCATAAGGAGCCGTACAAATGTAACTATATTCTAATTTCCGAAATGAGAAAATGTAATACCTAGATAATTTTGGTTCCTGCGTTATTTATGTCACACCTATCTATGGATTTTGCTGCAGGTTATATATATAATATATATATGTATATATATATATATATATATATATATATATATATATATATAAAAATAATACTTTGTGTCCTCGATTAGTTTTTGGCACTGCGTATTTTTGCTGCATTAACAACACAGCATCTTACAGTTCCAGCAAAGTGGATGGGATAAACTGACCTGGGTGCGTGTTTCAAATCTGCAACGTGAATTTCTCTTTCTGGCACGCTGAGTTTTATATGCGAATTTTTCCCATAGGATTGCATTAGATGCAGAAAATTTGTAGGAGGACATACATAAAAAACACATGTAATCAGCACTTAATTGTGTCAAAGCCATATACCAGGAAGAATCAAAATCAAAGCAGCTTTGTTTAACCCCTTCACCCTGCAGCCCTTTTTCGTTCTTGCGTTTGGTTTTGCTCCCTTTCTTCCCAGAGCCATAGCTTTTTTATTTTTCTGTCAATATGGCCATGTGAGGGCTTGTTTTTTGCCGGACGAGTTGTCCTTTTGAATAACAACATTGGTTTTAACATATCGTGTACTGAAAAATGGGAAAAAAATTCCAAGTGCGTTGAAATTGCAATAAAAGTGCAATTCCACAACTGTTTTTTAATTTTATTTTACTATGTACACCAAATGCTAAAATTGACCTGCCATTATGATTCTTCAGGTCATTACGAGTTTGTAGACACCAAACATGTATAGGTTGTTTTTATTTAAATAGTGAAAAAAAATCCGAAGTTTGTTAAAAAAAAAAAAAAATTAATAATAATAATAATTTCGTCATTTTCTGAGACCCTTGGCGCCTCCATTTTTCGTTATCTCGGGTTGGGTGTGTGCTTATTTTTTGTGTACCGAGGTGTCGTTTTTAATGATACCATATTGGTGTGGATATGAGCTTTTCCTTCCACGGATTCTCTCATTTAGAGCTAAATATCCTTCAGTTGTGCACAATACTGGAGCGGCCGTCTCAGTTTGTTCCACCGGGTCAACCCCCTCTGGGAAGCCCAAAATTCGCAGTACTCAGTGAAAGGAGGAGGGCTTCTCAGACTATCCCTCCGGACACCTCTGGTTATATATATATATATATATATATATATATATATATATATATATATATATATATCTGAGTTACGTATCCTACTCAGTCTTCGATCACTCACCACGCCTGACTCTAACAGTGAATTCAGGATTTCAGGATATTTTGACTATAAAGAGAGTCACAATCACTGGTCAATCCGAGGTGTCCGTCCCTTATGAGGTACGGTTCGAGCACTGGGCCCCCAACGGGACTACACCGCTATATGATTCCACCCATGAATCACCCCACCACGGGGACAAACCTCAGATCCTCTTTGCAGCAACAAGCACAGGAAAACCACACCAACGGTCAGTCTGAACAGTATAACTGCCAACTTACCGTGGTTGTCGTGGGCGGTGATCAGTCCCAATTTTCCAGCACCTGTGTCCGCTCCGAGGGTCCTTTGTCTTGTTGTCCTCCAGGTGCAGAGGCGTCCCTGTTCGGGGGCCCCACGTTGCGCGCCAAGCTGTCGGGGTAGCTATTTAGGGAGGGCTAAATTAACCCTTCACGGTTGAGCCAGTGATTTCCAAATTATTCCAGTGTTGCTAGCAACTCAAATGACCACACGGAGACGGGGGTCTGTACGGGAGGATTGAGGCAGATCACTAAGCCCCTTTATTTTAGTCACATCTTTTGTAATCTTTTGCTTAACTATGCAAGGTTCTCAAGTACCAATAGCATCATTTCACTTTATAAGCCAATAATATTGCAAGAAAACCGGAAACTACATATATGTCCGTCATAGAAAGTAGTATAGTGGCATATTCTTCAGAGTTTTACACCCCCGCCTCCCTTATCTTTGCACCTGATGAGAACAGTCTGGTTTCATGACAGCCCTTGCCAATTACAAAAATGTATCTTACAGCAACAAAAATGAAGAAACGAAACCTTCAGAGAATGGACAAAACTAAACTTCAGCTCTGATTTTAGTATTAACCCTTCACAATTATGTATATTTTTAATGTAGATGTATGAAAATGGATCACACATATATGTCACTTGGATGAAAATCAGATGGAAATCATCCGAGTTTTCTGGATGAAACTTGGGACAATTTTTCATATGCTCATCCGCAGCCGGGCTTGGGGCTCATTCACACTGGTGAGTAGCCAGTGTACAATTCAGACAAATGCTATCCAATGTTTCATCGGATAGCACTCACTCCACTGTTATGCAGTGCCTACTAGTGAGTCGGTATAAGAAAAAAATCACTGCATGCTGCTAACGGCAGCGTATATTGGACGGCACGCACCCATACCAGTTTATAGGTGTGTGTGAGAAACATTGGACCACACTTAGATGTCATCTGAATGCAGTGGGATCACTGAGGACATAGGCCATGGAGGAGATGGAGAAATACTTTCTATGTCTCATCCACACCTGTGCTGTGATTCGCATGCGAAAGAATTGGAGCACAGCTCATGACATCGGATCACACTCGCAGCAGAGCAGGAGTGGAGTGTCATTAGCATATCACATGTGATGCTATATTCTACGTGACTCTGGTTGTTCCACCACTTTTTCCCAAGGCACCAGAGATTAATGCTTCTATGGGTACTTTTAGATGACCATAGTTTTGGTCTGAGTGCTGTCTGTGAAAACTACTTCTCTCAAGTGGACAGCATTTGGAGCAATGTAATTCAGTGGGGCTGTTCAGATGACCGTGTTTTGTACTGTATTTGACTGTAGAAAGGGCTTCCGTGAACTTTTTACTGTGCAGTGGAAGGCCAGGAACATTAAACCCTGGGCTCCTAAGCCTAGGATAAGTGAAATATAGGAAAAGTCATGGTGAACTTAAACAGGACCTGTGACCAGGTCAAAAGTGCCCAGTTTTTGCTCTTAATGAAAAAACAAGATTTAAGTGGATCTGCCTATACGGCCATTGACTTTAGTGAAGCAGACACTTTGTGCTGTCTGACCACTTTTTCAGCAGTCGACTACGCTTTTGTGCCCATTTCAAAAAGGTGGACCCTGACAAAAAGGGAGACATAGCACAAAATGACTCTGCCTCATTGAAGTCAATGACACAGTCGACAGATCCATCTGAATCCTGTTTTTTTTCTCTGCAGTTCAGATGAAGCCCCCTACATATGGCAAAAAACATAATGTGAACCTGACCGAATTCTAATTTTTATTGTCTTTACTAAGTGGCTTTGCTTTCAGGATTCTCTTGAGATTTGTCTTAAGATTGCTTTGCATTATTACTCTGAGTAATATCTCTTTGGTAAGTGCTGTAAAAGTATGGAATTTTAAAAAAAATTACTCAAGGAACGCCATGGGAAGAAAAGGGAAACAGATATCTCGCTTCTCTATTTAAAACATTTATCTCTATAAATGCCAGGATTTTCTGAAACTATACATTATCAATATGAACGTATTTATTTTTAATATTCTAATATGGAGATGACTATTTTAAAAGGGTTGTCTGCTACTTTTTCATTGATCTTCTATCGGGACCCCCTGCCAATCAGTTGCTCTTGGTGTCGGCGGCAGCCAGCTGGAACTGCTCGTCTTCTGATAGTGGCTGCAGCAGGGTACAACACTTCCGCTTCCTATTGATTTGAATACAATCCGGATGTGTAGTACCCTGCCACGATCATTATCAGAAGACTGAGCAGCTCTGCAATCGAGCATTTCCAGCCACCTGCAGACAAAGGGAACTGCTGATCAGAAGAGGTGTCTGGTGTCGGACCTTATCAGACCTCTTTAAGGCCTCTTTTACACATCAGTTTTTCGCCATCAGGCGCGATCCGGCTATTTTTGCGAAAACCGGATCTGGCTTTTCCCCATTGATTTACATTAGCGCCGGATGGTCATGCGTTTCGTCCGGTTTTGGCTGGATCCGGCAATGTGTCGCAATCCGGTGTCTGGAAAAAACAGCAACTGTAACGTTTTTTTGTCTCTGGCGAAAAAGCCGGACCCGCCGGATCCGGCGATTCCGGCTTTTTCACACAATGAAAGTCTATGAGCGCCGCAATGTGCCGGATGCGGCCAAAGCCAGATCCGGCGGCCGGATCCGTTTTTTTTGGTCTGAGCATGCTCCGTAGCCCTGCCCACAGAAAACATATATAAAACCATGACACGCTCAGCCACAGCCAACATGCCACCCAAGAGAGGCGACAGCCGCAGGAGAAGGCAGGAGACCACTGCACCACCAGCACCACCACCCCAAATGGACCGAAGGGACCATGGTGACCATGCGGAGGGGAGTCCACCAGCAGATGACATACGGTAATTATCAAATCCCCCATTCCTCAAAAATAGGGCCATGGAATATCAATATATTCAGTGGCCCTTTGTTTCTCTTTATTCACCAGCAGAACACGCCGTATAGATGCAGCAGCACCGGCAGCAGCAGCATCAGGAGTGGAGACTGGCCAGCAGGAGGACACCACATCTTCTTCTGGGAGCCCTCCCTCACATCGTCAGCGTTTGACGGTAAGTTTTTATTTAAAAAATCCATCATCTCTGGAATATATGTTTATTCATTGGCTTTTATTTCAAAACAAGAATCACAAGCTGAAGAGGAGCTCCCAGAAGAAGAAGGAAGGGGTGGACAGATACCTGGAGTGGGCTCGCAATTGGTAAGTTTCCTGCATCAGATGCAGAAACACAACATCACACTACATACAACACATAGAAAACAATGTAGTGCAGATATCACACAGCAAACACATATGCCTACATCCAACCACATAATTTTTTTGCTTTTCTTTTCTAGTCTTCCCAATCTGGTGCTCGGCCAAGAGGTCCTCACAGTGCCTTCCAGGGTCGTCGGCGACAGCGACGCGGCGGTCACCAGCGTGTAAGTATAATATTTTTGCTTTGGTTTTTTTGAACTTTTTATTTAATTTCTTTAAGTGTGGTGGCTAATTATTTTATTTTTCTCTTTTTGTTTAACAGTCTTCACAGCGTGCTCCCGACTCTGACGGTGAGGATGGAGGGATTGATGTGGACCACCTCATCGATCTTGTTAGAGAAAGGGAGCCGCTTTGGAATATGGCTGACCGCCGGCATGCTGATCTAATTGTGACCCGACGGCTCTGGGAGGAAATCTGTTCGCTCCTTGTGGACCGCTGGGAGGACCTTGAAGCTCGGGCCCAGATTCAAGAGCGTAAGTATATACAGTTCCCGTTGCTTGATGTCAAGCAGTGTTTCCCGAACTCCAGTCCTCGTGGTACCCACGGGTCATGTTTTAAGGATTTCCTTTTGAGCAACACTATGGGAATCCTGAAGACATGACCCGTTGGAAACCACGAGGACTGGAGTTTGTGAAACACTGATGTTGTATACTAACTACTTTGTGCTTTCTCGTTTCAGGGGAGAGAATTGTGAAGCGGTGGCGGTCTGTGAGGGATCGTTTCAAGAAGGAGTTCAATAAAGAAATGCGGCCCCCGAGTGGATCTGGAGGAGGCAGGAGCAAGTACAAGTACGCACGAGCCCTGTCGTTCCTCCGGGCAACAATGGTCACCAGAAGGTAAATATTACACACCCCATGTCCAAAAGTAATGTTTACATGTCTAATTTTTTTTTCAGCCAGGGCCAATGGCATGTCAGTATATTAATTGTGTTTTTTTCTCTTTGTTCCACAGCACAGTGACCAGCACTCGGGAGCCTGCACGGTTGGACCCTTCTGAAGCGATCCCTGAGGAGACCGGCACCGAGGGACACTTCGACCGCCCCGGTACATCTGCACCTTCCAAGGCTTCCTACACATTCGACCCATCTGTCCCATCCACCAGCGCAGGAGCATCGTGGCCGCCTACATTACATGAAGCTGCTGGTGAGGAGATCGCTTTCCCTTTACCCCACCCTTCTGCCCCTGCCACCTCTAGTACACCTGCGGGTACTGGGCGGCAGAGGGGTCAGGAAAAGAGCTATGCCCCAGAGTTCTTGCATCTGAATGCATCTTTCCAGAACTGTCTCAAAGTCTTGTCAGAGCAAATGTCCGCAGGCTTTCAGCAGCTCAACTCCGGCATTCTGGAATTGAAGACACTTCTGCAAACAATGCATTCAGAATCAAGATCTTCTCCAAACCACACCTTTTTCAGGTCTGTTGTGGAGCGCATGGCAACACTATCTCCTACCCAGCAGATGCATGTAATGCATTCGTGCCATGGTGCTTTACAGCAGGTTACCTCCCAACCTCCTCCTCCCACCGCAGTAGCTCCTCCACCTGCACCCCCTCCAGCCACTGTCCCTACTCCCCCTCCTATTCAATACCAGCCACCTCCTCAGTACCAGCCACCTACCCAGTACCAGCAAACTCCACAGTACCAGCAACCTCCCTACTTCCAGCAACCTGCCCCATACCAAACTACTTCCCAGTACCAAACTCATTCCCCCTACCACTTCGCAACCACATCATCTGCTACTCCATTCCCTGCCCAACCCTCCACTCCACCACCCACCACCTGTTCTGCCACCCACATGTCCACCCATTCTCTTGCTTTTTCCACCCCTTCACCTCTAACTGTTCCTTCCCCACCACGATCCCAGTCCTCTCTCCACACTCCCAGTGTCGAAGTGTCCCGCAGCCCCTCCAGCAGTATTTCCACCCCACACTACACTAATTTATAAATGTGTGTATTCAAATAAAAAAGAAAATTTTTTAACAATTAAACAGTTTATTAAAAAAAAAAAATTATCAATAAAAGTTAAAGTATTGGTTTACACTGGTTGTCTGTCTTTTATTTCTGCGGCAAACTATGGTATAAAAAAAGGTTAAGTACAGGGTATACAAAAGGTAAAAAGGTATGCAAAACCAGGTACATAACTGTGGGTAAAAGGTAAATAAATTTTACCTTTTGGCCACAGTTGTGTTCCTGGTTGTGTTTTAGACAAAGTATTTCACCTTTTACCAATAGTTGTGTATCTTCTTGGGGTTTTCCTAACAATGTACACAACTTTTGGTAAAAGGTGAAAGACTTTGCCTAAAACACATTCAGGTACACAAATGTGGTCAAGGTAAAAATAGTTAAACCACGACAAGATAGACGACAAGATAGCCAACTTTGTTTGGAAAAGGTATATACTATTGGTACAGAAGGTACACAACTTTGGTTAAGGGCAGAAATTTATCAAACTCTGTCATCCTGCCAGTCTATTCTGCCTTGAGGTGACATAAAGTATTGTGCAAAATGGTCCCTCATTCGTGACACCGTCACAGAACTTCTGTTGGTAATGTTCTGGTAATCTTGCAAGGTGGTTTCTTCAGCGGTGTCCTCAATGGAAATGGGTTCCTTGCACATAACAAAATTGTGGAGTACCACGCAAGCTTTGATCACCTCGTCCACAGTTTTTGTCTTGAGGCTGATTGCAGTCAATAGGACCCGCCATTTGGCTGTCAGAATACCAAAGGAGCATTCCACCATTCTTCATGCTCTTGTTAGGCGGTAATTAAAAATGCATTTTGTTCTTGTCAATCCTCTGCTACCGTACAGTTTCAAAAGGTGTTCTGACAGCTGGAAGGCTTCATCCCCTACACAGACAAAAGGCATAGGTGGACCAGATGTTTGCGGCAGCGGTCTAGGGGATGGGGACTGGAAAGTGTTTCCATACAGTTTACGCCCCATGGCAGACAGTTTGAAAACTTGAGAGTCATTTGAGCGGCCATAGGCCCCAATATAAACAGCAATAAATTTGTATTCCGCGTCAGCGATGGCCATGAGGACAATGGAGAAATATTTCTTGTAATTGAAATATTCCGATCCCGATCCGGCTGGCTTTACAATGCGGATATGTTTCCCGTCCACAGCGCCCAAGCAGTTCGGAAACTGACATATCTGTAGAAACTTTTCAGAAATTTCAATCCACCTCTCTGTTGTGGGCTCTGGTAAAAACTCTTCAACTAAGGAGTCCCACAGTGCACGGCATGTGTGCTTCACTATTCCAGATATGGTGGAAATCCCGAGTCTGTACTGGAAATGCAGTGACGAAAGGGATTCTCCAGTTGCAAGAAATCTGTGGGGAAGTAAAAAACAATAAATTAGTTAAAAATCACAGCATACATACCAAAACTGAGCTATAACACTTGGAGATACAAACTACCACCAACAAGATTGCAGTGAAAGTGTGCTCTGATGCGAGCATATCCAATAAATGTGGCTTACCTTAAAGTCACCATCAGACGCTCTGCGGGTGAAACGGAGAAGCGGCCATAGGTGTCCGATTTTCTTATGAGGTGTGCAATGCGCTCCACCAAGTAATCAAAATTCTCCATTTTCATCCGAACATATCCAAAAAATTTCTCCGGGTTTCGTCTAAGGTCCATGCAGAGTGTAGAATAGACCCCACGCGTCATTCTCTTGGCTGTGATGGGGTGGATCACAAACGGCGTCGCTGATGCCTGATTCGCTGCTGTCTTGCTCTCTCCTTCCCCAGAACAATCACCCTCAAACGATTCGCCTGTGCTGTAAAACCCGCCACATTCTTCAAAATATTTCCAATCGCAACATCCATCTTCGCCAGTCACTTGCTCTTCTCTCCAACATGCAGTTTCTCCTCTAGAACCTGTCAAAGATGGGCTGTAGGAACACGGTATATATAGATTTCAGCAGCCAATCCCGTTTCAAAGCCCCCAAGGGGCGTTTTTACAAACCGGATCCGGCGGAAAACGGATGGAAAAACGGATGAAACTGATGAGACGGATTCGGTTTTTGGTCTGATGACCAAAACGGATCCGGCAGAAAACCGGATCCGTCACATCCGGTTTTACATAACATTTGCCGGATCCGGCGCTCTGGCGCGATGCCGGATCGCACCTGACGTTGAAAAACTGATATGTGAAAGTAGCCTAAGAGGTGTTGACAACATGGCACTTTAGAAGGTGCACTGTTGCTCAGTGTCCAGGCTTCTTGCTTACCAGGGAGTCCTGCACTACTGATGATTGACTGTTTGAACCAGTGGCATGGTTAGATGCTCTCTGATGCTTTATACAGAGACAAATTTGTTTTTTCAGCATTGGAGGAATGCAGTGACATTGAAACTGGCGAGATCCCATAATCCTGCCAGGTTCAGCATAACACTTGCAAACTCTATAGAAAAGAACCTGTAAGTGCTTCACTCTCAGAGTAGCCTCTACTGATAAACTATAGAGGTGGCTGGTAATGTTAGCAACAAACAATAAAAAGTAGAATTAAAGACTAATCTTTGCAAAAAAAGTATAATTTTTTTTCACGTCTTAATTTCTTTTGAGATTAAGGATTCTGTCTCACTGCTATCTGCTGAAAAGACTCCTATGTAAAGCTCAGGAGAAGAGAGCCCACCGCTCCTTTCTGAGCGCTCACACAGAGCAGAGTACAGTGTTAATAGTCTATGCTCCGAGTCCACAGTACATCTCTGAACCTCTGCGTCTTCTATGCAGTCCCTGTCCTCTGCGCTAGGAGCACGCTCAGGAAGGAGCTCTGCACATCTGTCAACTGAGCTATCTGCTATTTGGAGCAATCTGTGGGTTCACGGGACCTGAACCCCTACAAAACTCAATGGAATTTAAGAACTAAAAATTATTTGCAAATGTTTAGTTACTCTTTATGAATAAATCGGCTCTTGAAAATGTGGAGGATTTTTAATAAGAGGAAAAGTGCAAAGTTACTTGTTTTTCCAAGCACTCAGCAATTTTGCTATTTATGATTTTTCGGCAATCCCTTTTATCAGAGTAGGTTGGTGTTCGTGAGTCATGTATCTGAGCTCCAGGATGCCCGACTGCAGCAGGCCACTGTCCCCCTCCTATTGGTGTCATTGAACTGCATCCTGTGAAGGTTAGCCTGGAATTACTTTGGTGATTACATTTGCAATCACCAGTTTGGTGTACGAAATGTAAAGAAGCTTTATCAGATGCCAAATCTCTTTCGTATAATTAAGTGCTGAAGATATTACTTTTGTTCTACCAGTGGTTCTGTGATGTATCTCCGCAAGTGGGTCAATAACACTCTTCATGTTTTCTTCTTGTTTTCCTTACTAGGATCATCAGGCACATGTTGGCAGATCCTTTCAATGACATGCCGGTTTTCAGTGGATTTGGTTTCTTTGAATAGAGCAAAATGTTGTAACTTCCATCAGCCTGACCTTGGTCTGAAGATGGTTGTTGGTGTTGTTGTAGCATATTTGATAGTGCCCATGTAATCGTGGCCAAACTGTTGAGACAGACACAAATTTTGTTTTCTACATAATTTGTTGCTTCATTGTTTTTAGGTATTGTAGTCAGATGTTTCTATGGTTACTGAAGTGCAATTATTAGTATTTCATAAGTTGTAATGCTTTATAGAAAAACAATGACATAGAAACTGTGATAAACTCCAAGCACTCATCATGAAAAAGTGGGTAGCAGTGATGAGCGATCTTTCTAGGACAAAGGTGTTATCTGAGCATGCTCGGGTACTAACAGAGTGTCTTCGGCATGCTTGAAAAATATTTTTGAGTCCCCGGTGCTGCATTGCCTGCAATACAGGCAATCCCTGCATGTGTTGTGGCTGTCAAACAGTCGTAAGACATGCAGACGCGGGCACTCGAACATATTATTCGAGCACGCCAATGTCGCGCTGTTAGCATCGGAGCTCGCTGCTCATCACTAGTGGGTAGCCATCAGTCATGATTTTACTCATAAACTGATATCCAGCATTGCAGGGAGAATTAGGGTGAGTGCACACAGTGCGGATTCACCTGCGGATTTGCCATCGGTTTTCCCCTGCGGTTTGACACCTGGACAATGGAACAGGTGTCAAACCGCTGAGGAATCTGCAGAAAGAATTGACATGCTGCGGATTTAAAAAATCCCATTGGCTAACATGGTACTGTACATTGCTTGCGGATCTGCTGCTGATCCGCAGGGCCAAATCGGCTGCGGGTCCACAGCAGAATCCGCAGTGTGTGCACATACCCTTATAGAGGCCTTGAACACATCACTGAAAGCTGCTGTCCTCCAGGGAGAACCAAAGGTTCTGGTATTGGTACACAAACAGATGTTAGGAGTTGTCGCAGCGTCGGGAGCCCCACCACACACATTAGATGGTTAGCTTGTCCCACTGAAAATCATACATTTATCTCAATTTATTCTGGGGTCCTTTATGTTGATGAAATTCTATCCTATACAGTCTGCTGTTATGAAGATATGGGCGAGGTTTTTTAGACAGTGTGGTACCAACAAATCTAGGAAGAGTGTTTCCCTGTTAAAGCAGATGAATGCTACTTGAGAATCCCCCCTTCCGCTCTGTTTCATAAGACCTATTGATCTTAAAAGCCTCTATAAACTAACCCAGTTTTCCTCTAGCTGCAGCTGAATTTTTTATTTTTAAAGTTTGGTGACAACTAGTGATGCGCGCGCATGGTCGGCACGGCTCGATCAAGCTTTGGGGTGCTTGATGGAATATTGAGCAGTGCCGAGCATCGCGTGGTGCTTAAGTCCCTGTAATAAGCTGGGAGAGAGAGGATTTATCCTTCCTCTGGAAAAATGCTTGTGTTTGCCCTTCACTTCCATTATGCTCACCACTCAGTTCGAGCACGTCCGAGCGTCCGATTCGGGTACCGAGTGCTCAATCAATACTAGTGACAACCCTTTAATTTATGTCAAAGGGAATCTGTCATCTCATTTTTCTGATATGAGATGCGGCCACCGCCATCAGGGGCTTATCTAAAGCATTCTTTAATGCTGTAGATAAGCCCCCAATGTAACCTGAAAGATAAGAAAACAAGTTATATTATACTCATTCGGGGATCCGGTCCAATGGTTGTCGCGGTCCGGTCCGGCGCTTCCCATCTTCTAAAGATGACATCCTCCTCCTTCTGCTGTGGCTCCTGCGCAGGTGCACTTTATCTTCCCTGTTGAGGGCAGAGCACAGTACTGCAGTGCGCAGGTGCTGAGAAAGATCAGAGAGGTCCGGCGCCTGCGCACTGCAGTACTTTGCTCTGCACTCAACAGGGCAGAGCAGTGCGCCTGCGCAGGAGCCGGTAAAATGTGTCTTCAGTGAATACAGATTTTATCCATGTATTGAAAGTGGAAAATGAATCCGACAAGAAGAAAAAAAGGTTTTTTTTTCCGCATTTCCTTAGATAGGAGACAACAGTGGGTGCTGATGAAGTTCAACCGTGCCTGCCCCCAGCTCCTCCCCCTCACCATAGAGGTTTATAGGCACCAATTGTCTTCCATCTCCGTAATGGGAAAAATGTGTCTTTGCTGAATACAGATTTTAACCATGTACTGAAAGTGCAGCTTTATCTTTCTTCTGAGTCTGCGGCAATGGTGCACAATGGGCATTACAAATATCATTTACATTTGGGTGTACTTGTGTAATAGCTGATGTTCTGTGTTATGTATTGTCATTTAATAAATATTATTCTAATGTAAAAAAAAACCCTTAAAGCTGGCTTGTAAACTTTGCTATGAAGCAGGGCAGCCAAAATGGAGTCTTTAGAAAGAATATTCTTTCTTTTTCCCTTGTCAGTAGTGACTTGGTGCACAATAGCCCAGCAGATGTTTCAGCCACTCTCCATAGGCTGTTTCCTGCGGAACGTGCGGGAAGAAGCTCCTCTTGCTTCCCTTTTCTCTGGCTGTATGCACCTTTTGGAGGAAGCTTGAAGGCATCTGTGGTTGCTGTGGAGACCCCAGATTTGGCAGGAAAGTATAGAGCTGCCTGGGAAAGGAAGTGTTTATAGCAGTGAAATGCAAGAATTAACAAAATTTCCCATTCTTAGCTCGCGGAGCCTTTGTTGCATTGAATAGAGTTCTGGAGAGGGATATTTCTGCTGTATTCCGGAAGTTAAAGCCTCTCATTGTCAACCAGAGCTATAAATAAGGTGTTTCGAAGCTGCTGCACAAACCCCGAATGAGTGCAGCCAGCAGCCTGTAATCTGAATGCTTTTATTTCTGTGGCCTGGCTATTAATGCTGCACATTCATCATATTTGGAGGCTGAGAAAAGTTGCGTCGGTTATTGATGAATGGCTGAATAATTTCAGGAGTCAGTCTTTTTGTTTAGCTGCTGAAGGGCATAAGGCATTGATGTGTTTCCTTAATTTAAGGCAATTTTGCAAATTGCTTTAGATACATGGCAGAAGAAAGGTATGCTTTGTCATAAGTATTTGATGTATGCCCTTTGCAAAGTGAATATCTTTGTCTTTGATGAGAGATGTGAAGTGCACTGCTTCCTACCATGCCACTCACTGCCTTCTGGAGCCTTTTCTCCTTATGCAGATGTGCTGCTTAATCAGGTAATCACTAACAGGATTTTTTTAATAAGAACATTCATTCATATTTATCTTCAAATTACTTTGCAATTAAAAGGCAGGCAGCGTGCCACTTTAGGATGTATGACAAGTGCCACACGCCATTCTAGCTCATCCGTTTCTGTGAATGGCATAATGATTAGGGAGGTTGGGGCGTATGGATACCTGTACGCTTGCATATGACATGAATGCATACAAAAGCGGGCATCCTTATAAACGCATGAATGTATATCCATACTGTGACACGCTTACATACACACTCATTCATATATATAAAAAAAAATCCGGACAAGATGATCCTCACAGCAGGAATGTGAAGATGCCGAGCTACAACTTTTTTTTCCAGCTACTCTATTGCTGTAAGTAACGCTGTCTATTGGTGAAAGGTGAATATCTTGCATGCAATGTTCAGCTTTCACCAGCAGATGGCAGTCAGCATTACTTATCAACTGCAAATCTACATGAGCCTAAGGAGGAGAGTGGAGGTGAGGAGCCAGGAGAGAGGGCTCAAAGGGCCTTCTAAAGTGGAAGCTGCATCCCCTTACTTGTCGTAGCAAGATTTTCCAATTTTATGCAATTTTCAGGCTGTCGTGATGTTCTAGTGGAGATGTATTCAATTTAATGCGCTGATATGGCTACTGCTCTCGGTTATTTAAAATTGGAGTTTTGTCTGAAAAAAATCTGTTTTAGCCCCAGCCTAAAGCATGAAGAATTTCTATACTGATTACATATAGTATGTTGTTCATACTTGTTTAACACCAGAAGATCCACACAAGGTAGATGTGGGCATGCATTTTCATGTGCAAAAAATATAATGAAGATACCATCAGAAAGTTAAAATCAATGCATCACTATCTGGTTTTTAGAGGACATGTCACCACATTTAATAATGCAAATGGGATACATTTTTTAATCAACCTGACAAGCTTGGTGTACTTACTATGAAAATACATGTCACTAATAGCTTAAAATACTTAATGAAAGTTTCCCCTCTTTTTATGAAAATAAACATTTTATTGGATTAGTGGTTAGCAATGCAGCGCTGGAGTCCTGGGTTCAAATCCCACCAAGGACAACATCTGCAAGGAGTTTGTATGTTCTCCCCGTGTTTGAGCTTCCTCTGGGTTCTCCGGTTTCCTCCCACATTCCAAAGACATACTGATAGGGAAATTAAATTGTGAGCCCCATCAGGGACAGTGATAACGTGTGTGGAAGCGTTGTGGAATTAATGGCGCTAAATAAGTGAGTAAAATAAATAGATATTAGTCCAAAAAGGATTGTACAATCATTCTGACATAGATTTCTGAGATTCATAGATTTAGACCTGTTGAGACTGGGGTATTTATTGTGAAAACCTGATTAAAAGGAATCTGTCATCTGCTTTTCGCCACTTAAGGCCCCTTTACATTTAGCAATGCACCAGCGATCCCGACCACGATAAGACCCGGTCAGGATCGCTGGTGCATCGCTAAATGGTCGCTAGTTAGCTGCCACACAGTCAGATCTCACCAGCGATGCAGCAACGGTCGGCGGTCGCACTTACCTTTCAGACGCGGCGAGGGAGTCCGTCTTCCGCATGCGTCCATGGCTCGCTCGTCGGTGCCAGCAGGAAGTCAACGACGAGAAATGGACCAGGCCGATCTCGCGCGATCAGCAATAGCCAGCGGGGGAGTCGGTCGGAGGTAAGTATCACATGTAGCGATATCACTGCTGCGTCACAAATTCGGTGACGCTTTAGCGATATTGCTAGCGATATCACTATGTGTAAAAGGCCCTTTAATCTGAGACAAGCATAAAGTAGAGACAGAGACCCTCAGTGATTCGTCACTTACTGGGCTGCTTGCTGTAATTATAAAATTACTGTTTTATAAGCAAGAGATGGAGCACTAGTAAATGTGGAGCCATGTTGTTTTCTATATTCATGAACTATGTATAACCCCTCTCTGACCGATGGTTGACAGCTTTTTGTGTACACTATGCATAGGCAGAAACCTGCCAATCAGTGGTGTGGACGGGGTTATACAGAACTCTGCATTGAGATAACTGCTAGATCTACAGAAGAGAAAACACTGATTTTATTAAAACTGCAGCAAGCAGTCCAGTAAGTTACACATTGCTGTAATCAGGGTCTCTGTCCCTACATAATGCTGCTTTCAGATGGGATAACGAAAACCTGGTGACAGATTCCCTTTAAAGAGACCCTGCTGTCTCATTCATACACCCCAAAGATGGACAGCATAAATCAGAGCACTGCTCCCTCGTTTACAAACATCTATGCTTTACGCCCACTCAGACTGACAGGTCTCTTCCTCTGCCCATGTAGCGACGGGCCGGGAACACACATCATAGACTACCTGCCTAATCTCTGGCCATACGTTTTTGTACGAAACTCCATAGTATGTCAGAGTAAAACGTAGATGCTTGTAATGCAGGAGCTGCTCTCCGATTCATGGTCTGCATTGTATTAAAAAATGTTATGGGCTGTGAATTCCTTATAAATGCCAAATCTGACTTCAAATAAAGCAAAAACACCATGAAGAGTGCCATAAGAAAGGCTTATTTTCCCCAGCAAAACACTGTGTGAAACCATCCTTAAAGCGAAGAGTCTGGCCTACTTGGTATATATTATACGGCTTGTCTGAGAGAGGAAACCTTTCCAAACTCCTGTTTTTATTGACACTTGTCTTTTCTAGAATGAGCTTGTGAAGTGCATTGTAAGATGTCTGCAGGGAGGACCTAAACCTTTTACCTATTGGCTCATTGAGTCCCATATGAGCTGGGCATGAATACAGGCTCAGCGTGACCACTGCTCTTCCCCTGCCTCATTGGCCATTAAAGCTGACAGAGCACAGAGGGTGGGGGGCTCCAGACAGTGGGATTGTTTCATCCTTGATGGAAAGGGCTGTGTACAATAGATTAGGAGACAACAGGTGGTAGAGGAGTTGAGTGAACATGCTATTTTTATAGCATTGTGCTGTGGTTCACTACCTGCAGGGACCTAAGTAAACTGCTGCTCCTCTAAACTTAACTCTTTGTTCTTTGACCTGAATGTCCCTGTCCATGATGCTTCTTCTCCTTCCATATTAGCGCATTCTCTTCTCCTTTACTTGCTGTATTATATGTATGCTTATTGCTTTTCATTGAATGGCAAATGGGTTTAATGTCAGCTCGGCGGCGCTTGCTAATTTGTTTCCCCTGTCTAATTGACCAGTCGTATTTTCTTTGGAGAGCTATGCTCTTTACACCTGAGAGAATTTTCCCCATTAACTCCACAGCACAAGCTTCATACTTTGCATTTAAATCCCCTTCATGTCATTAAGCAGTCATAGGAATTAAAGAAAAGAAGGCATTATTATTTTGGCTGTGTAAAATTGTGCCTTACAATAAAACTGTTCTCTACAGCAGGGGGACATGGCTTCTCTTGTAGAAATGGCCGCAAGTGCCAATGTAAAACCATGTAGCTCTCTGCTTCCACAGTATGAACATGCTTTGTGTACTGTCCTCTCCCACTCCTTCTAATTCCAGCTGTCATGGCAGACTTGATTTGCATATTTGCTGATAGGCTCATCATATAGCAACCAGATAGAAGCAATACACACTTAAGGCCCCATCACACACAGCGATCTCGCTAGCGAGATCGCTGCAAAGTCACCAGTTTTGTGATGCAACAGCGATCTCGCCAACGAGATCGCTGTGTGTAACACTTACCAGCGACCGGCCCCCCCGCCGGGTATCGCTGATCGTCCTGGAATGGCCAGGACATTTTTTTGATCGTTGATCTCCCGCTGGCCAGCACGCATCGTTGCGTGTGACAGGCGGGAGACCAGTGATCAGCGAGCAGGAGCTGGTAACTAAGGTACACATCGGGTTTCTAAGTGGCGCGCAGCGCTTAGAAACCCAATGTGTACCTTAGTTACCAGCGCGCTGGTGCAGGGAGCTGGTAACCAAGGTACACATCTGGTTTCTAAGTGCCGTGCGCCGCTTAGAAACCCGATGTGTACCTTGGTTACCAGCTCCCTTCACCAGCGTGCTGGTAACTAAGGTACACAGTAGGTAACTAAGCGACCTGCATCGCTTGTTACCCGAGTGTCGCTGGTGCTGATCGCTGGTGAAGCTGCCTGTTTGGCAGCTCACCAGCAATCATGTAGCGACACACCAGCGATCCTGACAAGGTCATATCGTTGTCGGGATCGCTGGTGTGTCGCTATGTGTGACGGGGCCCTTAGTCTTGGGGAGCAAAGGATTGTCATAGATAATGGACGTTCATGACCATTAGAAGCCTGACTCTTATTGGATAAATAGCCTGGAGGCCTATTTAAGGCTGCGGCTACATCTACAACTTTTTCAGCTTTTTGCACTTAAGAAAAGTTGCTTTTTAGCGATATTTCATGTTACTTCTTAATGTGATTTTCATGACCCCTGTCTGTAAAGTAGCATGGTACTATGTGTCTATGTGTATAAAAGCACCTCAATGTGTGGGGCTCCATTAATTACTAAGGAGGACGTCTGAGTTGTGTGGTGAGCCAGTTTTGGGGAAAAATAAAATTCTGCATGAAAAACTTTATTTTGGTATTCTAAAAACTGACAAGCAGCAGATCCATTTTGCACCATAGTTCAACTTTAGTTTAAAATATTTGAAAAGATAAATGGAATTTCCTCATGCAAATATGGTCATAATTGTGCTACTTGTGATTATTCCAATGTATTAGTGATGGTTTGGATGGATTTGCAGGAGCCTGCCTATGCAAGTAATCTATGGGCCTGTGAACCGCCTCCTATCTGCCATTATCCATGGTTTGGCTTTTAATGGGCTGATACCTTGTCACATATGCGTCTTGCTGCAAAAATGACAATGCATCAGGCCAGCTGTAAAGAGAAGCCAGTGGTGCCATTAGGTAAGAGGTGGTTCACCACCTGTCACTTCTGCTTCTCTCAAGTCTCAAATAAAAGAAGCAGGTGAGAAAGATGTGGCACATCTTTTGTAAGTATGCAAATTACAGATTGAGTGACCATGTGATGAGCACAAGGAGTTTGTAAGCAACTTTATCCTAAGGCTACGTTCCTACGATGAGATATTGAAAATTGAAAAAATCCAAGAAATTGGTGCTTCCACTGCGATGACAAAGAGGCAAAGTGGTCTTCATCCAGGGAATTCAGATGGGTTTATTTAAAACCAGGTAAAAAAAAAACAGTACATTTCGGCTGAGAACAGCCTTCCTCAGGTGTCTACAAGTCAAGTCTGAGATCTCACCCTTAGGCTACGTGCACACGCTGCGGAATGGGGTGCGGATTTGGCCGCGCGGATTTTGAAAAATCCGCAGGTAAATCCGCAGGTCAAAAGACCTGCGGATTATCCTGCGGTTTGGCCCTGCGGTTTCACCATCTCCACAATGGTGGAGATAGGAAACCGCTGCGGATTCCGCAGAAAGAATAGACATGACAATTCTTTCTGCGGAAAAATCTGCACCGTCTACACTGCGTTTTTTTATTCCCATAGGGAATAATGGTACTGTACACCACAGCAAAAACCGCTGCGGAACTGCAGCAGCCAAATCCGCTGCGGAACCGCAGCGTGTGCACA
Source organism: Dendrobates tinctorius (assembly GCF_039654945.1). NCBI lineage: Eukaryota > Metazoa > Chordata > Amphibia > Anura > Dendrobatidae > Dendrobates > Dendrobates tinctorius. Next base: position 10,210,257 of record NW_027361730.1, on the reverse strand, counting down.
CACCCTTAGACACCTAAGGAAAGCTGTTCTCAGCCAAACGCTGTGTGTGCTTGTTTATTATTTTTAACTATTTTTTTTTTAAATAAACCCATCTGAATTCCCTGGAGGAATACCACTTTGCCACTTGGTCATCACAGTGGAATTGCCAGTCTCCTAGATTTTTTGCATTATCGTCTGCTGTTGGGTCTCCATTAGAGGAACTCCTCATTGTTCAGCAGGTCGGCTGCAGTATACTGCATGTTCAGCTACTTATACCTAGTGTACCTCAGTGAGCACAACCTCACCAGGTGAGCACTGCCATTTATCTATCACCTTATATGTTTGCATTTAATCACTATGCGTAGCACCACATTTTTTCTCCTTATCCAGGGCCTTCCAATAATGGCGATGAGCTTTTGACATTGCATATTTTTTGATGCGTCAAAAGCGCAGCGTCTTATAGTTCCAACAAATTGGATGCGATTTATTAAAATCTCTTGCCCACTGTGCTTTTATTTTACTCAGCGTTTATGTCCATTAAATGCATTACACAGTATTAATTTGGGCCATGCTATATATATATTTTTTTTATTTTTATTTTAAAGTAATTCTGTCTTGCCCAATAATGGTATCAACTTGCAAATATAGGGTTAAACTGAAGGTCTCCAGCTACTGTACTGAAAGTGTGGCACCCATGAAAAAATTGACTTTATTTCTCTTGGGAGTCGGCATCTTTCAGTTGAGGAGAGCAAGCATCCTTTGACAATATATAGGTGTACCCTAGGCCCAACCTTCAACCGTGCAAAATTTCAAATGTATCGGGTGATTCTGATACAACTTCTTGGCATCACTGCTCATAGAAATATGGTCCAGTAGGGAATGCATATATGTGCTTACCTTTCTTCCAGTATATTTTTTAATGTTGGAAACTGTAGTAAAACTTTCCCAAGATGCTCATCTTTCATTGTCTTTTTACCATAACAGAGCCATCAAGAATGCCAAGGGACTGCACAGCAAAAAAGAAGTTCCCATACATAGGGTGGCAGATATTTCAGGGGTAAGACCGATTGTCCTGCTACAAATTGTTTTATTGCAATAAAAAAATAAAAAGCGTAAGGCAAAGAATTACCCTGCAGTCGTGAAGTCGACATATTTTGCGGGGTATTGCCTTATAACATCTAGGACGGTTTTCTGGGACAGAGACTCTGTTGTCCTATGTATTCCTGTTTGTTTTTAGATGCTTTTACTTATATGGATGTCTGTCTTTTTTGGTCTGTATATTTGTGTTGAATACCTATTGTATTTTGTATAGTATTTGGATGTGCATTCCTCTCCTTTTTTACGTTATGTGTTTGCTTTCTTTAGTATGCTGAGGCAGATGATTCTTCCATTAGTGAATGAAATGCAGAATCTAGTCATTCGGCTGGAGTGTTGTTCCACTTTGAAGTTCTGCATTTACTGTTCATGCCTGTCTGAAAAGAAACTAAGTTCCTGATTCATCAAAACGTTTAGGCTATGTGCCCACGTAAGCAGATTTTTCTTGAGAAAAACTGGACTCCTCCTCAGGAAATCCACATGTTTTTTTTCGCGTTTTTTTCGCGGATTTTTGGCAGATTTTTTGCGTTTTTTTCCGGAGCATCCTAATACAATGAACATAGTGGTAAATCCGCAGATTTTCGGCAAAATTATTGAGCATGCTGCGTTTTTTTCCTGCGATGCTTTTTTTGCAGAAAAAAACGCATCATGGGCACAAAAATTGCGGAATGCATTCTAATAATAGGATGCTTAATATATGCGTTTTTTAAGCGTTTTTGCAGGGGAAAAACGCTAAAAAAAAACAAACAAACCGCGAAAAAAACCTGAACGTGTGCACACAGCCTCAGGCTGAGACAACTGCTTTTAAGATCCTTACATTAGTTTTAGGGTATTATTACATGTAAATATTTATGCTGAAATGTTCATGATTATAGTATAAAAGTGCAATATTTTTGTCACAGTTGCGAAAACTGAAGCAAAAAGTTAATCGGCATTAAAAGGTCTTATGTCCCCTTAACACATGAAAGCAAGCACTAGTGTTTAGGGTAGCCATACACATTAGATGGTTGTCTGTCAAGTTATCATACAAGGAAAGATGTATATCTTTGTACCGTGTTAGCCAGTAGATGTAAAAATATTCAGAATTGAGAGTCCTAAGTGCTTGATACAGTGGCGTAGCTACTGTTTATGGCGCCCGGGGCGGTCGAAAAATTTGCCGCCCCTTTGGTCGTTGATAATCCGGAAGCATCCGAAGAGCCCACACTACACTCAAAGATCTAATTTTTAGTCTGCTACTAACTCTGCTGTTATTATTTCTATCTAGACTTTCATCTTCTTGCAGTTCTCTCTATATATGTATGTATTAGCTTGATGATGCTGGATGAAGACCTAATGTCTTTTTTAATAATAATTTTTAATAATGTGACAGACCTTACATATTGGATTAAATAGAGCCCTGTTTTTTATTACATACCATCCTGTCTTGTTGGCTGTATAATGCAATGATGGCTGATGGAGCATGGGAAAGCTTCCTTTCTAATGGAGGAGCTGATGGACTGGTAGTTTGGTCACCGGCTCCTCGATCAGCAGTCATTTTATATCTAAAAAGAGAGGGGACTATGTAATAAAAGAGGGCGCTGTAAATAACAAAATTAACAAGAATACACTATGTAAGAGACAGCACTGTACATAACAGCAGAGGAAGCTATATAACAAGGGACGGCATCATATATAACTAGAGAGGATGGTACGTAATAAGGGATGGTGTTATACATAATAAAAGAGGAAACTATGTAACTAAGGATGGTGTTATACAGAATTAGTGAGTACACTATATACTAAGGGACTGTGTTAGACATAGTGAGTACACTATATACTAAGGGACTGTGTTACACATAATAAACGATAATGTCTTCCTCCACCTCCCCCTGTTCCTAAGGCCATTATAAGTCCCCTTTCCTCCCATCCCAATCCCCCACACCCCTCATTGTCCTCCTCCCCTCGCATCCCATTATTGTCCTCTCCCCCACTCCATCATTGCCCGCTTCGCCACCTCCATCATTTTCTTCTCCCCCACCACTTTCTTTGCTTTCTCCTCCACCACCCCCATTTATTGCCCTTTCCACCACCACCACTGCATTCTCCCCCACCATCATTTATTTTTCCCTCACCACCCCATCATTGCCCTCCCCATCACCTCCATCATTGCCTTCTCCCCATCACCCCCACCCTTGCCTTCTCCCCATCATTGCCTTCTCCTTCACCCCATCACTGCCTTCTCCCCATCACTCCCATCATTGCCTGCTCCATCACCCCATCACTCCCATCATTGTCTGCTCCTTCACCCCCATCATTGCCTGCTCCATCACTCCCATCATTGCCTTCTCCTTCACCCCATCACTGCCTTCTCCCCATCACTCCCATCATTGCCTGCTCCATCACCCCATCACTCCCATCATTGTCTGCTCCATCACCCCCATCATTGCCTGCTCCATCACTCCTATCATTGCCTTCTCCTTCACCCCATCACTGCCTTCTCCCCATCACTCCCATCATTGCCTGCTCCATCACCCCATCATTGTCTTCTCCCCATCACTCCCATCATTGCCTTCTCCCCCAACCCATCACTGCCTTCTCCCCATGACTCCTATCATTGCCTGCTCCATCACCCCCATCACTCCCATCATTGTCTGCTCCATCACCCCCATCATTGCCTGCTCCATCACTCCATCACTCCCATCATTGCCTTCTCCTACACCCCATCACTGCCTTCCCCCCATCACTCCCATCATTGCTTGCTCCATCATCCCATCATTGTCTTCTCCCCATCATTGCCTTCTCCATCACCCCATCACTGCCTTCTCCCCATCACTCCCATCGCCTGCTCCATCACTCCCATCATTGTCTGCTCCATCATCCCCATTATTGCCTGCTCCATCACTCCATCACTCCCATCATTGCCTTCTCTGCATCACCCCCATCATGGCCTTCTCCCATCACCCCAGGCATTATGGCCTTCTCTCCCCATCATGGTCTTCTCATGTCCCCATCTCCTCCAGGGCCAGGCTAACCTACACACACACAGATACACACAGACATACACACATACATTTACATACACACACACAGACATACATACACACAGATACCACCTCTCACCTGTCCGCAGCATCGCCCGCGTTTCCTCGCTCACACAGCAGCGGCCGCTGAATGATGACGTCATTCAGCGGCGCTCCTCTGTGTCAAACAGGAAGCGCGGGCGGCGGGCAGGAAGCAGGACGGGTCCTTGCAGCTCCGCTCCTGCTATTCCCGCTTGCAGGCAGGGGAGCAGCTGTGATTGCTCCGTGCCCGCCTCTGCACTGCACTGTGCCTCACTGCCTCCGCGCTTCTCCCACAGGGTGAAATTGCTGCTGCTGCGCCGCCCCCACACATGTGCCGCCTGGGGCGGACCGCCCCCCGCCCCCCACACGCTACGCCACTGGCTTGATACCTTTTAATGGCTAACTGAAAAGATGATAACAAATTGCAAGCTTTAGAGACTACTCAGGTCTCTTCATCAGGCTAGACTAATACAATATCTGAAGAATCACATATTTATGCAAAACACAACAAAAAAAAAAACACAATAGATAAGACAAGTGAAGTGAAGCAGAACTATCATTATGGGGGAGTGATAGACAGTTATGGCCATAAATATTGGACCAGTTCATAGATTAGGAGTGATAGTTTTATTGTCCTCTGATTGGGGTCTGGTAATGTGTTGTGTGATGCCCCCACAAGGTCTTAGGAGCAAATTCCTTAATTGATGTAAAAAGACATAAATCCATGCGACGCATTCATTCCTCCACAGAGTGTGTCAAAGGTCGTCATGAGTTTGTACTCCCTGACTTTTCTGTCTCTCTGAGATGTGAAGTTACCTTTCAATACCAGTAATTTCATGTCCATGGTGCCGTGATCAGGCATACAATAATGCTTTGCCACAGGTAGATCCATTCTTTTTTCTCTTATTGTGTGACGATGAGAATTCAAACTTGTTCTAAGCTTTTGCCCGGTCTCCCCCACATACAGACCCCCAGTTGGACATTTAGTACAAATAAGTACACCACATTAGATGTGATGCAGCTGTAAGTACCTGGGATCTTGTAGTCCTGATGTGAATTGGGGATCTTTATCTTGTCCGTGGTGATTATAAATGGACAGGTTTTACATTTTTTCTGAAGCTTCTGACAGTGAAGCTTCTTAGATTTGGGAGCTGCCTAAAACACAGTAGTGGGGGGGGGGGGGATGGATTGTAATTGGGAATCTTTTTGTAGTAAAGGTTGTAATTTCCATGCAGCTCCGCTTAGCACTTCCAGATTTGGATTGTAGGTGACTACTAGAGGCACCCGGTTATTTTCTTCTTTAGCTTTTTAATGTAGTACGTGATTCCTTGATATTCTAGTGGCTCTTGTAATTTGGTTTTGAATTGTTCTTGGATGGTAGCCCTGATTCAAAAAGGTCTTTTTGAGACGACCAAGATGTTCATCTCTATCCATAGGGTTGGAACATATACGATTGTATCTGATGGCTTGGCTGTAGATAATAGAGTTTCTTTCACTCTTTATCTATGAACTGGTCCAATATTTATGGCTATAACTGTCTATCACTCCCCCATAATGATAGTTCTGCTTCACGTCACTTGTCTTATCTATTGCATTTTTTCTGTGCTGTGTTGTGCATAAATATGTGATGATTCTTCAGATGTTGTTTTAGTCTAGCCTGATGAAGAGACCTGAGCAGTCTCGAAAGCTTGCAATTTGTTACCATCTTTTCAGTTGGCTATTATAAAAAGGAATCAACCACTGAGGACTCTCAATTCTGAAAATTTTTCTGTCAAGTTATCAGTCAGCTGACCGCATTCTTTCCAGTCTTCCGCTTACACAAGAATGTTCTGCTCAAGGGAGTGTTCCTGCATTTCCTGTTAAAGTTGTTGCCAGAATAATCTGACAGTTGCTCTTTTCTTCCTCCTGAAGCCAGGAGCTTGGGCTGTTGTATTATTGTATTCCAATCCTCTGATCCTTATGTCCTACAGGATTTGTTGAGGGACTGTCAGGAGGCCCCCTTATGCATTAGATGCCCATGTAAACCTTGCAAAACTGACACGTTGTGACGAATTTTAGCTAATGTGTGTGGGGGATTTTAGCTGCAAACTGGCAGATCTCATATCTGAATGCATTGTTTGCCCATACTTTTCAGAATGCCTATGCACTACTGTTTATATACTGCTCTACTGCTATATGCTCTGCTGCTTTTATACTACTTCTTATTATTATATATTCTTATATACTGCTTCTTATTATCAAAGCATCCTTAATGGGAGTCTGTCAACCCAGAATGACTGTTCAAACCAAGTGCAGGAACTCATTGCACCCATGGCAGGGCCAAACATTAACATGCACAAGTGCTTCTCACTAAATTAGAAAATAATCAAACAGTTAATTTATTTTAGTTCTTCAATACAAAAAGTGAAACTCATGTATAGAGTCATTACAAACAGAGTGATCTGTTTCAAGTGTTTATTTCTGTTAATGTTGATGATTATGACTTACAGCCAATGAAAACCGAGAAGTCATTATGTCAGTAAATTAGAATACTATAAAACACCAGCTTGAAAAATGATTATAAAATCTGAATTGTTGGCCTACTGAAATGTATGTTCAGTAAATGCGTTCAATACTTGGTCGGGCTCCTTTTGCATCAATTTTTGCATCAATGCGGCGTGGCATGGAGGCGATCAGCCTGTGGCACTGCTGAGGTGTCATGGAAGCCCAGGTGGCTTTGATGGCAGCCTTCAGCTCATCTGCATTGTTGGGTCTGGTGTCTCTCATCTTCCTCTTGACAATACCCCATAGATTCTCTATGGGGTTAAGATCAGGATAGTTTGTTGGCCAATCAAGCACAGGGGTACTGTTGTTTTTAAACCAGGTATTGGTACTTTTGGCAGTGTGGACAGGTGCCAAGTCCTGCTGGAGAATTTTCTATTTTCAAAATGCTTGTTGGCAAAGGGAAGCATGAAGCTCTCTAAAATTTCCTGGTAGACGGCTGTACTGACTTTGGTCTTGATAAAACACAGTGGACCTACAACAGCAGATGACATGGCTCCCCAAACCATCACTGATTGTGGAAACTTCATACTAGACCTCAAGCAGTTTGGATTGTGTGCCTCTCTGCTCTTCTCTGGGACCTTGATTTCCAAATGAAATGCAAAATTTAATTTCATCTGAAAACACCACCTTGGACCACTGAAAAATAGTCCAGTTCTTTTTCTCCTTGGCCCAGGTAAGACACTTCTGGCGCTGTCTATTGGTCATGAGTGGCTTGACACGACACAAAGAATGTAACACTTGTAGCCCATGTCCTGGATACGTCTGTGTGTGGTGGCTCTTGAAGCAATGACTCCAGCATCAGTCCACTCCTTGTGAATCTCCCCCAAATTTTTTAATGTCCTTTTCTTAACAATCCTTTCAAGGCTGCAGTTATCCTGGTTGCTTGTGCACCTTTTTCTACCACAGTTTTTCCTTCCACTCAATTTTCCATTACTATGCTTGGATACAGCACTCTGTGAACAGCCAGCTTCTTTAGCAATGACCTTTTGTGGCTTATCCTCCTTGTGGAGTGTGTCAGTGACTGCCTTCTGGACATCTGTCAAGTCAGCAGTCTTTGCCATGATTGTGGAACCTACTGAAACACACTTAGGGACCTTTTTAAATGCTTAGGAAGCCTTTGCTGGTGTTTTTTTTTTTATTATTATTCTAATTTACTGAGATACTGACTATAGGGTTTTCTTTGGCCGTCAGCCATAATCATCAACATTAACAGAAATAAACACGTGAAATACATCACGCTGTTTGTAATGACTCTCTATAACATGAGTTTCACTTTTTGTGAACTGAAATAAATTTAGCGAGAAGCACCTGTATCTGAATGTTTGCCATACCAAGGGGGCACACAGCGCATGTCCTTGGTTTGAACAGTCATTGTGTGCTGACAGATTCAGGGTCGACCATCATTAAACAATTACACCATTCAGAATATAAACTGTAGGAATGAGCATTATGTAGATTGCTTACATGAGATTACGTTTCTATTGCAAAAATGCAAATCATTGGTTTCCTGACTCACGTAAGAGGAATTTATTCACAGTTTTGGGTTACGAATTTTTGTAAGGTATTGAGAAATACCGCTACTTTTAGCCTATGCTTTAATTGTCGCTTGTAATTTTCTCTTTTCTTTTCCTAAATCCAAAAATCACTTTGTGCAATACATTTCATGCTGGCACAGCTTGCCATCATATCCAATTTACTAATCATTTAGTGATTCCTGTGTGATGGCTATTTCCCAGACTGTTTTTCATTCCCATCAACCTGCTGTGTGATGGGACTCTGATATGCAGCTGCCCTCACTGTTAATTGCATAGTTAGATTTGGGAATCCAGTAACAGGCTGACAGTGTAGTAACACGGTTTAGAAACCCATACAATTGATCATGCTTTGGAAATTATAGCCTAGGTTAGCACGCTTTTAAGTTACGGTTTCATTAAAGCAGCGCTCTATTTACAGAATAAAGTTCTTACATTTCTAGCATATCAGGAAAATAATGAAATGGCATTTAAATTTTTACTCAAAACCATTTTAACAAAGTCCACAATTGAAACACTTATTTTCTTATATAGTTTTTGAGCTTCGATGGAGTTTTCCCTTCAAACTCTAAAATGAATCTGCTGCGATTTAGAGGAGCCAGTTCTGCGTTGTGATAATCATTTGGTCACTAGGGGAAAGTTTGTGCATCCATGTTGTCCATTCAAATAATGTCAAAACTAGAGATGAGCAAATTGATTTGCAGCATACCGGTCCAGCGGCCACATCAGTAGTCAGGCCGCCGGACGGGAACCCTGCAAACCACTTCTTACCTGTTGAAGTTTCCATTTCCTCTTCTGTTTTGTAAAGACCTCATCATTGCCTCATGACACATTCATGTCATCATGCCAATCCTAATAATCAGAAGAGTCATTAGGGATGTTCACAAGGTTTGTACCTGTTGGCCACGGACTACTATCATGGACTGTGGACCACTATCCTGTGAATAGATTTGCTCATTTTGTGTCAATACCAGTAGAATTGTCAGTCAGTTGGGTGGGCCGTACAACCCTCTTCTATATATTTTTTTCAATTTCTTTATTATTTTTTTTTACCCATGCAAACCCAAAAAAGCCTCCTCAATCTTTTTTGAAACAATTACTCATTTGCTTTTTGCCTTTAAATTGTTGTTTTTGTGTGACCATATATATTTTTTAAAGTAAGATTCTCTTCCCTATTTAATAAAGTAGAGTCCTAAATGTAAGAATATTGTTTATTTAAATGGAATGTCTATCTCATAAAGTGATTTCTGATGGCTAGGACTCCTGGACCTCCATTGAGGCTCAAAATGAAGCTACTGTATTGGTCTTTCTTCCTTGCATATTAGCACTTCTAGGTGCCTGTGACTTCACCTTAATCTTCAAAGGGGTTGTCCAGGTCTATTTTTTTTTTTTTTCATTGGCCCTCAAATTGAATAGGCATGTAGTAGCTAACAGAGGCAACTACCTGCCTGTTTTACTCGGTGCAGGCTCAGACAAGTCACCAACAACTCATGCCTCCAATTTACCTTATCCATATCAATAGAGCAGCACCTCTTTTTTTTTGGGCTGCTTTGTCAACAAGGTGTAGCTGCTGATGTCATGCTTATTGATAACCGTCTCCCTGCAGTTAGGCAGCTGGAGTCGGCTGTTGGACAGCATGACGTCAATAGCAGAAGTGAAGCCACTGATCTGTCAAAGTAACATCAGTGGAAGCTGTTGATTAACTGGCAGTAGCGCTCTGTGCCAGCAGAGATTAGCTTTGGGAATAACAGACAGGTAGTAAGCAACTACCTGCCTGTTGTTTTTTAGTGCAGTAGTAAACAATTGAAATAGTTCTGGATAACCCCTGATCAGGGAGCGATTCTTTGATCATAAATGAATGGCTTATCATAGTGAACTGTCATCAGTTTCTAAGATGGGAATACTACTTTAAAGCAGTTTTTGTAATGAGATATTTGAAAATGACCTTTAACAATGGTATCTGTCTTCTGAGCTGCAATTATACTTGAATTATAAAGGATAATATATACTAGTCTGTGCAGTGAGAATCCAGCAGAATTTGTTAGCTTTAAACAATAATGTAGAAAAATGCATTATGTCCAAGGTACGGCCCAAACGTGTGCCATAAAATGCACAAAGCTGCAGACGTTCATTTTTAGCATAAAGGAAACCAACATACCAACATATAGGTGGTGTAAACTAAAGCCCCCATACACCTCAGATGGCTGTCCGCCAGATTATGGTTTATCGGATTGTTTGATTGTCTCTATCGTGTCTCCCATACGTAGGAGTGCTGACTTAGCCAAGTACTATTGTGTTATTTGAGTGGTTCACGGACAGACTTTTTTGGCAGCGATTTATTTAGTAAAGAACAAAAGTGTAATCGGAGTGAAATTGGATATTCAGAAACTTTATCTGCCCCAACATCCCCTATTCATGTTGTGCTGTTGACCAAATCCATTGGTATTAGTGGGTTCAGCCGGTACTAGCCTAGTATGTATTGGAGATTTACACTACATTGACTTAGACATTGCAAACTTTGATAAATCTGGCCCATTTTAAGACATTGGTCTCAAACCTTTCTTACCCTTCTAACAGAAAATCGCAATCCACATCTCTCCCCTTCCGCTCCTAATGTAGTGGCACCCCAAACCCCGCATTATTGGTATAATGACAGCAAAAGCTTCTCCACAGACAGCACACTGACACCTTGTGCCCCACTCCCTTATGGACAGTTCCCTCGAGTCCAGTGAATTCCACTTTACCCCTATTAAGCTTTCTTCTATCTCCAGCTTACCAAATTTATTCCCCCAACTGCAAGCGTGCTCTTCATAGCTGTTTGCTAGATGTGGCCCCTAATGCACCAAGCTGGCAGCAGGCATGAGCCACATGTGGTTTCCAAGTCGCAGATTGGCGACCCCCCGGTCTAAGAGGTAGACGGCACTGATAAACCTGCCCCATTATGTGAGTAGTTTTCTTTATATTCAAGTTATTTGTTTGCTGAGTGAATTCGACCATTCTTAATACATTCTGGGGCTGCACATATCTACTCTCACCCGAGAAATGGGTACAAATCCTTTGGTTTGGGCAATCCTCTGTAAACTGAGTACTGTTGTTTATGACAAATTGTCGGTCTGTTATCTTGGCTGTTTATGCATTTCCAACATTGCATAAAAAATGTCCTTAATCCAAATGTATTAAACACATGAGGAATTTTAGATTTTAGTCCCTTTCTGGCTTAGAGGATCTTTTTAGCTTAACATTCATAATCTTTTCTACAATGTGACATCTACTTTATATTGCATTTCATACATGGTTGCATTTGCTTCTGAATGTGGGTTATTTGGGTTCTCCTCACCTATTTGGTAGGCTCTGATTACATCATTTTCTCTTCTGCTCTTCCATGTCAGGTACCTCTCCCTGTGCGCACTCTCCATTTTCATCTCAGTTTGTGTCTTTGCACATCTGACTGCTCCTCCAGTGTTCTTCTGTTTCCTAGTTTTTTTTATTATGTATAAAGTTCTTCCTGGAGCATGTGAATAAAGGATGCCAGAGCACGCCGAGCCACCCAGTTTAGTTGGATATGGAAGCCACTAGTGCTTTTTTAGTATCTGGACCATCATTTATTTTTGTATTTAATTTGATTTTGGAGCCCAGAGGACATTCTTTCAGTGGCACATTCTGCAAACTCTCCTCTCACTTCTTCTGTGAGATCGATCTGCTCACAGCAATCAACATTGTATCCTACAATTCACACTCCATCTAGGTGCTATGTTTGACCATCCTGCCCTACACAGACCCATCCATTTCTCCAGCCTTCTCTGCAATGTCTCCTTCATTCTTAGTCTCTTCCTGCTGCTGTGAAGATACTTCTCAGTTCCTGCAGCCTGCTATGTCTTCTGAGAAGAGGATGCATCTGCAGGATCAGGGAGAGTATGCTGTGCTGGTGAGCTCAACTGTACACAAGTAGAGTACACTGTAGTTAGATTATCCTGTCATATCTGTATATTGGTGGCAAATATACCAGCATTAAAACACATGTAGGATCTTATTTACTCAGGGTTTAATTCATCCTAAAATGCAGTGCAATATGCTTATTGTGGGTGCATATGAAATCACTTGTATACATGTGAAGTCATAAGCTGACAATAGCAAAAAACCTAATGTTGCATTTTCGATCTATCTTGATTATTTTATCTGCTGACCTGAGGTTGTGTTCAAGCTTTGTAATTATAGGTGTTATCCACTACTAAATTATTGATGACTTATCTTTCAACAAATTCTCTTTTAATAGATCAGCAACTACACAGTGTATGCAGCCGTGCTGGTCAACTCCATACACTGTTAACATTCGAAAAAAGTAAGAAAAGAACATGGAGTATTAAATCACTAAGGTAAAAAAAGTACAAATTTTATTAGACTAATGTCAAGTAAAGAGTATAAACGATAAAATGACATGGAACAAGGCAGACCCCAAAAATAGGGTCATGTGCAGAGCATGTATCAAATAGTAATGCAGCCCTTGCGTTTACATGATGTACTCTTTACATGACATTATTCTAATGAAATTTGTACTTTTTTACCTTAGTGATTTAATACTCCGTGTTCTTCTCCTACTTTTGTCTAAACTTATGGAGTTACAAATATCTTCTTAATGGTGGCTTACTACTTAGTAATACCGTCATCCGCATTAAGAATGCTACTGGGATTTTTTCTGTTTATACTGTTAGCATTCGGCCACTGCCCAAGTAAAGACCAATAGCGATGAGTGAACGTGATCAGATGTAGTATTATCCGAGCATGCTCGAGTGCTAACCGAGTGTCTTTAGTGTGTTCGAAAAATATGTTTGAGTCCCTGCTGCTGCATGTCTCCCAGCTGTTCAATAGCCGTTACACTTGCAGGTATTGCCTGATTGTTAAGTGGGGGCGCCTAGTGTCGGACACCCGCCTATCTGATATTGTTGGCTTATCTGAAGGTAGGAAACTGAAATCTAATGAGTGGACAATGTGTAATTAAATACATACCCCTTTAATTTTTTCACTCTTTGTTTCATTGCAGCCATTTGGTAAATTCCAAAAAGTTCATTTTTTTTCATAAATGTACATTCTGCAACCCATCTTGACAGAAATGTAGAAATTTTTGCAAATTTAATAAAAAAGAAAAATTGAAATATCACGTGGTCATAAGTATTCAAACCCCTTGCTCAGACACTCATATTTAAGTCACATGCTGTCCATTTCCTTGTGATCCTCCTTGAGATGGTTCTACTTCTTCATTGGAGTCCAGCAGTGTTTCATTAAACTGATAGGACTTGATTTGTAAATATACACATCTGTCTATCTATATAAGAGCTCACAATGCATGTCAGACCAAATGAGAATCCTGAGGTCAAAGGAACTGGCCAAGGAGCTCAGAGACAGGATTGTGGCAAGGCACAGATCTTGCCAAGGTTGCAAAAGAATTTCTGCAGTACTTAAGGTTCTTAAGAGCACAGTGACCTCCATCCATAATCCTTAAATGGGAGAAGATTGGGACCACCAGATGTCTTTCTAGACCTGGCCGTCCAGCCAAACTGAGCAATCGTGGGAGAAGAGCCTTGGTGAGAGAGGTAAAGAAGAACCCCAAGATCACTGTGGCTGAGCACCACAGATGCAGTAGGGAAATGGGAGAAAGTTCCACAAAGTCAACTATCACTGCAGCCCTCCACCCGTCAGGCCTTTATGTCAGAGTGGCTTGACAGAAGCCTCTCCTCAGTGCAAGACATATGAAAACCTGCATAGAGTTTGCTAAAAATCACATGAAGGACTCCAAGACTATGAGAAATAAGATTCACTGGTCTGATGAGATGAAGATAGAACTTTTTGGTGATAATTCTAAGCATTATGTGTGGAGAAAACCAGGCACTACTCATCACCTGCCCAATACAATCCCAACAGTGAAACATGGTGGTGGCAGCATCATGCTATGGGATGTTTTTCAGCTGCAGGGACAGGACAACTGGTTGCAATTGAAGGAAACATGAATGCGGCCAAGTACAGAGGTATCCTTGACGAAAATCTCTTCCAGAGTGCTCTGGACCTCAGACTTGGCTGAAGGTTCACCTTCCAACAAGACAATGACCCTAAGCACACAGCTAAAATAACAAAGGAGTGGCTTCAGAACAACTCTGTGACCATTCTTGACTGGCCCAGGCAGAACCCTGACCTAAACCCATTTGAGCATCTCTATAGAGACCTGAAAATGGCTGTCCACCAACGTTCACCAACCTGACGGAACTGGAGAGGATCTGCACGGAAGAATGGCTGAGGATCCCCAAATCCAGGTGTAAAAACTTGTTGCATCATTCCCAAGAAGATTCATGGCTGTACTAGCTCCAAAGGGTGCTTCTACTCAATACTGAGCAAAGGGCCTGGATACTTATGACCATGTGACATTTCAGTTTTTTATTTTTTATAAATTTGCAAAAATTTCTACATTCGTTTTTTTTTCAGTCAAGATGGGGTGCATTAATGAGAAAAAATTTACTTTTTTGAATTTACCGAATGGCTGCAATGAAACAGAGTGAAAAATTTAAAGGGGTCTGAATACTTTACGTACCCACTGTATGTGAGACTGAGTATACCTGTATACCAGCTGATCCTTTGTTGGTGAGTTAGGTTTGGTCCATTAAGGTTCTTGCAAAGAATTGTTACATATTCCAAGTATGTGCTTGGTATTGATGATGTGTTGACTTGAATGAATTAGGAGTAATAGTGAGCAGTCTATAAAAGGTCAGTTTCCTGCTGTGCGTAAACACTGCTGACCTTTCTACTATGCAAAACGGTTACTATTTCCCATTTGTCAGTAGCTAATCAGTGATATTTGCTTTGATCATTTTTTCTTGACAGCTTCCTTAAGAAATAAAATGTATATGGCAAATGAAAATTGAATCAAATCACCTTTCGTATCCTAAGTATTTTTGGACTGGAAAAAGAAATACTGTGGCTTCTCATTTTTATATGTCATTTTACCACTCAAAACTTTTTCATCTTTTGAGCTAATAAAATGTGTCCATTTATCTTTAAAGAAGCACTCCCATCAAATCAAACTTGCTATCCTAATACATTGCAATCATATTATGTAGCACTGTGTACTTACAATTGCTCATTTTGCCTTTCTACCCATCTAATACTTATATTTTCCATTAGGTCTATGACATCACATGATTAAAAACTGACTAGCTGAATCTTTCTAAGTGCTATGAAGCAACAGGAGGTCAGTTTTCCCAGTATGAGTCATGAGTCACTGCAAAAGATCTGGCAGGGAGAGGAGGTAGCAGTGGGGTCAATATTTGAAGAGGGGATTGATAAATGCAGGGACAAGAGACTTCCTGTTTCTACACAGAGCAGAGAAAAGAGAATAATTATCTGGATAGAAAGATAAAATGAGCAATTGTAAGTACAAAGTGCTATAATATGTTTGCAATATATTAAGAGGATAAAAACTTTGATGGGAGTTTGGAATGAATAATGAAGTAGTAGTCAGTTTTAATCTTCATTTTTGCATCAGGTAAATAGTTTTTCTTCTGTAACACTATTGCCAACGCCCCTGCATGCTCCCCCTTCTCCCTTGATGCGGGGACACCAGTATTCTCACCACCCCGGCCACACAGCTTGGTTCCCGGCGTGCTCCCTGTCTTTCCTGGCAGTATGCCTAGTGTGTTCCCCTGCTTTTAATGGTGCAGTGTGTGCTCCCCTGCTCTTAAAGGGCAGCGCACGCACATAGTAAAATGCCCCCAGCCAATGGCTGGAAGACATTTCGTATTAGAGGGCACGTAACCTGTAGCTCCACATCATAAAAAACTCAAGTCTGCGTTAGGCTGGGTTCACATGAGCATATTTCACTGTCCTCATGCAGATTATAATGCTTGGTCTGTTCTCTTCCAACCTGAAGTACAGCCTCCTATACACACGTGACTATAAGTTTGGGTTGAAAGAACCTTGATCAGTCCAAGCATTGTGGTCTGTATATGGAATTTGAAATACACTCATGTAAACCCGGCCTTGCAAAGTGAGTGTTTACTATTAGTAAGCAAATGAAAAAGTGCTAACCAGTATGGCCACCGAGAAGGCGCTGGAATGGCTTCCTTTCATTTTTTTTTGCAGACTTCATTCTTAATTGCAAAGTTTATATGATACACACAATGTTCAAACAATTTAGTTATACACAGTTGTGTGTGACGATTGTATGTCCGACTTTTCATAAGTCTATCAGTATCTGTTACGTGACTGCTGTCAGATTCTGTTTAAAGGTGGGTGGATGTAAAAGTTTTATGGTCAGTGAGAGAGTAATAAGAATATGAAAACGGTTGTTAGAACTTTTATAGTCACTTACTATGATTTTTGTGCTCTCCGCCCACATCCCCTCTGTAGATTAAACAGCAAGATTATAGAGCATCAGTGCGTAAACTTCATGCAATCACCAGGTTATTAGATTTTATTTTCCATCAATCAAAAACATGTAACATAGTTAAGTTCCCACTTATTTAATCCCTTTGAAAGTCTGAAGGCGTCTGCTGGAATAGTGACTGTTCTCCAAACTGTGCCTCTATAGCTCCTGTAGTATTGGATCCTTGCACTGGTGGTTATATTCCAGTTAGGAGACTCCGGGGAGTGGGCTATTGAATAAACAGTGTGTTGAGTGTCTTATTGTGATCTCTGCTGTATAACCTGGTGTAATCAGAAGAATTTGATAAGCTGCATGTATTACTTTTATATTGGTGAATATTCAAAATCACATTAACCTCTCGCTGTTACTGTAATAATATTTTATCAAAAGGTAAATGCACTGCTGCTTTGTTTTTGTAATTGGTGCAGTTGATGCAAGAGAGGGTTAACATTGCTTCTTGCTGCTCTCTTGCCTTCTATTTCCAGATTAGCCCTGCAGCTTGTGCATATTAATTCAAAATAAGTGCTGATCTGTCTATCATCTGTATTCCCAGCCCGATAACTTGGCTAGTGCTCAGTGTGCCAAGCATTCCCACCGTATGTTGATGGATGTCACTAGCTCCTATGTCTTCGGTGACAATCCACCCAATAAATACATGAATAATTACGAAAATATGACCTGTTGTGTAAATCAAAGTTTTTCAAGAGTTTGGATAATTGTTTTTAATTTTCATATAGCTTTAGTTTAATAAATAAATAAAATTAAATCTTACTGTTTTCTGTGACAACTGAGCATCATAATAGACTGGCACTTCCAGAATTGTAGAGATAAATTTTCAGCAGTCATCTCATCACAAGAGGGATTACAGTTGAATATAATCAAGGGTAGCGCTAGTCACAATAGGTAATGGGCAGAGCTCACTACCTCCTTCTCCATGCACAATAACCTCTGCACAGATTACAGAGCATGTTCAAAACACTCTCCTATAAAAGTCAATAACTCGACCACAGTCAACATGATGGCTGTGCCATAAACATTTACATAAAGTATGCCCTAGAAGAAACCTTGGTGAACGTGCATTGGATGTGTGATCCCTTAGGATGCGTATTTATTTCTTATTGGATGGCTACATTTTGAAGTTTATTAGTTATTTAACATGACCATGTCTTTACCTTTCAGTTTCTGAGTGAGCTATCACTTCATGAAGTTTATTCCATTTATATCTTTCTTGGGGTTATGCATTTTCACTAATTGCACGACTATTCTATATATATTTATCTGTAATTATTAGCAACCCTTTTTCCTCCACATGGCTTGACATATTGTCTGCCCGCTTTGCACCTTTGTCTTCCCAATGAAGTTCTACCTAACTACCTTTTAAAGTGTCAGTCTTTGCAAACTATGTAGGATATTAAAAACTGACCATGATGGAACAATATTACAAAATGATCAGGATAAGATGACTGACTGTGCAAACACTTGGCAAATGAGATTTAATGGTGATAAATGTACAGTAATGCACCTAGGATGGATTAATCCTATTTCTGCATATACATTAAATAGGAGTATACTTTGGACTACAGAACAGGAGAAGGACTTGGGTATTCTGGTTACAAGTAAGCTGAGCAGCAGTACTCAATGTCAAGCAGCAGCAGCAAAAGCAAAGATTTTAGGGTGTATAAAAAGAGAAAAAAATCCCGTCATCCCAATGTATTGTTACCCCTTTATAAATCGCTTGTGAGGCCAAATCTAGAATATGGGATTCAGTTTTAGGCTCTACATAAAAAAGGACATTCAGAAGTTAGTTCAAATGCAGGCAACTAGATTATTACAAGGGATGGAAGGCCTCTCATATGATGAGTGGTTAGAAAAGCTGGCCTTATGTAGCTTGGAAAAAGACATCTCACAGAAGATATCATCTATGTGGATAAATATGTGTGCGGTCAGTACAGAGTACTGACATATGACTTATTCCTTCCAAGGACCAGGGAGCACTCATTACGAGCTAAAAAGGAAAGGGTTCGTTACAGTTCTGGCATTCCATAGTCTGACCTCTCTCACACAAAAGGTCGTAATGGCAGAAAATCTAACAGCTTTTAAAAAAATACGCATAATATTGTGGGTTATAGATAATTTAGCGGCAGCATATGTATCTTTAGTGGTGAAAGTTTGAATTTGATGGACCTAGGTCTTTTCTCAACCTATGTAACTGAAAAAATTAAAATTAGAATGAATAATTCTAAAACACCACACAATTTATGGCATATATCGTATTTTTCGATTTATAAGACGCACCCCCAAATTTGGTGAAGAAAAAGAGAATGTTTTTTTATATTAAATGGAGGTGTGTCTTATAATGCCAGTGTCCATCTTTCAAATCATATATATGTCCCTCATCCTGGTATCTATATAACCCCCATCCTGTTACATGGCCCCCTTGTGATGGCACATAGACCCCCCATCCCATCCTGGATATGTCCCCCCCCCGGTCACTATATGCCCCCCTGCTGATGCTGACACACACATGGCCCCCCATCCCTATATTCCCCCCTGCTGGCATGCACACAGCCCCCCGTACCTATATTTTCCCCTGGTGGCATGTACACGGCCCCCCCATCCCTGTATTCCCCCCTGCTGGCATGCACACAGCCCCCCCATCCCTATATTCCCCCTGCTGGCATGCACACAGCCCCCCGTCCCTATATTCCCCCCTGCTGGCATGCACACGGCCCCCGTCCCTATATTCCCCCCTGCTGGCATGCACATGGCACCCCCCGTCCCCATATTCCCCCCTAATGGCATGCACACGGCCCCCCTGTCCCTATATTTTTCCCTGCTGGCATGCACACAGCCCTCCCATCCCTATATTTTCCCCTGCTGGCATGCACACGGCCCCCCCCGTCCCTATAATCCCCCCTGCTGGCATGCACATGGCCCCCCATCCCTATATTCCCCCCTGCTGGCATGCACATTGCCCCCTTATCCCTATATTCCCCCCTGCTGGCATGCACATGGCCCCCCGTCCCTATATTCCCCCCTGCTGGCATGCACACGGCCCCCCCGTCCCTATATTCCTCCCTGCTGGCATGGACACGGCGCCCCCATCCCTATATACCCCCCTGCTGGCATGCACACGGCCCCCCCGTCCCTATATTCCCCCCTGCTGGCATGGACACGGCGCCCCCATCCTTATATTCCCCCCTGCTGGCATGCACGCGTCCCCCCCGTCCCTATATTCCCCCCTGCTGGCAAGCACATGATAAAATAACAAACAGTTAACTCGCCTTCCGATGATGGCTCCCAACTCCCCCACGGCTCTTCGTGTGTCTGTGCTGACATCCAGGAGCTGCTCATACAGGCATTTCATTGTAGCTTCAGGACCTTCCATCACATGTCCGCAGTGCTGCACACTGTGAGTCATGTGACCGCAGGTCCTATTGGCACAGACACAGGAAGAGCCAGGGGGGGAGCTGGGAGCACAAAGCCATCATCAGGAGGTGACTATAGTGACGGGGCAGTGGGGGGGGGAGTGCAGGCCCAACTCGGCGCGGCTTCAGCACCGAGGTGATGGACAGCGGGTGCAATGAATATTACATGAGCCTAATAAGCGGATTATAAGACGCATCCCCCTCTTTCCCCCAAAATTTGGGGGAGCAAAAGTGCATCTTATAATCCAAAAAAAAAAGTTATATACATAATGATCTCTAGGATCAATATACAGGCATGCTTACACATTGGCAAATTTATCAAATAAGATTCTAGATTAAGTAGTTAAGCCAAACTGCTCTTTGAGTCCATCGGGGTTAAGAATCATAGAATCGTAGAGTTGGAAGGGACCTCCTGGGCCATCCAGTCCAACCCCCTGCTCAAAGCAGGATTGGCTAAATCATCCCAGACAGATGTCTGTCCAGCCTCTGTTTGAAGACTTCCATTGAAGGAGAACTCACCACCTCTCGTGGCAGCCTGTTCCACTCATTGATCACTCTAACTGTCAAAAAGTTTTTCTAATATCTAATCTGTGTCTCCTCCCATTCAGTTTCATCCCATTGCTTCTAGTCTTTCCTTGTGCAAATGAGAATAAAGTTGATCCTTCTACAATGTGACAGCCCTTTAGATATTTGTAGACAGCTATTAAGTCTCCTCTCAGTCTTCTCTTTTGCAAACTAAACAATCCCAAATCCTGCAACCTTTCCTCATAAGACAGGGTTTGCAGACCGGTCACCATTCTGGTCGCTCTTTTCTGAACTTGCTCCAGTTTGTTGATGTCTTTTTTAAAATGTGGTGCCCAAAACTGGACACAATATTCCAGATGAGGTCTGACCAAAGAGGAGTAGAGGGAAATAATGACTTCACGTGATCTAGACTGTATGCTTCTGTTAATACATCCTAGAATTGCATTTGCCTTTTTTGCTGCTGCATCACATTGTTGACTCATATTCAGTCTGTGATCTATTAGTATACCCAAGTCTTTTTCACATGTGCTGTCACTAAGCCCTATTCCTCCCATTCTGTATATGCTTTTTTCATTTTTATTGCCCAGATGTAGTACTTTGCATTTCTCCCTGTTAAAAAACATTTTGTTAGTTGCTGCCCACTTCTCCAGTTTATTTAAATCTTTTTGAATCCTCTCTCTCTCTTCTCTAGTATTAGCAATCCCTCCTAGCTTTGTGTCATCAGCAAATTTAATCAGTTTACCCTCAATTCCTTCATCTAAATCGTTGATAAAGATGTTGAACAATACAGGGCCTTGGACAGAGCCCTGTGGTACCCCACTTGAGACATTTTTCCAACTGGATGTGCAGCCATTTACGACCACTCTTTGTGTCCGATCACTAAGCCAGTTATGAATCCACCTAACAGTTGCCTTGTCCATTCCATACTTAGTCATTTTTGCAATAAGGATTGTATGAGAGACTTTGTCAAATGCTTTGCTGAAGTCAAGATATACTATATCTACAGCATTTCCTTGATCCACCCAATCAGTGATACCGTCATAGAAGGAAATTAAGTTAGTCTGACGTGACTTATTAGTTACAAACCCATGCTGACTCTGTTTAATCACTTCATTCTTATCCAGGTATTGACATACATGTTTAATAATTTGTTCAAAGATCTTTCCTGGTATAGAAGTCAGACTCACCGGCCTATAGTTGCCTGGGTCCACCTTCTTCCCCTTTTTGAAGATAGGAACAACATTTGCTCTTCTCCAGTCTTCTGGGACTTCTCCTGTTCTCCAAGAATTTTCAAAGATTATGGAGAGGGGTTCAAAAATTTCTTCTGCTATCTCCTTCAGTACTCTGGGGTGTAATTCATCTGGACCTGGAGACTTGAATTCATTTAGGTTAGCTAAGTGTTTCCTCACTATCTTTCTGTTTATAGATATTCTGGATTCTTCTATTCCCTTAATAGGACAGTGAAGAACAGTTGATGTTACATTTCCTTTCTGAGAGAAAACAGATGCAAAATAGGAATTTAAAAGTTCAGCCTTCTCAACATCCTGTCTTACCATTTCATCATATAGCATCTTTGACTTTTCTTTTACTTTTGACATATCCCCAAAATCCTTTATTATTGCTTTTGACATCTCTTGCAAGCCTCAATTCATTTTCAGCTTTAGATAATCTAATTTGTGCCCTGCAGGTTCTGCAGACAGCATTATATTCTTCTTTAGATATGGCTCCCTCTTTCCATTTTATAAACATTTTTTTCATGTGCTTAAGTTCTGTGTTCATCCATCCTGGTTTCCTTAAATGCTTCCTATTCTTCCCTCTTTTCGGAATTGTTAACAACTGTGCTTTGAGAATTTCATTTTTCAAGATTTCCCATCCTTACTGGACATTTTTGTCTTTAAGGATATCCAGCCATTGGATCCCTCCAATTCTCTTTCTGAATCCATTAAAATCTGCCTTTCTGAAATCTAACCTTGATGTCTGAGTCTTCACAGGTCTTCCGCCTCTAGTTATCCAAAATTCTAAAATAGCATGGTCGCTACCTCCTAGGGTCCCAGCCACTTTTACCTCCTCAACCATTTCCTCCCTGTTTATAAGGATTAGATCCAAGGTAGCAGTTCCCCATTGATTCCATCCAGTAGATCCATCTTGTCTTGCGCTGGATACTTATTCACTACAATTTGGCAAACTTAGAAAGATCAGTGCTCCG